>NC_080066.1:27184663-27804466 GCF_949987535.1 Balaenoptera acutorostrata | reverse complement strand
TGACTAGAATTGAAATAAATATACTTTGACTCTTGTAAAAACAGTAAGTTCTGATTCTGGGGGTTCTGAAATCAAGGTGGAAGCAAAATATGACCCAATAATAACATGTAAGAAAGGAGGAGGTAATCTTCTGAAGTCAATTTATTTTAAGACTCTTGCATTGTGTTCTAAAAATGTAGGTAAACTGATTAAGGTTAGGTATTATTAAGTCAAGTGTGCAAGGAGAAGGTTTAAGGGTACAGAAAATTAAAGCACTCATACATTTTCGGTGGAATATAAAATGGTGGAGGTGCTTTGGAAAACAGTTTTCATTTCCCCAAAATGTTAAGAGTTATGCTATGAGTCAGCAATCATGCCCCTAGGTGTTTACGTCCACAGAAAAACTTGTAGACAAATGCTTTAGCAGAATTACTTGTAATGGTCCCCAAAGTGGAAACAATACAAATGCCCATCAATCTATGAATGGGTAAATAAAATATGGTATATCCATATAGTGGAATGTAATTTGTCAATAAAAAGGAATGAGGGCTTCCCTGGTGGCACAGTGGTTAAGAATCCGCCTGCCAATGCAGGGAACACGGGTTCGATCCCTGGTCCAGGAAGATCCCACATGCCGCAGAGCAACAGAGCCCATGAGCCACAACTACTGAAGCCTGTGCGACTAGAGCCCGTGCTCTGCACCAAGAGAAGCCACCGCAATGAGAAGCCCGCGCACGACAAGGAAGAGTAGCCCCCGCTCGCTGCAACTAGAGAAAGCCCGCGTGCAGCAATGAAGACCCAATGCAGCCAAAGATAAATAAATGAAAAAAAAAAAAGGAATGAAGTACTGATACACACTACAACACAAATGAACTCTGGAAACATGCTATGTGTAAAGAGCCAGACACAAAAGACCATGTGTTGTTATGTAATCCCACGTACGTGAAATGTCCAGGACAGGCAAATTTATAGAGACAGCAGGAAGGTAAGTAGTAACCTAGGGCTGTAGGAGGTGGAATGGGGAGTGACTGCTCATAGGAACAGGCTTTCTTTTGGGAGGAATAAAAATATTCTAAATTTAGATTGTGGTGATGGTTGCTCAACCCTGTGAATATAAGTTTAAAAACATTGTGCACTTTCAACCGGTAAGCTGAATGGTATGTGAATTACATTTCAATAAAGCTCTTTAAGTGTTTGCTTTCTCAGCATATTCTTTCAACCCTCTTACTATAACCTTTCGTGTCACGCCTGTGGTGTATGCCTGGTGGACGGCAGGGTTGCGGGCTGCCTCTAGGAGCGTGCACCACTCTGGTCTCTGAGCGGTGGCTCCGAGACCCATCTGCTACTCCCTGCTCCCTGCGGGGCAGGTGCACCAGGGCAGGTCCATGCTGGGTGCTGGGGGGTGGTTGGGATGGAGGAACGCGCACAACCAGACTCCCCCAGAGCTGCGGTCTAAGATGCATTCCCCCAACCTCCCTCCTGCTTCCCTCACCTGCGGTCAGACCTGCCCCCAGGGCAGCTCTGCCAGCCCCCCCACCCTAGCTCCTTCCTCCTTCCCCTTCACAGTCGTCGCCCCTGATGAATCTCTTCGTGGCTAACCCTGTCTCACCACATGCTTTTAGGAGGTCCCCAACAAAACACGTACATAGGCAGATTTTTTTTTTTTTTTTTTAAGGATTTTTCTTATTTATTTATTTATTTATTTATTTTTATTTTTGGCTGTGTTGGGTCTTCGGTTCGTGCGAGGGCTTTCTCCAGTTGCGGCAAGCGGGGGCCACTCTTCATCGCGGTGCGGGGACCGCTCTTCATCGCGGTGCGCGGGCCTTTCTCTATCGCGGCCCCTCCCGTCGCGGGGCACAGGCTCCAGACGCGCAGGCTCAGCAATTGTGGCTCACGGGCCCAGCTGCTCCGTGGCATGTGGGATCTTCCCAGACCAGGGCTCGAACCCGTGTCCCCTGCATTAGCAGGCAGATTCTCAACCACTGCGCCACCAGGGAAGCCCCATAGGCAGATTTTTTAATGTAACCTGAGAATGAAGGTGATACATTTATTATAACTATATGGTTCTGTTTATATCTAACATCTATTTGGGGTTGCCTACCTATCATTTACAATGATCTATTCATGGCGATTTTTCTTTTTTTCTGCTTTTCTACCTTTTTATGGATTGATGAAATATTCTTCATTTTCCTTTTTAATTCACACTGATTTGGAAGTTACACAATCTAATTCTTCGCTTTTTTTTGGCCAGGAGCAACTGGACCTAGTTAGTGAGAAGTGGCAAATGGTCTAGACTTTTTGGTAAGACATTTGCATGACAGAGGATGGGAAATAAATCCAACAAAAATGCAGCAGCCTTGTACTTCAGTAAAATTTCTAGAGGCCCAGCGGCATGGGGGCATGTCGAGATATCCCTTCTAGAGTGAAGGATCTGTTGCTGCATTCAATCACATTTCAGTGGTTGAATGCTTTGAGTAGACATAGTACCTGCAGGTAGGTAATGACCACCATTTGGGCAGTGTTCATTATTTAAATAGGCTTGGACCAAAATAAGGTTTGGCACAGGTATTGAGAAAGATGAGAGATAACACACCTGCTCCCGGGATATGTTAGGTTTCTCTCCAAACTTCTTATGAATTAATTCTTTGGTACAATGCCATAGGTGACGGGGTTTAAAGAAAAATAGCCTGCTCAGGTCAGTTTAAGTGCCATGTCATAGTGAATTCAGCTGTCTGTAAACGGAGCCTCTGCTTTTGCTCAGCCGTATGTTTTTGGCTCACTCCTACTGCATTTATCTTTCTAATACTGCATTTTCCCTCCAGCTCTCTATTGCTGCCAGGATACTGACAGCGGCTCCCTCTCCCAGGCTCTCTGTACTCACTCAGGCATTAACAGACTGTACATGTCAGTTTCCAGTGAGAAGGCGGGAGCCGCCCGCTGCTGGACCTGACACGCGAGCAAGGACTGTGTCTGCAACCAGGCCCTGCTGATCTGAGAAACGAGGCCTTGGCTTTCCTCCTTTCAGACCTCGGGGCTGACGTTCTGTTCCCGGAAGTCTGGGTTACAAAAACAACACAGTTTTTGCTTGATGTTCTTTTAAATGAAGCAGAGAAAACAGATGAATAAGTTATAGGATATTTCCTGAGACAGTCTACCAACCTGTGGTTATCCTGCCTCTTCCCCATTCTCCATGCTGACACACCCACACACACCCTTACACACTCACACACACACCCTTACACATACTCACTCTCTCATAATTCAGAGGAGGTTTTCTTTGCAAATGAGCTCCTAAATCATACAAATAACAAGTCAACTTGCCCCTCCATTCTTTGGAGAGCTTGAAATAGATCATTTGAAAGGTTCTTCTTTAAAATAAGAATATAAAATTGCAAATAAAAATTAAGTATACATACAAATATAATCAATTAATAACAAATATAAATATAATAAATTAAAAATGAAAAAAGAATATATAAATATAATTAGTAATTTCTTAGCAATAAGAAAAAAAGACCCGGATCAAAATGGTCAAAAGACTGCAGACATTTCACAACAGAAGATCTATGAATGGCTAACAAACACATGGAACATGCTTGGCATCACTGGTTATCAGAGAAATGCAAATGAAACCCCTAAGGAGATACTGCTGTGCCCACTGAAACGGCTAAACATGAAAAGAATGGCAAATCCAAGTGCCGATGAAGACGTGGAATAAATGGAACACCCACTCATTGATGGTGGAAACGCAAAATGGTGCGGCTATTTGGAAAGAGGTGAGGCAGAATATTGTAAAGATAAATATGCACTTACTTACTTATGACCCAGCAATCTCACTCCTACGTCTCCCCCCACGAGAAATGGAACATATGTCTACATAAAGCGTTACTCCTAATAGCCACATACTGGAAGCGACCCAAATACCCTTGGGCTGATGAATGGATAAGCACACTGTAATATCCATCCTACCACAGAATACTGTTCGGCCACAGAAAGGAGCAATATAGTAATACACACCAGAACATGGATGAAAAATCAAACGGAAAACACTACAGAGTGTATTGTTTCGTTCATACGAAACTCCATAAACAGCAAAGTGACAGTGACAGGAAGCAGGTCATTGTTGGTCTGGGTTGGGGGTTGGGGGAGGGAATCAGCCGCAAAAGGAAACAGGAAACATTTGGAACAATGGGACTGTTCTAGATCTTGACTGTGGTGGTGGTTATACAGCTGTATTCAATTACCCAAATATATCCAATCACGCACTTAAAAAAGCATAGTTGAGATTAAACCATTCAGAGGTGTAACAATACAATTCAAAAATATGCATAGAAGTCAGTCTTGGAATACTAGCGGTTTCCTGAGTAACATTTTCTATCTCTAGGTCAGTCTAATGCTTTATAATATCATTCACATTATATTTTGGTTTGGAGAAAACACTGACCTTTGACAGGAGCTATAAATGCACCAAATCTTAAATCATAAACCACTAAGGAAGAATATAAGCTATTGACAATTGTCCTATTGGGGAGCAGTACACTTATTCTAAAAAATCAGTCAAAATATTTTGGAGCTATTTTTTGAAACTGCTTTTAGGACTCTGAGTACATTCTTCTGTTTCTTCTCAAGAATAGAAAGTCTTTGTATTGGAAATTGAGTTTAGCTTTTGCAAATAATTAAAAGTTATTTGGAGTTTAGTCTATTGAATGAAGTGGGTACTGACTATTTTAAAAGAGTGACACTCATCTGGAGGCTCAGGCTCTGAGATGCTTGTGATCAACAGCCTCAGACTTTAGAGTTCCTCCTCATCTCCATGAGCTCCAGGTGTTCTCAAGACGCAGGCAGGGACAGGACGGCGTGCCCACACCTGTCCGTGGGATCTGTCTTTGCTTTGTTCGTGGTGCACATATTTTCAGTGTGTACAAAGGAAGGACTGTTAGAGCAATGGTGAGTAACTGGATGTGGAAAGAAAACGTCATTTAGGGGTTTTGAGGCTTTTGAAGATGGTGCCACTGATAAACGGGGAATTCTAGGGTGAGACTTGGGTTCTGGAGATTAATCTTGAGTCTGGCTGTAGTCACTTTAGTAAAGTTCAGTGGAAGAGTCAGGAAGGTGGTTAGAACCTGGACGTGATCTGGAATGAATTCAGTTCTGAAAATAGAGATTTGCCACATAGTAGTAAGAGCAGAATAAATCTTCAAGGGAAAAGGCCATACAAAAAGAAAGAGGGTGCACACCGGATTCTAGGGAGACCCAACATTGCTCAGCCATCCTATTACCTGTCCTACCCAACAGCCCTAAAGTGGCAGCTGGAATTCGAAATAAAAATACTTTGATTTCATTTATATATTTTCTGGGAGAAAGGATGTTTATCTACCTAGGGACCACGTGAAAGTACAGTAAGAAAGATTGCCTTTGTTGGGTATTTGCCACACACCCCTTGCTAGACTACAGACCGACTGCCTCATGTGCAGTGTTGTCTATACACAGGACTACCCAACAGAGCTCTTACTATGGAGAAGCCCATGTCTGTGATCAGACACTAGACTCACACTTGGACCAAGTTAGTTTAAGACAGGAACCACAGGGATGCAGGCAGCCAAACCCGGAGTGTGGGAAATTCCACAGGACAAATGAGCCAGTTTCTTCAAATGACCCAGCAAACAGATGCCAGGAAAATAAGGTGGGAGGGTCATGGGAGTGTTACAGACTAAAAGAGATAAAGGAAACCCACCAACCAAATGCACAGTGTGGTCTGTCTTTGGATCATGGTATAAACAAACCAACAATAAAAGGACATTCATTTGAGACAATCAGTGAAAACTGAGCCCAGAATGGGCATTAGATATTAGTAAGGAATTATGGCCAAATTTATTGGGAGTGATAATGGAATTGCAGTTAAATACAAAAAATAAATAGTAAAGCATTTATGGACGAAATGATGTGTTGAGACTTGCTTTAACGTTTTATAGTTAAAAAATGGTAGAGATTGAGGAAATAAGAAAATTGTCATAAATGGGTTAAGAGTGCATGGAAATTTACTACATTACTTTCCCTAATATATGTATCATTGAAATGGTCTATAATAATGTGTTCTTTAAAATGGCAAATAAATCAAATTACATCTGTCTGGTAACCGTAGTTACCCTTACTCAGCTGGGACGTGGTGGGAACCATTGCTCCAGGAGAGTGGGGACCAAGGGCGAGACCTTGGCATCGGACTGACAGGGGGTCTAATCCCGGCTCTTCCAGGACAAACTGCTGGGCCCAAATTGCATTTCTTAACATCTCTGAACTTCTCCCAGCACCGCAAACCATGCCCAGAACACGGCAGGCACTCTGTACTTGTTGATTGAATGTATGAAGGAATGAATGTATAAAGGGATGGCTGAAATAATAGATAAAAGCTTTCAGCAAAATACTGGCAATAGTAGTATTTTGTAAATATTCACTTAGAGCAAATAAACGACAAAGGTGTGGGGCTGGGCTGGCCCTCTACACTCAGGCCTCCGCCCTCACCGGCAAACTTTTATGCGAAAGCAGAGTCTGGGGTGAGTGCGAGATGAGGGGCAGGGTTTACCCCATATTCAACGAGACCTCCACGTGCCAATTACTGTTTAGACTGGGGAAGTTGGGCCACATTTACATTAAGTGTATATTTTGAGCGTAAGGAAGGCCCTTCCCATTTGAAATTGATGGCAAGTGTCAGCGATTCTCTGCAGGTGTCTGCGATATTTAGCTCAGCGCCTGGCGTTTAGTTGTCACAAAATACTGAACAGACCTTGTCTAATCCCTCTGATTGAAGATCCTCGGATTGCAGTTTGCTTCCAAGAAAGGTTCTCAAGGGGAGTGGGAGCTGCAAATCACTTGGGGGGCTTTTCAAAAGGCACCCCCATCATGACATACACACATGCATGCACACACACACATGCGGACACACACACACGAACACGCATGGCTGACCTGGTGAACCACAGTTGCTGAGAGACAGGCGCTCCACCCTCTGGAGCATCAGCTCATGAGGAAGGTTGGAGGCACAGCTTGTAGGGACTCCAGCTGAGGAACTCCCACTTCTATGTCACAAAACCTTGCACTGCTTCAGTCCAGCCTTATGGCTCAAGAGCAAAGTCTGTGCAACAATTTTGAAGGCAGGCTGGATGTGTTAACGGTCTCTACGCCAATACTTAAACAAACACTGCTGCTCTGGGTGCTCAAACTTCTCAATGGTCCAGCGCTGAGGGCTCACGCTTGCTGGCTTCAGGAACACCATGACACCCACCCTGCCAGGTGCCCTGGCCTCCTGCTTTGGGTGTATGGGGAGAGCATCCACTTGGGGTTTATATGAGACCTAGGGGCACCCTGATGTGCAACCAGGAGGCATGGGGCACGATTCTACTCTTAAGGGTGGGAGTGGTAACTGGTAAGGTAGGCTGGGGTGTGTGTCCGGGATTCTAGAAGCTGCTGGGCATTTGAGCAAAGCTCGCCACCTCTGCCCTTCTGCCTGCATTTCCTTAGTATTTCCAGGTAGTGGCTTCTGCCCCCATTGCCATCTTCCTCGACACCAGCACCAGACCCTCTAAGACTCCACCTGGTCATTCCCTCACTTGCTCAGCCTGGCCTCTCCTGGTCCCGTCTCTGCTTACTCTATACCTCACTCAAGAAGTACCCTATTGCCTTCTTTCCTAATCCTTGACAGTTCAAAGTTAATGGCCCATAAAAGTTAGAGCTTCATACAACTCATTACCAAAAACAAACAATCCAACCAAAAAATGGGCAGAAGACTTGAATAAACTTTCTTCCGAAGAAGACATACAGATGGCTAACAGGCACATGAGAAGATATTCAACATCACTAATTATTAGAGAAATGCAAATCAAAACCACAACGAGGTATCACCTCACACCTGTCAGAATGGCCATCAACAAAAAGTCTACAAAGAAAACCCAAATGTTGGACAGGATGTGGAGAAAAGGAAACCCTCATACACTGTTTGTGGGAGTGTAAGTTGGTGCAGCCACTATGGAAAACAGTATGGAGGTTCCTTAAAAAAATAAAAATAGAGTTACCATATGATCTAGCAATCCTACTCCTGGGTTTACATCGGGAAAAAACAATACACTAATTTGAAAAGACACATGCACCCCAATGTTCACAGCAGCACTATTTACAATAGCCAAGACATGGAAGCAACCTAAGTGTCCATCAACAGATGAATGGATAAAGAAGATGTGGTGTATGTACAATGGAATATTACTCAGCCATAAAAAGAAATGAAATAATGCCATTTGCAGCCATTTGGATGGACCTACACATTATCATACTAAGCCAAGTAAGTCAGATGGAAAAAGATAAATATCATATGGTATCACTTATATGTGGAATCTAAAAACAATACAAATGAATGTATATGCAAAACAGAAACAGACTCACAGATATAGAAAACAAACCTATGGTTACCAAAGGCGAGGGGTGAGGGAGGGACAAATTAGGAGTATGGGATTAACAGATACAAATTACTATACATAAAATAGATAAGCAACAAGGATTTACTGTACAACACAGGGAATTATACCCAATATCTTGTAATAACCTATAATGGAATATAATCTGCAAAAAAACTGAATCACCACACTATACACCTGAAACTAACACATACTGTAAATAAACTATATGTCAATAGAAAAAGTCAGAGCTTAAATCTCCCATCAACAAGAGGAAAGGTTTCCCTTTTCCTAGAAGGCAGGCAGTCTGACCCCCTGAATTTTAGAAGAGGGAGGAAGAGCTGGGAGCCGTGGATGATGGAGTGTGGGAATGGGGGTGGGCTTTCCCTCTCAAATAGGTTGACAACTTGCACAAGGAACAGGAAGAAGGATCGTGGCATCCCTGGTACACTACTGATTGCACAGCACGCTGAACTGAGCTTTTACCATCAACCTTCCCCAACTCATGGAGAGGCAGCTGTACACGTGGAAAGCTCTGGCTCTCGTGCAAGTGAGGGGTAGAGAGGTAGCCAAAGGTGTTCAAGGGTGAGAGCATGACTATTTGAGGAGAGATTCCCTCATCTGGGTGCTGCCCTGATACCTCCAATGAGACTGTGTTTGCTGTCCCCCTGAATGATGCCAGACCACGTCCTAAAGAGGTTTCTGGAAGCCGTAAAGGGAACGGGTAACAGTGTGCTCTGTAGGGTCAGGCAGTCCTGGATTAAAATCCAGCTTCATTGCCTTTCACATGTGTAACAACAGGTAAGTTATTTAACTTCTACACACCTCATTTTCCTCATCTTAAAAATGGCATTAACAACAGTTATTTACTTTGTTCATAGTAATTGCTCCATATATGTTAAAGGAAGGAAAGGAGGGAAGGAGGGAAGGAGGAAGAAAAAAGAAAAGGGAATCAAAGTAAAGTCCACTACTGGCCTCCACGTGGGCCACACTTGGCAGGCAGTGAGCATCTCCTGGTAAAATGCAACGTGCAGAAGACACGTTCTCTCCAGCCTGTTATCAGAGAACATTTTGCGAGCAATCTTACAAGCATTCAGAGGGAAAGGCTGGGCTCGATATTCCTTCCACTCTGTAGAGCAACAATGGAAACTGATGCTTATAAAGTGGGGAGACGGTAAACACTAAATATTGCTCATTAATCTAGAGAGAGTAGAATGTGTACCAACAAATGCTTTAGAAAGGCTATTCAGTGGCTCTCATTCACCTGCCTGATAATGTAAGGACAAAAGGCAGCTGATTAGATGAGAAGGCATCCCATTTCAAACAGATAAAGGGAACATTGTATTGCTCACTCACCACATAATTATCTTGTACAAGTCCTCACTGCAGGACACTATTGTGACAGATAGTTTCAACTAAGGATTAGGCATTTATAATAAGGAGAACCTGCATCTTTACAATGTTCAAAGGAAACTGTAAGCCTGATCAAGCTGTAGGCTGCCGCATGGAAGTTGGTAAGGAAACTGGAAGAAGCGGGGAACACTTCCCAGACAATCCAAAGCCTGAGACTCCCCCTCTACTGTCCCCCAAACACTCATAGCTTAACTTCTGATGTGCAAGAAAAAATGTTTTGCTTGTGTGTGTTTTATTTTTTCTGTCCTGGATTATTTCCATTATGCGAAAACATAGGATTATATTCAGATGCAATCTTTCCCTAAGATTTTTGGCTAAATTAATTAATTCATGTGAGAACTGACAGCAGATAGCACAGTAGGCATTAAACATGATCAAGCACCGTTGTATTGGTCACAGAATTGGATAATTTACTGTCCTAAGTACTTTGGTGGTAGTGAATGTTCCAGATTGATTGTTACTAAACTGCTATTTCTCCTTTTCTCATGTGGTATAGCCAGTAGAAATCGTATGCTTTCCTCTAAAACATCTGGATCTAAGTTTTATTAGGGATATGATGAACCATTAGCCTATACTGGCTGACAGTTGGAATAAACATTTTTTCCATGTAGTTTGCCTATAACAATGCCAAAGTGGTGAGAATTTTAATCGGACCAGTTGCTTGACATTATAAAAACCAGAGCAGTAACAGGCAAAATCCCAAATATTTGTTTTTGTAGAACTAAAATCTGTTATACTCAATTAATTTAGTTAAAGCCCTTTGTAAATGTAGCTATAACTTCACCAAGCCTGGTATTCCTAAATCTTTGCATAAGTGCCTTATGTCAAGCAATAAAGTACCTTATTCGGAAAGAGCTTATGTAGTTGTGAATGGGAAATTTAAATGTACATATACAAATGTATTTGTTACAAAGTATAAATTTGCATGGTTCCTTCAAATCTAGTTTTAATATTGACCAAATGAAAATAGCATCTTTTTATCAGAAAGTTTATAATACCTTGCATTGCTATTTGAACATTGTTTTCCCTGTTAAGTTGCATATAAACTAATTTCAAACAGTCACAGAAATAAACTGATTTTTAAAAAATTTAACACATTTTAAGTTGGCTCTATATCTTTAGGAATTGCGTTGGCTCTGTAAGTGAACGGTTTGCCATGGATATAAATATTCTTTTTGTTTTCACAGATTTCAGAGAGGGAAAAGAACGAGCAAGGACTGTATTTCTATACTGGTTCAATGAATATTTCTGAGTGGATTTAAAGCACTGCAGTCTACCAGCTTTTTGGGGAACCACAGCTAACTTGAAGGACACACACACACATGCACACACAATGCCTGACCCAGCGTGCTACCCTCTGAGACCAACAGGGGGGCATTCGTGGAGGTGAGAGGGCTACTACCCCTTTATCAGTCTCTCCCGGCACTGATTTCCAGTTGTCCTTCAAACTTGTCACTTCATTCTCAGGCTCATGCTTATCCTATTTGGGCAACTAATGTTGACTCAACTTCCAACCTTGAATCTTCTCCAGTTTTGCTTGGAAAGAAATGCAAATCCTACTAGACGAGGGACACAGAGAGGAACCTCGTGAATAGGCCTAGCTGTTCCTCCAGCGCACCACCCTGAACTCAGACTCTTTGCCTATCACATCTTTCCATGACCCTCCACTCTCATCACACCCAGTATAAAAACTCTCAGGTTTAACCATTTCTTCAGGTCATCATTTCCTTATGAGTCACATAAAACTTATGTTAGACAAACATGTTTGCATTTCTCTTGTTAATCTGTCTTTTGTTGCTGGGGTCCCAGTCGAGAACTTAGAAGATATTTCTCCTCCCCTAAAATATGTTACCTAACCTTGGGTCTTTGCCTTCTCTTAACCTATTGCCTCGTCAAGATGGTGTGAACGATTGCTACCTCTCAAGGTTAATGTGAGGATGAGGTGAGATACTTCATGGGAGATTCTGGCACAGTGCTGTCTCAGGCCAGAAAAGCAGGTTCTTGTGTCAATCTCTTCCACACGAGATTTCACCAGCTGACGTGTAAAAACAGACATTGGTAATTGGTAACATGTTTCAGATGAGCAAGTGAGTCCAAGACCACTAATTCTTACTGGGAGGAAAGCTTCCTCTACCACCTTGGGTCAATGACCGGGGGCCTTCGGATTCATGGACGACAGGCAGATTCACAGGAAACGCGCAAGCTTGACTGGCATGTGTCTGTGTACACCCGTGTGTGTGCTCCGTAATGGATAAAGGTCCATATACCAGCTTAAACAAAGGGAGAGCTTAGGACTTCAGTGGGAAAGTGTGGAGGGTTCTGGAGGGCCGCTGAATTCTCACTTCCAGGTGCTAAGTCAGCTTTCTTCCTAACAGGAAACTCCCCTGGAGGGGATGAATAGAAGTGTGTTTTCTGGAGTATCTGCTTAAATTTAGATGACATTTCTTTCTGTGGCTGCTGATTGTTCAGATGTTTTCAGTTCTAAGTCATTTTAATCCCTTCATCCTCAACATGAGCAGGCATCAGAGTCCCTGGAGGCATTCTCAGAACACTGAGTGCTGGCCCCAACCGCAGAGTTTCTGATTCAGTGGGTCTCGGGGCTATAAAACAGCATTTCCACACTTGGAGAACCACTGACCGGTGATAACCTTTGCCTGATGGACAGAGATATGGCCTCAGAAATTAATACTTAATCTCTGCAATGTCTTCAGCGGAGCTGCTGTCATGACGCATCAACTGCTGGGATGTGCTGGAAAGAGTCGGCTGAGCCGAGCACCCTGGGCTCCTGGTGCCTGGTGTGGAAGGACCACAGACACTCCTGTGTGTGTGTGCACGTGTGCGCATGCGTTTGGGGTTGGGGATCTGAGGGCCGGACATGCTCCATCAACCGTGAGCTCCCGTTGACTGCCGACTGGGTGGTCAGAACAGAGCCCAGGCTGCCTGCCGCCCTCACGCCTGCCACTCACCCCGCAGGATGACAGCCCTGCTGGTACACGAAGCCTTCTCAGCCCAACTCAACTGCAGCCCTGCTGTGGAGAACACCGACTATGACAAAGAAACAGGGAAAACAGTTGAAAAGGATGCTCTTCATAAAGAGAGTAGACGTAAGAGACACTGTCTGTCTAGAAACCCGTCTGTGTGAGGTTGTGCTGATCCGAGATTCACGAAGGTGCCTGATGAAAACCTCAACTGGATTCACTGCATAGACCACCACCCAAGCACCCAAGTACACTGTGTACTTCCATGTGGAGTACTGGCCACCAAGATTCATAAATGATAAAGCAAATTCAGAAGTGCCACAAGGAAGGAAAGTACCAGAACTGCAGAGGCAAGTTCACAGAGTTCTCCGATGGTGATCACTTTTCAGGACACATCACTGCACCAATCCCACCCCTGGCAGGGACGGGGTAAATGTGGAAGAGCTCTGAAATCGTGTTCAGAGGAATGAGAGCTCAACTTTGAAAAGAAGTTCTTTCTTTTCATTAAAAAAAGTTCACACCAGTGGAAAGAGTTTATTCAAATACATTTCATTACGTCACCTCCAAAGCATCTCTGTCTGGCCAGCAAAGCCCTGTGAGCAGAAGCAGTTCAGTGTTGTAAACAAAGCGGTTTCCTGTTAGCGCCATTCAGAGCTGTGTGTGATCCAGACCCCTTGCGTGTTCAGGCCCATCCAGCAAGGGGAGGGGGCAGTGGAGGCGGGCGGAGGTGCTGGGCTGCTTTGTGGTGTGCCTCCCTCTCTTTATTTTTGGTTTGCTAGGTTCAGAGATATGAGGCAAAGAGACTCTTCTTACCCCGACCCCCAATTACACCCTGAGGGAACTAAATTCCATCCACAGTGGATGCTAAGGTAGCAGGCCACTGCCCTGGGGACCAGATCCACTGATCCCCGGATCCCGTGCCTGCCCTTTGCCTCACAGGCTCCACACCTCTCAAGGAGCGAGCCCATGGGGTGACTGTCCTTGGGTTCATTTGAGTTAACAGTTACATCTCAGACAATTAAGTAACATCTCCTTCCAAACCCCAACCAAAAAAGTCACATTCACAACAAAAATTGTAAGAAACTGGGCTTTGGTATCCACTTGCTAAGAGTCTACGTTTGTCCTTCAAAAATAACACCTAAGGGCTTCCCTGGTGGCGCAGTGGTTGAGAGTCTGCCTGCCAATGCAGGGGACATGGGTTCGAGCCCTGGTCTGGGAAGATCCCACGTGCCGCGGAGCAGCTGGGCCCGTGAGCCACAATTACTGAGCCTGCGCGTCTGGAGCCTGTGCTCCGCAAGGAGAGGCCGTGCACCGCGATGAAGAGTGGTCCCCGCTTGCCACAACTAGAGAAAGCCCTCGCACAGAAACGAAGACCCAACACAGCCATAAACAAACAAGCAAACAAACAAACAACAACAAAATAACACCTAAGAAATATCATTTTTGAAAGAGATTCTATACTGTCTCTTGGGGAAAAGTTTAGATTAGCAAATGAAAATCCATTTGTCATCCTTCAGTTTAGTTGGAGTACACATATTTGGGGGACGGGGGGGGTGGCTTGTAAACGTGGGCCTTATCCCCTCGTTCTGTAATCTCAGGCCCACGCAATGATACGTCTTCTTCCTCAGCCTTTGTAACCTTGGAATCCTAAACTTTTTCTCCTCTTTACCTCACAAATCCTGCCTCAAGCTCAACTGGGGTGTCCTAGATCTGGAAGGCTGAAAGAGAAAACTGTTTGGCGTTATTATTCTGTTATCCAAATAGAGACTATAACATATGAGTACACAACTCCTGAGCGAGTCTCATAAATGACACACGATTATCCAAAGGAGAGTGGCCTCTGAGTGTGGGCTGAGTAGGGTGTCCCTCTGGAATGAGACTCTGGATCCTCCCGGTCCCCACTCTTGTGAGAGAACCCCCAGGGAAGAGTGACCGTACAGGGTGGGTGACCCCTTCACTAATCATGGAAAGAAACTAGGCGGGAATCCCTTATAGAGTATGCTATGTTCCACAGGGGTTTCCTTGGCTATGATTCTTTATGACACATAATAATGGGGTGACGATGATGGGAGTTTAAAAAGAAACATCTGTGAGATGTGAGAAAAGTACTCAGATGAGCTGAACCATAAAAAAGGAGGCAGCAGCGCGTCCCCAGGAGCAGGATTAAGCTGTTCTTCAGGATCAGTTCTGAGTAGTGCCCTTGGGGAGGTCATGTAGCTTATCAATGCCTCAGGTTAGCATATAAAGAAACTCACCTCTCAGAGCTATGATAAAGCTAAATAATTTAGCTTCTGTAAAGCCCTCGAAAATGAAAGGCACCATAGAAATACAAATTATTATTTTATTAGGAGACACCAACAATAGAAGGGAAAGTAAAATTTTCCCTTTGATGGAAATCCAGATCAGCTGACCCAGAGCTCTGTGCTTCTAGCCAGGGACCAGGACATCTGACTGCCCAGATAACCGCTCACCCTCCCACTTGGTCTCATCTGTTCTACTTAAGAACTGTCCTTGGTAGTTTCTCTTTGGGGTTACCCCTCCTTTCAGTCTCACATTCCTCAGCAAATTGAACAAAATAAGTCGCCATAAATCCCCAAAGAGAAGCAATGCATCTTCATTACAATAATTATGCTTTATGAGCAGACTTGTTCATAAAAAGTAATAGGCATCAAAATTTTAATTTAAGTTCAAAAGGCAGTAAATTGCTTGTGGCAGTAACTTTAGCTGAAGCCCAGTTGTTAGGAAGGGATCTTGTCTTTTAACCTAGGACAACTTTTTCAGCAGGCTGACCTCAATGGCAAACAAGATCAGAACCCCACAATGCAGTTCCCCCAACCAGGAAGCAGGTCCTCCAAATCGGCTGCAGGTCCACAGGCTCTGGTCAGCCAGTTACCAAATTAGGGAGAAAACCTAAATGCTTTTCCACCTTAGAATGTGACCAAGTGGGAAGGGATTTCACTCGTAATTCTCACCTCTATCAATGATCACATTTTCTTTAAATCTGGACGATGGCTCGACAAAGAATCTTTATGATATTTCCTATACTAGGTAGTCTAGGGGAAAATTTTTACTTTTTTAAAATTGGATTTTCTGGATTATTTTTATTTATTTGGACAATAGGACAAATGTTTATTTTAGGACTATTTGGGAAAAAATATATGTGGCCCCTTATATATAAGAATCCCAGGGAAAAAAAAGATGAAGGTAACCTTGACAAGCATACTGAATAATACAAATTGTCTTAGTCTATTAAGGCTACTACAAAACAGGGCCACAGACTGACTGGCTTATAGACAATAGGAATTTCTCTCTCACAGCTCTGGAGGAGGGAAGTCCGAGACCCCGGGACCACACAGTCGGCTCTGGTGAAAGCCCTCCTCTGGGTTGCAGATGGTCACCTTGTCCTATGTCCTCTGTGTCCTCACATGCTGAAGAGCTCTTTGGGGTCCCCTTTATAAGGACACTAATCCCATCACGTGGGCTCCACCCTCATGACCTCATCACCTCCCAAACACCCACCTCCTGATAACCTCACATTGATATCCATATATGAATTCTGGGCAGGGTGGGGGGCACACAGACATTTGGTCCATTACACAAATGCTATGACCCTGTGTAAATACTTGCTATTTTGTGACATATATACTACTATGTATAAAATAGAGAACCTACTGTATAGCTCAGGGAACTCTACTCAATACTCTGTGGTGACCTAAATGAGAAGGAAATCCGAAAAAGAGGGGATATATGTATACATATAGCTGATTCACTTTGCTGTACAGCAGAAACTAACACAACATTGTAAAGCACCTATACTCCAATAAAAATTAATTAAAAAAAAATAAGAATCTGCTTGTTCCTAGTCTTGGGAGGCAGAGTGGAATCCGGGCTGTCACTCTCGTGGGCAGGGGCTGAGCCGATGACAGAGGCATCAGTTTCCTCACTGCCAGACCTACAGGGTGTCCTGTGTGAAATGCACAGCGCCATACGTGGCGCCAAGTGGACAGCTGATAAACGTTGCTGCCCTCGCTTTTCTATCAGCACGAGAGAAGTAAAAATGCAGACATTGTTAAATAGCCTGTGAATTATTTTATGAGGGAGATTTTGAAATTGAATGCCTCACATTTATCAGAGCCTATATCAGTCTGTGGCACCCGAGGACATTTATTCCAGGCGTTTCTGAAGGTGGAAGTTTATGATCATCCAGAGGAATGTTATTAAGGTAATTGCCAGATATGGTATTTCATTAGGAAAGCTAGTTATTACATTCATGCTGTTTATAATATGGGTGATAAAAGCCAGAGAGCCAAGGAATTAGAGTTCTGCTCTTTGCTTATTGCTTGTAATATTAAAAATTTCTTTTACCTGGGTACCTTCTACCTAAAGGACACAAATATACCTAAAACTACTTTATGTCTGTATAGTTCTTACCTTACGGTTTTTCAAAGCTTATAATTTAATTTAATTTTACCCTAACAACACCATTGTGATTTGAAGGGGGAGTTTTATTCTTCTCTTGTTTGGGATGAGGAAAGGTGGATTCAGGAAGGTTAAATGATTTTCAAGAACTGCTGGGCAAGTTGGGGGCACAGCTGGACCCAAATCTATACCACCTCACTCCACTGCTGGTATACTCTTCATTCTTTCAGGGATCCTGATTTAGAAAGCTGGCATGATGAGGAAGATGCATTTTACCCATGGGAAACTGCTAACTTCCACTGTGACTGCTACTCTAAACAGGATTTAGAATAGAATTGACATTTATGGGTTTACTGTAATGGATATTTGTATGTCTAGGTACACATATATACATGGGCATTTTAACCCCTGCTTCTTGCTAAAATGGTTTTGAAATACAACATAATTAAACTGAGGACAATAAAGCTGTTATGATAAGACAGATATAGGATATAACCTTGATTCTTGTTTAAAATAGACTGAATTATTAAGAAGGGCGTCTGGGCTAGCAGGTCTGTGATCCAAGGATGATGATAAATTCTGTGTTTTAAGTTAGCGACATTGCTTGAGCTTGTGGGAGCTTGCAGTTGGGGACCCAAAACAATGAGCTTTGATCATGTGTGTGGTTAAATAGACCATCTTATGACATTACATTATGGTTGAATTTCTAAGTCGTTTGTGTTTTGGATCCTATGAAATGTGACCAACTTCTTGAGCACTGTGTCAAATGTTTTCCATACATTATGTCATTTATTTTCATTTTCATTGGCACCTTATGATATAGGAATAATCATTATTTTACTGACCAACATACCAAAGCTTCAACAGATCAATAACTTGCCAAGGATCAGAGCAGGTAATTCAGAGCTGGAATTCTAATCCAGATCTTTCTGTATCCAAAGCCCTCTTCCCTCCTAAAAACACCCTCTTTGTCATCGGCTAGAAAGTAGGACCTTTTGAGATGTACACTGCAGGGGGGGAAAGACTTTCCCTCTACCCTCTGAGGTTCCATGGCTCCGTCTACGAAACAAACTGACAACAGGCAGATTAACAGGAGAAAAGGTATATACATTTATCAAATTTTAATATTATGTGCATGAGGGCTTTACAGGACAAAAGGTGACTGCCCAAAGGGGCAGTGAGATTTGAGAGCTTGTCTACAGCCTCAGTAGGGGGAGGAGAGGGGGTGCAGGCCTCTCCGGGGAGAGAACATGGTTTCCAGGGAAGATGAGTGGCCCTTAGAGGACGGATGGGAGGATGGCAGTTGGTGACAGGGTCTGTCTGGGGGTGGGGTGCACTTCTAGGCTCCTCTCCTGTGACAAGAGTCAGTCTTCCTGGTGGTGAACCTCCTGGGGAGGGGACCTGTGACCCCTGAGTTCCTGTGGAGGCTCTGTGCTCAGGCAGATGAGGGGGTTCAGAGGAAGCTCCCCCCGCATCTGCTATTTCTCATGTGCCTTCGGGTAAATACAGAGAGCATGACTCCTGGGTCGTAGAGTAGGATTTGTAGTTTGCAGTTTGGGTAGAAACCACCAAACTGTCTCCCAAAGTGGCTGTACCATTTTGCATCCCACCAGCAAGGAATGAAGTTTCAACCGTCCTAAAAGTCCTCTGTGCTCTGTCTATTCATCCTTCCCTCCCCGCTACCTCTTGGCAACCACTGATCTTTTTACCGTCTCCATAGCTTTACCTTTTCCAGAATGTTCTAGAGTTGGAATAATGCGCACGTGTGTGTGACTCTGTGTGTATTTATCCATTTGTGAGTATGTGCCTGTGTAGCTCCATTTACTTGTTGCAATCACTGAGGACGCAGGAGGCTTGGATGGTCATGGAACTCGCCACAGGCTGTGTGCGCTGGCAGAACCAGGATGTGAAGCCAGCTGGTCACCCACACTCGTACTGGACGGAAAAATGACCCAGATGCCACTCATTCTTTTTTCCCAGTTTGAGCAAGAGGCATCGACACCCCTAACTAATCAATGAATGTGGCCCTCTTTCCATATATTTTGGTAATATCACCAGTTAATAATATATGAAAAGACACTTTTTTTCTATTATTGCAATCCACCTCTGTGCCCTATTTAGGAGGCAGCAGTTTTACCTTAGTGATGAAGAATCGCATGCTGGTAAAGGCGATGCCCACAGCGCCAGACTCCTCCAGGGCCGCCTCCTGAGCCTCCTGCATCTAAAGGAAGAACACGATCCATTCAGGGCCCACGATCCATTCAGGGCCCCGCTCACAGGGAGTAGGCTTCGGCTTCGGTTAACTCTCCGCCTGGAATCCAGGACCACAGGGCGCCAGCTCAGCACAGATGGCCTCTGGGACACAGAGGGGCTTGCACGGGGGCCAGCTGAGCTGGGCTGGTCCCGATCCCCTGCCCTCCCCTGCCCCACCAAATGCCCAGCCCAAAACGAGGACGAGGAGATGACCAGCCACCCCGACGCCACCTGGGAGATTCGCTGACGCGGCGACACCATGATGCCTCGCAGCCTGGACCCTGAGGGCGACTCCATCTCCCCCCCCGCCGGGCTCCCCTCCTGTGGCCAGGAGGGGCCTTGCCCCTAGGCTCCCTGTCACCCAGAAGGCTGAGTCCCCAGAGGCTCCGCCTCAGTGAGTTGAGCTGCTGTCCCAGAACCACAGACTTGTGTTGGCGGGGGTTGTTTATAAACAGCAGACATTGATTCCTCTCGGTTCTGGAGGCTGGACGTCCAGGATCAAGACAGGCAGATTCTGTCCTCACCTGGAGGAAGGGGTGACGGGACTCTCTAATCCCATCGTGAGGGTCCACCCTCATGACCTCATCACCTCCCAGAGGACTCACTTCCTCACTCCATCACCTGGGGAGATGGGATTTCAATATAGGGAATTTGGGGGGACACAAAAACATCCAGTCAAGAGCACTTGGGGAGTAGCTGGCTCTCCATGGGAGGAAGGGGGGTCTAAACCACCCCACCATCTTCCTGTGGGGAGCATGTTCCAGCCCAGAGTGGGCCTTTCCAGGGTGAAAGTGCTTCAGGGGAATGCCTGGGTGACTCAGGGCCAGGGTGAAGAACTGGGGTGCAGGCGTGTGGGGCCTGAGAGACACCCAGAGACTCCCCAGCCCCATCACCACAGCCCCCCACCTCGGGGTCCCCTGGGGGGTCCACCTGCAGGGAACAATGGGTGAGGATGGCAAGACAGCACTCACACCACGCAGGCCTGTGGCAGACACTACAGTTTACAAGTTCAAACTAGCTCTCCCATTTCACTGAGGAGAACACATGAGGACGGAACCATGCTCCTTATTACTCAGAAGAAAAACAAAACCAAGCAGACTCGGGGGCAGAAAGTGTAAAGGACCTGCTTAGAATCACAAAGCTGGTGTAACATAATCATAACGCCAGACGCGCTCTGGGTGTGTGTGTGTGCGTGTGTGTGTGTGCGTGTGTGTGTGTGTGTGTGTGTGTCTGTCCTCCCGAAGGGCTCTTCCCTTCCCCCACCCCGACCTCTCCACTCCAGGCAACATCTACCTCTTTCCTTAAACTCCGAACCATGCGATCATTCCCTAACTAAAGATGCTCCTTGCATGAATCTCTGAATTGCTGGTGTGACTGCATGCGCAGATTTACATAATCAGCAAAATTACAATCTTTGGGAAGTCACAGACCAAGTCGAGGTGATAAGCACCTTCTAAGCATTTAATAAATCAGTAATTGATCGTTCCTCACTATGAAGTATGAAAAGCAACTGAATGCACCTTAAAGGAGATGAGAGTTCACTATCTTCACATCTCTGCCGTTTATGGGGATATCTCTTCATAAAAACCATAGTCTTTTTTCTTTTTGTGAAAAAAGCAATACCTCTCAACAATAAGAAGATTAAAAATGGGCCAGAGATCTTAACAGAGGCCTCCCAGAGAAGATATACAGATGTATACAGATGGCAACTAAGCATATGAAAAGATGCTCCACACTATATGTCTGCAGGGAAATACAAATTAAAACAGCAAGATACCACTACACTCCTATTAGAATGACACCGACAACACCAAATGCTGGTGAGGATGTGGAGCAACGAACACAGGCACAGACACCTCAGAAGGTGACGGTATTTGGTGATAGGGTCTTTACAGAGGAGACTAAGGTAAAATGAGGTCATGTAGGTGGGGCCCTAATCCCATAGGACTGGTGTCCTTATAAGAAGAGGAGATGCAGACACAGACACACACACAGGGACAACCATGTGAGGACACAGGGAGAAGACGGTGTCTACACCGCAAGGAGAGAGGCCTCAGGAGGAACCAGCCCTTGCTGGTGATGCCTTGATCACGGACTTCAGCCTCCAGGCCTGGGAGAGAATATATGTCTGTCGTTTAAGCCACCATTTGTGGTGTCTGTTACACAGCTTGACTTGACTAACACCCCTGGATGGCACAAAGCTTGGGAGGTCTAGCGTAACCAGCAGGTGAGAGGTCCCACCAGGCAGGCTGGGTCCCCAGCTCCTTAGGGAAACAGACTGGCAGCCACAGCCTCCATGCCTCCCCTTCGATCACAGCGTGGACACCCCACCAGAGTGGGGTCAGGACCAGCTTCTCGCAGAGCTGTCTGTGTGGCAGCAGGAAGCCAACCCTTCCTGTAGAGGAAACATGAGAAGCAGCCAAAGTGGCCAAGTCTAATGACGCTCTGCTTGATTCCTTCTCCCTCCATGGCGTGCCTTTCACTGCCTGGGCACTTGCAGCAGGAGACCACCATCCTCTGACCTGTGTTCGCTCCACACTGTTGAGGGTCAGTCACCAGGCCATCCGGGGAGATAAGCATTAGGCCCAACTGTGTGAAGGAAGGGGAAAGTAACTGCCGCATCACCTGAGCAGGAGCGGTGCGTGGTGTGCTGCGAACCCCATGTCCACGCACATCTGATACGGAGCAGGGAGGGGAGAGGAGGAAGAGGGAGGGGAGAGGAGGAAGTGGGAGGGGAGGGACACGACGTCTCCAGCCAGCAGGGAGGACGGCTCCAGAAGTGCTGGTCCAGCCTCAGCCGAGATGTCCCCATCATGGAGCCCTGGGGCCCAGCTATGGTGCATTGTCTGCTCTGCCAGGGCCCGGGGGCGCCTAATGGACGCATTGCAAACCCTGAGTGTGATTTCGTGCTTCCAAAATGAGGAATGGCTTAGATCAGGGTCTTTCAAACGGCATTCCAAGAAGTGCCAGGTTTCCTTGGGGGTGTCTGGGGAGAGCAGGGGGTGCCCAGAGAGTGCAGTCGGCTCGGGTGGCCATAACAAGGCTCCCCTGACTGAGGGTTTCACCACCAGTCCTGGAGGCTGCAAATCCGAGGTCCGGGGGTCAGCAGGGCTGCTTTCCTCTGAGGCCTCTCTTGGGTGTGTAGACGCCGTCTTCTCCCTGCATCCTCACGTGGTCATCCCTCTGCGTGTGTCTGTATCCTGATCTCCTCTTATAAGGACACCAGTCCTACGGGATCAGGGCCCATCCTAGTGGCCTCATTAATCACCTCCTTAAATCCAGTCACATTCTGAGCTAGTAGGGGTTAGACTTCACCTGATGAGTATGGGGAGGACACAATTCAGCCTCAAACATCCCCTTTTGTATCCTTCTCTTTAAAAAGAACCTCTGGGGACTTCCCTGGTGGCACAGCGGTTAAGAATCCGCCTGCCAATGCAGGGGACACTGTGCGATCCCTAGTCCAGGAAGATCCCACATGCCACAGAGCAACTAAGCCTGTGCGCCACAACTACTGAGCCTGCATGCTGCAACTACTGAAGTCCACTCGCCTAGAGCCCGTGCTCTGCAACAAGAGAAGCCACTGCAGTGAGAAGCCCGCGCACCACAACGAAGAGTAGCCCCCGTTTGCTGCAACCAGAGAAAGCTGGCACACAGCAACAAAGACCCAACGCAGCCAAAAATAAATGAATTCATAAATAAATTTTAAAAAAGTAAAAAAAGTACTTTTACTTTAAAGTACTTTTTTACTTTAAAAAGTAAAAAGAAGCTCTGTGTTTATCTGTGTTCACAGGCTGAGGTTTGGGGTGAAACTCTGTCTGTGAGAAAGGCTTGGCTCAGCACCAGCCTGTGAAGCAGCGAGATGAATGGACTCTGCTTCTCCTGCAGGCCTTCAGCAAATGCTCCTCACCTTCCTCCACCCTCTGCCCCCTTCGCCTGAGACTCAGGAGGACGGAGGTCTGGGACAGGACATGTGGCATTTCCAGTAACCGCAGGGAACCTGCCCTTGGGTGGTTGGCTGGGGCCCCACCGGGAAATCCCGAGGCATCAGCCACACATGCCCACACAGACCTCTCCCAGCCTTGAACTCCGGGTGGTAGGAGACGGAGGCGATTTCCACTTTTTGTCTAATTTAGCCAGAGAATGAGGCTGTCTTCCCCTGATGTCAGTTTTGGCTTTTTGTAGCTATGACGGGACAGCTTCCTACACTCCTGAACATCCTAATTCAGGAGAAGCGTGCATTTCAGAAGGCCAAGTTCACCCTCCAATTTGCTGGGTGCTGGGGGCCACGTGGGCTCTGCTTCTGGAAGGTTCTGAGCCACAGTGGGAGTAGGACTCAGTCACGGGAGTTGGGGGGCTGCCCTTAAAGGGGCCACGGAGGACTTGTGTCATCACCGTCAACAAGCTGCATCCCCTACCCAAACGACCTGCCGACAAGGGGCTGAGCTGGACAGCTGTGGCTGCAGGCCCCCGGCAGGCCCTTATCAACCACCTCCGGGTTTTACCGAACAACAAAAAGAGGGGGAGGAGCCTCAGTCTCTCTCATCATCTAAGCCCAGAGGCCAGGGCTTCCCTCCCAGCACACAGGGAGCTTCTCCCGGCTGGACACATGGACAGGGAGGACCAGAAGGCGACAGGAAACGAGGCCCACGTCCAGTCCACACGGCCTTGGGGACACTGCAAAATAAACAGAAATGCTATCACGGCCACTCGCACGTTCTGCGTCTGTCCCACTGTCACCCTGCCTGGCCCCTCTCCCTTTCCCGGGTTCCCTGAGGGTGTGGCGCTGCTGGGACCCTCGACTCCTGGCAGCTGGGATGGCCTCCTGCTGGCCTCACCCAATCCATGTGGGCCCCGCGTCCTGGACAGGTGCATGGCCAACAGCACGTGCAGGGCCACAGACTCTGCCTCCGAGGCCAGGGGACACCAGCACCACCCTGGCACCCGATCCCCCCAGTAGTGGGGGCTTCTCTAGTCCTACCGGGAAATTTCTTCCTAATCCCCTACTAGCCAGGACACTATTGGGGGTCTTATTTTAGAATCTGTTCTGTTTGCATTTGAGCCCTGACCCCCCCTTAGGACTACAAGCAAAGACTCCTGAAGGGACAGACAGGCCCTTACAGGCCCATCTCAGGAAGATCCCCTCCGCGTCTGTAAGAACTGATTATCATTCAGTTAATATCTCTTCATACAATTATTGTCTCTTCTAGTTTAATTTTCTTTCTTATACTCTTTGCAGGAGGGACTAATCGTATTTTCCTTTAAAAATACGGTGTGTGAAGCACAGCCTTGTGCAGAGTCCCTGTGTGGAACAGAGACCGACCAGGCTCCCCGATCCAGGACACTGAACGTGGCCCTGTGGGGAGGTGGGCCCTGCGTGAGGAGAACAGATGGACTGGACAGAGATTCTGAAGGTGGAGCCACAAAGGCTTTGTCACACGGAGAGAGAAGGACAAAATATGAGTGAGGAAGGACTCCTACATTTGTGGCTTGAGCCTGTGGGGCTGTGGGGTGAATTCTGTCATCCTAAGGTCACATTTTGCATGTTTTCAGCTCAGTTTCTCACCGTGCCCTACTGTTTGTCACTTGGAAATGGAAGGCAGAAGCAGCAATGCCATGGTGAGAGGTTATTATTGCCTTTTTGGAGAAGTTCTGAAATACAAAAACTGAAATGACAAGCGGAGTATCCCCCCTTCTCCACCCTGTGGATTTCTATTTCACACACAACAGATTTTCTAACTTCGTATATGTCAATTCTGAGTAGCTGGGCAAAGACACTGCTGGCCAAGGAATCTCATCTGAAATCCTGGTTGTTCTTATGGCCTTAAGTGGTAACCAAGTCGATAAGCTACTTTTCCAGCAGTTCATAAAGCAGCTGAATATTCCAGGGGTGTTGAGTTGAAACCCTTGGCAAGATGAGACTCAAGATGAGACTGATGGTTGGGCAGGAGGGCAACAGGTTTCATTATCTGGAAGCCTTCCCTCCTGCTGCACAGAGGCTAAAAACCTAGTGATTTACTGCAGCAGTATTTATACTGCAGGAACACCATACCAGGCAAGCAAAACTTACGGTGGGTCAGAAAGACCAGCAAATAAATTAAAAGTTAAATTGGGTTTTCACTGAAATTTAGAAAAAGCTTTTACAATGTGCTTTTTCTGCCTTACTTTTTATTTTTTTAAATACTGAACAGTGTTTTCAAAATGATGCCAAATTAAAAAACAAAAAAACCCCTGGTACTATCATTATTCTATTTTGCTTTGTCTACTTTTGGCATTTTTCAAGAATGTATCTAAACAGCTCCTATTTGAGGCCTGAGTCGTATCTTGTTAAAATGCAGATCTCGGTCCAGCAGGTCTGGAAGGGGGGTTGGGTCTGCATTTCTAACCAGCTTACAGGAGGTGCCCTGATGCTGGTCCTCAGGCAACACTCAGGGCAGCAAAGAGGGGGACCGTGGGCTCTGGGTAAGGACACACATCCAGACAGCGAGAGACAGCAGATACAATACAGTTGTCACTGCCCCCGGGGAGCCCATGGAGTGGGAGGGCCCTTCAGAGCGGTCCCCTGTCTCCAGTGCAGGTTGGGTGGGCTCCCCGGAGGGCAGTCCCCTGGCTGAGCACGGCAGCTGCAGGTGGGTGCCTGGGTCCTGAGTGCGCTCCACACACCACTGGGTGAGGGCCTGGGGTGGAGGTCCACTGCGTGTCCAGTACCTGCTCACCCACAGCAGCAGGAGCAGGAGCCCTTCAGGGGGCGCTCCACGGGGATGACTCTTCACGGACGTTGGAGTTACCAAGTTCTGTGCCCAAAGCTTAGCCCTTCACTTGACTGCTGTGCAGCTTTGTACCAATCCCCAACTCTCGGAATCTCATTTCCTCACTGTAAATAAAATTCAGTATCATAACAACTCCTGCCTCCCGGTCATGGGAAGACTGAAGTAAGATCTAGTCCCGGAAGTCAGCGATGAGGTTTCCTTTTCTGCCTTTCCCTTCCTGATCTGAGAGAAAGGGATCAGGAGGTCAAGAGGGAGATGCCGGCCAGGCCGAGGAAAGTGTGTGGCGCCCGCACGCGTGCTGGGACAGGGCGGCCCCACTGCCCAGGGCACGCGGGCGGCATCGGGCTCTGGGATTGGGTTCTGCCCTGGGATCCGGGACCCTTAATCCTCGCGATTAGGGAACACCAGCCCCTCCTTGATGGGATCAGGACCCTTCAGCACTGAGCTTGGCCCTGTTCTATCCCACCAGCCATGCCCTCAGGGTCGGGGTGGGGGGCAGAGCCCCGCTCACTCCTGGCGCTTTGCCCAGGGAGGCCTGGGAGGCAGAGGAGGACTCTCCTCCCCGGGCACGACGCCCATGGGCCAGCGCCCGGGTCCAGGCTGTGGCGGACCAGCACCCATGGCCTCAAACACTTAACGAGCCACCTCTTCTCTCTCTTCCTGCTCAGCTTTCTGCCAGGAAGCTTTTGAGCCGGAATTATTTACACTGAAAAGTAAGAAAAGGAATGACTTGGTCCTTAGTCCCAGAACAAATGAGTCTATTTTCGTGTTTGTTTTTTTTCTCCTTTGAATTTGAAAGTAAATTGGTTGCCAGCTACTATTTCGGTGTAAAAAGGGTCATTATTATCCAACTGTTGCATTAATACGATTCTTGAAAATTGATGAAAGGATGGTTAGGATAAGTGCTTTGTACTGAAAAAGCATTAATTTTAGTTGAGATGGAATTTTAAGTTTTAGAGAAGAGGGAAAACAGAGATGGATAATGCCACAATGAGAATGCAAATACAGCTCTAAGCCAGCAGGACTAGACGACACAGGCCTGGCCCTCGGACAGTGAGCCAGCGTCTCCACATGCAGGGCTGCCAGATTCCACCAGGACAGTGTTGATGAGCTCTGTGTGTAGGCTTTGTTCCTGCTGGGACCTCCCTTGCTGGTCACGTGTCCTAACGTCCCTGAAAAAGCAGGGCGTACAGACCCACGCAGCAACGCTGTCCATGTTCACGCTGATGTCCCAGACGACAGCCACCGGCTTTCAAACCTGCTCCAGATCCTTCCAGATCCCATTTGAAATACAACCCAGAGATAAATGGACTCGCCTAAGAAGTATGGTTTTTATGTTCCCTACCAACAGCACCGCCCTTGTTTTGTATTTGAAACATTTCCTGAGGTCACAGCTACATTTCAGAATTCACTGTATCTGAATTATTTAGAGTGATTCTAGACTGTTGACCCCAGGGTCTAATGTAACTTGATATTTTTAGAAAATGAACAGCATGGTACAAGCAACTCCTATTTTTTTTTTTTCCCCCTACTTTATTTATTTATTTATTTATTTTTGGCTGTGTTGGGTCCTCGGTTCGCGCGAGGGCTTTCTCCAGTTGCGGCAAGCGGGGGCCACTCTTCATTGCGGTGCGGGGACCGCTCTTCATTGCGTTGCGCGGGCCTTTCACTATCGCGGCCCCTCCCGTTGAGGGGCACAGGCTCCAGACGCGCAGGCTCAGCAGCTGTGGCTCACGGGCCCAGCCGCTCCGCGGCATGTGGGATCCTCCCAGACCAGGGCTCGAACCCGTGTCCCCTGCATTAGCAGGCAGACTCTCAACCACTGCGCCACCAGGGAAGCCCGCAACTCCTATTTTTACTGATGGTCTGAGAATCAGTCAAGTAGTTCAGTCAAAGTCTGTGCAAGGAGAGCTCATGATGTGGCTCTTAGAGAGGGAACCAGAGGCCAAACACTTAAGCAGATCCCTAAGAGACGGACTCAGCCCCCTCCATGGGGGGACATGACACGTGTCTGCACACACAGAGAGACATGGCGAATGAAATAACTCAGGGAGTGGCCAGGGCTTTGCGAGTGGCACAGGTCGTAAGCTCTCAGAGGTTCAGAGGAGAGATGGACGGAGGGCTCTGAGACCAGACCAGCTTCGGGGAGAAGCAAGAGAGAGCAGGCCTGGAGAAAGCAGGAGAGTTCAGAGGGCACGAGGGGAGTGGGGAGCTCCAGGAGAAGCAGGGGAGAGCCCAGCCGTGTAGGAGGAGGGCCAGGCATGCGACTGTGTGTCCTGATCTCGCCCTTGATTTTGGCCTGGCCGCTCTCTGCTTGGTTTTTCACATAATATTGAAGGAGATGGTCATGAATAAGCGGCCCTGCTTTCAGCTGCCTGTGTTGGGGCAGACATGCTCCCGGAGGCAGAGAGTGATGTGCCTGTGAAGTCCTCCCTCCCTGGACTCAGCAGTCCCGCCGCCTCCCCCGAGCCCCGTCCATCCATTACCGTCCATTATGGTAGCGGTCCAGCCCCCGAGTGAGGAGCGAGAGCACTAACGTCCACATGGGCAGAGAACGACTGACCATGAACTGAGGAAATGTATTTTCCTCTCCTTCCTCCTGTGACTGGACTGACTAATTAGAGCAACATGAAACTGAAATGATTTCAAGACTGAAACGCTTGGGGAAGGATCTCTTGAAGTCCGTTTTTCATCACTGAGCTGAGACTAAATTATGCTGTCGAAATGCCATATTATTTCAAATTAGCCAAATTAATTAATCTAATTCAGTCCTTGGCTGTATTAATCATCTGTTTTAGAATTTTATGAGAGAAAGAACGTGACTTTTTCAGGTTACTGTGTGCAGATGAACCTCACTGACAGGTGGCTTTTCTTCTGCTCTCAACTGGTATTTTAAAATCTCTGCAGTAGTATCAATAGAATTCCCTCAAATACGCTAATACTGTTTCACAGTTTCTTACTTTATTTTGTTTGCATTTGAAAATATCTACCTTCTTGCTCTTAAGATTGTAAGAAGTATGTGGTGTTTTGTTTTTCATTTTTTTTAAAGCACTCAAATGTGTTAAAAAGACTGGCTTCTGAACATTCCTTTTTTTTATAATTCTCTCTTAAATGCCAGAAATCCATAAGTATATGCTTAAGAAGGGATTTCTGTTGAACTTGTTTATGGACCTCAGAATTCTGGGTTCTCCAGAGAGCGCCCAGAGCTGGATGAGGGCAATGTGAATTATACCAACTCCTCTCGAGTCCTCACTCACTGTCTCAAATGAACCCAGGACAACGGAGTGTTCCTGCTAACGTCCTCATTTTGCATACTGCCCTGTATCCTGGATCCATTGCTCACAGTTTATCAGAAAATGCTATCCATGGAAAAATACCGCTGATTTATAATAGCAACGATTTAACAGCAGTGGTGCTGTGAGCAGGCACCTGCATAAAGTGGGTTCCATGATGATCACCCTCTTACAGACTAGAAGACCGAGGCTACATGCCCGAGGTCATGGCACTCTCATCGTGACTGAATGGCACAATAATAATGGAAAAACAGAGAAGTCAAACATTTGCTATTGCTCCAAAAGTCTGAATTTCTAAGTGGTCAGGTGAAACTGGATCTCCCCACACCTCTCACTTCCAGTAGGCGTGGTCCCTCACAGCATGTGGAACGAGGGCCTGTGCATCTCCCACTGCCTTCGACATCTAAGGAGGCGGGTGTGAGGAGGGCGACAGAAGCAGCTGTGGGGACCGCCACAGGCTGAGCATCACCGCGCGGCTCCGGCGGGGTCTGAGCCAGGAGCCCTGACCCCTTTCCCTGGCACAGCTGTTATCACGGTTCACTTCTCTGGACCTCAGTTAACTCAGAGTGAGAGGTATTGACTTAGAAACCTGCCAAGTCCACGATTCTGGTCTTGTAGGACCTGAGGAGTTGGGGAGCGGGTACGTTTTCTCTGCTGTCACTTTCCCAGACATTCTCACTCACGGGACAAGGGCATAAAACCCAGGGCTCGTTCTATTGCTGTGACTGCTAGTGAAACTGAAGAGAACAGTGTGAACTCCTCTTGCACGTTTCCTGGAAGGGGTCCAGCTTTTATTATTCTTGCTTATTTCTGCACTTCCATGTTCGGGCTGAGACCCAGCCAAGAAGTGGAAAAATACTGTGAGAAAGGTAGCACTTGTGGTCTTTCTGGCTTGACTGGATACAGGAAGTACAGCAATTGCAGGGAAAACATGTTTACGTAGCTTTCTGGGTAGGTATCTGTATCTCTCCCAGAGTTGGGAGGGTTGATGTTTACTGAAAGGTTTGAAATTAGCCTCAAATGACTGACCCACATCAGGTTTCTCAAAATTGGTTCGGCTACCACCCAAGCAGTTCCTGTCTTATTTTGGGAGCCAGAAAAGATGGCCTGTGCCCCAGTCTCCAGAGGCCATGGGAGGCTTTTCTGGGAGGCAGTGGGCAGGAACGGGGACCCAGCAGTCTTGCTGAGAAGCAAAGCTGGTGGTTCCCCTGCGGGTGGTCAATATTTGTCTGGGCAAGGACCGGATTATGAAATCTGCAAATATCAAAAAAGTATTCTGGGATTTTGTTTGGCTTATGCCAGGAAGAGCCTGAGAAGATGCCTTCTGAGGACTCACAGGCAGGTGGGACTTAGAGAGGCCACAGATGGAGTTATCCTAATGAAGCCCTACCTCTCTCTGCCCTCAGTTTCCTTTCACTCAGGAATTATGTTTTATTACATCTAGCTCAAAACTCCTACAAGTCTTCCTGGACCAATCCCACCTTTCCTTGGTTATTTCTGTTATATATTCTGATCTTGACATATGAGTGACTTTCTGTTCCCTGTTATCTTGTTCATATTTGAATCATGGTTCAGGTATATTTTTGATGAAAACACCGGTTGCAAGATGTTGGTTTGGCATTAAGTATCTGCTCTGGTAACTCTGCTTTATAACCCAAGGCAAGCATTCCAGAGCTGTGCACAAACACATGCTTCCTGAAGAAATGATGAACCACATAATTTTTTGGCGAAATCATTCTTTCACTGGAATCTTAATGATACCAATATTTTGAAAAAAAACATGTCGACAGTTTGAGAACTCTTTAGAGACTAGATCCCTCATGTGGGCCACCCAGCTGAGGCCAAGATTGGCAGTGATAAGAGAGACACAAAAAGGGACTAAATATGCTTTTCTCTAAAGGTACTGGAATCACAGCAAATTTGGGCTACCTATGGTATGGTTACAGAAGAATAATGTGACATTTCTGAAGCATTCCTGAAGCTGGCCCACACTTTTCACTGTCAAGCTCACATTTCATTAGATGATGTTGCTTTATCTATTTTAATAGCTGTATGTTCAGTGGCTTCATAAATCTTATTCCTGTGTATCTCACCGATTTCACCAACTATTGGTAAAAGGTAATTTAATGATGCCTGGGTTATGGGAATAAAGAACTAGTGTACCCACCATAAAGAATTTTACGTTAGATCACTCTTCTTTTACACAGCAATGCGTCTGAAAGCTAGGATGATGTCTGTGCTGTACACACACACACACACACACACACACACACACACACACACACACACTATACACAAGGTGGCACACACAGACATAGGAAATTTCAGCCGTACAGGATCTTGACCCCTTCTCAAGGCTGAGGAACTCCCCACTGTGTGAGCTTTGCAGACAGGAAAGCCAACCTTCCACTAAAGAAGACCTAAAGTCTGCAGCTACCCTTTCTCCACGTCACCCTCCCCAAACTAGGGAACAGGCCAGGGATCATATAATCCCTGTTAGACACTTTGTATATGGAACTAGTGTTATGGGTTGTGCTCCCCCAACCCAATTCATAGGCTGAGGTCCTAGGTTCGCTATCTCAGAATGGGCCCCTATTTGGAGGTAAGATCATTACAGAGGTAATTAATTACAGTGAGGTCATTACTATGGGCCTCAATCCAATATAATTGGCACCCTTTAAAAATGGGAAATCTGGACACAGACAGGCACAGAGGGAAGAGATGTCTACAGCCTTCCACAAGCCAAGGAGAGAGGCCTGGAACAGCTTCTCCCTCACAGCCTCAGACGGAACCAATCCTGCAGACATGTTGACCTCAGACATCTGCCTCCAAGTGTAGACAATAAATTACTGTTGTTCAAGCCCCCCAGTCCCCAGCATGGCTTCACGGCAGCCCCAGCTGCTAACACGGCAGGAGTTGCAAAGAAGCCAGAGAAAGGAGAAGGGATTCAGTAGCCGCAGAGCAACACTCAGCCCCAGGGCCACCAGCACCACCGGCAGCCTCCTGCGGCCGGCGTTGGTGATGCTGGACGACAAGCCAGGGCCCCACGGGCAGGTGGTGTTGGCAGTGCCCCGTGGACCGGTTCTGCAGGACACGTTTGTCTGAGGCTCTGGCTCCTAGCCTGGTTGCTCTTGCCCACTTTCTAACCACCCAATGGCCCTTCAAAAATTTATTTTCTTTTTAAACCATTGAGAGTTTGCTGGTTGCAACTAACTACTTTGACTGATACGGAAATTGGTACCAAGGGTGGTTATTCCGGCAGCAGGCTCCAGGGAAATCTGGGGAGTCTGGGGTTGTTTTTCTGAGGCAGAAGGCATAAAAATACAACTTGTATTAAGGGATTTTAAAGCAAAAAACGCTAGTTTCCTTTCCTCACAGAACACTTCTGACACCAAATGTGTGGGTTTTTCTTACACCAGCTAATTCTCCAAATGCTCAGACACCAGCCAGGTGTCTACAATTCAATTCGATTATGACACTAAGTATGTGAATGTAGTGAAGACCCAGCAGGTAAAGGGTTCAGTCCCGCAAGACTTCCCCCACTTCAGACACCCACCACAAGTCCCAGGTTGTCCCCTGGGCTTCCAAGAGACTGGCTATAATCCGGATATTCCACAACCCCCTCCTTAGGCTCCATAATTTGCTATAAATCGAGGGAAACACATTTACCAGTTTATTGTAAAGGATATGATAAAGGATCCAGATGAACAGCCAGATGAAGAGGTACATAGGGTATGGTCTAGAAGGGTCCCAAGTGCAAGAGCTTCTGTCCCCGTGGAGTTGGAGTATGTCACCCTTCCAGAGTGGATGTGTTCACCAGTCCAGAAGTTCTCTGAACCCCTTGCTTTAGGGTTTTTATGGAGGTTCCATTATGTAGATGTGACTGAATTGAACGTTGGCCATTGGTAGTTAACTTAACCTCCAGCTCCTCTCCCCTCCCCACAGGTTGCAGGGGAGAGTTCCAGCCCTCTAATCATATGGCTGGCTTCCCTGGAGACCAGTCCCCATCCTTAGGTGCTTCTAAAAGTCACCTCAGCACAAACTCAGATATGGTTGAAAGGGGCTTGTTATGAATAACAGAAATGCTCCTTTCACCTTTATCACCACGGAGCTATTTCAGCAACTGGGCACAAAAAGCAAATATGACCAAAGACGCTCTGACTGCTCTTATCACTTAGGCAATCACAAGGGTTTTAGGAGCTCTGGTCGGGAGCCAGGGACAAAGACCAAAATATGTATGTCTTATTACATCACAATACCACAGGTATGAATTCGGCAACCCCTGACATGCAGCGACAGAGCAGCTCAGTAAATGATGTTTGGGTTTCACCTAGAAAAGAGTATCCCTTGATGGTCTGGCTTTGGGGAACTCAGTTGCTGCTATTGTAGAACTGAATTAGGGCATAAGGAGTTCAAGGACACTTGGGTTGGATGGCTGACTACTTGCACTTGGAGACAGAGGGAAACAAGCCCAAATCTTTAAATCTTAACTTGAGGAAACTCATGAGATTCTGATGTCTGTGCTAAAAGAGTATCTGTTCTCTTGTAGCTACAGAGCTACGATGACTGAAAACCAAAAGCACACTTTCATTTAGTGTGCTATTACATTACAATGCTTGATAAATTCGCAACTGATCCACATACTTTTTGTATAAGAGTGGTAACCCAAGAACTGGGGTGGAGCTACGTTTGCATATTTGAGTGTCCTGTGCCCTCCAACTCTGCTGAGCCTGCCTTGCCAGCCACACCAGTCCTCCTCCCCTCCTCTGATGAGACTGAAAAAAAACCAAATTATTTATTTTAATTATTTTTGGTTTCTATTTTTTTTTTAACATCTTTATTGGAGTATAATTGCTTTACAATGGTGTGTTAGTTTCTGCTGTATTACAAAGTTAATCAGCTATACATATACATATATCCCCATATCTCTTCCCTCTTGCGTCTCCCTCCCTCCCACTCTCCCTATCCCACCCCTCTAGGTGGTCACAAAGCACTTTTTTTTTTTTTTTAAAGGATTTTCTTATTTATTTATTTATTTATTTATTTATTTTTGGCTGTGTTGGGTCTTCGGTTCGTGCGAGGGCTTTCTCCAGTTGCGGCAAGCGGGGGCCACTCTTCATCGCGGTGCGGGGACCGCCCTTCATCGCGGTGCGCGGGCCTTTCTCTATCGCGGCCCCTCCCGTCGTGGGGCACAGGCTCCAGACGCGCAGGCTCAGCAATTGTGGCTCACGGGCCCAGCTGCTCCGTGGCATGTGGGATCTTCCCAGACCAGGGCTCGAACCCGTGTCCCCTGCATTAGCAGGCAGATTCTCAACCACTGCGCCACCAGGGAAGCCCCACAAAGCACTTTTTTAAAGAGCAGCTTTTGAGCAGCCCTCACCTGCCAATGGTGTGGAAGGCAAGGCCCCTAACATGGGCAGCAACAGCAGGATCAGGGAGAATGGCTTCACCCTCAGGGACTTCAGTGGTGGCTAATTAATGAAAGATGGACAGCCCCTGAAGTCACACTTTATCCGAAGAAATGAAAGTGCTTCTCTCTGACAAACTGATGCCTGATTCCAGGGACCATGCTCGACAGTGCTCATTCTCACCCAATCCTCAGGCTTGGATCAGGTCACAGACTCTGGACCATGTGCCTGAGTGCCAAGTACACAATCCAGAAGCATCTGAGGTAACATAACACGTATGACCAGAGAATATTGTTCCCAGCCTTCCCCTAGGCAGACCTGAAAGCATGCTCCAGGGTAATGCTGTCTGTGAAAGGGGGAGCTTCAGAGAACCACAGAGGCAGGTTCTAGTGAGTACGAATCCCTGGGTACCCAGGACTCCACTGTGGTTCACCAGTCAGACTGGAGACCCGGTGACCATCTTGCCAAGGACTCACTAGAGTGAGTGTGGAAAAAACACCCCCAGCCATCCTCAGAAACCCCACATTGGCTTTCTGACCTACAGCGTACACACTGCTATCAGAACAAGATAAATCAACATGTTCATCAAGAAAATTGGTTTAAAAAAGAGGGCAAAGAGGCAGGTTTGCTGCTGGGATGCACAGCTCTCCACCAGCCAGCGTGACCCCTACACTGACGAGGAAAGAGGGGGAAGGGAAGATTAGTTGCTGTGACTTTCTTTTCTACTTGGAAGATCTTTACAGAGCTTGACTGGGATTCCAAAGTCTCTCTTGGCTTTTTTTTTTTTTTTTGGTTTTGGTCTTTTGCTCTGTTTCTCTGTGTTTTTTTAGGAGGAGGAGGAGGCAATCTAGTTAAAACTTGGTGACACAGTGAACCTTAAAAAGAGCTGCCTGGCATGGATTAAAGCCTGCGAAGCCCCATGCCACGAGGAATCCATCTGAGTTCTCAGAGCCGCATCCCCAGCTGAACCGGCTTCTGTGGGGACTCATCATGGTAACTCCCTAAAGTCTCTCTCCCCCCTGATTTCTCAGGGTTTCACTAAGGATGTACTAGGTCATCTCCCACCTGGATGTGCAGAATCAATTTCAGGAAGTGATACCTGGCAGGTATTACCCTGTTGAGAAATGCAGACACAGCCCATCTTCATGCCATTGTTCTGAGGACCAATGGAGGCCACATTTATGAAAAAATGTTCTGGACACAAAAAATGTTCTGGGTAGACCCATAAGTATATTTATACATGCTCGCAGATGCTCATCTTTGTCTCAAGAGTGAGTGACAATAAACATTTTAAGACAAACAGGGACAGACCTGTTTGGGAGGATTTTAGTTTAATTACGTGTGTTCTGGAAAAGCCGTCATGAGAAGAATAAAGTATGCAGGATAACAGTTCCGAGGTGTTGTGTGTACGAGCAGTTGCAGTGGGGAGGAGATGGAGGTGGTTAGAACAGATGAGGCCACGGAAGCGCTGGAGAGGGTGTTGGAAGGATTATCACTGAGAATTCAAGGGTCACCTCGAATCACCGAAGAATGAAATCAGGGGAAAAAGCAGAGAGGAAAATTATAATCCTGGTGCTAAATTCATTGTGAAAATTAGAAGCATGCCCTACAGTTTCCAGCAAAAAGAACTGTGAGTGTCTGGTATCAGTGGGGTTTTGGACTTCAAAGAGGGCTGGGGTCCACCCCGCATCAAAGCACTGCAGCCTCCATGACTCGGTCTCCACAGCGTCTCCGTCCTGATGGCGCTGCTGAGCTACGGCTCTGGGTCTCCAAGGTCACTACAGAAACTCGGTGACCCACCTGCACCTCAAGTCTAAGAGCTCCAAGCCAAACGCATCACATCCCCCCTGCTCTGTCCACCCCGTTAACCGTACTCGATTTCTCATCAACCACTCAAGCCCCAGGGCCTCCTCTGGCTTTCCTACCACTCGTCTCCACAAGCCAGTCACTTGCTGAGTCCCATACATTCGACTGCTACAACCTCTGTTCCATCGGCCTCTATTTTTTTTTTTTCCGTTAATGCTCTCATAAGTCATGCCTCTTTAGGTGGTGTCTTTTTCTCCCTCCTCTTCCTTCTCCTGTTTTACTTATATATAAATTATAGAATAATCTCCCAAAAAACAACTTAATAATGACCCTCAATTGCTGAAAATCTTTGAATGGCTCCCCATTCTTGAAAATAAAATACATACTCCTTTGCTCAGCATTTCAAAGTATTTCAAGATCGCACCCTGCCTAACTTTGTAACGACTTCCCTTTGTGTATTCCGTAGCACAGCTAAACTGAATTATTCATGTTTCTCCATATATGCAAAGTGTTTTCTCCCTGCTCTAGGCCTCTGTTACTTGTGCAAGCTGGAATGCACGCTCTTTCTATCTCGCTTTCTACACGACTGAACGTCTAACCTTTCTGCAAATAGAGCCCCAATACTGCCTCCTCTATAAGCCTGCCTTGATAGCTCCCTCCTATGGGAGAGATTTCTTTTCTTCCTTTGAAGTACAAAACGCTGCATACAATGATCTCTTACAGCTCTCAACATTCATTAATCATCTACTTTTTGGTGTGGTTATTTCTATATAGTCCTCAAGAATTAAGGATTTTTATTTAGTATTTGACAAAGCAACTAGTTTGACACATCGCACATAGAAGATGTTCATTTAATGTTATAAAGCAAATAGCCCAGCAGCAGGTCACACATAATAAATGTTTATTCACATATAATCAAATGAATTTTAAAAATCTGTGGAATATGAGATGCTGTTAAAGTAATGCATATCTAATACTATATAAATATAACTGAAGACATATTTTACCAAAGAAGGTACACCAATGGCCAAGAAGCACATATAAAGACACTCAACATTATTAGTTATCAGGAGAATGAAATTTACACCACAAGGAGGTACTACTGCACAACGACTAGAATGGTTACAATCAAAAAGTCAGACAGTAACAAATGTCAGTGAGAACACAGAGAAACTTGAACCTCTCATATGTTACTAATGGGAATATGAATTGTATTGCCACTTTGGAAAACAGTTTGGCAATTCCTTAATAAGTTAAACATAAATATATCATAAGACCCAGTAATTCTAACCCTAGGAATCTATCAAAGAGAATTAAAAATATATGTTCATGGGCTTCTCTGGTGGCGCAGTGGTTGAGAATCTGCCTGCCAATGCAGGGGACATGGGTTCAAGCCCTGGTCTGGGAAGATCTCACATGTCGCGCAGCAACTAGGCCCGTGAGCCACAATTACTGAGCCTGCGTGTCTGGAGCCTGTGCTCTGCAACAAGAGAGGCCACGATAATGAGAGGCCCGTGCACCACGATGAAGAATGGCCCCCACTTGCCGCAACTAGAGAAAGCCCTCACACAGAAACGAAGACCCAACACAGCCATAAATAAATAAATTAATAAATAAAGATACATGAAATTGCTAAAAAAAAAAAATATGTTCATACCAAGACAGATTTTCAGATGTTCACTGCAGCTTTCTTCATAATGGCCCAAAACTGGAAACAACCCAAACGTACAACTAGTGATTGGATAAACGAAATGAGCAATATCCATATAGTGAAACATTATTCAGCAATTTAAAAAAATGAACTACATATACATGCTACAACTTGGATGAACCTTAAAAACATTATGCTAAGGAAAAGAATCCAGACACAAAAGACCACATAGTATATGATTCCCTTTATATGAAATATCCAAAAAAGGGCAAATCAATAGAGATAGAAAATAGATTCCCAAGAACAAAGCTGAAAGTATCATGCTCCCTGATTTCAAACTACACTACAAAGCTTCAGTAATCAAAACAATATGGTACTGGCACAAAAACAAACATACAGAACAATGGAACAGAATTGAGAGCCTGGAAATAAATCCACACATATTTAGATAATCAACTTACAACAAAGGAGCAAAGAACATACAATGAAGATAAGACAGTCTCTTCAATAAACAGTGTTGGGAAAACTCTACAGCCACATGCAAAAGAATGCAACTAGACCACTGTCATACACCATACACAAAAATTAACTCAAAATGGATTAAAGATTTGAATATAAGACCTGAAACCATAAAATTACTAGACGAAAACATGAGAAGTAATCTCATTGACATCGGTCTTAGCAATGTTTTTGTGTGTCAGACTCCGCAAAACAAAAGCAAAAATTAATGAATGTAATTAAAAATTACATCCAACTAAAAAAGCTCTTGCACCCTGAAGAAAACCATCATCAAAACAAAAAAGCTGCTTACTGAATGGGAGAAGATATTTGCAAATCATTTCCCCAATAAGGGGATAATATCCAAAATATATAAAGAACTCAGACAATTCAACAGCAACAAAACAAACAACCTGATTTAAAAAAATGGGCAGAGGACCTGAATAGACATTTTTCCAAAGAAGACAGAGATGGCCAACAGATACATGAAAAAGTGCTCAACCTCCCTAATCATCAGGGAAATGCAAATCAAACCACAGTATCACCTCACATCTGTTAGAATGGCTATCATCAAAAAGACTACAAACAAAGATTGGTGAAGATGTGGAGAAAAGGGAACCCTCATACACTGTTGGCAGGAATGTAAATTTGTGTAGCCACTACACAACAGTAGAAACAGTAGAGATTCCTCAAAAAATTAAGAAGAGAACTACTATTTGACTCTGGGCATTTATGTGAAGAACACAAAAACACCAATTTGAAAAGATATATGCACCCCTATGCTCACTGCAGCATTATTAACAATAGCCAAGACAGGGAAACAATATAAGTGTCCAAAGATGGATGAATGGCTAAAGGAGATGTGGCTATATATATATATATATATATATATATATATATATATATATATATATATAAAATGGAATATTACTCAACCATAAAAGAGAATGAAATCCTGCCATTTGCAACAACATGGGTGAATCTTGAGGGTATTATGTTTAGTGAAATAAGTCAGATGGAGAAAGACAAAAGCATATGATTTCACTCATATGTGGAATCTAAAAAGAACCCCAAAACAAACAAAATAAAACAAAAACAAACTCATAGATACAGAGAACAGATTAGTGGTTACCAGAGGGAGAGGGTTGGAGGATGGGTGAAATGGCTGAAGGGTGTCAACTGTATGGGCTGGAGGGCAACAAGACTTGTGGTGGCGATGACACTGCAGTGTGTACAGATGTTGAACTACAATGCTCTACACCTGAAACTTATATAATAAAAAAAGAAAAAAAGCAGTGAGATGGCAAAGTTTATGTTATGTGTATTTTACCGTGTTTAAAAATATAAACATTTTTAAAAGGAAAAAAGATTCCTGGTGCATGGAGCTGCGGGTGGGAATGAGGAGTGAGATACTTTAGCAATTCTAAAACTGGACTGTGGGGATGGTTTCACAACTCTGTAAATTTATTAAAAATCATTGAACGGCAATGGGTGAGTTTTATGGTATGTAAATTAGACCCCCATAAAACTGTTAAAAAATAACTGGACTTCCAGATTATACAATTTTTATCCATTGGAAGAATAAAATAAAACCTAAGTTGTTTTAAACAACATTCTAGCAGAAACAAGTACCACAAAGAGATAAAATACAGAATCTGTCTAATTCTAGTTTATTATGTTTTAATAGGACAGCCGTTTGGACTAATGTAACAAAATAAAAAGAATATCTTCTTTATACAAGCCATTGAAATAGAAATAAATTTTTAAAGAAAAATCACACAGAGTGTGATTATTTTTTTAAACAACAGTTTTGTAGATATCTTAAATCTTTAACAATTAGGTTAGAAAAAATTGCTTTCACTGAGACTTTATTGGGTCTGATCTATTAATCTGGTCACATAAATGTCAGTACATAGCAGTCTTTTACTAATTAATTATTCACCCTAAAGTCTATTAACAAATATTTACCACTTATAGCCTAATTAAAATTGAACCCAGGTTACTATTAAATAGAGGTCATTCTAAAGCTCTTCTCAAGAGAAATATAGTGTTGTTAATAGGAGAATTGCCAAGAAAGTCCCACTCAAAGGGTAGTTATTCAGAGATCGATAAGAAATTCAGGGACACAGGTAACATTCAACAGGTCTATTGTTGTTCATTTTAATCAAGTATCAGATTCATTGAAGCTGGGTGATGACATATATCTGGCAAGAGAAAGGTGGGTTTTCAGGCAGTAATGAGTAAATCAACACTTCCACCATAAAGCAGCACTACTGTAAGTGTAAACGATGCCATTTTCTTTGGGGAGGGCATCTCTTCCCTGTTTAGCCTGGCTCCTTGAGAAAGTCATAGGCGAATAAGAGGGCAACTTCCTGATTTCACAATGCAAGATCGTCTGCCCCTGGGAACCGTAACCCGGACCTCTGGACTAAGCTCCCAGCTCTCTAAGGGAGGCCATCTCAACACCCGTCCTTTCACAGCTCAAGGAGACAAGAGGAGTTTTAATTGTTCTTTCTTCTACTTCACCATATAAATGTCTGCAATCCTGTCCAGACTTTGTCGTCACTTTTGTGCTGTCCTGCACGCCTGTAAATTTGATAATGAATTGTTCTATAATAAATTACTCCTCTCATCTATATTGGTGCAGAGCGGTCTTTCATTGGCAGGATTGTTTTATTTCCCCAACACTAAATGTCAACGTGTTTCTCAATGAAAGTGGCGAAGCTTAATATTTTTTTCTGGTCAGATATTGAACTTTCCCCTAAATTCATACTGTCAGTGCTCCTAAAGCAGCTCTTTGGAGTGTGCCCATTGATCCCTCCAGGGCCGGCTTTCCCACCCTGCTGAGTGTCAAGGGCTCTTATCTCTCAGTATCTCCCCACATGACCTCAGGGCATCTTCTTGGAGGGGGTCATTGGAGGTTGTACTTATATCCAAACAAAGGTTGTCATGTTGATGTGCTAAGGGAGGGGTGTGGAGATTTCCAAACTATTGCCAATGATTATTTTCCTTCTTCCTTCCTGAAATGCAGTTTTATAAAGGCAAAGTCTTATTTTAAATTCTGACTCTTGTCTTACTTTGTACACTAGCCACTCATTGAAAAGGAGACTTAGAATTAAAAATGACCTTAAAAATCAAAATAAGCAGCACCAAAAACTTCTAAAAGCTCAGAGATGTCACTGTAGACAACATGCATGGTGCAGAAGGACTATTAGGTAGGTGGGTACAAGACAGGAAGAGATCCAGAGAACTCAGAGAGGAAGAGACATTTCCAGTAACTTTATAGTGTAGTAAACAGTGATCATGGGAGGAAATCAAGACAATTTGTCAATCAAGACAAAATGATCAACCCATTTTTTTGCCTATCAAATTTGAACATGAAAAAATCTTAAGACATAGTTTTGGTGAGTGTGTTAGTTTTCCATTGCTACTGTAACAATTTACCACAAATTTAGTAGCTGAAAACAGTATACGTTCACCATCATATGGTTCTGGAATTCAGAATCTGACACAGGTCTCATTGGGCTAAACTCAAGGTATCTGCAGGTCTGTGCTCTTTCTGGAGGCTCTAGAGAAGAACACATTTCTTTACATCTTCCATTCATTTAAAATGGTGTTGCAAAAACGCATCCAAGGCCACTTAAACGTTATATATATATATATATATATATATATATATATATATATATATATATATATATTCACCATATGTATACCTAGTCACTAGACCAGCTTCCGACTCTCTGAACCTTTCATTAACAAATTATATATACAACCTAAGACCCCCTCCAAAGGGAAATAATTCAAGAATGGCAGATGACTATTTCCTCTGAGTGTGTGTGATTTGAAGTTTCTTCTTATTTGGCATTTTGCTAGTTTGCATTTTCTGATATTTTCATATTGAGTTTGATGTGAGGTGTATGACACTGCAATACAGAGCACCAGCTCTGGAGTCACACCTCCTGGATGTGAAGTTCAGCTTTGCACTTACTCACTGTGCAGACTTGGGAAAGTTAATTATCCTGCCTGTGCCTCAATTTTCTCACCTGCAAAATGCGGGCAATAATAGTACAATCTTCAAAAACCAGTCAAGCTGACTTCCACCCCCATGCACTCTGATTCAGTCAGTGTAGGTTGCTGGCCGGGCATCAGGACTCCTAGACGCCCCACAGGAGAGGCTTCCCCTCAGTTGAGTTTGGAAACTAGAGATGAGCGTCCTCCCCACTTCTGCCTACCCACCCTCCCCCCACTACATCTGGGTTTCTTTAAATAGGTTGTGTTTTCATCCGCGTGACACACATTGAATCCGAACTGGTGATGTTTAGTGGTCCTTTCTTGCTAATTTTATAGCAAGAGAAAATAGCCACTTAGGACAAAAGTTAAATACCAATACATTATTGCAACATATAAACCATTTACCTCTAATGCAACTGCCTCTAATACGATTGTCATTGTTAGGCAATGGCTCAACATCTGAAAAGTGTGTCTTCTGATGGGCTCCTCAGGACAGATAAATACGATGTATTACTATATGCCGAGTTTATATTATAGGTATTTTGAAATTGTGCTGTTGCTCTTGACCGACTAAAGTACATTCCAAATAAGATTTATATTTAAGTGAATGAGCACAGAACACAATACTGAGATTGACTTTGGACATTCCTAATTGTTTTGAGTTTAAATGTTGTAGAGAATTATTTGTGTACATTGGCTATGGAGCATATAAGCCTGGATGCTGAGCCTGTCTTGGGCGTGACAGAATGTCCCTTTCTTGTGACAAGTCGTGATGAGGCTGCATAATCCTTACTGAGCAAAACGAAATAAAAGAAACTCAACACCACACCATAAAATCATGGAATTGTACCACGTTAGAGCTGGAAAATCCCTAAGAGATGATCTAGTTTAACTACCTAATTTTATGGATGAAGAATCCAGTAAAATACAGTTTCCATTTATCAGAAAATGTCTTTAACTGAGTAGAGCTGCCAGGAAATAGTCTCCTAGTTCAGCTTAGAGGGAGTGGGGGGTGAAAAATGTATATCCCTAGGCAAATAGCCACTCTTAGGTCTTGTGTGTTAGAAGGACGTGTCTCTGGAACCCGCTCCAATTAGTCCTCTCCCAGGTAAGGTAAACCGAGGTAAACTGAGGTTCCTCCGGGGACAGAAGGCGTGGGTGGCTGGGGGCCCACAGCAGAACGTGTCTTCCTTGAGTGACAGTCATATGATTTCACTGGGACCCAACCGGAAGAAAAAAGGGTCTGACAAAATGGATGTGAAGTCAGAATTTTAAGAATATGTTCAGTTTGCCTTTCCTGTAGTAATGCTTGACCGCTTGGAATTTTATAAACAATTTCCTTTCCCTTTCCATTCTGGTTTATTTTCCCAGGATGATATACAACTGTCCTCTAAACATTAGTAACCAACCCACAACTGATGCGTCATCTTGCAGAGAAGGAGCAGATCCTACTGGCTGGGACCGTGGTGGGGCCTAAGAGAGAGGGTCCCAGGAGGAACGATGGTGGGTCCCTTGGAGGTTTCCTAGGAGAAGAAAGTCACAGCGGGAGGCTGGCGGTGACTCCTGGGGAGTGTCTTCGTTGGGGTCCTGGAGGCTTATCTGAGGCCATGCACGGTTGACCCACCAACTGCCCCGTCTTGCTCAGAGTCTGTGTCAGCCAGACCTCCTGCTGACTGCTGTGCACATCTCCAAACACCAGCCCAGTGGGACCTGATGTCTTGTCCCACAGATGACACCATTGGTAGTAAGACAAGAATCCACCCCAACCTCTAGCAGTTAGGTTGATGAGTCTGCCCTTGAAGAAAGAAGCCTGCAGACAAATCAGGCGTCTGATCCTGCCTGCAAAAGAGTAGCCCCAAGGTGGAATGACCGAAGTGACAGTGCTCCAGGGCTCTCTGGGGACTTGGCTTTGCCAGTCTCACCCCAGAGGTGCCTGTCCCCATCTCACTTGCACAGTTTCTATGTCGGGCTGGGAGGGGAGGAAGGTAGACATGCCCCTCTGAGGAGAAAGGAGGAAGGCTGGCTTCGTGAGAATTTTGAGACTTCTGAGGGGAAGGGTCAGAAGTGTAAAGGAACAAAAGTTTACCTCTGCCCTCACAGGGTTTTCACCTGGGCCTGAGAATTAAACTGACATAAGACAAATCAAGAGGGGAAAAGCATACAGATTCATTTACTATAGGTCTAGGTAAGCCTTCACAGGCAGCAAAGACGCAAAGAAGCGACAAGCCTGAATGCTTTTATACTGGGTTGAACAAAGAGAAGGAATTGCGGAAAAGTAACTAAAATACATGGGGAGGCTGAGAAATGTGAGAGTTATTTTTAAAAGGTCTGTTTGTACAGAGTGCCCTCAGCTTGACTCCCTGTCCTGCAGGATGAGAACGTTACTTCCCTCCAGGCACAGGGGGGGTCATCTTCCATGTGGACTCTTCTCTTGGGCTTCCAGGAAGAGCACCCTTCTTGCACCTGGTGTTATTTTAAGTGCATTTTGCTCAAAATAGTCCTTACGCTCAGGTGGCATATTGTGGGGTTGCATGTCCTGCTACCCTTCAGAAGAATATAAACAATACTTCATATTTGCTTCATGGCTTATGCTTTTTCAGGTACCTGAATATACATCTTTGCATTTGCTCTTCACAACTATCCCATTAGACTGACCAGGAACGTATCGCTATTTCCATTCTCCAGCTCAGAAAATGAGGCTTGCTGAGGTCAGAAAGTGGAGCTACACTGAGAACCCAGTGCTGTCCCTATGACGAAGACAAACATTCCTTTTACAATATGCTGCAATAGAGCATAAAATAATCACACCAGAGGTGTCTATCAAGGCTCAGTGAAGTGCACTAACTGGTCTGAGTTGGACGAAAAGGCGGAGAAGGCAGGATTCTAGTCCTCTGGGCCCTGTGTGCAGATGTGCTGATGCAGCACCCCGATGGTAGCACCAAGGTCCCTGCAGGAGGCGTCTACTGATCCAGAGGATGACCCATCAGAGGATGGATGAGCAAACCAGGGTGCCAGGTGCCTCCACTTTCCACAGATGCCCAAGGGCAGCTGGTTTCAAAGGTTACTCATTATTTACAGATGACTGTCTGCTCTTTAAACCCAGGCAGCCTGGGTTTCCTTTGGATCGTCTCACCCTCATCCAGCAAGTTCTAGCCCTCCTGGGCTTTTTTTTTTTTTTTTTAACATCTTTATTGGAGTATAATTGCTTTACAATGGTGTGTTAGTTTCTGCTTTATAACAAAGTGAATCAGTTATACATATACGTATGTTCTCATTATCTCTTCCCTCTTGCATCTCCCTCCCTCCCACCCTCTCTATCCCACCCCTCTAGGTGGTCACAAAGCACCGAGCTGATCTCCCTGTGCTATGCGGCTGCTTCCCACTAGCTATCTATTTTACGTTTGGTAGTGTATATATGTCCATGCTACTCTCTCACTTTGTCACATCTTACCCTTCCCCCTCCCCATATCCTCCTGGGCTTTTAATGAGAGGGAGTGGCCACTTGGCTACAAAGGATAAGAGAAATGATGAATAAGGGCTTGAGCACACGATCGCCAGGAAGTGACGGGAATGGACTTTCACAGCAGACTTTCTCACCACCTCCTTGACCCTTGGAAGAGAAGAACTCATTCTTTTTTTTTTTTTTTTATAAATTTATTTAGTTATTTATTTATTTTTGGCTGTGTTGGGTCTTCGTTTCTGTGCGAGGGCTTTCTCTAGTTGCGGCGAGCGGGGGCCACTCTTCATCACGGTGCGCGGGCCTCTCACTATCGCGGCCTCTCCTTGCGGAGCACAAGCTCCAGACGTGCAGGCTCAGTAGTTGTGGCTCACGGGCCCAGTTGCTCTGCGGCATGTGGGATCTTCCCAGACCAGGGCTCGAACCCGTGTCCCCTGCATTGGCAGGCGGATTCTCAACCACTGCACCACCAGGGAAGCCCGAACTCATTCTTTTTAAGTAGCCAAAATGTGTGACACTGTTTTTGTTCTAACAATAAATAAACATGACCCTCCCCAAACCCAAGATATTCCTCACTGGTAAAACAGGGCACGCCAATATTAAACTTGCACTCCTAGAGTGGTTGGTACAGAATTCCAGGGAAGATGCTAACATCCCATGCGTGCCACGAGAAGGGGGCCTGTCATTTATTACAGGAATTCCCATTAACTGCTGCTGTCAACAGGACTCCAGCTGGCTCAGTGTTAATGCATTATTAGGAGACTTTGGACATTTCATAAACATTGTAAATAGCCTCAGTATAACTGATTGCTCTTCATAATGACATTATTAAAATTGAAAAAATCACCTTTGATGAAAGAGGCTAATAGACAGCATTCGGTGGAGAACGTTCACTTGTCGGCTTGTGTTTCGGGCTCTGTAATTAGCAATTTCAGGTAAGAACTGCAGTGGAGCCCATGATGGGCTTAGCGTTCTGTGACTCCAGTGGTAACATCTGGACCTAAGCATCTTCGGGGTGCGCTGCTGAGAAAAGCTGAAGCCTCCTGGTCAAATGATGTCTCCATTTGAAAGGAAGAATCAAGCTAATTATCCTCTTCCCTATAAAGGAAAAAAAGTTGCCCCCAATTCAATGAAAGGGTCACTAACCAACACCCAAGATTTCTTTATGTGCAGAAGCTTCGATTCATCCATTTTCTTGAAATACTGACTGCATCTTACCTTTGGATTTTGCAGAACACTCTTTGTTGTAAAGCTTAAACTAAAACGGCAGATGGATGAGAAGCAGCAGAGGAGAACCTATTCAGAAAGACTATTCCTGTATCTGCACAGAGATCCCTGATGGGTGACGGCCTGGAAAACAGGCAGCTTGGAATGCACCAACCTCTCCTGGACAACTAGGAAACGTGTGCAACCATGAGGCCATCATATTCAGGGTGATTAAAAACCAGATTAATGATAATAGGGAAGGAATAAAGAAAACAGAAAAAAAAACACCTAGGTCTTTTTATTCTAGGAAAGCTTTAGAGTGAGACTCTAAATCTCTAGATAATTTTTATCATTATCACTTAACACATATGAAGCCCTCACTGAATCATTGTCTGGCTACAGAATTCCAGGGAGACAGAAGGTTACGTGGTATCTATCCTAATCTCAGAACTACATTTTAGTTGATAATATAAAATTTCATCTCTTCAAACCTTGGCTGGAGCTGTTAAGTGCAGCATATTTGGGTGGTTTAATGCTATTTTCCTTCTCAAGGTTGACCTTATATCTGCCTGGGGTTGAGGGATACTAAAAAGAAGTCATCTTCAATCAAAGTTCTTTCTACATTTACCTGCCTCTCTTTTTCTGTTAAAAGTTCACCTGTGGGGCTTCCCCGGTGGCGCAGTGGTTGAGAATCCGCCTGCCAATGCAGGGGACACGGGTTCGAGCCCTGGTCTGGGAAGATCCCACATGCCGCGGAGCAACTGGGCCCGTGAGCCACAACTACTGAGCCTGCGCGTCTGGAGCTTGTGCTCCGCAACAAGAGAGGCTGCGATAGTGAGAGGCCCGCGCACCATGATGAAGAGTGGCCCCCGCTCGCCGCAGCTAGAGGAAGCCCTCGCACAGAAACAAAGACCCAACACAGCCAAAAAAATAAATAAATAAATAAATAATAATTAAAGGTGCTAATAATTTAAAAAAAAAAACTTGTAATAATCTATAATAGAAAAGAATCTGAGAAATTATTAAAAAAAAAGTTCACCTGTGGACATTGGGTTTTTTTTTTTTTAGTTGCTGCAAGAGTGTACTGTTAAAAAATTATTCCTCTGGAAAGTATGCATTGTAAGACATTATTAGCAATTATAATATTTATTATTCTTGTTAATATGAATAGAAACAATGGTTAAAGTTGTGTGCCAATCAGTAGGATAGAAGTATATATGTCATTTATCATATCATATAGATCATATATCACCATATATTATATATCATATTATGACTATATATATGACTATCTATATGATATGACTGTACATCATATCATATATATAGCAAATGTTTATAATTTTCATTTTACTGATGAAGAAACCGAGACTAGAGAGAAGCTGTATAACTTGGTCAAACAGGTAGGAAGTGGCAGACACCCCCCCAAACTTCTTAAACACTCTCCACAGCCATTCAGCTACCCTCCTTCTTCCTTTTCTTCCCTCTCTCCCTCTCTTCCTTTTCTCCTTCTTCCTTTCCTTCCTTCCTTCCTTTTTTTTCTCTTTCTGTTTTCTTCTCTCTCTTTCCTTCCTCCCTTTCCCTTTCTTTTCCTCCTTTCTTTCTTTGGACCCACAGCAGGCCCTCAGGTTAACAGAAGCCGGGGCTACACGTCTTGGAAGGGAGGGAGAAGTATGACCGGAAGGCCACCTGATGCTGAGCTTGGGCCTCGAGTCCGGGTCTGGTACACTGGTTCCCCAGGAATGTAAACGAACCATGAAACAAGTGTGCGGAATACAAAGACTTCCCGAACCTCCACATTAGTTTTTTCCATCACTTTCCCCTTGTGTCTCCATCTCTTTCCCCCTGAAGATGGATGACTCAATGAATCATCCTTTTCTTAACCTTGTTAATGTCAATAGAATAGTTTTAAAAACTGGATTCAAATAATACTCCTTTTTTTTTTTCCAGTGTACTGCTGTCCCCAGACTAATAAGTGCTCAGGTTCTTGGTTCATCACTAACCCCTACGAGGAAGTCCCTGAGGTGCAGAGAGTTGAGATGGATCGTGGCTCGTGTGGTCACTGCAAAGGCACAAGGTGGTGGAGCTAATGATGCTGGAGGTGCCGCACGTTCCTCAGGTGACAGTCACTGCAAAGGAGCATGGCGTCATTACAGTAACCACAGCTGTAAGACACACACTTTTTCTCAGAGGATCACAAACTCATGACTTGAGTCACATCGTGGAGAACGGGATTAGCCTTACGAAGCTGGGCGCGGTGGCTCACTGCATCCTCACATGCCCTAACTTTCTGGGATCCCGAGGAACAAAGAGCCGCGGGCAGGTTCCAGCAGCATCTCAGGGGATGGCTCTTCTTCCCGCACCTCTTTGCAAAGACCCGCTGGGCCTTGAACATCGCTCGGTCCCCACAGCGAAGCTCCGCCGGGTGACACCTGCCTGGAGTCGTGTGAAGGAACCTCACAGAGTGCAGTGGCCAGAGGACACTCCAAATACTAGGAGGTCGCCCCTGCCCCTCCTCCTCCCCCCACCCCCTCCCTCCCAGTTCCATGTCTGCCTGTTTCCAGGCCGCCAACTCTAGCTCAGAACTCACCCGACGCCCCAAGAGAACAGGGCTGGTCTGCGATCCCAGCGAAGAGGTGAGCACTTGAAGAGGCTGCACCATGAAAAGCACCATAAATGCCCCCCACCCCTCCCCCGCCTTGGGCTGCAGTGGGCTGTTTTCCGGGCTGTCATGTGTTGAGCTGTGGATATGACAGAGTCACTCTCGGCACACAGAGTCTGGGCTGTGTTGGTTAGGAGCTCGAGCCCACCAGTAGGCATGCTGGCTGCCCACATAGAGCAGGGATTCCTGCTGCTTCGCTCCACGTCCTCGCTGAGCTCTCCGGGGAAGCCCCCAACGTCCGCCGTCCTCCCCTGCCGCCCTGCCCTCGTGTAGACACAGGACCCCCAGGGAATGGGCACCTGCTTTCCCATTTATCAGCGAGGATGCTTAGCATACTTGACTTACAAAATCACGCTGGAAGATGTCGAGCTTCTGCTTGGAGGCTAAGCCGGCCCACTTTGAGGGGAGATCAAAGGGCTGGAGCTTTCCAAAGTGCAGTTAAATTTAACATTCCAAGAGTCAGAAGGGCAGATTAAAATAGGATTTTGCCTGCAATAACACTCAGGGCCTGTTTCGCATTGCTGAGAGGACTCAGCAAGGAAGGTGCTTTGCAGGGAGCTTCCGTGGCTCCTCTGCTCCCCGCCTCATCTCAACAGCCACAGGCTTTTCTCTGTGGTGGGTGGTTGCCAGGCAGGGCCTGTTCCTTCCTTCCAGGAGGGAGCCCAGCCCGCTGCAGATCAGCGCTTTCTTCTCTGCAGCAATGGCTGCAGGACAATAAAAACACCCAGCTTTGGGAAAGGGATTTACAAACAAGTGTAACAGGATAATTTGAAAACGGCTGTAGAGAGAATCACCTCATTCAACACCCACTATTTGAGATATTCGTGTCATGTTGGCAACTCACTCCAATGAGGATCTTTGCCTTCTTCATCATAATTATTTTACTACTATTATCACTATTACTTTGCCATCTGTCACTGAGAAGGCCAGAAATGGTGAATTCATTAGAACTTGGGGAAAGAAGTGGCCCCAAGGCCATCTTGTCCCTGTCTGTATTGGCAGGACCACTCAGCCAGAGAGGTGCCAGGGCCTCCTTTCCAAAGGTTTGGGAGTCTGTTATCTGTAAACCGAATTTCTCTTTCTTTCGTGTGATCCAACGTAATTTAAGGAAACTAGATACACAGTACTGTGTACGAACAAGAAACACACAAATGCTACTTCAAAGAGCTCTGGCTCCAGAAAGAGTGTGTCCTCTGGCGAGCTCGGTGTTTCCCTCTGACCGGTGTCAACAGGATACCTTTCACTTCCAGCCAGAGGTTTGGACCTTGGCTATATACAGGGGCACGTCTTACCTTTCCTAACCCCACCTTGATATCCTGAACAGACATTGATTAGTAATGCCCATTTGCCTGTGAGGAAACTGATTAAAAGATTGGCCCAAGGGCACGCAGCTACTAGCTGGGAAGGTGAGGGTTAAATTCTGGTTAAGTCTAATTCTAAACCTAAAACCTGGGCTACTCATGGGCAACCCTGACACCAAAACAAAAAGTTATATTCATGTCCAAACTCAATGGCAGCAAAAACTAACCAGAATTTACATCATGTTCCTAGTAATCTATATGTCATTTATTCTGAATATGAACACAATTAGGTAAAAAATACTGTATTTTCAAAACAGAACACTGCCTTAGCCCCTGCTGGGGGTGTTATACAAAATATGATGAATATACTATATTACCTTCCTAAAATCAGACAAAAAATGTACTTTGAAACATGTACCTCAGGGTTTTGCTCAGGGGGCGGTGGACCTTTTCAAGTGGAAGGTTCATAGCAGTGCCATGTAATATCGTCTGTATGTTATGAAACACGTGCATTAAATATCAGAACCTAGTAGAACTTTAAGTGAATGTAATTCAGTTTCCTACTCAACAGAAAAAGAACCTCCCTCTGCATCTTTGACAGCTGCTTGCTCAGCTGGTCTGGCCACCTCCACAGGTAGACTGTTCCTCTGACTGTCAGTGAGGTGGTTAGAGAATCCTTCCTGCTTCTCAGCCAAGCTTTCCTTCTCCATGACGCCCCTCGGCCCCCCTTCTGTTTCATGGCCAAGCAGCACAAGGACCCCATATGTATACTCTTTCCAACAGTGCTGACGTTTTACAGCACCAACACTTCAAATGATTGTTTTGAAACATAATCACTTATCTAAACATTTTAAAGTGACTTGAGATCTTTGAATCAAAATTTTGGCCCCAAAATTCTATGCCATTCAATAGATGCTTTTCATTTTTTTTGTAGCTCTGATTCCCCCTCACCAATTTTAGAGATGAAACTTTTAAAATACTCTACATATTTAAAAGAAAGTAGTATGCTGCGAAGTACAAAGTAGATGCTGAATAAATTCAACTGTTTTTCCTCCTTTACATCTCCATATGGGGGTTGGCAGGGGGGATTAAGCTTCTCTGGCAGAATGTAGAGAGTGTATCTTCCTCAATAATTGGGTTGAGAGTGGCGTTTACCATTCAGGGAACCGTTGCCCTGGGAGAAGCTGGATCTGGCTGCAAGTCTAGAGACGAACATTTTCAAAATATTCTTAGAACAAACTAAGCTATTCACATCTGAGCTAGACTTTTATTTTTAATTTAAAGAAAGAAAATGGATTTAAGAAATGCAAGAGAGCTACATTAACAAAGAAGCTGTAGAGCCTGAGAACCATGTCCTGGCAGCACTGGACCATGTACATGCCCTGACGGCTCCGCGAGGGTACTGTGTCTCGGGGCATCTCTTCCTCTCGCCCACGGGCTTGAGGGGATCATTCCAGTGACGGGAAACACAGTCCAACCTGGTTGACAGGATGCCACACCATGACTCCCTAAATCGTGGCCAGTTCTGAGACCTGAAAGCCCTGAACGGGGATCGGTCCCAGTCTCCTTCTGCCTTGTCCCTCTGCCATTAGGTGACGTGCGTTTGTGTTTCCTGTGACTCCTGTGCTCACCACCCTGCCTCAGACTCAAACCCCACAGCTCTTTCCAGAGAGGAAGCAGGCACCAAACACCAGGCTTCTCCCTCACCTTGTTGTCACCTGCCACTATGGTATTTGCTCTTTACTTTCAACCTGTCACCTTCCTGCATCGTACGTCATTTTCCAAGTACACGAGGCAGTTTCACTGAGTACCAGGCTGCAGTTCTGTAATTCCTGAGCTTGAAACCTCCAACTTAACATGCCGCTTCTTTACTCCCGAAGTGCATTCACACATCTAGTTACTCAAGAGCTCCCCTGGCTGAAGGCTCCGCCCAGTTTCTCTGACACCCTCTGGGAGGTGCCCCTGAGAGGCCCTGGAAGATGACAGCCCACCCGACGCTCCTGCAGGGACCCGTCCTCAGCTCTCATGGGTGCTGAAGACACAGCACTCTCCTGACTTGATTCCAAACAGAACCATCAGGTGCCTGTCCATACTGCACTCGCCCACAGCCCACTAACTCCTAAAGAATTCAGCCTGGTTGATGCTGCTTCTCCCGCTGAAGAAATGCCCAAAGAATTCCCTGAGTGAGGCCACAGACCAGGACTGCCCAAACAGCCTCTCGGTCTCTGGTGACCCAACACTTTCTCTTTGTACAAGGTAATCTTCATCGGGCAAGTCAGGGGTCTGTCAACTCCAGAGACAGCAAATGACTATGAGCTTAAATTCCCAACCTTTTCCCATTTTCCTGGTATTTCCCTGCCATCTTGTCCGATACCACAGTTCCGTTTCTCCAGAGGTGTCCTCTGCTCTTCCCTGCTCCAGGCTCCTGTTGCTTAGGAGGCAGAAGCACGTGTATGTAAGTCTTGTCTCTGACACCTAGTAATCATCCTGTGTCTGTTTCTATTGGTAACGTGGGGTAACCACAGTGCGTACTTCTCAGGTTTGCTGGGAAATCTCTACTTCATAGTGACAGACAATCTGATCAATGGCGATGCTGTGTTAGATTTGACAGAAATTAGGCAGTAGACTTAGGAAAATTTGAGCATCTTCCAGTTGTTATTTCCCACTCAAGATGACACTGGTAGGAATCTGTTGTGGTGAATGCTCATTGTTTCTGGAGATGCTAAAGGGGTGTTCATTGAAAGAGAGATGTATGCTTCGGTCTCAGTTACTCAGGACTGATGGTAATAGCTTCGATTTATAAATACACATGTCCTGGCTCTGTGACGATAAGCTCACAGTTGTCTTATCTAGTGATTACACAAACTGGAAAGGGCCATAGTATAGCCAAAAATACCAAGACACATGAGCTGAATGTGATTTTTATATGCTGGCATAATATGATGTTTCTGACTTTGGAAAGTACCTGCATGATTAAACCTCTTCACTTTTACTGAAGAAGGATAATCTGCTTCAGATTAGAGTCAAAACAATGAAACTGATTATAGAAAAATGACCTTTCTTTTACCTACACGTATCAAGTAGATTCTTAGGGAAGCAAGCCCAGAAGGTAATCCATTTAACTAACTGACTGAGTCCACGAGACTCTAAGAAGCCATTTTTAATTTTATTACCCTAAGCCAGTTCCATCACTGGGAGCCCACGAGTTTTCCTGAGTCACCTTGGTGAGATAACATGTGTTGTATTCGGCCTGGAGACATCAGCCTTTTTTATTTTTTTTTTACTCAAAGTTTGTATTTCCACATTTAACATTTAGCAAGATCCTTGTTTTGATGTAATGTCATCAGCATCTGATACTGTCGGGACTGAGAACTTGGTTTAGAATCTTGCTCCCACTCCTCAGATAAGGCTGAACACTCAGGGCACGTGATGATATATCTTGGTCTGCTATTTGCTTCCTTCCGGAGAGAGGTGGTCCTGCAGCCATTCCAGGTTTTTAGTATTCCTGTGTATTTTTACACGTTCTTAGGTAAGTCCATGGTTAAGATGCATTATGGGTAAGCAAATTTTATTAACTTCTGAAGAACCATCTGGAATCATATGTGTGGCTGATATACACAAAAGTGTAATAGAGAAAATAATAGACTTAGTCTAAATAAGTAATCTTGGATAACTGGCTGCCTCTAAACCAAGAATATATAGCAAGAAATATGTTTGCAACAAGGTTTGCTTCTCTGCCCTTATGTGAAGGAGGTGGACCTAGGCTCTTACATGAAAGGGTGCAGACAATAAATTTACTCATTGCACATTTATCCTAAAACTGGTGCAAGGCTAGTCTGGCGCTAGGTAACGATTTAGAAAAAAAAGATCTCCTTTCTCTGTCACTTGTTTCTATTTCTGTGATGATTTCTTCTTGTCAAAAGCTATGAAAGGTCTGTGATTCTACCTTCCTTGAAAGCTAAAATGTTAGCCTCCCACAGTTTCATGAGTGCAGGCGGAAGATGCGATTCCTGGGTCAGAGGTAAAGGACAATCTATTACTCACAGAAATTGCAGTTGCCTGAATATCACCATTTTTCCTGTGCTGGTTCCTTAAAGCTCCAGTCCCCACGGAGCACCATGAAGTGGGCCAGGTGATACAGGCACATGCATCAGGCTGCTGGATTAGTCAGGGTTCTCTAATAGGTGGTATCTATATCCATATCTGTATCTACATCATCTATATCAATAGATAGGTAGATAGATGATAGATTTATTATAGAAATAGGCTTGTGTGATTGTGCAGGCTGAGAAGCCCACCATCTGCTGTCGGCAAGCTGGAGACCCAGGAGAGCCGGGGGTGTGACAGTCTGAGTCCGAAGGCGCGAGAACCAGGGAACTAATGGTGTAAGTCCCACTCCCAGTCCAAGGTCAGAAGAAGATGAGAAGGCAGGTCCCAACTCAATCAGTCAGGCAGGATACAAGGGGTGAATTTCTCCTTCCTGTGCCTTTTGTTCTCTTCAGACCCTCAGTGGACTGGATGGTGTCCACCCACATCGGGGAGGACCATCTACTCTACTCAGTCTATGAATTAAAATGCCAATCCCTTCCAGAAACACCCTCATAGACACACTCAGAAATGATATTTAAAATGGACACTACATGGCTAGTCAGGTCCAAACATAAGATTAACCAGCACAGTTGGGTTACAAGAGTGGAACCCAAAGCTTGGAATCCCTAATCTTTCATAAGGGGCATGCCTGCCCTATGCTCCAGAGGGGGATCCCGTCCGTGCTCCTGTAAGCAAACTTGCCCCTTTCTCAGAGAGAGACATTGTCACTGTCTCCCAAAGCTCTTCACTCTACAAACATCCATCAAGAGTGTCCAGAACAAATGCTCACAGGGCATGCAAAAACAGAAGGGGTGCACAAAGAATTGTCTCCCAGCATTTCTTTCTTCCCCTTTAAATCCATGGAATCACATCAAAACACAAAGCTAAAATAAGTTATTTGCACCATGATGAGAATTATTTCCTATCATTGTCTCTCCTCTTCAGGCATGTTTGTATTTTAAAATCAGTATTGCTAATTGCAGAGTCGGAGACATCGTGTTGCTCTTACAGAAATCTCAAGCTTTATTGGGTAAGCTGGAAACGGCTTTGGGAGCCAGGAGAACTGCCTGTACCGGGGGTGCAGAGGCAGAAGTGAGAGCATCACCAACAGCGTCCGTCCATACTCCCCACCCACATTAGGAGCTGCCCTTAGTTGGGACCACATTTTCTAGCCCATCTTGCAGTCAGAGGCATCCATACTAGTGCAGTTTAGTAAGGAATACGAGCAGAACTGTACCCATAAGACCCTCCCCTGAGGCCCCTCCACACTCTTTTCCCTTTTGAAAAAATGAGGATGGTCAAAGGATGACCTTAGAAGCTACACGCGAAAGATGGCAGAGTCTTTGTGTAGAAGTTGGACAACTATGAACACACTCACTGACTTAGTTCTGTGTGTTCTTATGTTACTTTCTGTGTTGAAGCTATTACATATTTCAGGATATTATTTATATTTATTTTAGGGTTGCTTGTTATAGCAACTAGCCCACCCTATTGCAAGTAAGTTGTATTGATTAGGAGTGATCTTGGAGAAATGTGGAACAGTTTCTCAGCTGCCCCAAGAGCATCTGCTCTGACCTTTGTAATTTGGGTGACATCTTTATTAGAGATTTTAGACTTCTATATTCTGTCTTATGGCAGAATATAAAGTTGATTAAAATGAAGAATACAAGGATGATGAAGATAACATAAATGCTATCACTCAAATGTGTTCCATACACTTGAAGGCATATAATTTATGCCATCCAAGACTGATGAATTACCTAAATATGCCCTTCATAGAAGATATCTCACAGTTAGACTAATATCTCCAAAGATCTTAGACAGCAATATCTTTGTTTGCCAACTTGTTAAAACTAAAACATTTAGCAAAATTCAAGATATAATAAAAAGAGTTGGTGGCAGCTTATTATGTTTAATGACAATCACAAACTTTTGGCTTATTGGAGGCAAAACTCCACTGCAAAGAAGAATGTCTGGATACACTTTAACTAAGAAATAAATGCACAATTAGCTAAATATGGTCTAGAATTCTGTGTATTAATATAAAGCAAGGGCCGGCAAAGTTTTTCTATAAAGGGTCAAACAGGAAATATCTTAGGCTTTGTGGGCCAGACAGTCTCAGTAGAAACTGCCCAAATGTGCTGTGGCACCAAAAGCAGCCTCAGATAGGACATAAATGAGCAGACATGGCTGGCTGCCAATAAAACGTTATTTACGAAAACAGTCTCTGCACTGGATTTGGCCCATGTGCCTGAGTTTGCCAGGCCCTGATGTAAAGAATCTATATTCTTGTGTGTGTAGAGAAAGTGTTGTATCTTATAGAGCACATCCTTCAGGGTTATCTGATTCTAACTCTGTGCATTGTCTGAGGTTTTTTGTAATTTTTTGTAAGTTAGAAGTAACTGATTATATGCAAATCCTTTCCTTCCTGGTAGTGATTTAACTGGCTTCCTTCCCCCAACCCCATCCTCTCAGTCTTGTGCCCACTTCCAACAGATCTCAACCTTCCCTTATTCCATGTGCATTTGTGCTGTTTAGACTTTTCCTTTGAATGGGTTGTCACATCTGCCTGGTTCCCTCACAGCACATGAGTTACATAAATTCTTATTTATTTATTTATTGTCTGCATCGGGTCTATGTTGCTGCGCGCCGGCTCTCTCTAGTTGCGGTGAGCAGGGGGTTACTCTTCATTGCAGTGCACGGGTTTCTCATCGCGGTGGCTTCTCTTGTTGCGGGACACGGGGTCTAGGCAAACAGGCTTCAGTAGTTGAGGCGTGCGGGCTCAGTAGTTGTGGCTCTCAGGCCCTAGAGCGCAGGCTCAATAGTTGTGGCGCATGGGCTTAGTTGTTCTGAAGCATGTGGGATCTTCCTGGACCAGGGATCGAACCCATGTCCCCTGCGTTGGCAGGTGGATTCTCAACCACTGCGTCACCAGGGAAGTCCCTACATAAATTCTTTAACATGATTCTCTTTCAATCAGTGTAGAGTAATGATTTTATCTTTTTCTGAAAAGTATTTCTTAATTGCGTGCATACTGTATGTGTTCGTGCACATGTGTGTGTTTTTTTTAAATTATGTCATTATTCAGTAACTTTGTTTTCTACTTTTTTTTTTTTTAAAGGTGTAGGCTTACTTATTTATTTATTTTTGGCTGTGTTGGGTCTTTGTTTCTGTGCGAGGGCTTCCTCTAGCTGCGGCGAGCGGGGGCCACTCTTCATCATGGTGCGCGGGCCTCTCACTATCGCGGCCTCTCTTGTTGCGGAGCACAGGCTCCAGACGCGCAGGCTCAGTAGTTGTGGCTCACAGGCCCAGTTGCTCCGCGGCATGTGGGATCTTCCCAGACCAGGGCTCGAACCCGTGTCCCCTGCATTGGCAGGCAGATTCTCAACCACTGCGCCACCAGGGAAGCCCCACGTGTGTGTGTTTAATGATCAGAAGTGATCAGTAGCTCGGACACAAAATTCTAAGTGAAGGTATTTCCAGACACGTAAAACCAGTCGCTCCCTCCCCAATCTCACAAATAGATGGTTACAGCATTGTATTTATATAGCTTCTCCCAAAAGTGCTTTCACAGCCATTAGCTCATTTGTTTCTTTCAACACCTTTCCAGGCTTTGTTAAGACAAATGATTATTAAAATCTCATCAAGAAGGAAAGGGTGACACATAGAAACTTCACAAATGAATTTCTGTGTCTGCTTGGAAAGAAGAGCTAATTAAAGATCAGCACATAATCACTCATTTACTTTACTGTCCTTCATGCCCACTCAGAGGAATATTCCTCCCTCCTGTTCCACACCGGCTTTACAGTTTGCTTAACCCACCATCTTTTTCTAAGCAGCAGGAAGACTGTAATGACAGTTGAGCTCTGGAGTTAACTTGGATTGGTTTGTTTATCTGACTAGTATGGGATGCGTTCAAAAGTTAGCAAAGATTTACTTTTCAAATTCTAAGTTTCTGTCATCAGCAAAATGACATTATGAATATTATAGTCTTATGACTATCAAGCTGATATGCATTTTTAACAACCTCTTCCTGACAAACTTTCTCTTGGTCACACAGATAGAAGGCAATCCGACACTTAGAAGCTGCCACCAGACAGAAGTCCACTGAGAGAAAAGGAGTTGCCACTGGCCTGTGAGTAGAGCTTGCAGCAGCTGCTAATTTCAAGGCAGGAAGTCTTTTTCAATGTTGCTTGTAAAAATTTAACTTCAGCATTAAACAAACTTCAGGAACAGAAACGCAACAGGGGAGACATGAATGTATACAAATAGAGGGGCTTGTAAAATCCAATTAAAGCCTACACTAGAATCTGCACAGGAGATAAGAATGATTGAACACAAATGGGAAAATTCAGGGTCACTCCAGCTAACAGCATTGTCACAGAGTATTTGCATCTCTTCTGTTTTTAAGCAGGGAGGTAGCCAGAAGAGTATCTTCATCTTTCACAGGACTATGCTGCTATAACAATAGGTGACACGTCTGGGCATTTTCCAGAAAAATTATAGGGTGACTTATCAAGGAAAGCATACAGTGTTTCTATTTTAGATTCTAAGTTTGATGGAGGAAATTTCTAGAGTAGATGGTCTTGCTCATAAGGCTATATTTCAACTAATTTTAGTACTAACTTCCTTGGGGATTTGAAAGAAGAAGTAAGCAGATTTCAGACTTGAGACCAACTTCTTTGGGAGTTTCTATAACATTCAATTTTATGTCAATGAGAGTCTGTGTTTGCATTTGTTTCTGTATTCAGAGACAACTAACTAACTAACTATATATATATATATATATATATATATATATATATATATATATATATATATATATATATATATAATCCTTGAGGAGCCATTAGAGACTTTGCTCTTAAATATATAAAAACAACCACTTGTTTGCTGTTTTCCCTCTATGACTACTAAAGCATTATATTACATAGTAGGTATATGATTATATATTCTAGCATTTGTACATGGCTGAAGACCATATGAAATGAAAATTAAGATATTTAGGTTTCTATTGACTTAAGTCATTTTAAATATAAGATATTTAATATAACTTTTTAGCTGTTCACAGACTATTAAATGTCAGAAATTATTTTCCTACATTCAACAATAAACTGAAATTCTTTATACACTTTTTGGTGGTTTTTCCCCCTTCATGATAAAGAGATAAATAGTTAAAGGGAAACTGAGTGCATATAGTTTCAGATCCAGTGAGTCCAGCTCACAAAGAATTGTATTAAAAAAGCACAGCGTAAAAGACCCCAAATAGCCAAACAAATCTTGAGAAAGAAGAAAAGAGCTGGAGGTATCACTCTCCATGACTTCAGACTACACTACAAAGTTACAGTAATCAAAACAGCATGGTACTGGCACAAAAACAGACACATAAATCAATGGAACAGAATAAAGAGCCCAGAAGTAAACCCACACACTTATGGTCAATTGATTTACAACAAAGGAGGCAAGAATATACAATGGAGGAAAGACAGTCTGTTCCATAATCAGTGCTGGGAAAACTGGACAGCTACATGTAAAAGAATGAAATTAGGACATTCTCTAACACCATACACAAAGATAAACTCAAAATGGATAAAAGACCTAAATGTAAAACCAGAAACCATAAAATTCCTAGAAGAAAACATAGGCAGAACACTCTCACTCTTTGATATAAATAGTATTAATATTTTTTTGGATCTGTCTACTAAGGCAAAGGAAACAAAACAAAAATAAACAAATGGGACCTGATTAAACTTAAAAGCCTTTACACAGCAAAGGAAACCATCGATAAAATGAAAAGACAATCTAGTAAATGGGAGAAAATATTTGCAAATGATATGACAGATAAAGGGTTAATATCCAATATATGTAAGCAGCTCATACAACTCAACATCAAAAAAAACAAACAACCTGATTTAAAAATGGGCAGAAGAACAGAATAGACATTATTCCAAAGAAGACATACAGATGGCCAACAGGCACATGAAAAGATGCTCAACATCACTAGATATTAGAGAAATGCAAATCAAAACCACAATGAGACACCACCTCATATTTGCCAGAATGGCCATCATTATAAAGTCCGCAAATAACAAATGCTGAAGAGGGTGTGGAGAAAAGGGAACCCTCCTACACTGTTGGTGGGAATGCAAATTGGTGCAGCCACTATGGAGAAAAGTATGGAGGTTGCTCAGAAAACTAAAAACAGAACTACCATATGATTCAGCAATTCCACTCCTGGGGATATATCCAAAGAAAAGGAAAACATTAATTCAAAAAGATATATGCACCCCAATGTTCATAGCAGCACTATTTACAACAGTCAAAATATAGAAGCAACCTAAGTGTCCATCAACAGATGACTGGATAAAGAAGATGTGGTATATATACACAATGGAATACTACTCAGCTATAAAAAGAAATGAAATTTTACTGTTTGCAACAACATGGATGAACTTGGAGGATATTATGCTAAGTGAAATAAGTCAGACAGAGAAAGACAAATACTGTATGATATCATTTATATGTGGAATCTAAAAAATAAAACAAACTAGTGATTATAACAAAAAAGAAAAAGACCCACAGATATAGACAACAAACTAGTGGTTACCAGTGGGGAGAGGGAAGGAGAAGGGGCAATATAGGGGTAGGAGAATAACAGACACAAACTACTATTCATAAAATAAATAAGCTACAAGGATATATTGTACAGCACACGTAATATAGGCAAGATTTGATAATGACTAGAAATGGAGTATATAACCTTTAAAAATTGTGAATCACTATGTTGTACACCAGAAACTTATATAATACTGTAAATCAACTATACCTCAATTTAAAAAAAAGGAAAAAAAGCACTATGTAGTTTTTATAAGAAGCCCGCTGAATGTCTTTCATAAATCCTTAGAGAAGTCAGAAATAGAAAGCTCCATATTTCCAGGAACATGGAAAACTTGACCCAAAAAGGTAAAGTTACATCCTAGACTTGGAAAACAGGAAATTCTAGATGGTTTTTGGCAAAACACATGGTGCTCCGCCTCTCTCAGTGTGTGCGCTAAAGTTTTCCGAGTCTGTGCATTCCTTCTAACTTGGGAATTCTCTAAAGGCTGAAATTCCTGTTTCTGAAGAGGAATAGTGATATCAAGAGCAGCAACAAAACAACCTTCACAAGAACAAGCAAAGAGTATTGTCATTGTGGTTCTTCGCAGAATCACACATTTCAGAACTCACCCTGTAGGACAGGACATCTCCCAGACACTGGGGAATCACCTCCCCAGTGGGGAGGAAGGTAATTATTGTGCAGAAAAGGAAGTTGTGTGTGTGAATGAGCGCATTTGTGTCCTAGGCGTGATGGCTGGATAAACCACATCACCGGGTTGGGCAGGGCTGTGCATCTTGGAAATAGATGTTTCTTTGTTGGGATGGTTCCCCGAGAGATAAGAGAGAGCATGGCGCATCCCTCCTCTTCAGACCCAGGAAAACACCCAACGACAACATCAACATCAACAAGAAGGGCCTAATGAGTGGGTGTGCTAGAAATTCCATCTGCATGAAGTGTGCTGGGAAAAGCCTGGCTGGTGAAAAACAGATTTGGCGCTTATTGTTTTGCTCAGTGAGTAAGCTGGCGAAGAAATGTGGGTGTGTGCTGCCGGGAAGAAAACAGACTGCAACAAAATGTAGGAATCATTTTTTAATCAAGGAAAATGTATATAAAATGATGTTTAGCTCCTAAAATTAAAGCAAAATAAAAAAACAAGCACACATTCCCTCCACCTCCCAATCCGTTTAAAACTGAAGCTGGCCAAACAGTGCATCCGGGTACAGTCAGCCGAGGAGGCGTGTGAATATAAAGACATAGTGGAGTGGTCCTGGGGGCTATTAAAATGTAACCAACCCTCCCTCCAGCTTCCAATACGCCCCAGAGAGGGCTGCGGTGAGCTGGCATTTGAGGAAGTTAGAATTTAACTGATGATCATCCCTGGCTTCTCCTCCTCCACAGTAGGGCCCAGTGAATCAGAGTTTTTGTGGTTATGCTATTCAAACAGGCAGACACTTGGTGGTTTGCCTTTTGTTTAATTTGTTACAAGATCACACAGATATTTTCAACAGAGTTTCAGAAAGCATCTTGGGAAATCCACAAAAATGAGCTGAATCATCTAACCCAAAACAGCCGGTACCACATCTGACTGGATCTTGCTCTTCTTTCTCTGTGGAGAAAGTTCTCATCCTCAGTTAGATGTAAGAGCAAGGATGCAGAGATTGACTTAGGGTCAGACAGGACAGCCTAAGCAGAATATGAGCCCTGGAAACCCGAGGACTTTTCCTTGTGAGGGGAATGCACATGTGACACAACTCTACACGCTCTAGGAGCCCTGGATGGTTATGGAAAGACTCAAACCCAAAGGGAGAAACCCCGATGGAAAAGTGACTGTATTAGGTATTAGGCATCTGGGGCTAAAAACAACAAGGTGCCGGAGAGCTGCATTCCATCCATCTCCAGGTCAGCACATCACAAGGTACAGGCCAAGCCAGTTTTCCTCTTTTTTTTCTTTTCTTTTTTAAAGCTCAGGTTCAGCGCATTTCTATCTAAATCTGCAAAGCTAGTTGTGTTTCTTTTGGCCTGGGACCTGATCCTTAGATTAGGGGAGGTGGTAATTTGTTTGTTCACAGGCAAGCACAAAGAGAACTTGGCTTCTTGCTTTACAACTGGATTGGGTTTCAGGCTTCAAACAGTTAAAACTAGTCTTCAAAAGAGACTCAATCAGGAAGAATGAAAGGAACCCAGGAGTGGAGGAATTGTTTGGTGTTTTGACACTGTCTCTTTTCACTTGAGAGTCACATTTCAAATAGGGAGGTGTTTCCCCTTTTTAAAAAATGCTCGTGAAATGCATGACTCACCATGCTATTGCAAACAGCCAAAAACGTTCCGCGGAGTCTGGGGCTCGACCAACCGCAGTAGCCAAGGATTTTAGACATTGCTGAGCCAGCTTTTCCCACTCGGGCCAGAAGGGGTGGAAGCAGAGGGTCCTGCTTCTGTTCCCAAAGGCACTGGTCTATTCCCCATCTTGAACTGAAACGGGTCCAGCAGGGGATTCTACGCCACAGCTGCCGTTCGACCGTATCCCGCCTCTAACACTCTGGAAATGTTAAGTTTTACTGAGTCTGCCAACGTCTTTCTCTTCTTTGAAGAATTTGGCTCAGAGCATGATGTGGGCAGAGAAGGGGAGGAATACTACCAGCTCAACCACTGAGAGAAAAAGACAAACAGGCTTTCTATAGCAGTGAACCTGAAGTAAGGAAGGGCTTGTCTCTAGCGCCAAAAGAAAAAAAAGGGGCAAAGTCGACCTTTCTTTCTCACCACTGGACACCACCTTGAAAAGTGGGTGTGGGCCAAATGCAGTTCAGGTTTGGACATGAACAGATGGCTGCCCCGTGCTGGCAGGGACCTGGGTTTCCCTGTTTGAAACTCCCTGTTTTCCCTGGGTTTCACTGTGTCAACAGGGACGCGAGAGCCATCCCTCCTCAGAGTGACTGATGTAGCCCAGAACGGGAAGAGTAACTCAAATGCCCACAAAGCAGCGCCTGCACTCATGGAAAGCTGGCTGCTGAAGGCCAGTCATAGCCACACAGTGATGGCCCTGCGGTGGGGACAAACCACGGCAGACCCCTGCCATTGGGATTTAGGTTCCAGCTGTGTACAAGGATCTCTTCTAGGAAAGCTCATACCTTTGGCGAGTAAAGCCAGAGAAAGGGGCTCCTGTCGCCTAGCCCCAGAACGGGGACCTCAGGACCTAAGGAGCAACAGATCCTTGATGGTATTATTAGATTTTTTCTGGTTCAAGGTAGATAATGAGTTTCAAAGGGAATCTTTATTTTTTCTTTTACTAAACAAAAAAATTTTTGGAGTGTGTGTGTGTGTGTGTGTGTGTGTGTGTGTGTGTAGTGAAAACTACAGAATAATTAACATGTGCATTTTAGAAATCTTGAATCTTAGAACCAAGGTACAAAACAACCTGACCAGGGCCCAGGACAACTCACCACTAAACGCCACCAACTGACCAAAACGGGGTCCTGTCCGTCTATAGGAGGCTTTCCCGGGGGGAGTCCAGACTCCTCCAAGCTTGTCACCTCTGTTCTGTTTTCCACACCACATCACATGCCCCACATCGTGGTTTCCCCCTTTTCTAATGGATTCTCCACCAAGTCTCTTTTCTGATCAAAACTTTCTTGATTATGTTCTTAGTCATTTTTTTTAAAAAAATCCAAAAATGTTTTGTTTACAGGCATGCCGCAGTATCTCAAAAACTATAAGGAGGCACCAGAAAGCCGGAAGCCTGCCCTCCTGCTGTTTCTACACAAAAACCCCTCTATGTGTCTCAGAGCTGCCATATCCCTTTCAAGGCACACACCAACATTGTTTTTTCTAAAAAATTGGTTTGCTGTACTTAATTTCCATTCGTTATTAAAAACAGTATTTTTCTTCTTGTACCCCTGGATCCTCACTTCCAGGAGGGCGTTTTTCTGTCTCTGCAAACAGCGGAAAGAAGTAAGTTGTTTTTACTTGGTATATTTCTGCTCTCCAACCTGAAAGTGTTCAATTGTGAGCTATACGCAGCATGCCCGCTCCAGGAAAACATTATAGTTATTAGGAGATGAAGCTGGCATTTTGCCTTTTAAGGGACTCAATAAACTCACCCTGAATATGTTTATTAACCCACCACCAGGACTGAAAATCCTCAGCACAAATTTCTGCCGGGGGTCAGGGTTGGGGGGGATGTCTGAATATGGAAACTGTGCACACGCTGGCTTAGCTGGGGCTCCCTGGAGAGGGATGCCGAGCAGGCAGGGTCTGGAGGGAGAGAAGCACTGTGCTGAAATAGTGTTGGCGGAAACAGGGCTGCTCGGTGTGTGGAGGATTTCCACTGTTACTAGGGGTGGAAACAATGAGCGGTTTAGGAGGCTTGTTTACACACCAGAAAATACATCTAGCTTCCAGAAGCAGAGTGCGGTGGCACACAACTGACATTCAGTGGCTGCCCCCAAATAGTTCCCCCTCAATGGCTCAGCATGTTCTGGAAGTCCTCCTTGGTTTCAAGGTACCAAGAGCCATAAATCCATATTTAATTAGCTCTGAATGAAATACTGAAGATGATAGGATCTTTGTGCTAAAAATGAAACCCAAACGGGTCTGGTTGATTTATGTCTAATTCAGAGTTGTAATTTAATTAAAACTACATACTGAATTAAAAAACAAAAAAAGCCTCTCTGGCAGAGTCCTTCCCACGTGAAATTCAAATTCACTGTCTTACGGCTTAGGAGCCTCATGTTCTATTTCATTGTAACATTGCTTAATATGTTTATTCACTCCTCTTCCAACAGCTTACTTTCTTAACTGGCTTGTTTCGCATTAAATCACTGAATTTCTTAGTGAGTCAGAGTTATAAAGCTGAAGTTTGCATACAAACACATCTTTCTATCTTACTGGATGACTTATGTGACAGCTCTTTGAAGATTAACTCTCTTCTTCACCAGGCTTATATTTATGGGAGGTTAGTTTTGAGTTTAAGAACAGGATATTGAGGCAAAGTTACAAATAAAAGATAAATAAAATGATGGATTTTGTGTGTGTGTCAGAAGATGAAATTGAGAAATTAATATGAAAGTGAAATTTTACTAGTACGTCTGGAAAATAAAAATTTCTCATCAAAACCTTAATTATGCCATTTTTAAAAGAAAAAAAAAAGGAATTCCAGTAAATTAAAGCTTCTTTCTTCCTCCATTCTAGTAAGTGCAAAATGTTATAAGTAAAATTAAGTTACAAAATATCATAGCAGTTAAATTATTATTAAATAATTTGAAAAATTTACTTGTACTTTTATAGATGCTCAACTTCCAGCTTCCAGGATGCCCAATACTTTGCTTTTATCGACATGTAAGTTATAATAGTGCTGTGTGAGGACCCTCTGGGCAGCCATCACTCCAAACAGCACACGGGACATTTCTATCTCCATGGAAAGTTCTCCTGTGCCCCTTTCCAGCGAATCCCTCCAAACCATCACTTCTGGCATTCTTCCTGTTGGCTTTCTTTGGCTGGGAGGGTGCTGAAGGCCCCCGTGCTCCTGCGGCCTGGGGAGCGTATTCCCTCCCTCTCCCTGTGGTGTGGGGCTTGAGGCAGGGCGGTGGCCAGTGGGCGCAGCTGGGCTGGGTTCACCTGGGATTTGGGCCTATCAGGCCAGTCCACTCGGGCCACCAATGCAGGAGAAACCCAGCCGGTGGCTCCTCCTGCACGTGTAGGGTGGCTTCACCTCATCTCCCCTCTGTGCAGGGGAGAGCAGCCCACGTGGGGCAGGGCTTTTCACTTTCTGGAATCTACTTCATTTAGGTTCTTCTGTGTCCTCAGTTCTCTAAAGGGTTTTAAAATCCTACGATTCTGTAGATGATGTGGTTATTTTTCACTGAGGATGAAGGTGACTCTCTTAGGACTCCCACATCCTCACCAGAAGGGGGCGTCCTCCCCCAATACGTCTGATCCCCCCGCCTCCAGCAAGTCTGTCAGCGCCATTTTTCCAACTGCATTTGCTCCCTTTGTGTCTCTGTCACATTCTGGTAATCCTCACAATATTTCAAGCTTTTTAATTCTTACTATATTCGTTATGGTGATGTGTGTTCAGTGATCTTTGACATTATTACTGAAACTTGCTGAAGGCTCAGATGATGATTAGCATCAAACTTTAGTTGATCAAATTGTAAATATTCTTATTAAGAATTAATAATCAACTTGTAAGGAAAATCAGGAGAATTTTGGTTTAAGGTTGGTTTCACAAAACTGTGATTTAAATTTTTCCTCTTGAGCCAAATTTTTTGTTTAATTTCTGCCCCAAGGAGTTTTTCAGCTTCACTTAGAGACCATTTTTCCTTTACTCCCAGCTGTAAAGAAAGGAAATACATTCCTAGAATTGTAGGAAGTTGAGGCAGGAGTCCAAGAGGTCACTGCTTTGCCAGTCCAGCATTTTCCTCTAGGATTTGGGTCTTTCTCCCTCAGGCATCTCATCCTGTATTGGGTGACTCTGCTCCCCGTCAACAAATCACCACATCGGAATGTTTGCTCTCAAGCTCTGAGGTCTGAAATCTTCCACCTGTGTCTGGCTAGACTGGGCATATCTGCTTCAAGCATAAAGTTCAAAGAGGTGGCAAGCAACTCAGTAATCTAGATAAATAATATTGTAATGCAATTTTAAAACATCACAATTAATGCAAAAACATTCATGATGAACAAAATGTCAAAATTTTAACTAAAGACAGGATCATCACCCTGTCCTAGTTATGCTTCCAAATTCTCTAGTTCTAATAAATGTCAATATTTAAAATATTTTATTCTGTTTTCTATTTCTATATTATGTATAAATTTTAATCTTACATCCTTAACTTTGTTCTTTTCTGTGTGTTTGTGGTGTGTGTGTGTGTGTGTGTGTGTGTGTGTGTGCGTGGTGTCTCCCCTTTACTTTTTCATCTTTTGCTACCAGCTGCGACCTTCAGCAAGTTTCACTGTCTTTCTGTTCCTCAATTTCTCCATCTGTAAAATGGAGATAAGAATATTTGCCATGTAAGGCTGTTGGAAGAATCATTGAATTTATATATATTAAGAACCTAGAACTACGCTTTGCAAAAGTCAGGGCTCTGTCTGTTGACTGTCACTGTGGCTATTGTTTTGCTGCTGTTGTTTTTGTTGTCAGTTAAAGTGAAATTCCTCTGTGTGTCCATCACCCATGGTGTCTGGGGTGAGGATAAAGCTCATCACATACGATTGCCAGGTGCTCACCCCCCTTCTCTCCCCCCATCATGACCGTAGCTGCCATGTAAGTCGCACAGGACCCACTCTGATTGAGCGTGGTCTCCAATGCTGTGGGAGTGAGGGCGGAACAAAGTAGCTGCCTCTAACCTGCGGCTGCCGCTCCCCCCTCTCATGCTTCCCAGCTAAAGCCCCTTCAGGGAACCAACTGAACTGAAAATCCAGAGATTCTGGAAAGCTGTCTCCAGGGTGGTGCTCACTTATCCAGCATTCCCTTTAGGCTAAGCATTACATTTTCCACCCTATTCTCCTTTCAAATGCCCAAACCAATGAGACCTTTACTGTTTTAATCTCTCGGCATGAAAACAATGTACCAGGCAGCTTGGATCTGGGAGATTAACAGAGGGAGAGGGACCTAGGAGTTCAAGAGAATAGTTATCCAACTATGGCACAAACATGTATTAAGCATCTACCAAGTGCCCAGCACTGTACCAGCACCAGAAGATACAAAGAAACAGGCACTGTGACTCTCCCTCTCAGAGTCTAGTGGGTAAGACACCTGCGAGAAGTGACAGCAGCTGTGGGCTGAGCTGGTATGTGGGCTTTTCTGCACTCCGGGTTCCCGAAGACAGTGCCTGGAGCACACTAAGTCCTCAGGAAACCTAAGCTATTATTATTATTATCATTGTCTGAGGCAGAGGACGGCTCTTACATGAGCAGGAAGCATGGAGACTCTCGTAGCAGGTGGGTTTTGAAGAATAAGTAGGAGATTGCTAGGTAAATAGGAAGCAGGGGAGGGAAGAGAGCTCCGACAGAGGAAAGAGCAACAGCAGAAACCGAGCGGTGAACGGGCTGGGGCGTCAGGAGCCACGGAGAGAAGGAGCCCGGGTGAACACCGTTGCGAATGCCCCTGACACACACAGGAGGACCACAGGCCTCCGGACGCTCTGAGGAAGAGCCAGGGAGCCACTCCCACCTGGGGCTTCAAAAGTAGCATCTAAGCAACCCTCCTCCTTTCCCCTTCTCTTCTGACTTTCCTCCTCACCCTCTCTCCTCTTGCAGGAAGTAGGGGGTGATTCAGAAACAAACCCTGTTCTTCCCCATACACCAGACTGCAAGTCTCGTGAAGGTGGGGCTGTGTGTTTCTCAGTGTGGTCCCCATTGCATGTAGGACAACATCACACATGGAACAAACACTAGAATCCTTTCATTTGCACAACAAACATCTATGGCTCAAGCACTGAGTCAGGCACTGTTCTAGTTCTTTGGCTACATCATCATACAAAGGAGTCAAAAATCCCTGTCTTCCCGAGTTCATATTTCATCAGGTAGAGTGAGGAAGCAATGGTGATGGAAGTAGATGAACAATAAACATAATATATGAGTAAGTTATATGGTTTATGGCATGAGAGAAAACCTATTTACGTTTCCCAGTTAACTATTTTATAAATAATATTTCAAAGGCTTGGTACAGAAGGGAGAAATTTTATGAGGGGCCTGAAGAGTAAAGCCAACATATATTTGCGATGTGTATTTGCGCAACTTGAGAAATATTCCTTGAAATCAAATGATTCTCAAACTCTAAGCAGACATTTTGCCAACAGGCCCCATGTACACAGAGGGTCTGGGGGTTGAGTGAGTGAGCCTCCTGACTTAATACTTGGGCAACAGGAGACAGAGGCCAGCGAATGCACTGACACAGAGAGCAGAGGAAGTACGCCCAGCCTCACAGGCAGGAGGTGGTCTCACAAACTGCCGTCACCAGCTACAGACGTGACCTTTACAAATTCGCTCACCCTGGATGGTTTCCGCCTCCATGGATTGGGAAGCACGGACGAACGTCTGCTCCCCGCTTCTGCACAAGCCCTCGTGTTGCCTGGCCGTCAGCCACTGCTTGCTTCCTCGGGAAACCTCCACAGACATCTACTAGATGTGTTTTGACTAAAACACACATCACGTGTTTAATTAACTAACCAATGAACCAAGCCCCTGAGGGGTGCCAGGCGTGGTTAGAGAGGTGGAGATTCGGAAACTGATGCCCCTCGAGCTTTCATTCCAGTAGGAAATCTGTAGAAATCAGGTTCCTGCCGCTAAGTCAAGGTTAGATGGTTTCCTCTCCTCGCTGCTGCACGCCCTGCCAGCCGACTGTACCGAGAATCGGTTGTGTGGTTCTTCCCATTTGCCCACTCCCGCCCCTCATCCATCCTCCACGATCGCTGTCCTCATCCCTGTCCTGTGAGGCTGCCCTTAAGGTCAGTGTGGTCAGTGCAATTCCTGGAGATGGGAGGACGGGGAAAGTGAGCATGTGGACCCTCCCCGGCTTTAGCTCCCACTAGGGGCCCCTTCTCTGAGGCCGAGCTGGTAACACTGTCTCCTGCTGCTGCTGCTTGTCTCCAGGGCCTCAATGTCCCTTTTGGTGTCCCTGTTGGTGTCCCTTTGGTACTCTTCACTCTGCCCACATGTCTGCAGACAGCCTTTTCACTCAGGCTCTTAGCTGAATGATCCAAGTGGAATTCCAGCGGAACCTCTGACCTATATTCCAGTTTTGTACCAAGTTATGAATCCTAGTGAACAGAGGAGTGAACATGAGCTCTAAGCATCAGAATCGAAGTCGTGTTGATACAGATATATGTTGATACAGATGGTGTCAACAATTGAACATAGTAACAAGAACGCACACTGAGAATCTGTTCCGGGACACCATCTGCTCACGACCAAGGAGCCTCAGAGAGCTTCACTAGGGAAATGGGCTTTTGGGAATTACTTGGTTAAATAAAGTTGAGGGCTCAATAAGTCAGTATTCCACTGAAATGTTCAAAGTTCAGAGACAGAAAAAAATGACATCACTCAAAGTTTAAAGTGACCTGATTCCCTGGAGTGAAGACGAATGCATAACCTACAGATTACAACCACGAAAGGAAGATTGAGGCTCATGCCACTTTGGTGGCAGACATGAGTTGTTCAGTATTGGGGACTTTATGGAAAGGGTGCATGAAAAGTCCACGGGCCAGGAAAGAGCAGCATCCTCTCAGTTCTGTGGGTCTTACAAATAACTGATGCTACTGTCTGGCTGGGAAAGTGGCTGGAAGGAAACAGGGATGATCACGGCCCCTGGGCCGCTCGGGCAAGGCCTTGAATGGGTCTAGCACAGCTTAAACGGGAAGGGCTGGACTTGACTAGCAGGTAAATGGAGATTAGGTGTGGCAACCCAGTGGATTCCAGAACAGGGGACAAAGTCACATTGTGGGAAGAGTCTCAGTGTCTCATTGGGGAGGGGGTTTCCTAGTCATGTTAGTGGGCTCTTAGGATCAAGATGCATCGAGGAAGGCAGGGGATTACATCTGCCTCCAGCCTGTGGGCTCTCGGCCCTGGAATGTATTTCTAAGAAGACTTGTGGGTAAGCTATTAGAAAGAACACAGCCGGTGAAGACAAATTGTTTGAACATGTGATTTTGTTCCTTGAACTCTTCTAGAACCCACTGTATTTACAATGTCTTCCATTGGAAGAGCAAGGCCTTGAGGTGGCTTGGGCCCCAGGATGGCACAGTTCTGCCATGACCAGCCATGCAGCTCTGGGAAAGCTGCTGGGCTTTAGCTGACCGGGGTGTAAAGTAGGGATGTTACAGCAGCATCACAGAACAAATGCCATGCGGTGAACCTCTGATGCAGAGCAGGTACCCCCAGGTATCAGTTTCACTCTGGAAACAAAATCCAAACTCTGGAGTGCTTAGTGCATATGCTTTATTTTTGCTTCAACCCCCCAATCCCCCATGAACTGTCCATACCTTAGGCTCCAAGGACATACTTGTTGGATTGGATCCGATTTACACTCATCAGCCTGGCACTCACAGAAGCTCGGCTGTTTGAGGAGACATGTAAAGCATCCTCTGAGTCCACTGGGAGCAGGTGGCTTCGTTGGGATGGTCCTGAGCAGACATTCTCCACCATGGCTGTTCGTCAGAATTTCCCAGGGAAGGTTTAAGCATCCGACGCCCAGGCCTTCTCCAGAGTGGTCAGATCAGGGTCTCTGGGGCAGAAGCTGGCATCAGCATTGCTACAGCTCCCGGGGATTTCAATCTGTAGCACGGCTGAGAACCAATGTCTAGTCCCCAGTATAACCAGGAGGAACACAGGAATTATGGCTTTGTCAGAACACCAATTCGACAGAACCAGCTGCCTTCCCATGAGGTCACTGACCACTGCCTTTTTGTAAGTCACCAGTGACAGGAAGCACCCAGATGACCCCTCTGGGCAGAGAAGTAGACTGTGACTTCACTTTCAAGATCTCACTGATGAATTCTGTGAGTTGTAAAATAAATTCAGGGGACAGGGTGTCTTAGTTCATCTGAGCTGCCGCCTCGGATATCACAGACCGGGTGGCTGATAAACAACACACACTGATACTGATTTCTACCAGTTCTGGAGGCTGGAAGCCTGAGGCCAAGGTTCCAGCAGATTCTATGTCTGGTGAGGACCTGCTTCCTGGTTCACAGACAGCTGTGTCCTCACGTGAAGGAAGGGGTAAGAAGGGGAAATAATGAATGAATGAATGAATGAAAATGTCTGTAATAATGAAATTGGATAAGATTGTGAAAATTCATTTGGGACAGTTGTTAGATTCCGAAGAGAGCAGGTTTGAGGCAGAAATGATGGAAATTTCGTGAAGTCTGGAGCAAGCTGCCTTTATTCTTCACCCCTCTGTTCCTGGGAGAAGATATACGTCAGCCTATCCCATGAGGAATTTGACAGGAGAGAAGATCAAGGACAACTCTGTCACCTTCCAAAGACTGCAAAGGAGAAGAGTGATGGCCCATCTGCCCACGTGTACAGAGGCGGACCCTCCTCTCCAAGCAGCACAATCCAGGACGTCAGTGAACGAGCAGAAGAGCCAGTGGTTGTGTCCATTTACCCCTCAGAGTTCACACTGTCAGGCCGAGCGTGAGAAGAACAATGGGAAACTCCGCTCACACCCTGGTGGCACCAAGACGTGTAAGAACACTGTGCTCACAGTCAGCTGCTTCTTAGTTATGATCACACAAGTCAGAAAAGTGTGCCCAGGTCTTGTCTGCAAGATTAATAACTCGCCACCACCTGCCTGTCTGTGCACTGTGTTTGTAATTAGACCTTTGCGTCCAGAAACCTGAAAAACTTGTCATGGATGATCAGGCACAAAAAGAAAACTGATGTAAGAGAAATCTCATTAAAATATTATAGCACAGGGACTTGCCTGGTGGTGCAGTGGTTAAGAATCCACCTGCCAATGCAGGGGACACGGGTTTGAGCCCTGGTCTGGGAAGATCCCACATGCCACGGAGCAACTAAGCCCGTGCGCCACAATTACTGAGCCTGTGCTCTAAAGCCTGTGAGCCACAACTACTGAGCCTGGGTGCCACAACTACTGAAGCCTGCATGCCTAGAGCCCGTGCTCCAAAACAAGAGAAGCCACTGCAATGAGAAGTCCGCACACCACAACGAAGAGTAGCCCCCGCTCGCCGCAACTAGAAGAAGCCTGCGCACAGCAACGAAGACCCAATGCACCCAAAAATAAATAAATTTATTAAAAAAAATTACAGTGCAATATTTATTTGAGATTATTTATTACGTGCCCCAGTCAAGAGAGGGAAGAAAACCCTCAGTGGGTTATGCTTCCTTTAAACCTAAGTCCCTGAGTATCTTAGGTCCCCTTTTAACAAAATCATATAATATCATCAATGAGAGTGCATATGGTTGCACTGTTGTTGCCCTGTCCTTGACTGGATAAATACTTGAGTCAGCACTTGCTCAGGAAATAATCATGTGCTTTCCTTAATCGTGGTATATTTATGTAGTGAATTTATGGGCACATAAATTGTTGTAGAACCACTAAGGTCATCCAAGAGCTTCTCATAGCCAAGTGACTGGAGATGAAAGGTGAGGTTACTCTACCAGCTCAGAAGCTTCCACGGCTCATTTATGATGGGTGAGTGAGAGATCCCTTGCTTATGAGATCGGAAATTAGGAGGCAAGCTGACGGTTAAGCAAACACTTACTAGTAGAAGTCAAGTTAATATAAAGAATTAGAGGTCTCCTTTTGGCATGGGGGGAGTTGATACTCAGGACAGGTCAGCTTGAATGCTGTGTGTGTAGGATTTCCAACAGGGAGCGGTGACACTGGGCATGCCATCCCCACGCCATGTATGGAAGTCCCTCAGGCAGAGAAGAAAAGTCCATGGAAAGCTCCAGGGCATCTACCACCCTGGCGCCATCGGGCCTTGGGGAACAGTCCTGCCCAGAAGGATCTCACGGAGGGATGACTGCCTCACTAACACTCTGCAGGTGAAGGGGCGATTCCCCTCTGAACCCCTGGCTCCAGCTCTTTCCTGAAAGTGTGTCTTCTTCCCACTGGGCTGCTCTGCCAACACATAGACCCCCTTCAAGCTGTGGCGTGAGTGGCTTGGGAGGAGGGGAGTGGACTGTAAGGCTGCGTGTCCGGGACAAACTCGGACCTTGTCCACTTTCTCCACCGGGGCCACCAAGCAACCCCTCCTGGCTCTGAGCCTCCCTTCTCTAGGTCCTTCCTCTGCACACTCTACTGCTGAAGGTTCCAAAGGGCCTATCATCTATATCCATAAAGCACTGCCCGCTGACATCAGCCATTATTTCATCAGACCCTCCCAACACACAGCTAGGATTCAAATTCTGGATTCTCTGGCTCCAAACCCCAGCCTGTTTGAGTGCACCCTCCCACCAGCTCTGGTTTCCTCCACCTTCTGGTTTCTAATAAAACGAGTTCCAATCCTACTATCACCACGGTCAACATTTAATTGAAACCACTGGCTGAGAGTCCCTGGGCTCATATCCTCCACTGGTGCTCATGATTATTCCAGATATATTCCAGGAGAACGACAGAGAAACAGCACTGTGTGCTTATTTTTATAAAGATACTGCCACTCACTAGAGGCTGGTGATCGAGGGCTTAGGCCAGAATCTTAACCTGGGAAGCCTTCTTCCCGGCAGGAGGACAGTGAGGGCACAGCTGTTTCCAGGAATTGCCCCAGGCAAACCTTTACGCATGTAATCCCAGAGGAGGTGTGGGGCTCTGAGAACACTGGTAGTTACAGTTCCAACCCAGCATTCTCAGTGATCAAGCCTTTGGAATGTAATCTTTGCATGGCCTCCTTAAACTCCTGAGGAATAAACAACCGTTCTGGTAACTGCGAAGAGCAGCCACTCCTCCATCTTGGAGAGGCTGTGTGGTACAAGTTCTGAGTTTTTGCCTCCAGGAAAAGGGAGGTTTGACCAAATCCCTTATCCGTCTTGGCTGCCATTTCTGCATCTGAGAAAAGAGACTCTGCCATCGGCTGCCACCGGCTCTGCGCTGCTCAAAAGCCACCTTCCGGGACACACATTCCTCAAGGCGGAGCAGCAACTATTTTTGTTTCCTCTCTCCCTCTCAACACCCAGTCAATGTGATCCCACAAATACGGCTAGCTGTTTGCAATGATTTAAAGAACTGAACACTGAAGACAAGCTCCAACCTTCCCGGGCATATTTGGAGTATTTTACCAGAAATGTCAAGATTTTATGCATTACGGCATGCTCATGCTATCTTCCCTGGGGTTTATTTTGGGCATCATGCAATCTGCAGCAATTAGTTTCTCACAAGTCTATTTTGTGCTGAAGACTCTGTCATTTCCCGTTCCTGTGATTTCTTTGGTTCTACCTTTACCATGACTGGCTTCACTCCCAGTCTGATTGGACCACTTTCAATTTGGCAGTTTCTTTCTGCTTCTGCCTTCTGGGCTCTGCTCAGCCCTTTAAATGCTATTTGGTAAGAAACCAAGTGCAAATTAGGAAGATGCCGTAAGTTAGCGAGCTGTAAACATGACTTAAATAGAAAAGTGTTTCTACCTACAGGGAATGGGAGAATGTGTGTATAAAGATAACAATATTGTAATTTCATACTTTAATATTGTCTGAAATATGTACATTTCTGTCGCAGGGGCCAGTGATAGAAATAGAAATAGGTAGATGAACTGGGAGATTGGGATTGACATATATATGTCATATTGACTAATATGTATAAAATGGATAACTAATAAGAACCTGCTGTATAAAAAAATAAAATAAAATAAAATAAAAAGAAATAGATACAGGTAGCAGGAGCCTCTAAGTAGATCCTGTTAATGAAGGAGAAAACGAATGATTTGCACAGAGAAAGTGCCCAGAGGCAGCACCCTGCCTCCCTTCGCTCCCTTCGCGTCCTCCCCAATCCCTTAGTTTTACTCCATTCAGCCACTTTTAAAACCTTGGTCAGACTGTTGTTTGAGACATGAATCCCCTTTTAGGTATCTCATATAGAATTACAGAAAGGAAATAAACATTCTGTCCCTCTGAAATTAGGAAGAACAGGAGGAATATCAGGAGGGTTTAAGGTAGACAATCTAATGAGCGTGGAAAGGTTCCTTCTTCAAAACAAGAGAGGCTGCATTAAAATTGTTGTGGTCTGGTCCTTAAAAAGCTGGTAATTTTACTTAGCTAAATAGGAAACATAGTAAGCTCTGGAAAGAAAGTCCATAGCTCCGTGGAGTTGCCCCCTCAGAGAGACCCTGGAGCTGCTGATGGAAGGTTTGTTTGCTATAATGAGCAGGAGGTTGTGACACTACAGGCTCTGGTTAGGAAGTGTCTCTGGCAAAGATTATCTTCCATGGCTAGAGGTGCCGTGGAGCTTTGGCCTTAAGCTCCCGTGTGTGGGGCTGGTCCCTGCTTTCCTAAGGAATCACCCTGGTTGGGGGAACCTCAGGGTGGGGCCTCCTGCTCATTATCCAGAGATTCTGGAAGTACCTGCCCACACTGAACACGGGAACATTCTCACACATCCCAATTCTGAGTTCCTCTTGTTCTTATCATTAGGCCAAATTATCATTGTCTGTACTCTTTCCTGCCTATTTTACTCTTCAAATTTTCGAATAAGTAGCATCTTGTGTCCTGCCCCCTGCAAAGTGGAGACCAGGTGGGGAAATCACCTGCTTAGCACGATGTCATCACAGCCACCTTCCACGGGAGTATCTCCACCTGCTTGGTCTGTGCTCAGACAGCAAAGCCACCTACAGCATGCGGCTGCCCTCCCTCACCCCGCAGATGGGAGGAGGCGCACAGGGTGACAAGGCCTTCCTCTCCGTCCTGGATGTGGCTCAGGACACCTGGGTCCCACTTTCTTGCTTGAACACTGGCTTGTGGCCACATGGAGACATTGACAATGCCACTGTGCATGTTCCAGTCAGGCTGAGCTGCAGCTAGAGATGAATGTTAAATTCTCACTTGGTGTTGTCTAAATGCAGCAAACAAAAACCTGCTCTTCTGTCTACGTATAAACCATAGCCCATGCTCTTGCCAGTCTATTTGCATTTGTTCATCCCTACTCTTCCTACGTGATGAGGAATCTCACTGGCAAAAATGCAGCCCTCAGTGGATGGTGGAATGGGGCGGGGGGGGGGGAGTCCAGTCATGTTTTCTCTGAGCTAACGTGAAGTTGGGGACATTGCAGTGACAGCTCAAGGCTGCCCTCCCCAGCTTTGAGGCGGGTCAGGCCTTCAGAGCATAGATTTAGGAGGTGAATGAGTTTGAGATTCTTAATGCAGGATTCGGTCACAGTACCTCATCAGGCTAACACTGGATTATTGACCTAAGTGGGTCCTTGTCCAAACAAAGATAGGAAAAATTTCAGATTAGATTCTTAAAAATATATTGCTTCCAACAAGCTATTGTTTACCACCTTTCTTTTAAGGTAGTATTTAGCAGAGTTGTCTGGTGAACACAAAGGATACCTTACTATTTAAAATGCCCTGATCATACTTATATCAAATCTCTATTTGAGAATGTTGTAAACACAGACGTCTTAAGTAATAGATTGGGTTCTTACTTGATTAAAATGCAGAGTGACACCCATGTCCAAAACACCTTATATTTTTATTTCTTGGAGAGAAATACATTTTTCTTTCTAGGAGAGTGGGATTTCTGACTGAGCAGTGAGCACGGGATTTGGAAGCTCTCTGCATGATTCTGATTAAAATGAGTTCTGTTTAGGTATATTTTAAGGAAAGGGAATGGGGAAATGGTAAAAACCAACCAACCAACCGACCAACCAACCAAGAACAGTTGTATGTGGAGCAACAGAAACTTTCATCCACTGCTGGTGGAAATGCAAAATGGTACAGCCTCTTTGCAAGACACTGTGGCAAAACTAAACGTACTCATACGGTCCAGCAATGACGCTCCTTGGTATTTACTCACATAAGATGACTATTTATGTCCACATAAAAAACCTGCACATGGATATTTATAGCAGCTTTATTTGCAACTGCCAAAACCTGGAAGCAACCAAGATATCCTTCAGTAGGTGAAAGGATAAACTGTGGTCCATCAGATAATGGAATATCATTCAGTGATAAAAAGAAATGAGCTACCAAACTATGAAAAGACATGGAGGAAACTTAAATGCATGTTACTAAGTGAAAGAAACTAATCTGAAAAGGCTACACACTTTATGATTCCAACTATAAGACATTCTAGAAAAGGCAAAACTGTAGACACAGTAAAAAGATCAGCGGTTGCCGGGGTCTGGGGGGAAGGGATGCACAGGAGGAGCACAGAGGATTTTCGGGGCAGTGAAACTACCCTGCATGATACAATAATGGTAGATACATGTCATTATACATTTGTCCAAACCCATAGAATGACAACACCAAGACTGAATCCTTATGTAAACTATGGACTCTGGGTGATGATGACGTGTCCATGTAGGTCCATCAATGATAACAAATGGACCATCTGGTGGGGGTGTTGATAGTGAGGAGGCTGTGCATGTGGGGGATCAGGGGGTACATGGGAAATCTCTGTACCTTCCCATCAATTTTGCTGTGACCCTTAAACTGCTCAAAAAAAAATAAAATCTTTTTAAGAACAATTGTTACGGATGGGGCATGAAAGCAGGGCACTTAGATAGGTGCGTCTGCTCATCTCCAAGCAGTACATCCCTGACTTCGCCTACAGCCCAAGGGCAGTTTCCGGCCACACCATCTAGCCATGGCTCAGTGAGGTACTTGGGGCCTTTTTTTTCATCAGATCAGCAGAAATAATTGATCGCTGACATCTCTGTAACTGGGCCACACTGGGAAGTGTCACAGCATCAACGACCTCAAAGTCCTACCCCCTGTGAGAAGGACGCTCAGCAGCCAAGAAGGCAGCAGGAGGACCCCCTTGAACCATAACATCTGCAAGATCATTGCCCACTGTATTATAACCAGCTTTATAACCGGCTCAAGCTTGTATAGCCTGCCTACAGTGTGTTTATCCAGGTGAGGGACTTGGGTTGTGTGCATTTCTCATTAGGTATATGTTTAAACCAATTTCCCTGTAGTTTACAAAAAAACCCCAAAAACAAAAAAAAAAAAACAAACAAGAAAGCAAAAAGCAAAACCAAATCCAACCCCTGCTGTCCAGCACCAAGATGGGGTCAGCCTGACTTTATCGGTTTAGAACTCCGTGGCCTGGAAACGAGGAGGAAGCTGATGGCAGCTGAAAAGCACCAGGTGCCCATCTCCATGGCAACAGTGGGGTTTCCCAGGTGGTTTCTGCATCACGTCGGATTTGTGAGAAGGACTGCCGACTGGAGGTTAAGGATCCTTCTTTTTATCTTGTTCTGACTTTTATGTGAGCCGAAGCCAGTGCTCTCCAGGTCGGCACCCAGGGCTACTTCTCTATGGCACCCAAATTCCTGGGCTGACCCAGTTCATCCTCAGTTACTCAGAAAGGGGAAAGTGTATTTTTAAACAGGTACATTGCCAGGTGTGACGTGTGAGGCTTTGGAAGGGAGCCAGAAAGGGGGCTTTGCCCTCCCAAAATAATGCCTTTGCAATGACGTGACAGCAAAGACTGTCATGAAAAAACTGGTGGAAGTGCACCAGTGGGCACGTAGCCCCTGAGGATAGGGGTGGGGGTGGGGGGGTGTAGAGGTGTGAGCTGCCTCACCGGGCCCCCGCTGACAGACCTGGTCTTCTCCAGGTCCCCCACCCACCAGAGATTGGCCCTTCCATCCTTGCAGCTGCTGCAAGGTGCAGAAGGAAGCTCTGCCTGGTGAGAGGGACACCCCAGCCTCATTGCACATTATAGCAAGGTCCCAGGTGGAACCACTTCCCTCGTGAAGTACTGATATGATGGAAAAATTCTGGGCTCAAATGTAGACAGGCTTGTTCTGTGAAGGTGGAAACTTCATTCTGACAGAACTCAGGGTGATAGGCTGATACTCAGTTATGACCTAAGGGTGCTGTCAGGAGCCCAGATGCCTCCAGGGCCAGGTAGGAAACATAAATCTGGCAAGGATGAGGCCATTAGGATTGGTGTGGCCTGTGGTTAAGGGCACCTGCCCTCCTTCAATAATGATGATAGCTGACATTTATTGAGTGCATGTTCTGTGCCAAGCTCTATTCAAGAATTTTGCTTATTTTCTTACTTAATCCTCAGTACGAGTCTATGAGGTTGGTGCTCTTACTAGCCCCAATTTAAAGATGAAGACTCAGGCACAGAGAAGTGAAGTGGTTTTCGAGAGTCACATGGCTGGCTGGTGGCAGAGCTAGGAGCCAGAGCCAGGAGGTCTCCCTCCAGTGGCCACTGCTGTAGTCCACTGTGGGGGGAGGGGCTGCTATGACAGAATACCATAGACTGTGGGGCTTACAAACAACAGACATTCATTTCTCACAGTTCTGGAGGCTGAAAGGCCAAGATCAGGGCATAGGTAGATCTGGTGTCCAATCTAGATCTGGAGACCCCACTTCCTGTTTCACAGATGGCATCTTCTCGCTGTGTCCTCACATGGAGGAAGGGGTGAGGGAGCTCTCTGGGGTCTCCCTTATAAGGACACTAATCCCATCATGGGGGCCCCACCCTCATGACCTCATCACCTCCCAAAGTTCCTACCCTCCTGACACCATCACATTGGGGGTTAGGTTTCCACATATGAATTTGGAGGGGACACAAACACAGTCCATAGCACCCACTCCTATGTCTGAGCCACTGAGTTGAGAAAGTTGAACAATACCATCACAGAAGATTTTGATGATGACAGATGAGGGGGTATCTCCAGGGACTGAGATGGCTTCTCAAGGACTCAGTGACACATGGCGTTGATGATGACAGGGAAGGAGAAACACTGGCAAAGACAAAGCACAATGGTTGGAGCAGGGATGGAAGCTTAAGAACTGAATCAGGAGGGCTGAGGCCCATTGTTATTATTAAGAAAGGCAGAGATGGCGTCATTAGCTGGGTTCTAGTAGGAAAAGGATGCACCTCCCACTTCACTCCCCTTTTCCTCATCAAGGAAACACAACCTTCAATCTGGAAAGGGTAAAACTCATTCAGGATGAGGAAACTGAAGACCAAGATAAGGGAGGAGACAGGGAGCACACGGTCAATTTTTTTTGAGTTAACAGTCTCAGGATGCTGAAAGATGGTGCACAAATGCCAGTGACTCCTCTCACATCAAATCCTGGGAATTTGGAGAGAAAGGGCAAGGTGCCAGAAGCTGCAAGGTATTGATTTTCTCCTGCCTTGAACAGCAGGAAATTGGTGGAGATCCCCAAGTTTAATTTTATTTTAAAAATTTGGAAAAAAAGTAAAATACAGACCTCAATTCTACAGCAAGAGCTTATATTAGTTTAACTGGATATAAAGAGGTGCATTATTCTGAGAATAGAATTTGCACTGGGAGCCAGAAATTGGTTGTTACTAATTGTTATTGTCCGAGTAATAGTTTTGTTCTTTGAGCATCATAATGAAGAGTGACAAAATTACTTAGAATGTGTAAGAAGCACCACATAAATGATCGCACGGGTGGTGAGAATAAAGGAAAGGCCGCTCCCCATGAATAAAGCACCAATGTCATCAAATGTGGGATTTACTCAACGATGCTTAGGTTTAAATTATACATCCACAATGACTGCATCAGCCAACGACTAGAATGTCCTCTGACAAAAACAACTTTGCAGTTGTAAGCCTAATAAAATCTAACCTCTATCCCCCACTTTTATCACTGAAACAATAGTTTATAAAAGAATCTTTAACAGTATAAGCTTCCCCAGAAACACAGTTATCATGTTACAGCCAGAGTGGATCTCTGTTGTTTTCAAAACCAAATATTGTTTCTAGGAATATAATGCAAGCAAACTCATATAAATAAATTTCAAGTAATTTCTACTTAGGTGCTGGGAATAGAATACAAACACACACTACCTTAGATTGCAAGTACTAATTTTTCTTGATTAATTTCTTTTGGAAAAGCTATTTTCTGCACCAAATTCCATGAATGGAATCACTGCTTATAGTCGGTTGTGATTATCTTATAGTTGGTTGTGATTTAGAATTTTCAAAGTGATCTCACATAAAACATCTCATTTGGTCTTACAACAATGACGGTATCAGGACAGGTATCATTATCCTCATTTTCATGTTAGTAAATTAAAGCTTGGAGAAGTTAAGTGCCTTGCCTCAGGTTGTAGCATCTCTGGTGAGTCCACCCTTTAACACTTCTCTCTCCAAGCCTGTCATTACAGCTTTCAGCTCCTTGCTTATCTGTACATAGAAAGAGGCTAATCTTTCTGGTCAATCCAAATGTCCATTTTCTTGCCTGAGAATGGATTACCTCTCAGAGCACTTCCGTCACAGAGGAGGCAGTTACATAAGGCCACACTGCAAGTCCTCTGCCTCATGAAATAATCCACTCCAAAGCTCAGACTTTTCAAGACTCCAACTCATGTCCCAAAGCATGGATGATAAAATAATAGACACTGGAAAATGGATCACATCCTGTTTGCAAGGAGTCAGAGTAGGTGCTGTGGATTGTCTTCTGTAATACAGCCATCAAATCATTCAGCTGGCTGGTCCATGGTTCTGTGTTTTCCACAGTCCTCGTGCTTTTTCCTCTGCACTACTCTATCCAGACTTCTTTCAGCAACTGTGTGGAGCGTGAACTGTCTTGTTTCCTGTCAGAAGTACGTGAACATCAGAGAGAACTGGTGAATTCCAACTGGTGCATATATGGCAAAACTAGATTGTTCTCTCTGGCTTTGATTGGATGAGTACCATCATGTTCTGTTTTGCTAAGTAAAAATATATTCTAAGTATTAACTATGGGATTTATCAGGGTGTTCTCCAATAAATGCACATCTTCTTTCAAGCCATGAGAAAGAAGGTTGTGGATGAAGCCACACTTGTGATTCTGACTCATGTGGTTTTTCCAGGTGGAGGAAGTAGTGAAAGGACGAATTGCAGGACAGTTGTTCTTAACACAGCCTTGCAGAGTTCCAAAAGGGGAGTCAGAACAAGGAAAGTGGTTTCTTGTCTTTTTTGGGGCAGCTGTATCTCCTCAAAAAAGTGACCTTATCATGCTATTCCACAGGGGAAAAAGCAAGCAGTCTCCAAATCAGCCTTACATGCTGTGCAATATTGAAGTCAAATCATGCTTGGCTCACAGATGATTCATCACACTGATTTGCTTTATGTTTATTTCTTTCCTACTTTCTTTAGGAGCTGGAGCCTGAGGGAGACAGTTGGGGAGGGGGAGGAGATGGAGAAAGGAAGTAGGAGAGACCTGCAGAGCCGGAATGAGAGCGAGGAGAGGCTCTGAGCCCAGGAGTCAGGGATTTCGCCTCTGGACCTACACTTCCTTACCTATGACACGAGACCAATAAAAACTAACTTCCACTCAGTCCTCCCCACTGAGTCCATGTCCAGTAAATGTCGGCTGTGGATATTCGGGCTACTATAGCTCAGAGACATGTTTCATCTGGTTAGACAGGGTAACTGCCAAAAGAATGGCTTTTTAATGCCTTGCCGATGGCTCAAGCATAAAATAACAGTATAGCTGTGACTCACTTATGAATCCACACAAATGAACCTCTGTAGATTGAAGACATGCTCAGCCACATTTCCTCTCTGCTATTTGGGGAAGTCAGTAGGGAGTTTGTTTACAACAAAGTTTACACCTTCTGTGCAGAAAGGCAACTCCATCCAACTGCATGCCCTTTAAATTAATTAATTCTCGTGGGACAGATGTTAAAAAAATAAAATCCCACCCCTTTCTGAAATCAAGGAGAAATGAGATTAAAAAAAAAAAAAAAAAGAGAAAGGACCAAGAATTAGAAATGAAAACTCTTGATTTAGACCCAAGATTAAAAAGCCAGAAGTACTGACCCTCCTTTCACCTCTACCCGTGTGCAGTGTATGGACACGATAATCTCACTGTTATAAACCCAGAGCAACACTAACCAAATGAGTGTTCGGGTGTGGGATGCTCCAGGACAGCTGCGGCTTTCCAATCAGGCAAGGTGAACCCCCTAAGCACCTTCAAAAACAAGCTTCTCATCATAATATTCCACATCACAAATGCATCTTCTGTGTGCCTTTTTTTTGTTGTTGGTTTTGTTTTGTTTTTCTGATTATAAAGGTAATAAGTGATCATTCACGTACAGGTTTATGTATGAAGTATAATGAGGAAATAAAAATGTCTTCATCCCATAACCCAGAATAACCACCCTTAACATTGTCTCCCAACTTGTTAAAAAGCACTCTGAACCTCCCTCCCAGATCCCCTCAACACCATCTTACTCTGGGTGAGGACAAAGGGTGTGGTCCCTACCTCCATGGAGCACTCACTCCAGCAAAGGATGCAGACAATAGTTGGGAAATGGAAAATTTGAGTGTTGTTACAACCTGCAGTGACAGTCAGGAGGAAAGCAGCCTTGGTCCCGAGATGAACAAAGGCAGAGGAGGGAGGCATTCCTGAACAGAAGGACCAGGGAGGGCCTTTCTGGGGAGACAGCATCCAAGTGGAGGATGAACAGTGGGGGAAGAGCTTTCCAGGCAGAGGGAATGCAGGTGTCACAGCCCAAGCCCAGAGAGAGGAGAGGGCAGGCCTCACCTGGGGAGCAGAGAGGGGCCCATGGCGTCTGGAGCTACTGCATAAAAGCAGAGCGGCAGGACATGCCTGTGAGATGTGGGTGGGTATGGCCAGGTCTCACAAGGTTCTGCAGACCTCAGTTAGAAGTTCTTTTCTTTTTTCTTTTCCTTTTAAACAAAGGAGAAAATGAACCAAGGTTTGGCTTAAGTAACTAAGGAGATGATGATCCGACTTAGTGAGCTAAAGGTGGCTGTGAAAGAAAAGAGATGAGGTAGACATGGGGCTAAAAGGTTGGTTTTCCCTGTCTACACACGGCACCCAGTGATTTTAGGACACTGTAGGTTATTTGGTCGGAGACAGTGTGTGTGTGGGGGCAAGATTCTGGAGCTGAAGGAAGTGAGCAGGACCAGACATATACATTTATGAGTCATTAGCACGTGCGGGATACTTTAAGTGATGGAGACGGATACACTTAGAAACAGAGCGTAGACAAAGACAAAGAGAGGGTCCAGAATTACCCTCTGAAAAGTCAACAGCTGGAGGTCAAGTTGAGAAGCTGCTGCTGCAGAGACGGAGAAGAATGGACCAGGGAAGCAGAGACCGAGAGAGCTTGCTATCCTTGTCACTGAGGAGAAGGTTCCAAGAGGGGCGCTGTCAAGGGTGTGTGGTGATGCGGAGGTGGAGGAAACTGAAGGTAGGTGGACAGGACGGATGCCTCATCCCCAGGTCATCCCAGACTGGTCACAATGGACTATGAACCACAGATGTCCCCTTGTTAATACTAACAGTACGGCGCGCACCTGCCCCTTCTCGGCATGCCCTCTGCCTGTGTGTCAGACCCTGGGCTGCTTACAGCCCAGTTTGGCCCCTCCAGTGCATCCCCACGCTGTGCCAAAGGAAGGGACTTTCAAACACGCCTGCTGATAATGTCATTCATGTGCTGGAAACCTGGCAATGACCCATCTACCCTACCCACTGTCTCAGGATAAAAGTCAAACTCTTTAATATGCAAGACCATTGATGGGCATTTACGCTATTTCCTGTTTAAGGCTGCTGCACCAAGACTACCATGAGTTCTTACACTTATCTTTCAGGATTTTTGTACAGATGTTTCTTTGGATGTACAAACGGGCTGAAAATTAAAGATCTAAGTAACCTATTTTATAAAACAGAAAAAGAAAATCCAACTAAAATGAGAAAAGTTAGAAGTGAGGAGTTAATAAAGATGAGAGAAGTTATCAAGGAAATATAAAGCAGGCAATAGAGGAAATCAGTAAATGCCAAATGTGGTCCTCTGAGTCAACTGACAAAAGAGACAAAACAGCACAACTGACTGAGAAAAAGTGGAAAAAGCCTAAGTGCATAATATCAGGAATGAAAAGGTGGGGGCATCGATGCTGACCCTAAAGACATTAAAAATAAGGGCAGGTTGTATCAGTTTCCTGTTGCTGATGTAACAAGCTGCCAAAAACTTGGTGCTAAAAGCACAGATTTTGTTATTTGAAGGTCTAGGAGGTCTTACAGAGCTAAAATCGAGGTGGTGGCCACATGTGTTCCTTCTGGAGGCTCTAGGGAGAGTCTGCTTCCTGCCTGTTCCAGCCTCCAGAGGCACCCGAATTCCCTGGATTGTGTCCCACTCTCAGGGATACCATCATCCATCCTCTGCTTCTTCTCCGACTCAAACCCTCCTGCCTCTCTCTTTCACTTAAAAGGATGCCATGATTATACTGGGTCCACCCGGACAATCCAGGATAATCTCTCCATCTCAAGATCCTTAATTTAACCACATCTAGAAACTTCCTTTTGCCATGTAAAGTAACATATTCACAGTTCTGGGGAAAAAAAACCACAGGGTATTATGAACCATGTATTGCAGATAACTCTGAAATTTAAGATGGCATGAACAAATTTTTTAAAAACAATTTTCCAGAACAAAAACAAGAAGAAACAGCTATCTTTATTATTCTATTTCTCAGTGGAGTTGAATCTACAATTTAAACCATTCCCAATAAGAAAACTCAAGTCCCAGAGGACTGCAGCATTAAATCACTAAAAATACTTAAGGAAGAACTCACACTAATCTTACACAAACTCAACCAGAAAACAATAAAAGTGGGAACATTTCCAGACTTTTTCTGTGAGGCTAGTATAACTTCAACGTCAAAATTTAGCAAGGACATTGTAAGATAGGAAAATTACAGGCAAATCATTCTCATAAACACAGGCACAAAAATCCTGGACAAAATATTAACAAATGAAACCAATGATGTATAAAAAGAGTAATACATTACAACCATGTTGGGTTTATTCTAGGGATGTATGTTTGATTTAAAACTCAAAATTAAAACAATGTGACATCATATTAAAGGAAAAAAATCACATGAGATTCTCAAAAGATACAAAATAAGCCCTCTATATTTTCAGCACCCATTCATAATAGAACTCGTAGCAAACTATATATAAAGGGAGATTTCCTTATACAGTAAAGGATGTTTACCAAAACCCCCTGAAAATATTATACTTGATAAAAAAAAAAACTTTGAGAGCTTTCTGTTTCTGACTGAGAATTCACTCTAACACTTTCTATTCAGTAGTAAACTGGAGCTCCTGTCCAGTGCAATAAGACAAGCAAGAGAAATAAAGATCCTGAGACTTAGAAAGAAAACTGTCATTCTGCATAGATAGCATGAATAAAGATCCTGAGACTTAGAAAGAAAACTGTCATTTTGCATAGACAGCATGACTGTGCAGATAGAAAATTCATTAGAATATGCAGATAAATTATGAGGATAAATGAGTTTAACAATGTTATCCAAGAGAAAAGTGCGCAGATATACACAAAAAGATATTTATGAGAATGTTCACAGTAGCTTTATTCACAACAGCCCCAAACTAGAAACAGCACAAAAGTCCCTTAACAACATAGCGCTAAATAATTTGAGTTATACTGATACAATGGAATTCCTAAAGCTATGAAAAAGAACAAACTATGTATGCACACCCGTCAGACATACTATATGATATCAATTATATGAACTACAAAGCTAGTAAAATAAATTTGTAATGGTAGCTGTGAGAACAGTGGTCACCTTTAGAAAGGCTATGATTAGAAAATTCTGGGTGTTTGTAATGTTCTATAACTTGATCAGGATGGTGGTTATATGAATATGCTCATTTTTTAAAAAATGTAATGGACTGTGCACTTATGATTTGTATACTTTACAACATGAATGTTGTATGTAAGAAAAAAGTTATAATATTTTAAGGCTGAAATGAACTAAATATATTAGTAAAAGAAGTGCACTAAATAAATACATCATATCTGTAAACAATTATATACTTACGTGGGTGTACTCATTTGATGTAACAGCTGTAACTTTAATCACTACAATGTTATTTTATTTTTTTCAATAGATTTCGAGTTTTTCTGGATTTTTCACTAAGGCTGTCTACACACGTAAACCAGGTACCTGCATTGGTACCAGGCAGGAGTTGGGAAAGCTGGGGACTATCTGACTGCCTCTTCATTCACTTTAAAATCAGTCATATGGGTACCAAGATTTTCTTTAAAAATGACAGCAGAATCTTAAATCTCCTGGAAACAGCTGCGACTTGGGATTCAGAAGACAAAAGCCATGATTCAAAATCCTGCTACTTGCTTTTGACTGGTGGTCCTTCTCAACCCTGCAAAGCTTCAATTTGTTCTGGCCTGTGTCCCAAGGTTGTCGTAATAACATGCACTGAAAAAACTGTTTGCTGGAGAGAGGACATGTAAAATATGAATGGAATTTTGCCGATAACATTTAATATGCTGGTTACCACAATCATTTACCAACAGGGAACCAAGCCTGCTCTGAAGTCCTCAAATGGAAATCACCCTTTGTTCCCTCAGGGACACACAAAGCCACTGTTCCCATAGCAACACTGTCACGTGATATGAGAAATCAGGGCTAGGCCTTGAATGATAAAACAAAAGAGAGTGTTAGCTAGCTAGCAAGGAAAACATCATGGGAAGATAGTGCCAGGTCTCCAATAAAAGGAAGCAGTGTATGCATATGTACACCTTGTGTAATACTTTTTATTCTTGAGAACTGTAAATAACCTATCTTTTTCAAAAAGCTTTTATTTTTTTTAGAAGTCAGTATTTCATTTGATATGTCAGATCACTTAGAAAAATAAGGTTTTTCTTTGGCTTTCACTAACATCTATCTTTCTCTTGCATGTAGTCAAGAAGAAATTGAAGACAAAGGAATTCATTTGCCCAAATCCTTGAGATGTTGTGACTCTGGCCCTTAGGGAAGAAAGGAGGGGAGGAGTGAGGGGCTGAAGGACTGTTTAGTAAAGATCTAGATGCAGTGAATGTGCAGATCTTTATAACATGCATAGATTTCTTATTATATGTTTTTGAGAATTCAAAATATGCAAGATGATATAAATATATATTATGGATTTTTTTTAAGAGAAAATGTTTTGTGAAAATCCTAATTAGTAGTCAATGAAGTTTGACTTCTCTTCCCACAGCTTCCAGGAAAAGCACCAGAAGGCCAAGGTTCCTCTTTACCCTTTTCAAGTCCTCAGTAGACTCCCTCTGGCGACAGCACCAGAATCACAGCTAACTGCTGAACAATCATCGACAGGAAGACACTGGAACTCACCAAAAAAGATACCCCACATCCAAAGACAAAGGAGAAGCCAAAATGAGATGGTAGGTGGGGCGCAATCAAAATAAAATCAGTTCTCATAACTTCTGGGTGGGTGACTCACAAACTGGAGAACACTGATACCACAGAAATCCACCCACTGGAGTGAAGGTTCTGAGCCCCAAGTCAGGCTTCCCAACCTGGGGGTCTGGCAATGGGAGGAGGAATTCCTAGAGAATCAGACTTTGAAGGCTAGTGAGATTTGATTGTAGGACTTTGTCAGGACTGGGGCAAACAGAGACTCCACTACTGGAGGGCACACACAAAGTAGTGTGTGTATCAGGACCCAGGGGAAGGAGCAGTGACCCCATAGAAGACTGAACCAGACCTACCTGCTAGTGTTGGAGGGTCTCCTGCAGAGGTGGCGTGTGGCTGTGGCTTACAGTGAGAACAAGGACACTGGCAGCAGAAGTTCTGAAAGTACTCCTTGGCGTGAGCCCTCCCAGAGTCCACTATTAGCCCCACCAAAGAGCCGGGTACGCTCCAGTGTTGGGTCTCCTCAGGCCAAACAACCAACAGGGAGGGAACCCAGCCCCACCCATCAGCAGACAAGCGGATTAAAGTTTTACTGAGCTCTGCCCACCAGAGCAACACCTGGCTCTACCCACCACCAGTCCCTCCCATCAGGAAGCTTGCACAAGCCTCTTAGGTAGCCTCATCCACCAGAGGGCAGAGAGCAGAAACAAGAAGAATGACAATCCTGCAGCCTGTGGAACGAAAACCACATTCACAGAAAGATAGGTAACATGAAAAGGCAGAGGATTATGTACCAGATGAAGGAACGAGATAAAACCCCAGAAAAACAACTAAATGAAGTGGAGATAGGCAACCTTCCAGAAAAAGAATTCAGAATAATGATAGTGAAGATGATCCAGGACCTCAGAAAAAGAATGGAGGCAAAGATGGAGAAGATGCAAGAAATGTTTAACAAAGATCTAGAAGAATTAAAGAACAAACACCTAGAAGAATTAAAGAACAAACAGAGATGAACAATACAATAACTGAAATGAAAAATACACTACAAGCAATCAGTAGCAGAATAACTGAGGCAGAAGAATGGATAAGTGACCTGGAAGACAGAATGGTGGAATTCACTGCCGAGGAACAGAATAAAGAAAAAAGAATGAAAAGAAATGAAGACAGCCTAAGAGACCTCTGGGACAACATTAAATGCGAAAACATTTGCATTATAGGGATCCCTGAAGGAGAAGACAGAGAGAAATGACCCGAGAAAATATTTGAAGAGATTATAGTTGAAAACTTCCCTAACATGGGAAAGGAAATAGCCATCCAAGTCCAGGAAGCACAGGGAGTACCAGGCAGGAAAAACCCGAGGAGAAACACACTGAGAAACATAGTAATAAAATTGACAAAAATTAAAGACAAAGAAAAATGATTGAAAGCAACAAGGGAAAAATGACAAATAGCATACAAGGGAACTCCCATAAAGTTAACAGCTGATTTCTCAGCAGAAACTCTCCAAGCCAGAAGGGAGTGGCATGATATATTTAAAGCTATGAAAGGAAAGAACCTACAACCAAGATTACTCTACCTGGCAAGGATCTCATTCAGATTCAGCAGAGAAATCAAAAGCTTTACAGATAAGCAAAAGTTAAGAGAATTCATCACCACCAAACCAGCTCTAAAAGAAATGCTAAAGTAACTTCTCTAAGTGGGAAACACGAGAAGAAAAGGACCTACAAAAAGAAACCCATAACAATTAAGAAAATGGTAATAGGAACATACATATCGATAATTACGTTAAACGTGAATGGATTAAATGTTCCAATCAAAAGATGCAGGCTTGCTGAATGGATACAAAAACAAGACCCATATATATGCTGTCTAGAAGAGACCCACTTCACACCTAGGCACAGATACAGACTGAAAGTGAGGGGATGGAAAAAGATATCCCACGCAAAGGATATCAAAAGAAAGCTGGAGTAGCAATACTCATATCAGATAAAATAGACTTTAAAATAAAGAATGTTAAAAGAGACAAGGAAGGACACTACATATTGATCAAGGGATCAATCCAAGAAGAAGATGTAACAATTATAAATATATATGCTCCCAAAATAGGAGCACATCAATACATAAGGCAACTGCTAATGGATATAAAAGAGGAAATCAACTTTAACACAATAATAGTGGGGAACTTTAACAACTCACTTACACCAGTGGACAGATCATCCAAACAGACAATTAATAAGGAAACACGAGCTTTAAATGACACAATAGACCACATAGATTTAATTGATATTTATAGGACATTCCACCCAAAAACAGAAGATTACACTTTCTTCTCAAGTGCACATGGAACATTCTCCAGGATAGATCACATCTTGGATCACAAATCAAGTGTCAGTAAACTTAAGAAAATTGAAGTCATATCAAGCATCCTTTCTGACCACAACGTTATGAGATTAGAAATCAATTACAGGGAAAAGAACGTAAAAAACACAAAACACATGGAGGCTAAACAATACATTACTAAATAACCAAGAGATCACTGAAGAAATCAAAGAGGAAATCAAAAATACCTAGAGACAAATGACAATGAAAACATGATGATCCAAAACCTATGGGATGCAGCAAAAGCAGTTCTAAGAGGGAAGCTTATAGCACTACAAGCCTACCTCAAGAAACAAGAAAAATTTCAAATAATCAATCTAACCTTACACCTAAAGGAACTAGAGAAAAAAGAACAAACAAAACCCAAAGTTAGTAGAAGGTAAGAAATCATAAAGATCAGAGCAGAAATAAATGAAATAGAAACAAAGAAAACAAGAGCAAAGATCAATAAAACTAAAAGCTGGTTCTTTGAGAGGATAAAAAAAATGATAAACCATTAGCCAGGCTCATCAAGAAAAAGAGGGAGAGGACTCAAACCAATAAAATTAGAAATGAAAAGGGAGAAGTAACAACTGACACCACAGAAATACAAAGCATCCTAAGAGACTACTACAAGTAACTCTATGCCAATAAAATGGACAACCTGGAAGAAATGGACAAATTCTTAGAAAGGTATAACCTTCCAAGACTGAACCAGGAAGAAACAGAAAATATGACCAGACCAATCACAAGTAATGAAATTGAAACTGTGATTAAAAATCTTCCAACAAACAAAAGTCCTGGACCAGATGGCTTCACAGGTGAATTCTATCAGACATTTAGAGAGGAGCTAACACCCATCCTTCTCAAATTCTTGCAAAAAATTGCAGAGGAAGGAACACTCCCAAACTCATTCTATGAGGCCACCATCACCCTGATACCAAAACCAGACAAAGATACTACAAAAAAAGAAAATTACAGACCAATATCACTGATGAATATAGATGCAAAAATCCTCAACAAAATACTAGCAAACAGAATCTAACAACACATTAAAAGGATCATGCACTGTGATCAAGTGGGATTTATCCCAGGGATGCAAGGATTCTTCAATATATGCAAATCAATCAATGTGATACACCATATTAACAAACTGAAGAATAAAAACCATATGATCATCTCAATAGATGCAGAGAAAGCTTTTGACAAAAGTCAACACCCATTTATGATAAAAACTCTCCAGAAAGTGGGCATAGAGGGAACCTACCTCAACATAATAAAGGCCATATATGACAAACCCACAGCAAACATCATTCTCAATGGTGAAAAACTGAAAGCATTTCCTCTAAGATCAAGAACGAGGCAAGGTTGCCCACCCTCACCACTATTATTCAACGTAGTTTTGGAATTCCTAGCCATGGCAATCAGAGAAGAAAAAGAAATAAAAGGAATACAAATTGGAAAAGAAGAAGTAAAACTGTCACTGTTTGCAGGTGACATGATACTATACACAGAGAATCCTAAAGATGCCACCAGAAAACTACTAGAGCTAATCAGTGAATTTGGTAAAGTTGCAGGATACAGAATTAATGGACAGAAATCTCTTGCATTCCTATACACTAATGATGAAAAATCTGAAAGAGAAATTAAGGAAACACTCCCATTTACCATTGCAAGAAAGAGAATAAAATACCTAGGAATAAACCTACCTAGGGAGACAAAAGACCTGTATGCAGAAAACTATAAGACACTGATGAAAGAAATTAAAGATGATACAAACAGATGGAGAGATATACCATGTTCTTGGATTGGGAGAATAAATATTGTGAAAATGACTATACTACCCAAAGCAATCTACAGATTCAATGAAATCCTTAGCAAGCTACCAATGGTATTTTTTACAGAACTAGAACAAAAAATCTTAAAATTTGTATGGAGACACAAAAGACCTCAAATAGCCAAAGCAGTCTTGAGGGAATAAAACGGAGCTGGAGGAATCAGACTCCCTGACTTCAGACTATACTACAACGCTACAATAATCAAGACAATATGGTACTGGCACAAAAACAGAAATACAGATCAGTGGAACAGGATAGATAGCCCAGAGGTAAACCTACACACCTATGGTCAACTGATCTATGACAAAGGAGGCAAGGATATACAATGGAGAAAAGACAGTCTCTTCAATAAGTGGTGCTGGGAAAACTGGACAGTTACATGTAGAAGAACGAAATTTGAACAGTCCATAACACCATCCACAAAAATAAACTCAAAATGGATTAGAGACCTAAATGTAAGACCGGACACTATAAAACTCTTAGAGGAAAACATAGGAAGAACACTCTTTGACATAAATCACAGTAAGATCTTTTTTGATCCACCTCCTAGAGTAATGGATATAAAAACAAAAATAAACAAATGGGACCTAATGAAACTTAAAAGCTTTTGCAAAGCAAAGGAAACTACAAACAAGATGGAAAGACAATCCTCAGAATGGGAGAAAATATTTGCAAACAAATCAACGGACAAAGGATTAATCCAAAATATATAAACAGCTCATGCAGCTCAATATTAAAAAAAACAAACAACCCAATCCAAAAATGGGCAGAAGACCTAAATAGACATTTCTCCAAAGAAGACATACAGATGGCCAAGAAGCACATGAAAAGCTGCTCAACATCACTAACTGTTAGAGAAATGCAAATCAAAACTACAATGAGGTCTCTCCTCACACCAGTTAGAATGGGCATCATCAGAAAATCTACAAACAACAAATGCTGGAGAGGGTGTGGAGAAAAGGGAACCCTCTTGCACTGTTGGTGGGAATGTAAATTGATACAGCCACTATGGAGAACAGTATGGAGGTTCCTTAAAAAAACTAAAAATAGAATTACCATATGACCCAGCAATCCCACTACTGGGCATATACCCAGAGAAAACCATAATTCAAAAAGACACATGCACCCCAATGTTCACTGCAGCACTGTTTACAATAGCCAGGTCATGGAAGCAACCTAAATGCCCATCGACAGACGAATGGATAAAGAAGTCGTGGTACATATATACAATGGAATATTACTTATCCGTTAAAAAGGGACAAAACTGGGTCATTTGTAGAGACGTGGATAGATCTAGAGACTGTCATACAGAGTGAAGTAAGTCAGAAAGAGAAAAACAAATATCGTATATTAACGCATGTATGTGGAACCTGTGGTTTGCAGGGCAGAAATAGAGACACAGATATAGAGAACAAACGTATGGACACCAAGGGGGGAAAGTGGCAGGGGTTGGGGTGGTATGATGAATTGGGAGATTGGGATTGACATGTATACACTAATATGTATAAGATGGATAACTAATAATCTGCTGTATAAAAAAAAATAAAATTCTAAAATTCAAAAAAAAATATTGGATCAATAAGAAAAAAAATGGTTTAATAATAATGTATACTTACTTTTGTGGTTGTTATGAGGTTCATATGATATGTTTATAGATATATGTCATAAAGGGAATATCAAAATAAAGCCAGTCATGCGCACACACACGCACACACACACACACACACACACAAAGAAAAAAAAAAGTCCTCAGTAACTGAAACTTTTACACCTGATACCATTAATCAGAGAAACTGGTTCCTTGTTCTGCTTCTTAAAAACAGATTCCATAGAGAAAATGAAATATTGATTAAGGGAAATCCTTAACCCAGAAGGGATTGAAATAGCTGTAGAATCTGCAGATTCTTCAGTTAAACTACTGTGAATGGTATGACTCCAGCCTACAAAAGATTTATCGTCAGTCCCATATTTGCTAAAATGGTATCTTTTGATACTGTAGTTTTGTTTAATATATTTGTTTTTCAGAACACATGATGGAGAATCCAACATCGATGTATTTTGCCAAGATCATTAAAATGACTAAATTCACATAATACATACATGTAAACATATACAGATTATGTATATATGTACCAATGGTATAATAATATTTATTATTCCTATGATATATAAAACTTAGTAATAAATCTCAGTCCGCTTCAAAACCCATGAAACAATAACTGTTCCAAGCTGTATGAGCCAAGGGGAAATTGTTAAAATAATGCATTCATATTTTATGTTTTAAAATGCTTTGTACCATCTGCTCACACTTACGAAACATGTAACTTAAACTACTGAGATAATTAAGTGTGGAACAATAACAGGAATGGCTATGCTTATTGACTGCTTGTACTATCTCAGGAGTTGCCTGGATCTGACCATCTGGAATCCTCACAGCGGCTCTGAGAGTGAGTGCTGTCACTCACTCCCCATTTATTGGGGCAGAGATGGGCTAAGTCTCCAGCTGAAACAGGCTGACCTGGGTGTCAAACTCAGGTTTTGCTGATCCCCGAATTAAAGCTTTTTATCGATAACATCTCTCCAAATACTGCCTCTGGGCTTAACGGCTGTCAAACCCCCCCGAAGACTAACAGACACATCCCACCTGAACCTCCACCACGGCCAATTTGATGCTTAAATGGTGACTAAACGTATCTTACAGGAACAGTAGCTACCGCTTAGGTGCAAGCTGTCTGTGACTAGAAAGAGAAAAAAAACATGCTCAAGGTGAAATGTGATCATTACCCATTGTTTCTCAGGTGGCACAGCCTCTAAGCATAATAGTGAATTCCCCACTAAGGGCCAAAAATTGCCTTGGAAAATATTATTGTGACCTTTCTTTCGCTGTTGCCATAGAACATTGGCATCTTGACTGTTAGTAAAAGGTCAATACTTGTATTTAAATGGAGCGAACCCCGAACATCTATAATGCATGCAGTCTACTATTATTTCTTTGTGGGAGGTTTATTATAGGGTTTGGTATGTAATCTAAATTAGATGTCTGAAGAAAAACAATGCTTTTAAATTTAGGAAATTCTAGAGAATTCTTTGAGTGAGATTCTCTTTTTAAGATTCCATGAATTTCCTTTGAAGATTTTTGTCTGAAACTGAGTCTTATTTTCTCCATTCTTTTAAGAAAACCTTTCCTTTCAACCATCCACAACAAAATGACTTTCTTTTATGTTTATGTGAAGTTGGATGCAATTATTTTATAATAAGTCCATCTCTGTAAACAACCCTATAATTTTAGACTTTTAAATGTCATTATCATAAACACAAATCTGCTTATTCTCCCCCTGGCTGGCTTTGAAATGGCATTCGGAATTTGCGTGACTCTGTAACCTCTGTCACCTGGATTACCTGGGTGAGTAAATCGTGCTAGCAAGTTACTACGGGTTCCACGGTACAGTTTTTCAAATTCTTGATACTGCCGATATGTGCAAGGAGCCCACTTTGAAAATGGAATGTGCCATTTCATCCTACTCCCAAGTGGGTGGAGGGAGATGCACATCTTCCCGAGGGCATCTGTGCAGGCGGTCAGCGGGCTGCTGAAGCATTCACCGTGCTTGCATAGTGGTGGTCGGCTGCCAATTTTCCCAGCAATTGAAGCTTTAAAGACAGGGTTTACTAGATAATATTTTAGTCCAAGGGACCTCCTAGATCATTTGGGTCCACATCCCGCCCTCTGAGTCCTAGAGAGATTACATGATAATGGGCAAACCACTTTGCCCTCTCTAGACAACAGTGTTTTAATATGAGTCAGTTCAAGCACATGGTCTTTAAAAGTATGATTGTCTCTGATTTGCTGCTCTCTTATGCTAGGAGGAAGGGCATCGGAGGTCTTGTTTCACTCGAACAACATGCAGGTGTAGGTTAGACAAGCTTTTCTGACTCCTTCCCACACCCTCTCGATTGGATCCAGGGTCTGTCATTCCCAAGACAAGTCACTTCACCTCTCTAAGCCAAATAAGATCAAATACTGGTGACACTCTGTTGACAGATGTGAGGATTGGATGAAGTAATGTTTGTAAAGCACTCAATACAATACACAAAATATACCCCAAATAGTAGACCCCTGTTCAGTCCTGGCATGAGTGGGAGGTCACGGTATTTGGGTAACATGCTGCAGTCTGCCTGTGATGGAAAGAGTGCATTCTGATGGAGGTGAAGCCTCAGCTGTCCTGGAGCTGAAGGGTCACATGGCAAGTGGACCTATCAACCCATCTCCTGGCCCCAGGCGCACCCTCGTTGAAGGCCCTGCCTGGGTGGGGAGAAGACCTGAGAGGCCAGCCAGGGGCCTGCCCCAGGGCTAACCACGGAGAATGTGCCTGCTCTTTGTGAGACTCCTTATATCTGATCACACAAGGTATGGGAATTATCAAGCTGTCTTTATGTGTATGTGTGTGTATGTTTAGTTCTTAGAAAATATGACAATATCAATCCATTAGATTTGGACTACTACACCATGGGGGAAACCACATACATATGGGAAGTTACTAGGATTTATACGTTTTTCTTTATACACAAAGGCAGAGAAACAATGTACTGGGCTGAAGGAGAACTGAATTCTCTGGTCCTGGCCCTGCCATGAATAACTACCTACGCTTCTTAATCTCACTAAGCCTCTGTTTTCCCGTCTGTGAAATTAGTGCATTAGACCACATAATCTTTATAATCCCCTCCAATGATAATATTTTGAGATTGCAAAAAAATTCCTTATATACATTTGGGAGCTTAGAATGCCTGTCAGCATTTGTGGGACTATGTTAATGTCACTGCTCCTAACCTTTCAAGAGCTCGCCTTAGCAGTGACTGTGACGAGGAGTCTAGGGTGAGCTGTAGTCTCTCCCACGTTCTCCTTTAATTTTATGGCAACTGAAGACTAGCGAGGACATTCTAGAATGTGTGTACAGAATCACAGAGGTGCAAAGGAGACCCTACAGATACAGTCTTATGGGCGTAACTCAACTTCCTCTAGCTCTTACAGTCTCTTTTCTTAAATATGGAAATCCTTCACGTTTTCACATTCCCTGGACATGAACAAAATTAATTGTTTAGTGATTAAAACAGTGGATTAGGTTATAAATTATATTTTGAGTTTGGCTTTAATGCATATTCTTCTGTTTCTGCGTCTGTCTCTCCAGGTATAAATGGGAAGCTAATATTCGTCTTATATGACTTACGTGAGACCTGAAATTCAAAACCAACATAAAGCAAGGAAATGTGTTATGACCTGTTTGGCTAAACCATTAAATCAGAGCAGCAGAACAGATAGGAACTTAATTTTCTTTTAGATGAGCATATGTATTCTCTGATGTCTAGAAGTAGACTTTTTCACTTTTAGGAAAGTACCAAACTTTAGAAGAGTAATTTTTAAATAAATGTTCTCTACAAATGTTGGCCTTTGTTTTGTAGGAAACTTCACCTTAGTTGCCTCCAGATGTTGAACTAAAAGCAGAAACAGTTTCTCAGCCTTTCCAGCCTCGAAGACCTGCAGAGAATTCTCTCCATACTATTTGTGGGTTTTGACCCACAAATGATCTTCTGAGCGTTCCTGATTTGGACTTGGATAAACCAGATTTGACTCAGTGAAGAAGTAGGAGGGGACAATTCCAACAAGGCAGGCATAATGGAGCTTATTATACACACTCTTCCTTGGTCTTGATTCATTGTTTCTTAGGAAGAATGCCTCTGAGGGCAGAGCTGCAGGTCCAGCAGGAAGGCAGAGCCTCAAGCCATAGAGGAGTATTCTGTTTAGTAATCCTACTAATGTTTGTCCATTGGATTTTGGAATTATGTAAGGCTGGTGGGGACTCCTTTTTTTCCTTTCTTGTTTACTTTTTTGAATGTAAATGTCTGCAACTGTTATCTTATGCCTGTTCTACCACTGTATTTTGGGAGCAGATAACTTGTTTTTTGAGTTCCACAAGCTCTTAAATGGAGAAGGATTTCAGCCTATGTTAGATCACACCGAGTCTCACCGTACCTGACTTAGTTGATTTAGATGATGAGTTTTGGGACTTTTGAACTGATAAGAGATGATATTTTGGACTTGAGTTGATGCTGTAATGGTTTGAGACTTTTAGGGACCTTGGGATGGGGTGAATATATTCTGCATGTGAGAGACATGAATCTGAGGACCAGAGGGTGGCCTGTGGTTGGCTGAATAATGACCCCACAAACATGTGCATATCTTAATCTCCAGAACCTATGAATATGTTATATATATTACATGGCAAAAGGGACTTCACAGTTGTGATTAAGTTAATGATCTTACGAGGGGGAGCTCATCCTGGCTTATCCCAGTGAGCCCAATGTAATCACAAGGGTCCTTAAAATTGGAAGAGGGAGATAGAAGAGGAAGAAACAGAGAGACGCCAGCATGAGGTGGACTCAGCCTGGCATAGCTGGCTTTGAAGATGGAGGAATAGGGCCATGAGCCAAGAAACGCAGGTGGCTTCTAGAAGCTGGAAGAGGCAAGGAAGCAGATTCTCCCTGGAGTCTCCAGAAAGGAATGAACCCTGCTGAAATCTTGATTTCAGCCCAGTGAGACCCATTTCATACTCTGACCTCCAGAACTGTAGGATAATAATTTTGTGTTGCTTTAACCCATTGAGCTTTTGTTAGGTCAGCAACAGGGAAAAAGTACAGGGTTACTGAAGCAAGACTGTCAATAACCCTTACTGTTGGTTGGGCGCACGACTGTCTTGACTGCCCCCTTATTCTCCTGTAAAACAGATCTACTGCCTCTGCTAAGGTTTATAAACAAGAAGCAACTCCTCTTTATAGGTGATTTTTTGGCCAACTAAAAGATTAGAAAGTATTTTGAGCAAATTGATGGCAGCCATGGCAGCAGCTTTTCCATGACACTGCCAGAGACAGGAAACCACTTCTGCGTCAGTGTTGAGCTGCCCTGGGTGCCTGCACGTCCCTCAGCCCAGGCCTGAGGGCTGCCAGACAGAGAACCAGGAGACAAAAACGGTGAACGTAGTAGGATTTCAACACCAATGACTGAAAGCAAATCAATCAGTGCAAGACGCTATAGTAGCACACATTGCACGGGCAAGATCCTCTCACATATTTAATAAAGAAAATGGATTCATTTTCCTTATCTGACATATATACTCTACTTTATCTAAAATTCTTGCCTATTTATTCGAAAATTCTTAGTATGAGAGAGTATCTTTTTTTAGCCTGACACAGCATCAACAGCAAATTCAATGTACATAATATATTCTTGTTTGTGAAAGGGCAGAATAAATCTGCAGGATTAAATTTGAAAAGGCAAGTAAGAAAAGTAACGTAGACATCTCAGAGCCTGTGCCATTTTTTAAACAACACGTGGCTCAGGAGATGATGATGATGCAGCTCTCAGGACGAGGCACCTATGCATAAGTGCGGCAGGTACAATGGCTGTGGGTTTTGGTTTAACGATGGAAAAATCACAAGTGTGAGATAGTTCCTTTCGAGAAAACTGTAGGGAAAAGGAATCTAAAAGCATCTGCTTGTGAAATGCTTCAGGCAGGTCCCTGGAAAATGGCCAACACTGTTAAGTGCCTCAAGGATGTTCCTCTAGCCCAGGTGTCAGTGGTGAGCCTGGAGGTGACATGTGTGTTTCCTTCCTGGACCTTCACAGGAAGGCACACAGCATATGTCACATGGCAAAGGACACACACAAACATCCAGGACAGCCTTACGGTAAACACGCAGCGCAGTGAGCTGTGGTTTTCTGTTTAGCTTTCGGGTTTTTTTTTTTTCAAACTTAAGCTCCTATAAAACAAGACGAAAAGGCAGCACACCCATTCAATCATCCTTGTTACTTGCTCAGGAAAACCAAAAAAAAAAAAAAAAAAAGAATTGTAGACTGTTAGCTCTTAAAGAGACCGAGGAGATGATCCTCAACCACCTTCTCACGTTTGAGGAAGCGAGATGAAGCAGCTCGCCCAGGCTCATGCTACAAGCTTACAGCTCAGGCCAGACACAGATGTTGGTCTTCCGTCTCCCGGACCAGTCACCTTCTCACTGTACCAAGGATCCCAGGATTCATAACCTGTGTTATACCTGATTAAAATTTTATGATATGACTGAACTTAAAAAAAAATTACAATGAAACCAGTGCACTATTTCCTGTTGTTCTACAACCCGAGGAACTCCAGGCAAATGTAAATGTGAAAGCTTAGGTAAAATATATCCTATATTGACCTCCAAGAATTTGGCTCTACGTGCCCACGAAGTAAGCGAATATCCATGTGTGGTTTTCAACACCACTTCAGGTGCATTGTTATCATCCCGGTGACTCGTCACAAAACAAGCCAGAAAACTAGAAGCAGATGACTGTCCCTTAACAGGCTGCTTGGCTTACTGGTCGTAGGATATGGCCCTGTGGAAATCTAAGCCTCCTCACGGCTTCCTCAATTCAATCCACCTTCCTAAATGACAGCAAATGGAGCTGGAGTTTCATCTCCATCCTGAAGCTCTTTAACGGAGGGGAAATGAGAGTTCTTGGCATCCACCGTGGATGCAGCAGCCTGTTGTTAAACTATTTCTCAATCTTTACTCTGGATGTACCACCCTTAAAATCCATACCTGCCTGGCTGTGTCTGACCAACTATTTTAATGTTATTACAGACTTACTGTGGACTTTTTCATCCCATTTTGCCTAATACAACGATTGAATGATACTTTCCTTTTTATTATTACCATTATTACTACTTAGACAAATACCTTGGTAGTAACTCATGCATGGCAAGAAGTTTGCAAACCTGGGGCTGGAGCCTCTATTCCACAAGAACAGATTCATTTTCAGAAGAGGTGATTCACCCACAAGTAAAACACATTCGCATCCCCCCGTCTTTCCTAAGAGCAGATATTAATAAGCTTTCAGGAGGGAAGGAACAAAGTGCTCTATAAAGGGTGGGCGAGGAAGATCAAAGATGTGTTTTGACCACTGACCATACGTAATAAAATGCTGACACTGCTCTTGTCTGCCCATTAGCAGCTACCAGCCGGCTCCCCATCCTCTATCCGTGAGGTCTCTGCCATGGAACGGCATCCAATTATCAATTTACCTTCTGCCCTCTGACCTGGCCTTCTGAAAGGAGCTTTTGTTGTCTCTGCCTGGGCTGGTGCACTAGCTAATTGAGATGAAAGGCATGAGGAGCTTCTTTTAGGACCAAAGCCACCACGTCTTACCAATGGGTCAAAGAGGAATGTTCTTGACTGATTTCTTTCTGTAAATATACATATACATTGTTTGGGAGCCCATCAGGAGTGATTATTTCTGAAAGCAGCTAGTTCTATCGGCTGGGGCACTTCACGGTGATTTTCCATTAATATTTCTTTGCTTCAGGAGCGGAAAGTAAAAAGCGCTCTGAAAACAGCTGTTTGTGCATTGTATGATACTTTAATAAGGGAGCAACAGGCATGAGATGCAAGATGGTGATGCTAAAGCTTTGTTGTTCTTTCTTCAATTAGGGGAAACATCTACCTTGAGGTCATTAACAGGAAAAGGGCTTCAAACGCAAACAGAAAGTACAGAGGCATTAAAATGAAAAGCATTTCTTAACAAAGGATGAAAAGATTAGGAGCCTAACATTCAAAGGCGTTTGCGGGCATGTCTGCCTGAATCCGTGAGCAGGAATGAGAAAAGATCTCATCGTCAGCGGCATGCGGCCAGGCCGTGGAGGACCAGGAGCCAGGCCAGGGGTTCTGGGCTTTGGTAGTAAATGTGAAGACACTCCCAGCTTCTTGTTGCCTTGGTGGGATGGTGTTGGGCGAGGAGAAGGTTGTGTGTGAGAGAGATTAGATGTGGGGGAACCCGAGAGGCAGGGAGGCCAGTTGGAGGGCATAACCTGTGTTATTGAGCACTGCCAGGTGACAGGAGGTGTCTTCAGGCAGAAAGCAAGGGACGCATTTCACCAGAGCTGAGAAGGACACATCTATGCTGTGGATGCCCATTTTTCTGCTGCCTTCTGCTATTGATAAGTTTCCTCTGTTACATCAGAAAACTAAACACAAACTTCTTTCAGGTGGTCATTTCATCCCTGTTTCTGACTGGTCCCGACCAAACTATCTTTACCTTATGCTATTATTACAGTTTTGCAAGTGGATGGGTAATTGTGAAAGAGGCTCTAATTGTCACCCCATCTCTTTCCTCCCTTTTCCTCTTAATAACAGACACTGTGTCCCACGTTCATCTGCACTCTGGGGGATTTTAGAAGGCACAGCTGGGGTGAGCCCGTGACTACTTTCCAGATAAAGGAGAGAGATCAAATGGCTGTGGATGGACTCACTGGGCTTCACTTCCTCCTTCCCCTCTTGTGGAGGGGCCCGATTCACCTCTGCAGACCAGAGAAGGCATCCTGCAGGAGTGAAGCAACAGAGAATGGACCTAGGTCCTTGGATGACCTCAAGGAACAGCTGCCTACACCCCAGACCCCCATTTGCCTCTGGACGGAGACCTCTGTCCCTGCCAGTGCCCCAGTGAACATGGTGGTCATTTAAGCAAGACCCCCTAGGACATGAGATTCTAAGAAGGCGAACTTGCATTTGACCAGAATAAATGGCAGAGGAGAGGAAGTTCTATCACCCAGCCTGTGATCCCTGACAATTCTCCCAATTTAGATGTCTGTGATTCTATCTTCTGCTCTAATGTATCTGGGAGGTGGGGTTAGGGAGTCTCTCGGTGTTAAGTCTTCTGCCATAGATTTCAAAGGGTGAAAACAAGTGTTAAGATAAGTAGCTGCCATGCTGGCCATGGGGCGCCCAGATTACACATTATCTCTGCACGTGTCTGTGAAGGTGTTTCTGGATGAGCCTGGCACTTGAATCAGCAGACTCTGTAAAGTAGATGATCCTCCCCAATGTGCGTGGACATCATCCAATCCGTTGAGGGCCTGAATAGAACAAAAAGTGGAGGAAGGAGGGTTCTGCCTTTTTTTTCTGCCTCACAGCTTGAATGGGACCTCTCATCTCATCTTCTTCTGTCCTCGGGCTGGGAATTACACCATCAGCTCCCTGATTCTCAGGCCTTCGGACTTGGGCTGAAACACAACCCCAGGTTTCCTGGGTCTCTGGCTTGCAGACGGCAGATAGCAGGACTTTTCAGCCTCCATAATTGATGAGCCAGCTCCTCAGAGTAAATCTCAACCTGTGTGTGTGTGTGTGTGTGTGTGTGTGTGTGTGTGTGTGTGTGTGTGTGTGTGTGTGTGTGTGTGTGTGTGTACACACATGCATACAGAATATGATATTTTGCTCTTACCTGTGCAGAGAACCCTAATATTGTTAGCATATTTAAAGTACAAAAAGTAGGCATTTTTATAAATGAATCATTTGAATAATTTTGCTTCACAAAAATCCTTGACCCATTTAAAAGAAAAGATAACAGTATGTTTACTGACATCTCCTGTTTATTCCATTTTCTCAGAAATCACTGAAGCACAAGGACAATTATTTTTATTGTTTAAGTGAAAGAATAGTACATTTTTCTAGTAGAAAGAGAAAAACAGTATTGAATGGACAGGGTAGAAATAAAACTTGTGGTGAAAATGTAAAAAAAGAAAAACCTGAATGTTTACACTGGTACTGCCAGACGGGTCTGTGGAGACCAGGCTGGCGACACGCTGGGCAAAGTCAGCAACTCCATGGGTGCCGCTCGGCCCCAGGGACTCGTGGGAGGGGCCTTCCTGACACTTGTCTGGACATCCTTCCAGCAAGAGGCAGCAGGGCCCACTGTCAGGAAAACAGCAGCTAGAATCCAGCGATATGCTAGCTCCCCCATTTCCAATGTGCTTCTCACCTGGCAGGTGCTTTCCGGAACCTTTAGGTTTGAACTTATTTAGTGAATTATCCCCGATTCTGTCTTTTAAGGGTATTTCTAGAGTTTTCCTGCTTTCCATTCCATTTGAACTCACTGTTCCAAACCACCTGTACCTTCGCATCTCCCTGTCTCTCGTTAAGCATCAGGCATTCTGGAGTTCAGCCCTCTCATCCCTACTGTTTTCACCACGTGGGAGAAACCTAGTCCCACTGGATTTTTTGTTATTTTCCTTTATTTACCACAACATAGCTACTTTCAAACACAAATGACAGTGATTGCTTCCAAACCATCTGATATTCTTTAGAAAAGAAGACGTCATGAAAATACAATATCAAGTATTTTGCTAAAATAAACATATACGGCGTCCACTGTCTTCCCCATTTCCACCAACCTTATAATTCTACCAGAAACAAAAATCAAGTTTGTCTGCTGTGATTTCCCCCATCAATGTCAGGGCTCCCCTGGCCTCCATGCTGTTTCTCTGTTAGCTAGTCTCCGCTTACAGGCTGCGAATGTAGCTGTAGCTGCAAGCTGGGCACAAAATAAAAGGGATTCACTTTAAACTCTCTCCAACTCCACTGCGTCAGCAGGAGCAGACAAGCAACACACAATTCCAAGGCCTTGTTGTTCTTCTTGAGATACCTGCTCTTATCTCTAGGGTGGGCATTATTTTCCTCTAAAGAAGTGAATAGGTGGTTCTCATTCCCAGTTTCTATATGCATTTTAAGTTGATATAATTATCGCACCATTTCTGTTAATAATCTTTGCATGGCCCATTCTGACTACATCTGGAACTCTGAAAATCCTGCATTCATTAATCTGTATTAACCCATTTACAAACTGTGTGATTTTGAGGTTATCCCATTTCTGTGAAGGAGAAAATTCTACCTCCCTAAGGTATTGAGTGAGGTAAAGCACATGAAAACACTACAGCACACTACACTCTCATAAGTACTATTTCTACCTTCATTAAGATGGTGTACGTTTTCTATTGAGTTTTGGTGAAAGATCCAGTGAGGCACACTGGAGAGGGCCTAAGCTTTGGTGTGGAGGATCTAGCTTTATGGGATCTCCTATCTTCAATGTCATCCTGTGTGAAACTCCTTTGCAGAAAGCATCTATGCAAAACCCTGGCGTGCTGCCAGGCTCTCAGTCAATGCAGCTGTAACTCATAGTTCCTGACATGTTTCTCCACATCACCTAATTGTGTTTCTCTTTCTGAGATGTATTCAGAGCTAGAAATCTTTACTATGCTGTATATGTCAGCATTCTAGATTAATTTCTGGCTCAATGTGGCGGAAAACCAGGCCCAGAATCGTGGAAAATGTCCCCACAGCAAATCAATGCCTAAGTCCGAGGAGGCTTCTTCTGCCGGAAGGCTCGCCCTGCTTGTCAGTCTCCAGCATTGCTGGCCCTCCTCCCATTCAGGCTCCTGGGACTATTGCTTTACCATTCATTCAACCAACACTTGACTTCGACCAAGCCTTGAGGCAGATGCTATTTGGTAGGTAAGAGCACCCGCCCTGCCTCACAGCCTACATTGGAAGACGGCACACAGAACAAGCAAACATGCACAATGCCAGTAGCTGCACATGATAAAGGTTAACACCGCAAAGGACTGACTGTCATCCTGAATGCCAAAGGATCTGTGCATCACTCTGATTTTACAAGAGGAACGGACAAACACGGTCAGAGTGGACAAAGAGGGCTTTCTAAACTATCCAGGAACGGAGTTGACCCAGAGAGGATGCAGGACCTCCCTGGGTGGCCACGTAGCTGGCACATCACGCAACTGGAGAGGGTGCCTTTGGATGAGCGAGAAAAAAATAATACAATGTCTGAGTCACTGAGAAAATACAAGAAACACTGGTTAAGTAATTGATTGACAAGCGGAACAAAAGAAGAAATACACTCCACAATGAATTTTGTTAATTTTTTGTTGGATCAGACACTTCCATTATGCTAAGGGACTCTTGCTCATTACAAGGCTCTCTGTGAGTCTTAGAGATGCTGCATCTCAGAGCTGGAGGAGGTCTCAGAGATGATCTAACTGAACTCTTTCATCTAACTGATGAGGAAACTGAGGCCCAAGACCACACAGCTAGTAAACAACAGAGGCTGGGTACTAATAAGGAGAAAACCCACAGCAGGAAGGGGCACTGATGCTGGGCAAGAGCCCTACCCAGCGCTGGGCAGCTCTGTACACACGAGAAGACAACGCCCACTGTGGGATGACGGCAAAAGAGGGAGCTGAACCAACTGTTCGTGAAACTTCCTTTCTTCCCCAAAATTCTGCTCTAGGTAGGAGACAAAGTCAAAAGTTTAGTCTTATTAGAGATGGCGAAGTGATGGAGAAAACATTGAAACCAACTCAAAACACACCTGCTTTCAATAATCCAATCAGGTACACCCAATAAGATTATAATTTCTAACATAAATTAATCCTTCATTTTGCTATGAAAAACGTCTCTGGAAGAGACAAGATACTCTCATATTCTGTGAGGCATCTGGAGCTATTCTGGGCGTAGCATTCATCTATGAAACCATATAAATAGAGAGAACATGGCACCACTCATGTAGTCAATCTTCTAAATAAACTGGAACTCATCATATTATGTGATTTTCTTTGGGACTGAGCTACATTTACTTTTCCTTGGTGTTTATATTAGACACTCTGGATGCCCATATGATGAGGTGTCCTGTAAATAGTGCTTTATTGCTAAGGGCCCACTTCCTCAAGCACAAAACTTCTGGACACTGTACTTACACCGTGGCTTGTGTACAGATTGATCAGTGCTAAAGCATTCTTTCTGAGAAATAGCGTGTCATGGAGATGACACTGTACTGCAAAGAGTCATATTTCAGTGCTCCGGGGAAATGGATAAAAAGGAAGAGAATGTTGCCCTATTGTCCATAAAGAGCAATTTGTCATGTTTCTATTGACTCTGAAGCCCAGTCTTCCAGAAGCATCTTCCCTCTTTCCTACGATATTTGTTTTCAATTATCTAAGATTGGAAAGAACCATATCAAACAGCAGGAGTATTCTGTGTGAGTTATGAAAACATGGTGGGTAATCCACCCATGTCCTCCCTTTAAAAATCCCTACCATGTACAAGAATCATCAGGGAAGAAAAGCTATCACTCAAGGCCACCCCTGAGTAACGTCCCTTCAATGCTCGTTTCCACTCCCAACATCAGGTGGAGGAGACACACAGACGCCACTGCTGCCTCTCCTCTTGCCTGGCTAGCTTCCCTTTTCAGTAAAGTGGTGGGTATGTGTCTCTAGGTGGAGTTCCTGGAATCCTTTCTCATGCTACAATGGGGGGCCACGTGGGGAAGACTTATAACCTTCTGCTGTTCACAAGTGCTCAGGCAGGGTGTGGGACGCCAGGCACCCCAATCTCCAGAAGCGGTTACTTTGGAGCCCAGTTCTTGTCTTGGGGCCAGGGAGAACCCGTTTGCTACAACACCCCAAGGGGGCCAAGAACTCAAGAAAAGTCCTCAACTCGAGCAAAACGCATTCTAGACCTGGTTTTGCAGGCTGGATGGGTTGTGGGGTGAAGAGTGTCAAAGGTCAGGACACCTACATCTTGGTCTGGGGGAGGGCATGATTCTGGCAGCACAGCAGCATTCTTTAGAATGTTCCAGAACATTCACTAGAATGTGGGGATACTTAGTACCTTTGACCTTGGCTTTTGAACTTTAAGAGGCAGTCCTAGTCATCAGGAAAAGTCTCATTCAAAAGCATTACTGTCTTTAAAAATGGGGAGATCACAAGGGAAGAAAACATGACTCTCTGCACTTAAGTTGGTCATCGTCTAAAAGGAGAGGGACAAGGTCTGGACCGATGGGTAAAGTGGGACAGTCATTGTGAGAACATTGAACTGCGGGTTCTGGTGGGAGATGGAAGGATGAGAGTGGGCTCTGGTCTGAGCTGTGTGTGCTTGTGTGGAGATAGAATTCTTCACATCCTTCAGAGTGCTCGTAATCACATAGAAACATGCATTCATTCAATAAACGTTAAATGTGCACCCACTATGTGCAAGTCACTGTTCCTGGCACTTGAGATACATCAGCAAACAAAGAAGTAAAGATCTCCATGATGTGGCATCAACATTCTGATGGTGTAAGGTGTTGCTCACACAGGAGTTCACAGCAGTCAGTCACACTGTGTTACAGGGTAAGGGTGTAGGGGAGGGAGGGGAAGGAGAGCAGGGCGAGGCTGGGCAGAACTGAGGGGCTGGGCATGACGGTCTCAGGGGGAGATGGCATCTGGCCAGGATGCAGGTATGGCTAAAGCAGAGTGGGCACTAACAGAGCAGCAGAGTCGTGTTCAAAGAGGCAACAGGCACCAGTGAATGCTGGGTGTTGCTGGTAGAACTTCACTCTGACTCAGTGAAATGGGGAGCTACTGAGCTAAGAGGTGACTTTTTAAAAAATTTGTTTATCTTTGGCTGCATTGGGTCTTCGTTGCTCCGCGTGGGTTTTCTCTAGTTGTGGCTAGTGGGGGCTACTCTTTGTTGAGGTGTGCAGACTTCTCACTGCAGTGGCTTCTGTTGTTGCAGAGCATGGGCTCTAGGCGCTCAGGCTTCAGTAGTTGTGGCGCATGGGCTCAGTAGTTGTGGCTCACAGGCTTAGCTGCTCCATGGCATGTGGGATCTTCCCAGACCAGGGATCAAACCCGTGTCCCCTGCATGGGCAGGCGGATTCTTAACCACTGCACCACCAGGGAAGTCCTGAGGTGACTTTATTTGACTCATATTTTCAACCTAAAGACTCTCTCTGGTTGCTGTGTCAAGAATAGACTGTAATAGAGTATGGGTCAGAGCACAAAGACCAGCTAGGAGACTACTGTGATGATTTGGCTCAGAAACTTGAACTGCTCACGTCTGTGTTGTCATGTGACAGTGAGAAGTGGTCAGATATGGGTATATAATAGGGTTTGCTGGTGTATCAAACATGTGACATGAAGGAACGTGTCAAGGGGGACTCCAAGTTTCTGTCCCGAGCAACCAGAAGAACAGAATTGATGTAGAGACAAGAGAAGCTGAATGATGAGGGGTTTGGCCGGAGAAAAGCATTAGCTTAGTTTTGGATGTGCTGGTTTTGAGATGCCAGTAGACCACCCAAGTGGGAATGTTGAATAGGTGGTTTGCTGCACTATCTGGAATGTAGGGGAGATCTAGGATCCAAATATACATTGGGGAGTTATCCATATAAAGAGAGGCTTTACAGTGGAGACTGTATCCTATCACCAAGCAGAGGATCACTGTGAGAAAAGAGCCAAAGTCCTGAGCCCTCAACAGTCACTACTCTTGGGACACCTTCATCCCTCCTGTTTTATCACCAGTTGATAAACATACTGCAAATATCAAATTAAACAACACCTCTCAGCACTGTAGACATTAGTAACCCATCCCCAGATTTCCCAGGGATTTAATGTGAATTCTTGATGAGACCTCCTGGAGAAGGGGGTAAGGTGGTACTATCTTAGTGGGGTCCTGGCACCATCTACAAGTTGGTTTCATAGATTGGATGCATGTTTCAAGTTACTTGTTTACATAGCTGAGTTCTCTGCGCTATAACGATGCTCTATCCCAGGGGCTGAGAAATCAAACTGACTGGTCTTATACAAAATGAGGGAGAGTCCCCACTACACAGGTGGATTAGGAAACAGCACAATAAAATGTTTTTCATTGAGAACGATTTTTTTCCTGAGTCAATATTTCAGAAACAAAACTGACATATGTCTTTGTCTAGTTTCTGAATTTCCAGAAATCTGAATTATGAGGAGAATTTCTAAAAAACATACTGAGTACACCATCTGAGAGCCCAGGGCACGCAGCTGGATGGGTGGCTGTCTCTCATTTCTACATTTAATCAGCACTCAGACATGACCACTAGCTCCAAATTCCACTTGGATCTGGTCTGGGTGGGTCATGTTATAGTCTTTATGTTAAGAAATTTGGAATTTCACATTTCTTATTTTATAGCTCTCATGACAAAACAACGTCCTACGTACCTTCAGACATTCTTTAGCAAGTCCTAATGAGCAAAACATTTACTTAAGCCTCTGACAACTAAACAGATCCAAAATATACTAATATGCTCATATCTTAGTTGTGTGGAAAAAAAACTAAAAATATAACTATCACATGATCCAGTAATTTCACTCCTGGGTATATATCCAAAGAAAACAAAAACACTAATTCGAAAAGATACATGCACCCCAATGTCACAGGAGCACTATTTACAGTAGCAAAGGTATGGAATCAACCTAAGTGTCCATCAACAGAAGAATGGATAAGGAAGATGTGGTACATATATACGATGGAATATTACTCAGCCTTAAAAAGAATGACATTTTGCCATTTGCAACAATGTAGATGGAGCTAGAGAGTATTATGCTTAGTGAAATAAGTCTGACAGAGAAGGACAAATACTCTTATGTTATCACTTATACGTGGAATCTCAAAAATAAAACAAGCAGGTGTATATAAAAAAACAGAAGCAAACTCACAGATACAGAGAACAAACCAGTGGCTACCAGTGGGGAGAGGAAAGGGGGAGGGGCAAGATAAGGGTCGGGGGTTAAGAGACACAAACTATGTTGTATAAAATAAATAAGCTACAAGGATATATTCTACAGTATAGAGAATATAGCCATTATGTTGCAATAACTTTAAATGGAGTATAGTCTATAAAAATTTTGAATCACTATGTTGTACACCTGAAACTAATATAATATTATAAATCAACTGTACTTCAATTTAAAAAAAAGCAATAGATTTTCTTTTTAAAGGAGAGAAAGATGGATTTTCTGCATGTGGGCTTTGTTTGGTGTCTTATCTGCCTTCTCATTGCCATGGTTGGACCCACGAAAACGCTGAGGCTACTTGTCATTTGGGGGCAGATGTGGTGGGTGATCACGAGTCACAGACAGAAGAGGGGCAAGAGGGAAGCTGGGAGGGCAGGAGCGCTCCTGGAACGGTGAAGCCTGCCAGAGGCCTGGCCACATCTGGTTCTTCCATGGAAGGGTGACACTTCTCTGCATCCATTCCACAGGAAAATTGTATTACTCAGAAAGGAAAGAGGCAGGATGACCAGGCAACATACTTCTCAGGAAACCACAGCCCAGCCTCAGCCAAAAGTGTACTATTCTTGTAAAGCGGCAAGAGTTTTCCCCACCCTGGGCAGCGTCCCACGTTACTCCATCTGGCGAAAACGAGAGGCAGCTGGGGGAAGTGGGGGGATGTGGAGACTCCAGGTGCAGCTGAGGCTGACCGGCGTACACTCACTGAACTCCGCCTCCCTCTCCTCCGGTTCAAGTGGGGACTGGAGGACGTGGTGAGGGATGTTAAAGTCCACCCCAGCTCTGAAATTCTGATGTGGTGTTCTCCAGGGAACCACATGTTCCTGGAGAATTGGAAGGAATTCAGGAGCGGGCTGCCTTGGGAGAATTTACAGCCCCAGCCCCAGAGCCTCCCCAGTGCAGCCGAGCCACACCCCGGGCCCAGCCTCGAAGAGAGCAGGACAGGAGCTAAAGCCTCCAGCCCAGAACGGTCACTTCTGTACACCCCCTAAAAATGTCAAGTGCTAAAGACATTCAACACTTTAAAAACTCCATGAACTTTACTATTTCTAAAAATATCATGCCAGCTTCACAGCTAAATAAAACTCCCCTTCCAACGATGAGTCAAATGCATTTTGCATCAGTGGCTCCACATACTTGAGAAACTAAGTTGTTTCTCCAATGGACTTATTTGTGGTGAAGATATTTTTCCATATCATTGCTCCAGCAGAGCTCATTTCTAAGAAATTTCTAATTTCCCTGGAGTAAAATGAATGCTTCAAAGTTTTTTTTTTTACTCCATCATGACTTCTGAATCCTTTTCAAAGCTGGCTTTTTGCCTTTGAGATCAAACTTTGCTCTATCCAGTCTCAAATATCTTTCCTTTTTTTCTATCTCTACCCAGTTCTTGTTAACTGATGCAAACTTTGAGTATCAGTGAAAGCCACGAGCCCCCTTTTTATCCTTTAAAACACTTCTAACATTTCTATTTCTTTATCTCCCACCAACCATAAGTTGTTTTCAAAATGAGTCTGTCCTCCAACACCACAAAAACATTCTTGAGTTTATCATTATTATTAATTTCCTCCTGGCACTGATAAGTCTCCCGGTGACTCCTGGGGCCCCGTTGGCTGACACACGGCTACCGCGTCTGACAGAGCAGAGTTGTTACCTGTTGGATGTTACATATGTGGCTTCTGTCATCTGAGCCTGGCATAATGCCACATGAAATAACAGTTAGTTTATAATATTTTGGGAATCTGAAGAGAGTTAATGCTGTTATTTAGATCCAAATTTGAAATGTCATGAAAAACACTAAAAATGAGAACATCAGAGGAAAAAAATAAGTATGAGAAGTTCTTTTCATTTTCAAAGGATTATTTGATAATTTAGTTCCCAGCTGGTCAAGTAACCAGGATCATTGTGACTTCACACCCATTTGAGAAACAGTTGGGGGCATAAATTATAAACGGAAACAAAAAAATTAATGATTTTCTTTCCCTTCTCAGACCATTTTTCTGGAGAAGACTGGGGCATAAGAAGGCGACAAACAAATGCATCATGACATTACACTAGCTTCACCCTTCATTCCTACAGCTCGAGTTAACGAAAGGGAAACAGGCGATTTCTAAAAAGCACATATATTCTAGGAAAATCTCTGTAGTAAAGTGTGACTAGTGTGACAGTGCGTGTGCATGTGAGTGCTTCTGGGGTATTTCCATGCCTTTGGGGTGCCATATGGTTCCCCTTTAGAATTAGTAAGATGGGGATCTATCATCTCACACTGGGTATCCTGGTGGTTGGTTTTCCCATAGTTAAAAAGAAACTATGAAACTAATATACTATTGTAAATCAACTATATTTCAATAAAAAAAAAGAAGCTACACCCTATTATTCCTGACACTGAGATCTTTCAACTCCAAATGCAAATACACATTTAAAACCTATTTTTCTTCGGTTTCTTCACTTGAAAATTTTATTTCCCTGATATATTCTGTTGGCTTTCTCTTTTTCGTTAGGTGTGCTTTTTTTTTTTTTAACATGTGCAAGTGGATTATCAGAAAAATCCAGCACAATGGATGTTTTCCTTAATTTGCATTTTTGGTTTTTCTTTGCACACAGTATTTCTTTTGTTCTGAATACAAATGATTTCTTTTTTTTTTCTACATCTTTATTGGAGTATAATTGCTTTACAATGGTGTGTTAGTTTCTGCTGTATAACAAAGTGAATCAGCTGTATGTAAACATATATCCCCATATCTCCGCCCTCTTACAGCTCCTCCCTATTCCACCCCTCTAAGTGGACACAAAGCACTGAGCTGATCTCCCTGTGCTATGTGGCTGCTTCCCACTAGCTATCTAGTTTACATTTGGTAGTGTATATATGTCCATGCCACTCTCTCACTTCGTCCCAGGTTACGCTTCCCACTCCCTGTGTCCTCAAGTCCATTCTCTACATCTGTGTCTTTATTCCTGTCCTGCAGCTAGGATCTTCAGAGCCATTTTTTTTTTTTTTAGATTTCATATATATATGTGTAGCATACAGTATTTGTTTTTCTCTTTCTGACTTACTTCACTCTGTATGACAGACTCTAGGTCCATCCACCTCAATACAAATAACTCAATTTCATTTCTTTTTTATGGCTGAGTAATATTCCTTTGTATATATGTGCCACATCTTCTTTATCCATTCATCTGTCAATGGATGCTTAGGTTGCTTCCGTGTCCTGGCTATTGTAGACAGAGCTGCAATGAACATTGTGGTACATGACTCTTTGTGTATTATGGTTTTCTCAGGGTATAGGCCCAGTAGTGGGATTGCTGGGTCGTATGGTAGTTCTATTTTTAGTTTTTTAAGGAATCTCCATACTGTTCTCCATAGTGGCTGTATCAATTTACATTCTAACCAACAGTGCAAGAGGGTTCCCTTTTCTCCACACCCTCTCCAGCATTTATTGTTTGTAGATTTTTTGATGATGGCCATTCTGACCAGTGTGAGGTGATAACTCATTGTAGTTATGATTTGCATTTCTCTAATGATTAGTGATGTTGAGCATCCTTTCATGTGCTGGTTGGCAATCTGTATATCTTCTTTGGAGAAATGTCTATTTAGATCTTCTGCCCATTTTTGGATTGGGTTTTTTGTTTTTCTGATATTGAGATGCATGAGCTGCCTGTATACTTTGGAGATTAATCCTTTGTCAGTTGCTTCATTTGCAAATATTTTCTCCCATTCTGAGGGTTGTCTTTTTGTCTTGTTTATGATTTTCTTTGCTGTGCAAAAGCTTTTAAGTTTCATTAGGTCCCATTTGTTTATTTTTGTTTTTATTTGCATTTCTCCAGGAGGTGGGTCTAGAAGGATCTTGCTGTGATGTATGTCACAGACTGTTCTGTCTACGTTTTCCTCTAAGAGTTTTATAGTATCTGGCCTTACATTTAGATCTTTAATCCATTTTGAGTTTATTTTTGTGTATGGTGTTAGGGAGTATTCTAATTTCATACTTTTACATGTAGCTGTCCAGTTTTCCCAGCACCAGTTATTGAAGAGGCTGTCTTTTCTCCATTGTATATTCTTGCCTCCTTTATCAAAGATAAGGTGACCTTATGTGTGTGGGTTTATCTCTGGGCTTTCTATCCTGTTCCATTGATCTATATTTCTGTTTTTGTGCCAGTACCATACTGTCTTGATTACTGTAGCTTTGTAGTATAGTCTACAGTCAGGGACCCTGATTCTTCCAGCTCCATTTTTCTTTCTCAAGATTGCTTTGGCTATTCGGGGTCTTTTGTGTTTCCATACAAATTATGAATTTTTTTGTTCTAGTTCTGTGAAAAGTGCCATTGGTAGTTTGATAGGGATTGCACTGAATCTGTAGATTGCTTTGGGTAGTATAGTCATTTTCACAATGTTGATTCTTCCAATTCAAGAACATGGTATATCTCTCCAACTGTTTGTATCAACTTTAATTTCTTTCATCAGCGTCTTATAGTTTTCTGAATACAGGTTTTTGTCTCCTTGGGTAGGTTTATTCCTAGGTATTTTATTCTTTTTGTTGCAATGGTAAATGGGAGTGTTTCCTTAATTTCTCTTTCAGATTTTTCATCATTAGTGTATAGGAATGCAAGAGATTTCTGTGCATTAATTTTATACCCTGCTACTTTACCAAATTCATTGATTAGCTCTACTGGTTTTCTGGTAGCATCTTTGGGATTCTCTATGTATAATAACATGTCATCTGCAAACAATGACAGTTTTACTTCTTCTTTTCCGATTTGGATTCCTTTTATTTCTTTTTCTTCTCTGGTTGCCATGGCTAAAACTTCCAAAACTATGTTGAATAACAGTGGTGAGGGTGGGCAACCTTGTCTTGTTCCTGATCTTAGTGGAAGTGATTTCAGTTTTTCACCATGGAGAACGACATTTGCTGTGGGCTTGTCATATATGGCCTTTATTATGTTGAGGTAAGTTCTCTCGCTGTCCACTTTCTGGATGGTTTTTATCATAAATGGGTGTTGAATTTTGTCAAGAGCTTTTTCTGCATCTATTGAGATGATCATATGGTTTTTCTCCTTCAATTTGTTAATATGGCTTATCACATTGATTGATTTGCATATATTGAAGAATTCTTGCATTCCTGGGTGCTGCTGAATTCTGTTTGCTAGTATTTTGTTGAGGATTTTTGCATCTACGTTCATCAGTGATATTGGTCTGTAGCTTTCTCTTTTTGTGACGTATTTGTCTGGTTTTGGTATCAGGGTAATGGTGGCCTCGTACAGTGAGTTTGGGAGTGTTCCTCCTTCTGCTATATTTTGGAAGAGTTTGAGAAGGATAGGTGTTAGCTCTTCTCTAAATGTTTGACAGAATTCGCCCGTGAAGCCATCTGGTCCTGGGCTTTTGTTTGTTGGAAGATTTTTAATCACAGTTTCAATTTCAGTGCTTGTGATTGATCTGTTTATATTTTCTATTTCTTCCTGGTTCAGTCTCGGGAGGTTGTGCTTTTCTAAGAACTTGTCCATTTCTTCCAGGTTGTCCATTTTATTGGCATATAGTTGCTTGTAGCAATCTCTCATGATCCTTTGTATTTCTGCAGTGTCAGTTACTTCTCCTTTTTCATTTCTAATCCTATTGAGTTGAGTCTTCTCCCTTTTTTTCTTGATGAGTCTGGCTAATGGTTTATCAATTTTGTTTATCTTCTTAAAGAACCAGCTTTTAGTTTTATTGATCTTTGCTACTGTTTCCTTCATTTCTTTTTCATTTATTTCTGATCTGCTGATCTTTATGATTTCTTTCCTTCTGCTGACTTTGGGGTTTTTTGTTCTTCTTTTTCTAATTGCTTTAGGTGTAAGGTTAGGTTGTTTATTTGAGATGTTTCTTGTTTCTTGAGGTAGCATTGTATTGCTATAAACTTCCCTCTTAGAACTGCTTTTGCTGCATCCCATAGGTTTTGGGTTGTCATGTTTTCATTGTCAGTTGTTTCTAGCTATTTTTTGATTTCCTCTTTGATTTCTTCAGTGATATCTTGGTTATTTAGTAGTGTATTGTTTAGCCTCCATGTGTTTGTATTTTTTACAGATTTTTTCCTGTAATTGATATCTAGTCTCATAGCGCTGTGGTTGGAAAAGATACTTGATACAATTTCAATTTTCTTAAATTTACCAAGGCTTGATTTGTTACCCAAGATATGATCTATCCTGGAGAATGTTCCATGAGCACTTAAGAAGAAAGTGCATTCTGTTGTTTTTGGATGGAATGTCCTGTAAATATCAATTAAGTCCATCTTGTTAAATGTGTCATTTAAAGCTTGTGTTTCCTTATTTATTTTCATTTTGGATGCTCTGTCCATTGGTGAAAGAGGGGTGTTAAAGTCCCCTCCTATGATTGTGTTACTGTCGATTTCCCCTTTTATGGCTGTCAGCATTTGCCTTATGTATTGAGGTGCTCCTATGTTGAGTGCATAAATATTTACAATTGTTATATCTTCTTCTTGGATTGATCCCTTGATCATTACGTAGTGCCCTTCTTTGACTCTTGTAATAGTCTTTATTTTAAAGTCTACTTTGTCTGATATGAGAATTGCTACTCCAGCTTTCTTCTGATTTCCATTTGCATGGAATACCTTTTTCCATCCCCTCACTTTCAGTCTGTATGTGTCCCTAGGTCTGCAGTGGGTCTCCTGTAGACAGCATATATACGGATCTTGTTTTTGAATACATTCAACCAGTCTATGTCTTTGCTTGGAGCATTTAATCCATTTACATTTAAGGTAGTTATCAATATGTGTGTTCCTATTACCAGTTTCTTAATTGTTTTGGGTTTGTTATTGTAGGTCTTTTCCTTCTCTTGTGTTTCCTGCCTAGAGAAGTTCCTTTAGCATTTGTTTTAAAGCTGGTTTGGTGGTGCTGAATTCTCCTAGCTTTTGCTTGTCTCTAAAGGTTTTAATTTCTCCATCAAATCTGAATGAGATCCTTGCTGGATAGAGTAGTCTTGGTTGTAGGTTTTTCCCTTTCCTCACTTTAAATATTTCCTGCCACTCCCTTCTGGTTTGCAGAGTTTCTGCTGAAAGATCAGCTGTTAACCTTATGGGGATTCCCTTGTATGTTATTTGTTGCTATTCCCTTGCTGCTTTTAATATTTTTTCTCTGTATTTAATTTTTGATAGTTTAATTAATATGTGTCTTGGCATGTTTCTCCTTGGATTTATCCTGTATGGAACTCTGTGTGCTTTCTAGACTTGATTGACTATTTCCTTTCCCATATTAGGGAACTTTTCAACTATAATCTCTTCAAACATTTTCTCAGTCCCTTTCTTTTCCTCTTCTTTTTCTGGGACCCCTATAATTCGAATGTTGGTGTGTTTAATGTTGTCCCAGAGGTCTCTGAGACTGTCCTCAATTCTTTTCATTCTTTTTTCTTTATTCTGCTCTGCAGTAGTTATTTCCACTAGTTTATCTTCCAGGTCACTTATCCGCTCTTCTGCCTCAGTTATTCTGCTATTGATTCCTTCTAGAGAATTTTTAATTTCATTTATTGTGTTGTTCATCATTGTGTGTTTGCTCTTTAGTTCTTCTAGGTCCTTGTCAAATGTTTCTTGTATTTTCTCCATTCTATTTCCAAGATTTTGGATCATCTTTACTATCATTACTCTTAATTTTTTTTCAGGTAGACTGCCTATTTCCTCTTCATTTGTTTGGTATGGTGGTTTTTACCTTGCTCCTTCATCTGCTGTGTGTGTCTCTGTCTTCTCATTTTGCTTAACTTACTATGTTTGGGGTCTCCTTTTCACAGGCTGCAGGTTCGTAGTTCCCATTGTTCTCAGTGTCTGCCCACAGTGGCTAAGGTTGATTCAGTGGGTTGTGTAGGCTTCCTGGTAGAGGGGACTGGTGCCTGTGTTCTGATGGATGAGGCTGGCTCTTGTCTTTCTGGTGGGTAGGACCGTGTCCGGTGGTGTGTTTTGGGGTGTCTTTGACCTTATTATGATCTCAGGCAGCCTCTCTGCTGATCGGTGGAGTTGTGTTCCTTTCTTGCTACTTGTTTGGCATAGGGTGTCCAGCACTGTAGCTTGCTGGTCGTTGAGTGGAGCTGGGTTTTATCGTTGAGATGGAGATCTCTGAGAGAGCTTTCACTGTTTGATATTACGTGGGGCTGGGAGGTCTCTGGTGGACCAATGTCCTGAACTCGGCTCTCCCACCTCAGAGGCACAGGCCTGATACCCGGCTGGAGCACCAAGACTCTGTCAGCTACCCGGCCAGAAGAAAAGGGAGGAAAAAAAAAGAAAGAAAGAAAGAAAAATAAAATAAAATTTATTTTTAAAAATATATTATTAAAAAGAAAAAAGGAATAAAAAGAAAAAAGAGAGAGTAACGAAACAAAAAAACAAATCCACCAATGATAACAAGCGCTAAAAACTATACTAAAAGAACAAAAAACAAAAAAACAGACAGAGCCCTAAGACAAATGGTAAAAGCAAAGCTATACAGACAAAATCACACAAAGAAGCATACACATACACACTCACAAAAGGAGAAAAAGGAAAAAAATATATACATATAAAAAAAAGTGAAGAGAGCAACCAAATCAATAAAACAAATCTACCAGTGATAATAAGCTCTGAATACTAAACTAAGATAACATAAAACCAGAAACAAATTAGATGCAGAAAGCAAACCCCAGTCTACAGTTGTTCCCAAAGGCCACCACCTCAATTTTGGGATGATTCATTTTCTATTCAGGTATTCCACAGATGCAGGGTACATCAATTTGATTGTGGAGATTTAATCCACTGCTCCTGAGGCTTCATGGAGAGATTTCCCTTTCTCTTCTTTGTTCGCACAGCTTCTGGGGTTCAGCTTTGAATTTGGCTCCGCCTCTGCATGTAGGTCACTTGAGGGCATCTGTTCCCCACCCAGACAGGACAGGGTTAAAGTAGCAGCTGATTCGGGGGCTCTGGCTCACTCAGGCCAGGGGGAGGGAGGGGTATGGAATTCAGGGCGAGCCTGCAGCGGCAGAGGCCAGTGTGACGTTGCAACAGCCTGAGGCGCGCCGTGTGTTCTCCCAGGGAAGTTGTCCCTGGATCACGGGGCCCTGGCAGTGGCAGGCTGCACAGGCTCCCGGAAGGGGAGGTGTGGATAGTGACCTGTGCTTGCACACAGTATTCTTGGTGGCTGCAGCAGCAGCCTTTGCGTCTCATGACGGTCTCTGGTGTCCACACTGATAGCCGCGGCTCGCGCCTGTCTCTGGAGCTCATTTAGGCGGTGCTCTGAATCCCCTCTCCTCTCACACCCCGAAACAATGGTCTCTTGCCTCTTAGGCAGTTCCAGACATTTTCCCGGACTCCCTCCCGGCTAGCTGTGGCACACTAGCCCCTTCAGGCTGTGTTCACGCAACCAACCCCAGTCCTCTCCCTGGGATCCGACCTCCGAAGCCCAAAGCCTCAGCTCCCAGGCCCCACCCGCCCCGGCGGGTGAGCAGACAAGCCTCTCAAGCTGGTGAGAGCTGGTCATTACCCATCCTCTGTGCGGGAATCTCTCCGCTTTTCCCTCTGCACCCCTGTTGCTGTGCTCTCCGCTGTGGCTCCGAAGCCTCCCCCGCCCCCCGCCCACCCACTGTCTCTGCCAGTGAAGGGGCTTCCTAGTGTGTGGAAGCTTTTCCTCCTTTACAGCTCCCTCCCAGAGGTTCAGGTCCCGTCCCTATTCTTTTGTCTCTGTTTTTTCTTTTTACTTTTGCCCTACCCAGGTACGTGGGGAGTTTCTTGCCTCTTGGGAAGTCTGAGGTCTTCTGCCAGCGTTCAGTAGGTGTTCTGTAGGAGCTGTTCCACATGTAGATGTATTTTTGATGTATTTGTGGGGAGGAAGGTGATCTCCACGTCTTACTCCTCCGCCATCTTGAAGCTCTACAAATGATTTCTTCACCACATCTTGTGATCCAACTGATACACTGAATTAGGACATTCTATCTATTTGTAGGCAGCTATAGGGAAAGACGCTAAGGAAGACGTGTGAGTGATAGACTAGAGATTTTTCCCAAAGGAGAGCCAGAGCCAGCAGCACACCTAAGCAGAACAGAAGCCGTAAGTTCAAATGATTGACATCTACTAGTAATTAATACAATGCTCACAGAAATCAGTTAACCAAATTTTAAATGATGACAATTTCTAAGCAGTGACCCGCAAACTAATGGCATGTGATCATCCAATATCAGCTAATCCTCATAGTGAAAACAAATGGGATAAGAACAGAGGAGGAGAAATATCCCCAAGGCAACGGGAAGAGTAGAAAGATATTCCTTAGCCAGTCATAGATCCACGTTCAAATTTATTGCTTTGCTCACTAATCCTCTCCACATATTTCCTGCTGAAATTTTATCAGCTCTTAGACACTTTCTAACTTGCTTCTCTCTATGGATTCCAAGATAGCAGTAGGTTAAAAATAACCAACTGTTACAGTTGAGTGATTAAAAACATCATCATCACAAGCTACTCTTCCTAGATCTAATTCCAAGTTTTTCATGGAAGTTAATATAGACCCAAATTCTCTGGCCATAAGAGGTCAAGCAGCAGATTCTAGAGTTTCTGGCACTCCTGGGTTGTCTGGAGGCCTCTCCCCTGCTCCTTTCTGTGACTGGCCCTCCAGGTCTTGCACTGTAAGGCCTATCAACAGGAAGGTATCCACACTCTCCCCCTCTGGTTCCCTTCCACGTTCAAACAGAGGGACTCTCAGCAGAGCCCTGAGACGTATGTTCAAATGTTCAAGAACACCAGAAGCAGGGGACACAATAGAAATCATAGCTACCTACTTAGCTGGGGTCCTGTGACGTGTGAATTTGGTATGGAGACATGTTTTTGTTGGAGATCGTTTCACTGGCTTGGTTACCATACATTATTCATGACCAGGACTCGGTGTGGCAGCTTCTTCCTCACAAAAAAATGACTGAGCAGACACTCAGAAAAGCCAGTGTTTGTCCAAGACGTCATCAGCTTTCAGTTTTAATGATGTTTTAAGAACCTATTTATCCTAACAAGATTGTTTTAAACTTAGTCACATCTGGTTTAGTATGCTGCAGTAATTTTATCAGGCTCCCGTGAGAACATAAATCTTACTTGTCACACGTTCTCTTGCCTGCTGTCTGATTCCAGAGAATTCTTCTCAAGTCCAGTGTGTGAGGCCAGACACGGCCATCCCACTGAGACTTCCATGTGCCTCGTGCACTCACGAAAGAGAATGTGGTAAATCTGAGCTCCATCCCAAAAGGCCATACAGCCCTTTAGGCCACTGTGGACAACAAGATGGTCAGTCAAGAGGAGAGCGGAGGATGTTGTATAGAAGTGTCAGAAGCAGAAGGGCCAGGTTCACTAATTCCATGATTAACTCTCTCAGGTCTCAAAGTTGTCACTCGAGAGATTGTCACTCTTTTCTTAACCAGCTGATATTATGTATTAGTGACAAAGACCTTTGAATTCAATTAATGTTCAGGCTGTATGACAACTGTAAAATTAGTTTACTTTCTCGACAAGAGTTTGATGCATTTACCAATACTTATGTGTCATGTAAACACAGCTCTTCTTTAGACTTTCCAGCAAATCCTATTGCCTGGGGATAGGATTTGAGAAGCTGTTCACGAACTTACTCATTTTCAGTCTGGAGAGACATAAAGCTCACTGCTTCCAAAATGCTGGGGCACTTTGATGGCTAAAAATTCTCTATTACAATGAGTATCTGCTTCCAAGTAGCTTCCACCCCTTAGTTCTAGACCTTCCCTTTGGTGATTTTACTACCGAACTCAGTTTTGGCTGCTTGCAGCTTGAAAGCCAATATTCGAGAGACAAGTATTGGTAGGAAAGAAAAGGTTGCTTTATTCAGGAGGCCAGCAACCTGGGGAGAAGGTGAACTCATGTCCCAAAGAACAACCTCTCTGCTGTCGATCAAGGGGTAAAAGCTTTTAAAGGGAAGTTTCAGGGGTGTGTGGGGGAAAGGAGCTACGTTCAGAGCAGCACAGTCAGCTCCAGCAATCATCTTGAAATTGGTCCTGCAGTGTTCTGATAAGCATCATCTTGATTGTTTTAAGTACAGTTAACCTTCGGTTCCAGGGTCGTTTTGTTCCCATTTCCTTGAGGTTAGTTTTGGAACTGTGTAAGACGGAGCAGCTTATGTCATGGTTGCAGTCTGCTTATCATGGAGTTAACTTTTTCCACCTGATGGGGGTTTCAGTATCGGCAAAACAGCTCAAAGGATATGCCTCGGAATATTATCTATAGCCCTTGAGGAGGAATTAAAGGTCCTTGACTTTGTTTATGGTTAAATTATCATCATTTTGTCTTGCTTGACTGTTCTCCTTTCTTTCTGCATTTTCTCACTTCTCTGATTAAATTTATTCTTTGACTAAAGTTTTTCTACAGACAAGAGGCAGGTGAAGGACAAGGTGGTTCTGTCCTGGGAAGGCCCCATAGGGTCTTGCTTGGTTAAAATTTAAAGTAGACACCTCTTCCATCTGGCATCCCTTAAAATATTTGAAGAGAGCCACCAGCTTCCGCTCTATGTCTGTTCATGTTCATGTGACACACCCTCTCGCCCTCAATGTATTAGTTGCACAAAACTGTTTCTAGACCCTTCACCTGAATAGACAGTGGTCGGTTGATAGCTGCTACTGGGCACCCAGGATACACAAGATACAATGCTTCCTGCAACTGAAGGCACATTCCTGCACTTAAGAAGTTCATACTCCTTCATTCATATGTAAGAACCGCAGTCGCAAACATGGTGACCAGGAGGTGGGAAACAGCTGCAACTTTTCATCTCTTCTAAGGGCCTGGTCACAGCGTTGACTCTTGTTTGAGGCAACATCAACCTCAGGCTTTTTGATTTTGTTAAATTCTGTAACTACAGACCTCTCTCACTTTGTCCTTTGAACTCAAGACAGGAGAGCAGGCAGCTATCTGTCCCAACTGTATAAACTGCCTGCAGTTTCTTTTCCTCTAACACCCTCCGGGTGACTGCTGATGTCCCCTCTGCTTAATTACTTCCTCATAATGAGAGAGAAATCTGCTTTCCAGGGACAGGGATGGTGTGTATACGTATGCATGTACACACATTTTCTAAAGCTATTCAGATTTTCATTTGGACAATTTCTTTCTCAAATATTCCTGGGTCCGTTACATCTCATAATTATGAAACAAAACAACAAAGCTCTTTCCCAATCCGTATCAGCTCTGTTTGCATCCATCTTTTCTCAGTTTAATTTTGATTATTTATCCATGCATAGTATATACCACTGTGAAAAAAATAACTTCCTCTTTTGCAGAAGCTTAAGGTAGATAAGTCTTTGATGTACATTGGTAAGCTATTGTAATTCTTGCTATCGCTGTGTGCACTATCAACTCTTTTAATATTCACTCCTCTTGGAAAGTGGCATGATTGATCTTGTGAAGATCTAAGTAAATCTTGGATTTACTACTGGAATAAATTGATGCACATCTTTTTAAGGATACTTATACTACTATTAATGCTTTCATAATAGTAGCAACTCATTTGCAATGTCAAAGATGTGCAATTTATTTGCATCAGGAGGTTTAAAATTCTGGTTGGGGAAGTGTTGCCCTTTGTTATTTCCAGCAGAATTTCAATTATTGTATAGAAAAAAGACCCATGATCTAATTCTGTACAAAATAGTGATTTGCTTATTTGTGCTCCGAGAATTGAAAGGAAACTTCATACATTACAACAGTGAGTCAATTATTCAGCACTCTGTGAATTACACTGGCCATTCTTCCTATTAGACAGAAGTAAATATTGAAAGGAGATGGTCTCTAGCCATGTCCACATCGGCCAGTCGATAATGGCTCTCCTTCTCAGTGGACATATTGTTTTACTGTTTTGTTGAGGTTTGACTGGACCCCAGAATAACCACTGAAGCAGGTGCTCTGGGAACCCTCTGGGTGACTGGTCTGCAGGATCTCTAAGTGCTTCTCACCAATTGCTAGCTCCCAACCCCACCCAGTGTGGCACCTGCCACACCTTTAGGTCTTGCTCAGTAGTATGTGGTAATCACAGTCCTCCACACCAGAGCTTTGAAGCTGGGACAGTACCTGCTGTTTGCAAAAGGGTTGGCTACCCCCTGGCTGAGCATCCTTGCCTGACTGATATCCTCTTGCCATCTACATTTTCGGCAACCGGCTCATGAACTCCTCCTGCCACTGGAAGCACGCTGCATGCCTACAACCTCACCTGCATTCCTGTTTTGTTCAGCTGATCTTCTTGGAGACATTTCTCAGAGGCATTTATTTCCTTTACTTACAGAGAGGTTTGGGTTCCCTGGGTCACCTTGACAGGGCTCTGCTCCATCCCTCTTTTTCCCTGCTCTCCGAGACTTCCCTTCTCATTCCTGAAGGCCGGTTCAGAGAGGAAAACCTTTACTGGCTATGAACAGACTTCACAATGGAAGCAGATGGAAGAGCACATCCCTAGGCAGTTAAGTAAAAGTGAGGGAGGCAGAACAGCAACAGGCCTTAGTCGTTAAGGTCCAGCCTCAGGTGGGACCTGGGAAGTCCTGGGTGATGGTGCTGGCCTGCTTCCACTGATGGACATTTCACGCTCCAGACAGAAGGACATGAAAGACTTAAAAAGACATATGTATATCACTGGTCAAGGATGAGAGAACACCAATGGCCATGCCTAAGGAGCTCTCAAAATGTACCCATTCGAATGTTTCTCCAACTGGATATGGTCCAGTTAGAAGTGAGTTATACTTTGCAGAGCCTAGGTTCCCTTTGCAAAGACTCAGACAAATCCACCTAGCCCGACAGTCACATTTATTGTGGTGGGATGTTCCGAAATTTTAATACGCAGCCTTATAAATTAAAGTTGCAAAATGCATACTTTCTTTTTAAGTCTGAAGACTCATTAACCACACAATCGAAAGTGAAAACTCTATGTCTTTTGCTGTTCCTGGAGGTGGCGTGTGGTTGTCCGTGCCACCAGCTTCCCTCCGTGTGTACGTTGTACACGCCCCCCACATGAGCCCACCACTCTCTCTGATCCTCTTGATCAACTTCCTCCTGTTCATCTTTTGTGCTTCATTCAGAACTTCACACATTCAGAAATTCAAAAAACAGAGGAAAGAGCTAAGTCTACACAATACTAACCATTTTGACTAATGTATCAGAGCAGGACTCCAATCACATAATTTACTGGAAATCAACTGAAGTGATTTGGTCTGTGTATTCCCTTTAACCCACGACCTTACCCAGGGCAGGCCTGTGTTTCATTCTTTCTTGCATCCCCTTACCTATCATCAGCCTGGCCCTGCTGGGTGTTCCATAAATTTAGTGAGTGAAACTACTCACATGAGGAGTAATGAAGACCCACAAATCACCCAGTCACGTGAATTAATCTCTAACTCTTTTACTCAGTTATATTTGCATTATGTAGTCAAAACAAAGAATCACAAATAAAGAAAAACCACGTCCTCCATTTGTGCTCCACCTTAAGGAAAACCAACATCTCAAGCTCAGTAAGTAACAACCTCTACTTCACACTAAAGTGGAGTAGAATTCCTAAAATAATGGACTGACCAAAACAACCATGAAAAGTGTTGTTTCTACGTTATTGAAATCCAAACCTAACCTCTGCAGGAGCCCATGGCAGGAATCTTAATCGTTTGAGGTTTGGGAGAGGTGAGACTCAGAGCGACAAAGGCTTGAACCTAGTAGTATTTACTTCACTGAATTGCCCAAATACAAACAGCCCATGGGAGGGACAGTAGCACCCAGCTGCGATGCGACACACAGCAAAATGTAGAAAAGAAAGCAATTCTGTCATTCCTTCCTAGTTCAGTGACCCCTTCTGATCAGAAGATAGGATCCACTGAAAACCAAACAAGCAAACTCACCGCAGCAAGGCCTCAAGTCTCACGGGTCCATTGATGTTTGCTGCTGCCAGAAGCTGCACTAGCCCTTCCGGAGCTCCTTGGCCTGCTGGAAGCTCATCAACGCGTGGTGCCGCCTCAGTGGTTCAAGTTCTCACAGTCTAACCAGACAACAGTTTCTGCTGGGGCATTTCTCCACTAATAAAAAAAGGTAGAGGAGAGAGAAAACCACTAAGCCAAAGGGGGCTAAACTGAATCTGCTGATGCTTTTCTCTTCCACATTACCGAGGACCCAGAAATGGGAAAATTGGAGGGAAAGTAGGATTCTCTACCCTATTTGTTCTGGACACATTTTGTACGTATCTCTTCATATTTACAGGTGAATTTAGTTTGTGACTATTTTATTTTTTAATTTACATATTGGTTCTTCTTTCAAAATTGGTCTAAGAAGACTTGTAAAAATCCTTAAAATGAAACACGGTAGGATAAATTAAGAGAGCGTAGGGAAGATGATCAATGCTCTGTGGGTCGGCTACTGAGATTGAATCCGCGCAGCCAGGCGAGCTGGACTTGGTGGGTCGGTCTCAGGTGTGTGCAGGTGCTGATACCCCAGGCACTGAACCTCTGCTTGGGAGCAGCAGCACCCAATTATCCCAGGGGCTCTCTAACTGTTACCGTTTCCCCTCACTGCTTTGATGTGAAAAATACGGGAAAGCTCTTGTTTACAGCATGGCACTATTAATACCTAGATCCTAAAAGCATGACCCACTGACAAACTCTGAAATAGCCACCGGGGACTGCTCTAAAGCTGGCTATCGTTCCAAGTAGGGGCACCCAGAGAGAGTGCAAAGAACTTGGAACAGGCCACGGTCACCTTCAGAATATTTGCTCTAGGCAGCTCTTTAGAGCCCCTGAAGTAGCCCTATGCTCCTCAATAGCAGGCATGGGCCCCCGGCACAGGCCCCAGGTACAAGCTCTGTTTGTAGAAGCCCTGGACTCTCCCAAGGGGCCCAGAGGCTGCATCTTAATTGGTCTCATGCTGCTCTTTTTACATCTTTGTGTTTGGGCCCACTTTTCGAGAACAGCACTGCCTCTTAGCTCACCGTGACCTCAAAGGTCAGACCACGGTAAGGGCAGAGCTCAAATCTAGTAAAAATGGGTTTGGTGAAAACACTCTTAACAGGTGGGCTGTGGATCTGTAGGAACCAGGAAGTCAGGGTTTGTTGGATCTTCACCCCCTCACACGCTTATGCCACATTCATGCAGGCCTCACACACCTGTCCACGTGCCACCTCAGGAGCTCCACCTAATTGTGAACAGACTCCAAGACAGCCAGGCCACCCTCTCCTCCCGAGGGATGGTCAGAATCCAGTTCCAGGTGTCTCTGTCTTATCTCTGCTTCAGGAGCCCAGGATAGCCCACCTTAACTCTTACTTAGTACCTTTCTGCTATAGACTGAATGCCTGTGCCCCTCTCAAATTCCCATGTTGAAACCTAACCCCCAAGGTGATAAGTGTTAGGAGGTGGGTCCTCTGGGAGGTGATGAGGTCATGACATGGAGCCCCCATGATGGGATTAGTGTCCTTATTAAAGAGACCCCAGAGAGCTCCCTTGCCCCTTCTGCCATGTGAGGACACAGTGAGAAGATGCCACCTATGAACCAGGAATCGGGTTCTGACTAGAAAACAAATCTACTGGCACCTTGATCTTGGACTTCTAGCCTCAGACTGTGAGAAATAATTCTGGTTGCTTATAAGCCACCCAGTCTGTGGTACTTTGTTACAGCAGCCCAAAAGGATTAAGACAATTTCTATATGGATGTTTCTGATACTGAATTCAATATGGAACATGATTAAATAATCATTCCTCTAGAGGGACACAAATTTACTTTCATGTGAGTTACGAATGAATTCTTTCTCTGTACATCTAGAGCACTTTGAAGGTACTTTATTAATTGCCTTGCACCTTACACTATAATGAACATTTATAATATATATATATTTATAATATGTAATGACATTTATATGTCACTTTACCACAATAAACAATGAAGTTCTTAGGCATTCATCTGTTTATTTTTTAATTCCAGTCCTTTAATATGGTTCCTACTGTGTAATCACTCATGAAATTTTTGTCAAATGAAAATATAAATCAGTAAGTGTTGTTTTGTTCTCTTAACTCCCCTTTGACAATAACTGCTAGCACTGTAGCCTTCTAATCATCAGTAGGGCTTAGTTCCAAATGTCCTTCATGTGTTGGTTTTCAATCCTCATTGTAGCCCTGGGAGTAAATAAGAAGCTATTATTGTCCCCATTTTACAGGTGAGAAAGTGAATTCAATTATATCATGGGGTTTAACTGTTATGTTAAAATTCACATATCTAGCCACTACACACCTTATGCCTATTTGTATATTCCCTTTCTCTTTCTTTATATATCGAAAGCTCCTGGAGACAATGTATATAAATCATATAGTGAGGATAACTTGATTCAGACATGAAGTATGTAAGGTTAAAAATAGATCTTTATGTGCTCTATATAATACTATAATGGTGGATACATGCCATTATACATTTGTCCAAACCCATAGAATGACAACACCAAGAGTGAATCCTGATGTAAACTGTGGACTCTGGGTGAGGATGACGTGTCCATGTAGGTTCATCAATTGTAACAGATGCACCATCTGGTAGGGATGGTGATGGTGGGGAGGGTGTGCATGAGTGGAGACACAGGGTACATGAGAACTCTCTGTACCTGCCTCTAAACCTAAAATTGCTCTAAAAAATAAAGTCTATTAAATACAACTTTATAACCACCAGTTAGGATAATGCAGATTTTCTTACTTTTTCAAGACCCTCCACAGATAGTTGTAAGAATAAATGAATTGACTTTTGTTGAAAACATAGAAATCCTCAGAACTAAAAGCATTCCCAGAAAGGAAATAAAATATAAGACATGTACAGCTCCAAAACAATGGAGCAATAACAATAAAAACAATAATAATATTTTGAGTCTAGAATTCCTAAACTTAATCTGTGTGTAATTGCATCTCTGTAACTTAATATGCTTTTCAAGCTATGACCAAGATCATTTCAAATCGGCAGTTTGAAGCATCAGGACTGAATTCTCTTGGTTAAAAATCTTCCACTTTTCTTAGTCAAAAAGAGAAGCGTCAAATTTATGTCAGGAATATAGTGGCTAGGACCAAAACAGAACCTGGGGAAAAATTTTAAATCCTTTAAAACATTATGCTTCCATGTCGATTCAGTACAATATTTTGAACGTTGTATTTCCAATACTGGATTGTTTAACTTGATCCTCGATTTTGGGATTACCACTTCTTAGGTATTTCTATAATTTAATTCCCAGTACTGCCTAAATACAGTATTCTAATTTCTGATCTTACACTTTTTCAAATTACTTTTTTTCACAATACTTTACCTATATTTCAAGACCTCATTAAACTTTTACCTCTTCCAAGAAGACTTTCCAACTACTTCCACTATTTCCAACATTTCTACTGTACCTGTCATGCCTAAGAATAGGCATATTCTAATAGATATATTAGATCTAAAACTATATCTGGTCCTCCCACCAGGTAGGTGGGCTATTCTTAAGGTAAAGCTATTCTATTATAGAATAGCCCTCTTTTCTGGGGCTATTCTAAGGTAAGAATTATAATCATCTTGTATCCTAGCACTTTGCTAGACACAAAACTTACCAGACACTTTGGTTTCCAGAAACAGCATCTTAAATATGCAATTCTAGTGCAGTTTCCTCAATTACTGATTTCCTTGTGCTCCACATACCTCCAGGTTTCTTCCCCCACCAATATCCCTTATCCTTGGCTATTTGACCCCAAGGCTGCAGCAAACTCTATTTCTACATATTCCCTCGAACTGAAGGCTTGCTAGATTCCAGGTACAACACAGCCCTTCACATATACTGACTCGTAAAATCCTTTCAGCACCCCTGAGATATATTATTATCTGCCCCATCAGAGATAAGGAAACTGAGGCGTGAAAAGGACAGTCAGTTTCCAAAGAACTCTCAGCTGGTAAGTGGTAGGGCGGGGACAGAACCCAGGGACCTCCAGCCCTGAAAGTGCAGCAGTGGCAGCAGCTCCTTCACAGGCAGTTTTTGTTTTGATGTGTTTGTTGTTGTCATACGTGTGTTCCTAAGATGGCGCACACTCACTGGATGGGCATCTGGCCCTGATTCTGAGGTCTGTGACCTGTGTGGTCCTCATGTCTCTTGGATGTTCTAAAGCTTAGGCCAGGATTGTGAGTATGCAACTCTGTTCTCTCACGGGAGTATAAAACGTAAAGAGGGTCACAAATACAATTTTGTTATTATGATGATTATCCACAGTAATACCAAAACGAGGGCATTGCTTTTCACATCCATTATTGTTTTACATCAACGATATGGTTTTTGTGTATGTTCATCCAGTTGCTCAATAAATGTTTGTTGATTAGATCATTGGGTCTTCATGGAAGTGGACCTGATTAAACAACACCATATTTTAAGAGAAACTGTATCAGTTTTGAGCATTATTTTCTCTTTGCAAAGAAAAGAAACAGACTTGGGTTTGGACAGCTAACATAAAAAATGGGATGTTTTCTTTTTAGCAACCAAATTATTCTTGAATTATAAAACCCTTGAGGCACGACCAGTTAATGTCAGGCCCATGAGTAAGCATTTTACTCTCCCTGTTACCTAAAATGCCCATCTTCCCGTTACTGTGAACCCAGTGCATCACTCAGAATGTCGAGCCGTGAGTTTTGCAGCACCTAGATTCCTGCACCTCAATTCCTGATCTTCTCAATCAATGAGGAGGTCAGATCAGCGCCCTGTTTCTCTCAAAGGCTGGTGTGAGTTCTTAGTGAAAAGCTGCAGAGAATTTATAACCAGGCAGGGCACGCTGGCTCCAGGGAATGGGTAACCCGGGTTCCACGGCAGTCTATCCCCGACTGCTTCCCCTCATTTGCTTGCTCTCAGCTTCAGTCAGATCTATGTTCTACTGTTATGACCTAACGGCACTGCAATTTTCCCAAACTGGCCAGAACTTTCTGAGAATATACTTAAAGAAAGTAGTCACCCTGCTTCTTTTTTTTTTTTTTAATTGTGAGAATTATGATTATAAGATAGAAGGTAAATGTCTTGAACTGGAGGAGGATAAAGAGATGGATAGGAATCTGAGGATACTAATGTTCTCATCTTTTATTTTTTTATTTATTTATGGCTGTGTTGGGTCTTCGTCTCTGTGCGAGGGCTTTCTCTAATTGTGGCAAGTGGGGGCCACTCTTCATCGCGGTGCGCGGGCCTCTCACTATCGCGGCCTCTCTTGTTGCGGAGCACAGGCTCCAGACGCGCAGGCTCAGTAGTTGTGGCTCACGGGCCTAGTTGCTCCACGGCATGTGGGATCTTCCCAGACCAGGGCTCGAACCCATGTCCCCTGCATTAGCAGGCAGATTCTCAACCACTGCACCACCAGGGAAGCCCCACCCTGCTTCTTGTCAGTCGGCCTTCCTCTTGAGGCATCTGTGTCAGAGCTGGAATCAATGAGTCACACTTGCTGATCAAAGGGGAGATTTCAGCAGAGGAAAAGTTGTGGAGGTTCCCCCACGTTTCCTTCCTACAAAAGTTTTAAGTCAGATGCAGATGCAGATGTTGGGGGACCAGAGGTTTAACCCACACTGACTATTTCCTCGGACATTTTCATTTACTTGGAAATCCCAAACTAGGCACACAGTGGATGCCATTCATTTCTTCCACCTCCACCTTCCAAGGCACCAGGAGGTGGGGTCCAAGTGGGAAAAAAAACAACACAGTAGACGGTAGAGCTGAAGTATTTCACATTCCGTAGATATGCACAAAGCTTCCTGGTAGTTTTTAAGTGTTTTGGGGTCACCGACCCTTTAAGAATCTGAGGAAAAACCATGTTCTCTGCTGTCTCCTTGACACAGCATTTTGAAACTCAAGTCGGAGGACACCCACATCCTCTGACACATTGTAGTCTGTTTGCTAGTAAATGGCCAGACTCTTATAGAGAGAGCTGGTCAAGAGGTCACTGACCCAGGGCCCACCAGCCATGGAAAGAACACAGAGACCGTAGTGCTCTGACCTGGGCTCAGTCCCTTAAATTCATTGGTGTGGAATCTGAAATGGACCATGGAGAGAGATGAGAATCATCAAACTGCTATGCCCCGGCCCTTCTGTTTTTGACACAAAAAATAGACACTAAGCTCATACACAAATTAAACAGGAAAACCACACACTTCTGGGTCAAGGGTTAACTCAGATGTCAAAGCTGTCTTATTGGCAATGACGGCCCAAAAGGAAAGAGACAGAGTTTGTGCAATCAGAGTTGAACCTCCGTTTTAAGAGCAGTGCTAAATGACAAGCTGACTCCTGGGCGGCCATAATGAAGTGCTCCAGACTAGAGGAGTCAAACAACAAAAACCTATTTCCCCCCAGTTCTGGAGGCTGGAAGCTGAGATCACGGTGTGGGCAGGGCTGGTTCCTCTGAGGCCTCTCTCCTGGGTGTGCAGTTGCCGTCTCCTCCCTGTGTCCTCACGTGGTCCTCTCTCTCTGTCTGTCTGTGTCCTCATCTCCTCTCCTCCTTATAAGGACACCAGTCCTAAAGGGCCCACCCCCAGTGACCCTATTTTAACTTAATCTCCTCTTTAAAGACCCCATCTCCAGATACAGTCACATTCTGAACTCCTGGGGGTTAGGTCTTCAACAAATAAACTTAGGGGAGACTCAACTCAGCCCATAGCAGCACATGTGTACATGTATTTCGTTTCCAAATCTTCAGGAAGGAGCATTCAGTTGAGCGTTTGGGACTGACCCTTCTAAGCCATACACAGTCTTGTCCTGTCATTTAAACTTTTTGCGTTTGTGTTCACATACATATGGATCTCCTGCATGAGGAGCAGTTTGCGGTCTGGTTTTATTGCTTCTCTCACAGTTTGCAGCACAGGGCTGGACACATACGAGGTTCTCACTTGGGATTCCAACTCTAATCGTTCTGTTTTTGGCATGTCGCCCGCCATTCTCTTCCTGACTGTTCAAGAGTCGAGTATGCATTATGCTCCCTGGGTCCTGGGCTAATACTCTGGCTGAGCAAACCAGGTTTTCCAAAATCTCCATCTGCACCCTGGCTTCTCTTGAACTAAGTATGCATGGCTGAGCAGACTCAACATCTGATGCAATACTTAAAATGTAGAAAAGGCGTTTGATGAAGGTTTGTCGAGTGAGTTAATGTCTTGAATTAATTATACTCATCTTGTCTTTTTCTAACTGACCTCTGCCTCTGCATCAAAATCTCCACAGATACCCCACACAGGAGACCCCTTCCCTCTGAGGGCCGTGTCTCCTGCAAAGGTCAGGATATATGGCTTGCTTCCTATTCAGTGGCGACTGTACCACTCCAGGCCTCTCTGTCCTCTCTCACACTCCTACGGAGGGACAGGATGAGACTGAGGGGACTGCCATAGGTCTGAGCCACTTCATTACTGAAACCTCTTTTAAAAAATCTCTGTATTGACGTTTTTGATAGAAATGATTAATGGTCCTTTGAAAAAAAGCTGGAAAACATGGACAAAATACACAGGAGGAAATACAACTCACTTGTGTTGGCCAAACTTAGTAGCACAACCATCATTATTTTGGGGGTGGGGTGTGTACCCTTCTTCGTTGCTATGGCAATGTGAGTAAACCATCCCCTTCGTACAGTCAAATAAGCATTTTACATGTATCATGGTGAACAGGCTGCCTATGCAACGTGATATCCCGCTTTGTTCACTTAGCATTTCCAAGTAATTTAAAATTCTTTAAAACGATTATTTTTAGTGACTATGTAATACTTTATCTTAATAATGTACCTAAATTATTTAGTCATGCTCTGAGTCTTGACCACTTCTGATGTTAACAGTTCAGCATAACTAGAGAGAACCTCATTGCACATAGATCTTTATAGATAAATCATATTCTATATAAAGATATATTCCTAGGAATTGAATTACCAGTTCAAGGGGCACAGATAATGTTAAGTTTCAATGTTATAAACTGAGAAACTCTTTCTGGGAATTCTGTACCAATACAGACTCTGACCAGGAGTGAATGAGATTATCTACCAGAAATTCTAGCAGAAAGGAGGGTTTTTATTAAAAGAAAGAAAGAAAAGAAAAAAGGTTGTAAATTTGTCAGGCAAAAAGTGATAGCTCAGTTTTAAGAATATGAATTTCTTCTCGTTACTAGAGAAGTTGAGGAATTTTCCCTTTGCTTTTCAGTCCCTACTTTTCTTGTTCTGTGAGTAACCCTTTGGTCATTTTCCTGTTGGAAACGATCTGCCTGTAATCCTTGTGGCACACAGTTCCCTAGTTTCTTATATACCTTTAGTTATTTCACAATGAATGCTGTTAGGCTCTCTGAAGCTTTTTGCTTTATCCAACCGTGTGGGAGCCCAGGATGGCACGTGGACTCTGTCTGGTCAGCCAGTAGGGCTGTGGGGCTGGGCTGCAAAGGCTGTAGGGCAAGCCAGGACCAGAACTCATGAAAGCAGTGACCATAGGAGAAGGTCAGTGCTTTTGTTATACCGTTGCTGATCCTGAATAGTCTCTGAACCTATTTGTATCCTGCTTATGATTGTCTTCCATTGATTGTCTTCTTGGAAAGTCCCTTTTTCTTCTTGACATAATTAAATGGTCCTCAATTTTTAAAAAAATAAATTTATTATTTATTTTTGGCTGTGTTGGGTCTTCCTTGCAGCGCACGGGCTTTCTCTAGTTGTGGCGGGCGGGGGCTACTCTTCGTTGCGGTGTGCAGGCTTCTCATTGCAGTGGCTTCTCTTGTTGCAGAGCACGGGCTCTAGGTGCACGGGCTTCAGCAGTTGTGGCACACGGGCTCAGTAGTTGTGGTTGCAGGCTCTAGAGCACAGGCTCAGTAGTTGTGGTGCATGGGCTTAGTTGCTCCGCGGCATGTGGGATCCTCCCGGACCAGGGCTCGAACCCGTGTTCCCTGCATTGGCAGGCGGATTCCTAACCACTGTGCCACCACGGAAATCCCCTCAATTTTAAAAAATTGTTATTTTTAGTGTTGTAGCTTTCTACATATTCCATTAAATTCTTCTTCAATTTATTTTTATATATGGTATGAATTAAGGATCTTCACTGATTTTCTCCCAACTAAGTCTACACATTTTTCAACATCATTTATTGAATTAATTACCTTCTCTGTTACCACTAAGTTTCTCTCTATTATTAGTATTTGCTTCTGGGATAGCTAATCTTTTCCAATGATTAAAGTATTTACTCTTCTACCAGTACCAAAGGATTTTATTTCCTGTAGACCTAGTAGGGCTGGCTCTCCTTCATTACGCACTCATATTTTTCTTTTTTTTCTTTAATCTTCCTTGGAAACTTGGGTTTCCCCGTGAGCCATCCAACCTATGAGACCATGGCTCTGCCGTCTGACAACAGCAGAGAAGAGCTCTGGCCAAACATTATTGAGGACCTGGTGAAACCGAGAAGGCCTCTGGGCAGAGGACCGCCGTCCTGGGCTGTAGGGGAGACCTGGGCCGGAGCGACAGGGAGAGGAAGCTGTAGGAACCACTGCTCAGGGGGCCCTCCTGTCCTTCTGATTCCCTGATTCTGAGCACCCATGGCATGTGGACCTCCACCCTGATGCTTCATTGATCCTGCAGATTTCCTGGATACTGTCTCCAAATAGTCACGTTCTGTATGTCTTGTCAAGTTTCATGAACTCTGTCTGACTTCTGTTGGGCTGCCTCACACTTCCAACCCAGTGCAACTATCTGTGCTATCCCACACAGGAGCCACTGGCCACCTGTGGCCATACAGCACTAGTGCTGTATTTTTTTTTTCCATCCCTACTTGGGGTTTAGACATGGGGCTTTAGTCCACTTACACACTGTAAACTTCATTTACAATCTCTAACTAGAAAATTATAAAGCTAACAGCCTTCTAATCTGATCTGTGTAACTGCATGAGAGGTTGCTCTATTTTAAACCTAACTCACCACAATAATTTTTCTATTTAGTTGCCTGACAAACTAATCAAAATGGGATTTAAACATTTTATTGTGCATATTCCTTTTACAGGGATTTTGATCTTTGAAAAGAAAACAACCAATATCTTGCCTGCTGCTTTTTGTACTTTTCGAGTAAAGGAGGTAAGAAAACTGTATTGCTTTATTTTTCCATCCCCCAACTAGAAGAGGTAACCAGAATTCCAACCAGGTAAAAGCAGCTAGGCTCACAGCGAACTGCAATCAGCTTCACAGATTAAAGGTATGTATAATGAATCAAAAAAGAATTTCAAGTACTAACGCAATTAATGTGGAATACCACTAATGCAACAGAGCAACCGAATCTTACCTACTTTGATTTCTATTTTTTTTTAGTTTAAATTTACACAGTCATGTGTGACCATTGGGTATCACAGGGGTAGACATGGTAAGAAGTTGATCCTTATCCCGGCCATACTACCTGGTCCTTGCAAAGAATGGTTCACAAAGAACTCAAGTAACCTGTCTTTGTCTTCACCAGGTCAGAAGAGCAGTCAGCAGCTGGAGATCAGAGGTGATTAGGGCAACTCTCCCAGGGAGCCAGGAGGGCCCAAGGCTTATCTTACTAAAGCATAATGACATTCCGGGCAAATACAGGGCACCAAAAGAAGGGGAAACGGCAAGAAGAGACCACTTGTGCCCAGACTGACACCAGGATCATGTGAACACAGAGCAGGGGCTGCAGCTCATGAAGGCACATCTGTAGGACGTGTTGAAGGGGAGCCCAGAGAGCTCTGTCGACTAGTTCAGATCCAGACCCAAGTCCCCACTGGGGCAGCTTCACCAAGCCCCAGCGGACAGAGGACCCCCTCCCTCTGTGTGGTCAGTCAGCCTCATCAGACACACCAAAGTAACTTCCAAACCACCACCTGGAGGGACGATGATGGGCTGTGGATGCATCGCTTCCTTCTAGCCTTGCCTCCCTGTGCCTGTAGCTAAGAAGCTTCCAAGTTGCCAGAACCTTGCACAGAGCATTTTCATTTATTGTGCAACTAAGCCAGTTTGGGGCTAAACATATTTTAAAATGTCAGCCTACTTATTTGGTCCATGGGATGAGAAATGCAAGATTCTCAGAAAATGCCATGTTTGGCTTGGACTTTGTCCTGGAATGCGGAATGGAACAAATGCTAAATCCTCCTAGAGTGATATGAGGATTAAAAGAGAAAGTTTGAGTAAAAGCAGTTGGTAACCTCTGATATGCTGCATTTCACCAAGTTTCCTTACTGTTATTATTTGTCATTGTTGCCATGATTAGAGCAATTAGATTGTATTGTAACAGATGTATTAAATTGAGAAGATGTGTGGAATCTGAAAAAAATAAGATCATTCCCAGAATTTCCAAACTGAGGAGGCTGTGCAAATAACTCCCACCAAAAAAAATTATTTTTAAAAGAAAGAGAAAAACAAATATTGTATATTAATGCATATATGTGGAACCTGAAAAAATTGGTATAGACCATCTTATTTACAAAGCAGAAATAGAGACACAGATGTAGAGAACAAACATAAGGATACCAAGGGAAAAAGGGGGGGTGGTGGGATGAATTGGGAGATTGGGATTGACACATATACACTATTGATACTATGTATAAAATAGACAACTAATGAGAATCTATTGTATAGCACAGGGAACTCTACTCAGTACTCTGTGGTGATCTAAGTGAGAAGGAAATCCAAAAAAGAGGGGATATATGTATACGTATAGCTGATTCGCTTTGCTGTACTGTATAAACTAACACAATATTGTAAAGCAACTATACTCCAATAACAAAAATAATATGTAAAAAAAAAGAAAGAAAAGAAAAATGAATAACTCTCTCTTCGATGGCACTGAACCAATTGAAGGGATAAAAGATGAAAGCTCAGTAAGAAAGAGGCCGAGCCTGCTTAGGGATGCTGGCTGTGGCCGACTGACCAGAGACCTCAGCTCAGTGTCCCTGTTCTGTCTGGTTGGGGACTTTCCAGGGAGAAAACCCTCCTGTGCACTTAGCTCCAGCATTCAGTATCCACCACCTCCATGAAGATGACACATGAATCAGTGACTGCTGATACCTGGCTGGACCCGTTTGGGGCAGGCTGATGAACAGGGTTCACCTGTTTTACCTGCCTGCTCTGCCTGCCCGGCCACAGGCCTGGTGAGGCTGCAGACTGCGCTGGGCACCCACCATGTCTCAGAGCCTGGCTCCTCCACGAGAGCTGCACCAGCAGCACCAGCCTCACCCGGGAGCGTGTGAGAAATGCAGAGGCTCAGGCCAGCCCCCAACCTGCCGAAACCGCATCTGCGTGTAGCTACAACCTGCCGTGAGTTCTGACAGGTGACAGGCGCCAACTTCCACCAGATGGTAAATTTTTACTGTGTTTCTCTACTCCCCAGCGGGGACTGAGCCTCCTTCGGCCGGCCTCCACAAGCCACACTCCAACATCTGCCCACAGGGCAAGATCACATCTCCTCGCCAAGTCCCAGATAGCCTATGCGGGCACCTCTGGGGTCCCTGTGGCCCCACTAGGGCACGCCTATGGGTCATTTCCACTCCTGGCGCCTGCTTCGTGGCTCCTTTTCACGCAGTGCACAAACCGATCCCACCTCCTCTGCAGCTCTTTCCACCCATCTCACCCCTGGTCCCTGTGCCACCATTTGCACCGGCTCAGCTGTTCAATACACACCTCTGTGGAGAAGGTGGACTTTCCACATGGAGAGTCTGCTATTCATTGATTTGTTTCTGTGTGCTTGTTCACAGAATACTCAGTTACGGTGCCAGGCACTGGGGTTACCAGGAATGGGGAGAGAGAGAGCCCTGCTGTCTTGCAGGCAGCCGTTTAGAGAGACACCTGGTCTCTCACAACTGTTGTGAAAGCTAATGGAAACCCAGAGAAAGAAGCAACGTTTGTGCATGGAATGGCAATTTCCCTGCATTTTAGCTTCATTAGAGACAAACATAATTAAAATTTGCTCTTACTGAGGCACATTTTCCATTTCAGGTGAGAAGCTATGAGACTGCACACTTTAGCTCTCTGTGCGTTTATGCCAGATGAATTGCCGTCTGTGCTACTGGATTTTAGAGTTAGTGAATAAGAGGTTCTTTTGCTGGCCAAGGTTTCTGGATTAAGATGCTCTCCAAATTTCCAGACCAACATATTTGCAGTTGCTGAGACAAAAGCTGCTGTATCCTACCTTCCCATCCGCAAGTGTTCTGTTTTGCTCATTCTCTTTCTGTTTCTGCCACATAAACAACTCAACTTTGTTGGTAAATTGACTGCTTGGAAGAAACTCACATTATGAATACTCCCTTAATATATAATCCTTTTATGTGCGCTTCATCGTAATAATGCCAAAGATTTAGAAATTAATTCTGCCATAGAATTTCAGAAGTAATTAAAAGGGGTGAGAAGACACTCCAATGACTGTAAATTTATAATAGTGTTCTTTTTCTATTACCATGAGCAACCGTATGCACACCGTGTTTTCTGTTTAGTTCCCTTTGAAACATTTTTAAATAAATAGAGAAAAAAACATATTCTTGTATAAGCATGGGCTTTTGTGCCTTTCGTGGCTCAATGCACGTTTGTTTATGGGATAAGACTGATTTAAGCCTCTTAAACTTGACAGAAAACCAAATTAGTGCTATTTCCTGTTTGTTAACACAAGATTTGCCTCCATTCCATGCTGCTGTACGCTGACAACACTGCCATCCCATCTGTGTGCAGCAGGAGGGTTAGAGTGTAGGGTCTGCCTGCCTGCAGGTGAGCTGCAACGGGATCGAGGGGGTTGACAACCACACAGGCAGGAGTCAAAGTCAGAATACTCATGACTAGAATGCGGGAGGGTGGGCAGAAACTGGTGGAATTTGGTGGGATGTTGAGCAAAAAAACTGGGGTAAGACAAAGTAAAGTGAATGAAGAGGTCAGGAGGGAGAGGCGTTTTGTGGGGCAGGCGGGGTCCAGATGAGTGACTTCTTAAGGTGGAACCCATTGTTTGTGACCTGATTCCTCGGTCAGCAAGAAGGAACGAATGCACGGTTGACTGCATCGCCAACCCAACAGGAGTAGAGATAACCACACCCACCACGAACACAAACAGGTCCCAGCCTCAACGTGCTCAGGCAGCGGCTCCCATCCACCTTCCACACCCCACTGCCTGTCAACCCAGAGTTGGAACGCCATGTGGATCTTGATCTTAAAATCCTGATTTCGGGTTCTGGCTTCAGGTTTTTGAGCCAGGAAAGCTTGACAGGTGTGTCAGTGATGCCTTAACTTTTCAGAATCGCAGTGTCCCTCATCCATACAACTGGAATGATAATAAATGTGCTCTTACCTCATTGAGTTTTATGAGGATCAGATAAAATTATGAGGGTGAAAGTGTCTTAGGAACTCTGCGAGACCCTTCCAGTGCCAACAACTATGAACAACCAGGGGACAGCAGGGGAGCCAGTGTGGTTCCAGCAACAGTCAAGGCCCTTGCTCAGGTGCCGTGGGGCTTAACTGGCCAGCCAGGTCATAGAGAAAGATGCTACGGGAAGATAACTATGGGAAGGTTCACTCCATCCAGAAGGAAGCCTGTGCAGGAACACCAGCTGTTGTTGACTTTTATGATCTCAATTTCCAAATTCACTTCCTTGGGACCTTGACCCTGTGTGGTTGTGCTGCTTTGCATTCGTGGCTGGATGTGGGAGCCAGCTCTCATCTCTCGGTTATTATAATTATACCGGGGAACTCGGCTGTCTGGGTGCCACAGGCATCCTAAAAATGTTCTCATTGTTTCTGAATACACAACCTCGAAAGGATGGCAATTCCAGGAAGAAGTTATGCAAAAGCATTCATAATGCCTTCAAATTTATTCCCAGGCTAACTTCCTAATTCTGGAAACAGCAAAACAGCGTCACATGAGTGAGATATGCTTGTATTTTACGTGTGGCACCAAGTAGAACCTCATCGCCGCCATGAGGGCGCGGGAAGCAACATTAGCATAGTGTCAGGTGCCATCATCAGCACCATCTCCAAGACCCTCCTGTTTCTGGCATCCTTCCCCTCTGGCATGCCCCAGGACCTACTGTGTGTGAGTGTGGTTTTTCTTAAATGGAGGAACTCATCTCCTCCCCTACATAAAATAATATTGTTATTTAAGACTTTGATCTGTGGGGGCTTCTCCTTCCTTCGCTCAGGGACTTTTACAGACTGGGGAGCACGCACAAGGCACGGTGTGGCAAACATCTGTCCAGCCTAAACAGGGAGCCAGAGAGAGGTAAGTCCTCTAATCTGGCCGAGGAGACCAAGGCCCATAGTAAACAGAGGTGCCCTGGCATCGTATCCAAACAGGTTGGCTGTTGTCTTCCAGCGAGTGTGCCGATGAATTAACTCTTTATATTTCACGCCTCAATAGCAGACCCTTTCCATCTCTTCAGAGCACCAAGCATTGTAAATCCCTGTTTTATTTCATCTGTGTGATGTACAGATGGTACTAGAAATTGTGACACAGGGATGGACACCATGTCATCCATTCTCCTCATTGGAAAGGATCCTAGGTTCTAAACAAATAAGGCAAACTCAGGATAATACAGGAAAATGTTATGAAGTTGGGTTTGTGGGTACGAAGATGCCTGGTATCTGCAGAGGCTGCAAAAATATGAGAAGAGAAAGTGCCATCCTTTCTCAAGGTCCCCAGTTTTTTCACTCTCTTTATGCCACATAGTTGAGGATCGGGCTTGACTGGCTGCTCGGGTGGCATGTCAGGGAAGACCCTGTGTGCTACAACTAGGAGAAACCCAGCTCAAACTGGACCAAACACTGAAGGGGGCTGGCTCACTGGCTCCCACGAGGGAACAGTGCAAGGTGGACTCCCAGGAGCCAGATGCTACTGGTCTCTGCTCTCCAGTCCTGCACCATTTCTTGCAAGATTCGCCCTTGCCGCACTCTCCATCCACCTGTCCCCACGGCCCTGCATGGACAGAGCCACTACAGCAGAGCCATCATGGTAGGAAGGGGAATGGAATACAGAGGCTCCATCAACTGGCTCAGTCCAAGCCTTGCTCATCCTCAAGCAGCTTGCCCAGCTACAAACTGCCAAAAGCAGAAAAGGAGACCGTGTTTTAAACATAAGCTCCTTCTACTGGAGTCTTCTGTGCACTTTTAGCCACAGGTCCTTCTTCAGAGTAAGGTGTGGATTGTATCCAAAATGGTACATCTGAGTGGACTTTAGAAAGACTCCTCTGCTCTCAATTCTCTCCCTCAGTGGGCTACTACAATGTCTAAACTACCCCCCACTGGGGTAACATAGTAATATTAATGAGACATTTATTAAAAAACACAGAAGCCTATAGCCGACTCAGTGTCCCGTATTGAATTAGCTTCATGGATTAGCCCTTTAACTTGCAAAGACTCAGAACAAGTCTTGACGAGAGAAGTGGGGCAAAGCATTACCAGAGTGGGTGGATATCTATGTGACTAACAAATTGCTTTGGAACCCAGTTGCAGACAGCCAATCGCAGGACACAATCTCAGAGTTCCGGTGATTAAGTGACCTGCTACTTCACATGAATGGTAGAGCCACAGCAAGATGACTTAAATTGATTCAGTGCCCTTTCAATTTTACTGCCTTCCAGAGAGCACTAGATGGAAGGGGAATTTCAGGATGCAAAAAAGTGAGATTAAGAAATGCAAATATACAGCTTTCAGGAGCCAGGCCGGCTTCCCCTTCAGCTTCCCCATCCACCTCATCCAGAGGGACAGCCCCACACCTACAGGAAGGCAGACAAGACAGGCCTCTTACAGGTTTATATAGAAACTGATACCTGCATTTATATAACGACTTCCTCTACCTTAAAATTTCTACTCCTGTCACATGCTGGGAGATGCTCATGTTTGTATAAGAAATATGCCCCTGATATCCGATTCTGCCAACTAAAAAAGTCAAATTATGAATATCTGTTTGTTGAAAAACATCTATTGTGCTCAGTAGAAAAGGCACATCTTTTTGTTCTAATCAACGTCAGCTGCCGGCCCACAAAAAATGAGGATATATAAAAAGTATCATAGAAGTGGCTCCAGCATCTTAATTAATTGGGTCAATTTGGGAGTAGATGACAAGGCTTTTTTTCTTCATAAACCTTCACTGATCTCCTTAAAATAGTGCTGACACAAGTGGAAGTAATTCAAATTGATGGCAGGTAAAGTCCTAGATGAGGTCAAGATTTCTGGAACAAGCCAGGCCATAATCAGCATTAATCTGCTGGGATTTAATGATCTCCACACATAATAACAATAAACAAATCCAGGTGTGGCCTTTAACTGGGGGATTAAAGTCAGGAGAGGAAAATTTTCAAACCTTTTTTCTTAGCCCAGCGTCAGGATTCCTCTGTCCAGTTTGGTGAAGGACACACAGAGGCTAGAGTCTGAGAAAGGCAGTTTAGATTCTCAGAAAACAAAACCAAACCAGAAAACAGAGCACTGACCCTTGACTCCTAGTGAGAGATGCCAAGGACTGGATCTCACGCAGTCTCTAGGTTGGCCACAGCGTGTGCATCTGAAGTAATCTGCCCACCGTGGTGCCGATTCTCTCCTTTGGATGTTGGAACACTGCCCCCAGTCTTGTTGGGGAGGCCGGCGACGGCCAAGTGATGCCCTTGGGAGACAGCAATTAGTGCCTCCTGCACAGGCTCAAGGATGTCTGAGTGTCTCCCTCCGTCCTCCCCCCACAATCCCGATATCTCTTCTGGAATATTTTAAGCCAAATCTAAGACTTCATATGATTTCACATTAATCACAAATAAGAATCTTTAAAAAATGTCACAGCACACCATTATTATATTGACTAAACTGTCAGCATTCTTAGTATTACTTAATATGCTGTCAGTTTTATATTAGACCCCCATGCCCCCATCACCTAGTTTCAATAATTATGAACACGCGGCCAACGCGTTTCACCTAAAAGTCCCACACAATCGTTTTCCTCTCCATAGGATTATTTTGAAGGAAATCTGAGACCTTCTACCATTTCATTTGTAAATAGTGTGTGTCTCTGACAAATAGGCCCTCTCTTTTAAAATATAACCACAATAGCATGATCAGTAATAACAATAATTAGCAATAACTCATTCTATTAAAAGTATATTACAAATAAATATACAATTCAAATTACCTGATTTTAAGTGTGTGTGTGTGTGTGTGTGTGTGCTCGTGTGTGCACGCCTTTATACAGGCATATGTATATATTTGGTTGGCTTGTTTAAATCAGGATCCAAACCCATTCTAAACATTATGTTTGGCTGACAAGTCTCTTAAATCTCCTTAATCTGAGGTTCTCTCGCCTTTTATTTTTGTAACTTGCAGTTAACCAGATTCCTTGTCCTGCAGAGCTTTCCCCAATCTGGATTTTGGTGATTGCATACCTGTGCTGTCTTCTATCTCTTTCTCGGTCCCTTGTCCCTTGCGTGTCCCTGGAGTCTGGTACAAAGATCTACATCTGTGCTGCCCAGCAGCTACTGAGCATTTCAAATGTGGTTCCTGTGAGCATCTTTAATTTATTGAAATTAATGTAAATTTAAAAACTGATACTCTATTGTTACTGGAAAAATTTCAAGTATGATTGGAACAGCTTTGGTATGTGAATCTACTTTTTAACTGTAAATTTTGTAAAATCTAAATACAGATAAAGTTTTTCCAATGAAAATTTAGCAACGAAAGTAAGATATCCTTGCAAGTGTAAAATATACACAGCATTTCAAAGACAGAGTAGGAAAAAAATGTTTTAAACTCTCATCAATATTTTTTACATTGATAACATTATGAAATTGTGATATTTTGGATACACTGAGTTAAATAATATATACTGTTATATAATATAATATATAATATATATAATTAATTATTAATAATTACAATAAATATATAATATATTATATATATAATAAATATATTATTAATATATATAATTAATTCTCACTTATTTCTCCTTACCTTTTTCATGTGTTTACTAGAAAATATAAAATTCCCATCTGGCTCTCTTTATATTTCTATTGAACAGCACTGATGCAGAGGCTTAATAAGATTGAGACTGGTTTGGGGACGAGAGTTGTCTGTGGATGGAATGTACCACGTCAGATGCCTGGGGTTCTAGTTGTTTCTCTTCGGTGTTGTGATGGCCGAGCCCTCAGCACAGCCTTATCAAGTTCTCTATCAGTTCTTCACCCAGTGGTTTTGGCAGCATTGATGACTATCCCCTTGATTTTTGTGTCATTAGAGATCGCAAAATTCTGATATTCTAGCTCTGTGGTTCTTTCCTTTGCTGCCAAAATTTCTACAAAGAACTTTCCTGAACAACTTTTTTTTTTACCCAGAAACACAGTTCATACAGATAAAGTGGGATAAATGCCTGTTTTGTACCCTATATTTACAAGTTTTATAATCATTTAGTCTGAAAAAAGTGGTGAACATTTAGAACACTCATTTAGTCTGAAAAAAGTGGTGAACATACTTTTCATTTTTCATTTCTGTTCATTTCTGTTCTGAAGTATCATTGTGATCTAATGGATTTTGGCAATATGCTGTGTTGTGATAAATTGCAGTTATTACTTGTCTGATGCTCAATTGTCTCAGTGTGGCTGGTGGGAATCCTTTAATTCTGATTCTTTTTGTCATGATTCTGCTACTGTTCTCACTTTCTGGAACAAGAAGCTGGTCATCAGGATCATTTATATATTTCCTGCCCATACCTGGAATCAGCATTTTCTCCAAGGAGCACTGGCTCCTTTTAATGGGAAATCTAGAATCACAATTAGGGTACCAAACATATAAAGAAGAGCTAATACATATCCTTCTCAAACTATTCCAAAAAATTGAAGAGGATGGAGCACTCCCAAATTCGTTCTATGAGGCCACCATTACCCTGACACCAAAACCAGACAAAGACACTATAAAAAAGAAAATTATATGATGATATGAATATAGATGTAAAAATACTCAACAAAATATTAGCAAACTGAATCTAACAATATATAAAAAGGATCATATACCATGATCAATGGGATTTATTCCAGGGATGCAAGGATGGTTCAATATTCACAAATCAATCAATGTGGTAAACAACATTAACAGGAAAAAAAAAAGGAAGGATAAAAATCACATGATCATCTCAATAGACACAGAAAAGGCATTTGACAAAATTCACCATCCATTCATGATAAAAACTCTCATTAAAGTTGGTATAAGGAGAATATATCTCAACATAATAAAGACCATTTATGACAAACACACAGCTAACATCATAGTGGTGAAAAGCTGAAAGCCTTTCCTCTAAATTCAAGGACAGTATAAGGATGCCCATTCTCACCATTTCTATTTAACATAGTATTGGAAGTCCTAGCCACAGCAATCAGAAGAGAAAAATAAGTAAATAAAAGGCATCCAAATTGGAAGGGAAGTAAAACTGTCACTATCTGCAGATGACACAATACTATATATAGAAAACCCTAAATCATCACCAAAAAACTATTAAAATTAATAAGTGAATTCAGCAAAGTTGCAGGATACAAGATTAACATATAGAAATATGTTGCCCTTCTGTACACTAAAGTTGAACTATCATAAAGAGAAAGAAAAAAATCCCATTTAAAATCACATCAAAAAAAAAAAACCTTAGAATAAACTTAACCAAGGAGCTGAAAAACATACACTATAAAAACTATAAAACACTAATAATGAAGGAAACTCTAGATGATACAAACAGATGGAAAGACATCCTGTGCTCTTGGATTGGAAGAATTACTATTGTTAAAAGAGCCATACTACCCAAAGTAATCTACAGATTTAACGCAATCCCTATCAAAATACCCATGACATTTTTCACAGAACTGGAACAAATAATCCTAAAATTTATATGGAGCCACAAAAGACCCTGAATTGCCAAAGCAATCTTGAGAAAAAAGAACAAAGGTGGAGGTATCACTCTCCCTGACTTTGGACTGTACTACAAAGTTACAGTAATCAAAACAGCATGATGTTGGCACAAAAACAGACACATTGATCAATGGAACAGAATAGAGGACCCAGAAATAAACCCATGCTCCTATAGTCAATTAATCTACAATGAAGGAGACAAGAATATACAACGGAGAAAAGACTCTGAGATTAGGACATTTCTTCACACCATGTTAAAAAAAAAAAACCTCAAAATGGATTAAAGACCTAAATGTAAAACCAGATACCATAAAATTCCTAGAAGAGAACATAGGCAGAAGATTCTTTAACATAAATCATAGCAATATTTTTTTGCCTTCTTTTAAGGCAAAAGAAATAAAAGCAAAAATAAACAAATGGGACCTAATTAAACTTGAAAGCTTTTGCACAGAAAAGGAAACCATCGAGAAAATGAAAAGACAACCTACTGAATGGGAGAAAATATTTGCAAACAATATGGCCAACAAGTGGTTAATATCCAAAATATGTAAATAACTCATACAACTCAATATGAAAAAAAAAACCCTACAAAACATGGGCAGAAGACCTGAAGAGACATTTTTCCAATGAAGGCATACAGATGGCTAACAGGCACATGAAAAGATGCTCAACATCACTAATTATTCGAGAAATACAAATCAAAACAACAATGAGCTATCACCTCACACCTGTCAGAATGGCTATCATTAACAAGTCTACAAATGACAAATGTTGTCGAAGATGTGGAGAAAAGAGAACCCTTGCACCCTGTTGGTGGAAATGTACGTTGGTGTAGCCACTACAGAAAACAGTATGGAGGTTGTTCAAAAAGCTGAAAATAGAACTACCATATGATCCTGCAATTCCACTCCTGAGTATACATCCACAGAAAATGAAAACATAATTTGAAAAGATACATGTACCCCAATGTTCATAGCAGCATTATTTAAAAACAAACAAATGTATATTGCAAGACAGAAACAGACTCTCAGATATAGAGAACAAACTAGTGGTTACCAGTGGTGAGAGTGAAGGGGGTAGGGGCAAGACAGGGGTATGGGATTAAGAGAAGCAAACTACTAAGTATAGAATAGATGAGCAACAAGGATATGTTTATTGTACAGCACAAGAAACTAGAGCCATTATTTTGAAATAAGTTTTAATAAAGTATACTCTATAAAAATACTGAATCACTATGCTGTATACCCAAAACTGATATATTTTAAATCAACTATACTTCAATAAAAATAATAAAAAAGTACACAGTGATATGTTTAATTTAAACTTATAAAGTTTTTAATTTTTTAATCTGTATCAACTTTTTTCTTTGTGCTAAGATTCTGGTTTCTAAAGACATTAACATAATTATTGATTTTACCTATGAATATATAAAAGTTTTAAAAAATATGATTATCACTGATACTATGATTACTGAAGAGTTCAAGACTTCTTTCTTTTTGTCCAAAGCACTACTAGCATCGTACAGTTAAATTATTGTGTTGAAGTTACTCAAAATAGTATTTTATTTGCCAGTTAGCGACCACCTTCATACATAGCTAGGGACATTTATTTTTTGTTTGTTTTCAGTATTTGGGGACTGCTTTTTAGGTTTTGGTTTAATTTTGCCTTATATAAAAATATGCATAGTTCCAAAATCAAATCTGCAAAACAAGATATATTCAGGGATGTCTTTCATCCCTGACTCCCCTGTGTCTTCCCTCCACTACAGCATTCTTTATATTCAGTGTTTGGTTTATCTTCCCATTTTAGTGCCGGGCTTCATCACCTTGTTTCTGACACTGGCAGGGAAGACATCAGTGATGCCCATTAAGTAATATGTTGACTTTTAGACTGTGGATTATTTTTTTTCATTTTTAAATGTACATTTTATTTTTATTTATTTATTTTTATTTTTAATAGATCTTTATTGGAGTATAATTGCTTCATAATACTGTGTTAGTTTCTGTTGCACAACAAAGCGAATCAGCCATATGCATACACATGTCCCCTTATCCCCTCCCTCTAGAGCCTCCTTCCCATCCTCCCTATCCCAGCCCTCTAGGTCATTGCAAAGCACTGAGCTGATCTCCCTATGCTACGCTGCTGCTTCCCACCAGCCAACTATTTTACATTCGGTAGTGTATATATGTCGATGCTACTCTCACTTCGCCCTCCCACACCATGTCCTCAAGTCCATTCTCTATGTCTACCTCTTTACTGCCCTGCAACTAGTTTCATCAGTACCTTTTTTTTTTTTTTTTAGATTCCATATATATGCGTTAGCATACAGTATTTGTTTTTCTCTTTCTGACTTACTTCACTCTGTATGACAGACTCTAGGTCCATCCACCTCACTACAAATAACTCAATTTCGTTTTTCTTTTTTAAAAAAATTATTTATTTGTTTTTATTTTTGGCTGTGTTGGGTCTTCGTTGCTGAGCATGGGTTTTCTCTAGTTGAGGCAAGTGGGGGCTACTCTTTGTTGTGGTGTGCAGGTTTCTCATTGTTGTGGCTTCTCTTGTTGCAGAGCACAGGCTCTAGAGCACAGGCTCAGTAGCTGTGGCACACGGGCTTAGTTGCTCCGCAGCATGTGGGATCTTCCCAGGCCAGGGATTGAATCCATGTCCTCTGCATTGGCAGGTGGATTCTTAACCACTGCACCATGAGGGAAGCCCTCGTTTCTTTTTATGGCTGAGTAATATTCCACTGTATATACGTGCCACATCTTCTTTATCCATTCATCTGTCAATGGACATTTAGGTTGCTTCCATGTCCTGGTATTGTAAATAGTGCTACCATGAACATTGTGGTACATGACTTTTTTGAATTATGTTTTTCTCAGGGTATATGCCCAGTAGTGGAACTGCTGGGTCATATGGTAGCTCTATTTTTAGTTTTTTAAGGAACCTCCACACTGTTTTCCATAGTGGTTGTATCAATTTACATTCCCACCAACAGTGCAGGAGGGTTCCCTTTTCACCACACCCTTTCCAACATTTATTGTTTCTAGATTTTTTGAAAATGGCCATTCTGACTAGTGTAAGGTGATACCTCATTGTAGTTTTGATTTGCAGTTCTCTAATAATTAGTGATGTTGAGCATCTTTTCATGTGCCTCTTGGCCATCTGTATGTCTTCCTTGGTGAAATGTCTATTTAGGTCTCCTGCTCATTTTTTAACTGTGGACGCTTGACGTTTTAAGACTTATCCTACTTAGACATAATTTCAGCTCTGTGCTCTTCAAACCAGACTGGGAGTCCACAGAAGGTTGAGTCTACTCATAAACTTATTTCCCCAACATGTTTTGGGGGCTATTTTGGGTGTGTTATTCCTTTCTTTCTGCCATGTTGTAAGCACTGAAATAAGGAGAACTCAAGGAGACATGAAGAATGATGTGATATTTATCCACAATCTCTCCTACTTCAAGCTTTTTCAAGTTCTGAGTATACATTGACAACAAGAAATCCTCCTAACCCCTAAGGGGAAGGACATTTAGGTTTCCTAGAGAAATGAGTTGACTTTCTCAAGGACTCGCTCTTCAGCATAGAGGCCACCTGGAGCTCCTGGGTCCCAGAGCTCTTTGCTCCCTTGGATAATGGGAGAATCTCTTGAAAAGGATCCTGTTTTTGTCATGAGCTCACAGAATAAAGGAAATGGCATGGGATAAGTTAACACTGCAGGACCGTGTAGGAACTGACAAAGAAGAGGAACCCAGCGGTGGTGAAAGTGGTGACGCTCTTGGTGGAAGAAGAGAAGATGCCGGCTTTATTGGGCTCCTGATTGCACTGAGCCCAGTACCAAGTGTTTTGCATACATGATCTCATTTAATATTTATCTGACTCACAGTCACCTTGCAAGGTCAACAGAACTGACCCTTTGTTGTAGGTGAAAAACAAAACCTGATTATTTTAAACAGAAACTTTCTGTTTAAAATGTCATTCAATGGAAATACTATAAAATCATTATTTATTGACAGACACAATGAGTGGTGAATATATATGTTGAAACACCCATAGAAACATCTCAGTTAAGCATTATGGCCGAGGAGTAATGTGCTCTGATTAACTGAATTGTTCATCTTACTTTAAGTTAAAAATTTTACACTCTAAAATTTGCATTGGCAAAACTGTGCTTGGGAAGGATGCAAAGACCTCCGACTTCAACAAAAATTTTCAAACTAGTGTGTGTTTTCAGTAAATTGTTTTAACAGTAAGAAGTTTGAAGACTATGATTTCATCTCGTTGACACTGTTAATAATAAAAGTGTATTATGTGGTCATCTCAAACCACCTCATGACTGTATATGGCTTCTGGGTTTTTGAGCATACATTTTGCTTTTCTTTACAATCAAATGGGGTAATAATTCCATTCTTGTTGTATAATGGTTCAACTGCAGAGGTATACTTAATGTCTAAATGTTTCTACCAAGTGAAATCAAAGTGATCTGACAATGTTATAAGGACTAAGGGGCTAAGAGGTTGGAGAACTTTGAATACAGAAAAGCAGTGAGAGACTTGAGGCATATACAGCAGTTATGGTGGTCACACTTAAATCAAGACTGTACCATAGGTATATTATACTTACATCTGGAATGGCAGTTTCTTAACAGAAAAGCTAATTTTCCATATTAAGTTATGTTAATTTGAATTTTATTGGTTTTAAATCTTATATTTATGTATAAATTTATGTGTTCTTGTTTTATTGGATTTACAAGCATAAAGTATTTATACATAGATTAGAGATTGTATATACTTTTATCATACTATAAGCTGTTTAAATAAACACTGTGAGTCCATGAGAACTTATTTTTCTTTAAATGCATATGTATATAACCCAAGTTTGAGGAATACTAATGCAGAAAACTCATTTCCAGCTATACTCAGTTGAACCGTAGAACTGCATTTTTAGAAACATCCAACAAAAAACATCTAGCTCTCGTAAGCAGAACTTTCACCAACACAATCATCCAATTATTTGTCCAACAAGCATTACTTGAGATGTTGCCATGTGCTAGATCTAGATGCCCATCTGAGGCTGGAGGTGTCCAGTAACTGATAAATAAGATGTTAGAGAACAGAGGAGTTTACAGAGTACCAGGGACACACACTGCACTGGTGAAAAGCTTGGATTCGAAAGGTCAGTGTTTGGTAGGTGACCATGATGGTAAGTGTGTTCCCAAAACAGCAAGCATAGAGAAAATGTGAAGACACCACCCAATGATGTAGGCAAGCAGAAAATATAAATAACATCGATAATTAATCTCCATTCTCTCCATCCAAAACCCCACAGAGGAGTGACTGGAAAGCTGTTTACATCCTTGAGAAATAATAATATTTCAAAATATTAGAAAACTGAACTGAAATATAAGATGCTAGAATTAGATTTAAATAATAACTGCTCAAAGGGAATTTTAAAATTACTAATAAATATGTAAATGTGAAGTTGGTTCTAGATGTCACCGCCATCAGAAAAAGTCAAGACTTGAAGTTGTTGAAGAATGTCAATTGTCTAGATTCCAATGAAATGGAACTAATTAATCCATTTGCATATCCAGTCAGTCCAGCGTTATGAAGAGTGTTTACATCAAGCTGGAAACTTTGCAGTTAATAGTGAACACCCCTGATTTAGGGTATCTACGCACAGGAAAGCAATACAGTCCTGTCCTCAACAGCAGGGGTCCCCAACCCCGAGGCCACGGACCAGTACCGGTCCATGGCCTGTTAGGAACCAGGCCACACAGCAGGAGGTGAGCGGCGGACGAGCAAGTGAAGCTTCATCTGCTGCTCCCCATCGCTCCCCATTGCTCACATTACTGCCTGAACCATCATCCCACCCCCCCCACCCCCGGTTCGTGGAAAAATTGTCTTCCACAAAACCAGTCCCTGGTGCCAAAAAGGTTGGGGACCGTTGTTCAACAGTACATGGCCAGGATGACACTTGTATTCAAAATATTCTAACACTACGAATTTTAATATACAGTCCCCAAATAGGTACAGTCTCATGATTCAATTTTATCAACAGTGAAAAGCTCCCAATTATTTCCTCCGGTTGGAGATCAAACTAGCTTTAGCATATTAAGGCACATAGACTCCCTGCAGAAAGGAAATCTGTTTAATTGTGCTAAACCCAGGCTTTCTCACACTTTTGTATCATGGACTTTTGTTATTATTATTTTGAATACGGTTTTTAACACCCATACCTTTAGGAAATGTAGCTCTAACATACAGTGCGATGTCTTGAGAGAGGTACCCATAAAACTCCACAGGAAACATTTCAATGTAGAAGAGCTTGGTTGGCATCAGTATCTTGCTGGGTACATTTCTCTTTGTTGGAGTATATCAGCCATATAATGTATTAACACATTTTTCATAGTAACTGGAAAGTGATCTCACCATGGGAAAAAATAATCTTAGTTTGCTATTCTTTATGTATATATAAACATATACATATATACATATTTCAGTGTTACACACATATACACATACATACATAAATAATGATGTATTTTGGTATCTATTAATGCATATGCTATACTATAGAATACATTTAGAATCTCCCGGGAGATTTAAAATAAAATGATTAAACATCATAACAGTTGCACTTCTCTTTGAAAATATTATTGTTTATTGTTTTAAGAGAAACCACCTATGTTAAGTATATAAAGTCACAAAAAGCACAAGTTTAGACTATTCCAACAAGGAATTTCTCGAGATTTAATGTTTCTTGTGAAAGCAGTTCACTTGAATAACTGACAATATCCAGTATTTGGAGGGTGTGGAGAAATCAGAACTTTCATGCACTGTTGGCAAGACGATAAACTTTTGCAACAGAAATTTGGGAAATATCATCAGATTTTGACCCAGATATCCCATTTTTACGCCTCAGCCCTGTGAACAAACTTACACAAGTACAGAAAAAAATCCAGGGGCAAGGATGTAAGAGACATTTGCTTTCCTTTCTGCTCTGGCCATGCGGCCGCTGCACCTCCTCACTCTATTTGAGGGAAACTCAAATTCTAGGTATTGGTGGGGCAGAGCCCACAATCGTTGACAATGCCAGGTGTCCCCTTTTCAATAGTCACCCCTCCCCACCCCCCGGCTGAGGTCACTGCCAGAGACAGTGATCCAGGCTGTGATGACTGATTTTATGTGTCAACCTGACTGGGTTAAGGGATACCCAGATAGTTGATAAAACATGATTTCTGGGTGTGCCTGTGAGAGTGGTACTGGGAGAGATCAGCACTGGAATCAATAGACTAAGTAAAGCAGATCACCCTCATCAATTCGAGTGGGCACCATCTAATCCACTGAGGGCCTGAATAGAACAAAAGGTGAAGGAAGGACAAATTCATTGCTTGAGCTGGGACGTCCATCTTCTCCTGCCCTCAGACATTGGTGCTTCTGGTTCTCAGGCCTTTGGTCTCAGTCTGAATCACACCAATGTCTTCCCTGGTTCTCCAGCTTGCAGATGACAGATTGCCTCCATAGCTATGTGAGCCAATTCCTATAATAAATATCTTCTCTCTCCCCTCTATATATATACTGATATATATATACACATATGTACATACACACACACACACACACACACACACACACGTATACTACTGACTCTGTTTCTCTGGAGAACCCTCACTAATACATTAGCCTATATTTATTTCCCTGAAAGTGAGCAGAGAAGTTTTGGAACCTGGCTGAAATCTCACCCACTGGGGATGAAAAAATCAGTAGGGGGATAATGTAGGAGAAGAATGAAATTGCCTTTGCCACTGTATCCTGCTGAATCTGGTTTAATACACCAGCTAACGGACTTGTGTCTGTTCAGAGAATCCCTCCTGGGAGTGCCTTCCATTCACCAGGGAGGTAATTGGTGTGTCTTTGGTGGGAGGTAAGTAGACAATCTGTGTCCTGTGGACCAAGGAACGGAGAGGACTCACAAGCCCCTCCCCAGCTGTCAATCACAAACATGGGGCTCCATTCATTTGTCTTCAGTCAAACCAGAGCACATCTCCTTCTCGCATCCTTCTCAAGTCCTCTACCCCCACCCTCCTCACACAGACATAAATGCCTCAGCAAGGACTATAAATTAAGCCTTATTATCCATTTACTTTCTGCATGAAACTTTTTAAGGTCCTTTTCTGATACTAGGACGAAGAGTGAAGAGATGATCATTCCTTGTGTTTGGCCTGCATAGGGCCAGCCTGTCTGCCGAGGGTGACACAAAGGGTATATACGGGCCAGGGGTCTACAAGCCATGCCAGTAGGCCAGTTCCACCTCTCTGCCTGCTTTATTTTTTTATTGGAACACGATTTACATACTGCCCAGGGCTGCTTTTGCAAAGCAACCATAGAGTTGAGTAGTTGTAACAGAGACGTCATAGCTCACAAAGCCAAAACTGTCTACAAGCTGATGCTTTGCAAAAAAAAGTCTGCTGACCCCTGTTTTGGGATGCTGCAAAGCTGCCCCTAGAACTGCTGGATACACATGGAGGAGGAGGACCAGTCTCCAGTCCCGTTCAGTCCATCTCAATTGGGGCAGCGCTCAGACACTGTGGCAAAGTTCACGCTCCAGCCATCCTCCATCTTCTAACTGTATATGTAACCACTCGATTGTTACATGGGCTCCAAATCTGCAGTGTTCCTTATAATCAGAAGCCAGATAAAATAAGCAATCACCTGAAACAAACACGGCATTATCAATGGCTCGATACCCAAGATTTCAAAAAATTTTATAGGAATGCTTTTAAAGTAAATTTACCAAATTTTACAACTTCCAGAACAGTGAGCTTACTGGTACTAGAGGTCAGAGATGTGATACTAATAATATTAGCAAAGGACCCCCATTCCAATGTCGCACATCTAAGGAATAGGGGTCACCCACTGTATCATGTGCTAATTAAATAAACTGAAGTGTCATCCAAGAACATCACGTCCTAGATGAAGGTGACAGATATTAAATTATACTGGAACAGATGGAACAAACACACTGACAAATGGATGTGAAATTGATTCAGGAGCTTTTCTATTATTTTATCTCTAATTCAAAATACCCCTGTGAAGCTTTTTTCCTCTGTTTCACATGTACCTCTTTAAACACACATACATGTGCACACACAGATGCACACAAACATACATCTTCAAATTTCAAGTAGAGAACAAAGTGATCCCCTATAATCATGGAAAGGAATTTTGAGAATTCAGTGGTGAGCACTAGCGTTGGTAGAAAAGCACTAAAGGGCATGGGCAGCTATATAATCTGTAGGGCCCAGGGCAACATGGAAGTGTGGGGCCCCTTGTTAAAAAACTATTAAGGTCAAGCTGGTGACAGCAAAACACTGAACTAAGTTCATGTCACAAGCCAATGAAGTGATGGGTGTCTTCCTTCTCTGCTCCCCTCCCCCCAAACATGTACCAGCGACGGAGCCAATCCAGTGGGACGACTTGAGGAACAGCAGTGTGAGGCTATTAATGCCATGCCTGCACCGTGACGTAAATGACACGGCTGAGCAAAGGAAGTCTGAAAGCAAGCCCCTCCTCCTCTTCTTAGGTAAAACAATTTATTTTTTTGTGTTCTGCCAGGACCCTTAACTGTAAACATTTTTCAGTTGTACCAGTAACCCACATCCTCCCGTTAGCTTCAATGCTTCTGCCTTTAGCTGAAGAATCATTGAAAAAGGTCATTTTTTCATTCACATGAACAGAAGCCGTAGGTAGATAAGTGATGCCTCACTTTTAAGACCAGAGTCCAAAGAGCACAGCAGCCTTGGGCAGTGACTGGCATTTTATCAACAGGCTGCAGGTCATCCCTGTAAGTGGCCCCCTGGCGACACCTCTGCAGGGACAGAAACAAACCAGAGACCACTGGGTGAAGGAGAAACTGCAGCAAAAAACAAAGGCAGGGGGGCCTCAGGCACTTTATTTTTGTTTGGAAAAAGACCTTCTAGCTTGAGAGGAAAATGGCATCATTGTTCTGCTCCTGATGACAGGGCCTTGCGCCGCGCCTGAACAGTGATTATCACGGCGGGGTCACGGTCCCCAATTCACCACCGGCAGAGGCGAGGCAAGGGGACAAAGGGAGAGGGCCCAGGCGGAGAGGAAATCATCACTCAACATAAAATACTTCTTCACAGTGGATGCCAAAATGCCCCATTTCATAGGACTTCGATGGATGTCTTAATTGGAAAGTATGCGAGCATTGTTCATTCACCCCTCACGCCCCCTCCCCACCACTCAGCCATCGACTCCTGTCCATCAGGCTGAGGCCAGTCCAAGGTCATCAGGAGGAAGTGAGTCTTTAACTGAAAAGTGTGAAGTGGCCGTGCTTTCCCTGCATTGACTAGGAAAGTTGCCCTCCCGGACAGAGGCTCTTTTCCCACAGCAATGCTGCTGAGGCCACGGCTGTGTTCTCAGGGGGGCAGTGGTGATGGTGCCTGATCACCCGTGGAAGATGGTTTGGAGTTAGAAGCCTCAAATGTGATGCTTGTCTCAGCCACTCCCTAACTCTGTCCCTCTAAGGAGATTCTTGCTCTCCTGTCCTGAGCACTGCTTTCTTCATTTGTAAAACTGCGATCAGTGCCCATTTCTCCAGGACCAGCTACATAATCTGCAGGGCCCAGTACAACTTGAAAATGTGGGACCTCATGTACAAAAATGATTAAGAATGTCAAGAGAGAGTTAAAACAACCCAGCACAGAGCCCTTCTGAGCTGGGGGCCCTGCGGCTACCCAGGAAGTCTACTCCGAGGACCTTCCCAGGTGAGACGCACGTGAGAGCAGAGCTGCCCCGGGCTCTGCGTGGAGCCTCAGTGATGCTCATTCAATTCAGACAGACAGCAAGGAAGAAGGAAAGGTATTTCTGCAGAAATCATCTAAATCAGGATGCAAAGTCCACGTGCAGAAAGAACTGGTTGTTAAGAAGTCATGATTTCCATGCAGTTGGATTACAATACTGAAAGAAAATAAAGTGGAAATATGAGTGCCGTGTGTCACTCCCCACCATGAGAAAATGTAGTGGAAATATGAATTTGTTTGCCCCCTCTCCCCAAGGAGGAGGAGGAGGTTTGATCATATCAATGTCCAAGGGGTTACAGCTGAAGGTCAGAAGATGCATGTCTCCTACAAAAAACAGAAATTCCACTGATGCCTATTGGAAAGTACTGATGTCTTCTGGAAGGAAGGGTTTTAGAAATCATAGTCTAACTGGGTACTGACTGAGGGCATGTCAGGATTTTTACACTAACTCTGTATATGAAAATTCATTAATGACTATGAACATCTTAAAGTAATTTTTCTCCATATATATTGATTTAGAAAGTGAAACTAAGAGAATGTCATAAAGAACATGGTTGCTTTCTATGACCTTAAATAGTTTTGCATGTACCCCAAGCTTCCCTAAATAAACCTTATTTGGAGCTGTCACTCCCCCTGGAAATATTTATATAGTATTTTCACTCCGTAACTTCACAAAACTTCCATAAATTTTCTTCTCCCTGTATTAAAGTATTTCCTTTCATCTACCCTAAAACTACCCTGGTGAAACTTCAAAGACTGCCCTATGGTTCAGATGTCCTAGAACTGGGTTAACAGGTCCCTGATAATGTCAGCAGCGGCTTTCATGAAATTTGTGGACTTTGATCATATCTTCACGCCAGCCTTCATCTTCTTCCAGGCAAAAGAGACCTAATTTTTTAGTCACTTCTTACACTGAAGACATTCTATCCACTTCATCCTGACATTTCCTCTCCATCCCTTCAATACTGTAATAACCTATCTGCTACCCATCTACCTATTTAGTTGTATAATCAAGAAGAGAAATCACCCATACACACAGTATTCTGTATCCAGACTCAATATGTTTTTGAAGAGTAAGAAAATATGTTTATATTTTCAAACACCAGATTTCATCATTCTAAGAACTGTGGACCTTTTCTCCTGAAGCAGTAGCACATTAGACCGATTTCCTGATAGTGTTGAGTACAAACAAATGACTCATATGGCTCTAAGACCACAATTCAGATTACTTTTTCCAAGAACCTTCCCTCCACCCGACCACACCAAAGGGATGGGCCATTTTTTTCTACTCATTCTTGCAAAAGAAACTAGCTCCTGACAGCTCATGATAGCTTTATCTTTCAGATTAAAAATATAAATGCACTTACAATCATACAGTTAGAAGAAACAGTCTTTAATTTTAAAAACTACTGATCATCTGCCATATGCAAAGAACATGGTTCTAGGCCCCGAGAGTTAATGTGAGGGATGGAAATAAATACGAACATGAAATGTGTTTTATCTGGCCTCGGGATCCTTTCATGGACTTCCATAACAAGAGCCCAAATTCCACAGACTCTTATTCCTACCGGTTCACACAGGAATTTCGGCACTTCAGTTTTCTGTGGGCCTCAAGAGGTATCTCATTTATGAGCATAAAGGCATCTTCTCCCTTTAGCTGATGTTGCTATTTTGTAAAACATCAGAGATATGGCAAAGCCAAGTTACATGTCAATCGCTGACCAAATAGTGGGAAAAAAAGTCTTTTCCCTTCATGTTGTAGTCATTTGAAGGGTTCCAAATCAAAGTTATTTATGCCCCCAATGTTTCAGAGAGTCTTTGTTTTGTTTCATAAACTCACTCTTCAATTTTCACTTACAGTCTATGCTTTTCATAAAATGCAGGGAACAAGCCCTCAGAATTACCACCACACCCTCCATGAGAAGCGGCTTTGTTCCTGGAGTGTGCATGCTTAGGAGGGGGGTTCCCAAGAAGCCATCGCCCCTTTGGTCAAACCAGGGGTGAGATATGTTCAGATGTACTCAAATGCCAGCAGCTCAGAAGCTCAGATCCCTGTTCCCAAACAAGAGCTTACAGCCCAGGGCAGGACAGGAGACGGTGGGGGAGAGCTGCTTCTAAAAATAGTTTTAAAATGAACAAGGAAAGAATAGTTAGTTGATAAAATGTTAGAGACGCGATGGGATTCAAGCTTCCACTGGGCTGCGTTTAAATTCTGGGTCATCGTGGGGATGAGTGTAGGATCACTGCACAGACTGCTAACTCTGATTTTCTAAATGATGACATTCAGGCACAGGTGAATTAAATTTCTTCACTGAGTTTACACAGACTGTTGGTGACAGAATCTGAACTAGAAAAACATTCTCTTACATCAGATAATTCATAAAATAAATATAACACATCAATTCACCAATGGTCTCCTAGGAAATTCTTCTCTTCATATCTCAACCAGAGTGGAGCCCCATTTTTCTGTATCTCCATCTGTTTCTTCTGCACAAATTGGTGCACTTGGCACTAAGTCTACGACAAACTTCCCCTCTAATGTATAACAATTCATTTAAAAATATGAGCTTTAACATAAAAACTTTAATTAAAAATAAAATATTTACTAAGCACCAACTATGTACAAAGTAAGATGTATGTGCTGTGGAGAATATGAGCGTGAGAGATTTTATTTGAAGATTAAAGCAAATTACATAAAGATGGAAGGAAATTAGTCCTTTCTTTTGACTGTATACTTACGTAAGCTCCACTCAGTTTTGACTTGTTTGCAAGGTATTCCATTATAGGAACCATTTTGCCTTTTTACCACTGATAGAGTTTGTATTCTCCTCAATAAGCCTAACCCTTATTTTAGTTTTTATCAGTTTCACACGGATGGAACTGAGATTCATCAACTTGGAGTTACAAGAATTTTTCCAATCTTTTTTTTTTTTTAATAGCTACTCTATTTATTTATTTATTTATTTATTTATTTTTAGCTGTGTTGGGTCTTCGTTTCGTGCGAGGGCTTTCTCTAGTTGCGGCAAGCGGGGGCCACTCTTCATCGTGGTGCGGGGGCCACTCTTCATCGCGGTGAGCGGGCCTCTCACTATCACGGCCCCTCCCATTGCAGGGCACAGGCTCCAGACGCGCAGGCTCAGCAGTTGTGGCTCACAGGCCCAGTTGCTCCACGGCATGTGGGATCTTCCCAGACCAGGGCTCGAACCCGTGTCCCCTGCATTAGCAGGCAGATTCTCAACCACTGCGCCACCAGGGAAGCCCTTCCAATCTTTTTTTAGGAATGTGGTCATCTTAGGAACCCAGTATTCCTCTGGATACCAGATATTTAGGCTCCCAAGGTACACATTTTGAGTGGAGATTGCAGCTCCATCTTTGAGTTCTTTCTAAGGGTTTGCAGTGGGTCCACCTCATGGTGTTTATGGCCAGCCCACCAGTGCCCTGAGACATTCCAGCATCCTGAGCCACGGTCTCCAATGCATCTGTTAGAAGAGAACTATTTCTATGTCATCAATCATTTTCCAGGCCTAGGAATGAAGCCCCTGCAAAACTTTCGGACTCTGACTTAAGTTCTCATCATCTGGTCCACTGGCTTTTTTCTCTTCAAACACTGATCACCTGGTGCCTGAGGACTGAACTTGGACAAAGTTACTCTCAGGAGAAAGCATCTGAGCCTCGTGTTCAGGAGACTTGGGTCGATTCTGAATTACCAACTTTCTAACACTTAGTATCTCTCAACCTCTCCCTCTGCAAAAGGGGGCACTGATTTCTGGCTTTCCTGCCTATCACCAAGTTTTTGAGAAAACAAGATGATATAATAAACTTGCAAGTCCTTTATGAACTGTGAAACATATTTAGTTAATCTATAAGTGAGTGATCAGTTTAAATAATTGTTCACAAAAGATGCACATGATGGTATTAAAGACTTAGGTTAAAGAAGAAAAGACTCAGGCTTCCCTGGTGGTGCAGTGGTTGAGAGTCTGCCTGCTAATGCAGGGGAGACGGGTTCGGGCCCTGGTCTGAGAGGATCCCACATGCCGCGGAGCAACAGGGCCCGTGAGCCACAGCTGCTGAGCCTGCGCGTCTGGAGCCTGTGCTCCGCGACAGGAGAGGCCGCGATAGTGAAAGGCCCACGCCCCGCGATGAAGAGTGGCCCCCGCTTGCCGCAACTGGGGAAAGCCCTCGCACAGAAATGAAGACCCAACGCAGCCAGAAATAAATAATAAATAAATAAATTTAAAAAAAAGAAAAAAAAAAAAAAGAAAAGACTCCCTCCGTAGCTTTTCATATATTTTTGATAGAGTCAACGGTTTCCCACAAGTGGAGGAGCCAACAAATAACATGCAGCTATCCAAAGCAGTTAATATTTAAGTACAAGAATGTGTAGGGACAGGTACACACGCCTATCAGCCCTTCTAAACTCATATCAGAGTCCTTATCTAATTTGTCTGTTTCATCTTTCTTCAATGATGTGTTCACCACATCCTGAAATCCAAATAAGAATCAAATTTCAAATAATCAACAAGGCTGTAGCCACTTCTGTCCTATACTATCATACTGATTATCAGCTTAGCTTTTAGTAAAACAACAAAAAAAATAGGAGATCAAATGAAATAAAGTGCAGTGGGGCTCAAAGTGAAAGAGAATTTAAAAGGGGCTTGATGACAAGGCATATTAGATGCACAATGGCAATTTTTCAGAAAGTTGAGACCTTCTAAGCTGTTTTTCAGCCATCAGATATTTGTTAATATCACTGAATGGCAGAAACTGCACTGGGTATAAAGTGGTTTTTGACCACAAACCTCATGTCTAGTAGTGAAGAGAGAAACAGAATCAAAGTATCATGAATAAAGTGCTATAAAAGGTTATTTTCTATAAACACCTGCAAATACTAGAATCTAATTTTTCACAGGCACAGATTATACACTCCACAGTTTCAACTCCAATAAGAAATCCAACATACCAAGGGTGTTCTACCAATATTTATTAAAATTCAAAGTGCATATCTAACATTCCTTGAGGAACTTAGGAAAATTTTATGAAGGATGTGACATGTGTGTTAAGATGTTATTTTAACCCAGTTATTAAAGATGAGAAATTTGTAAGACAGCTGCTATTCATTAGTTAGAAAATAGAGTATTTATTTTGACTCAGAAGAAAAAAACTGTGAAGGATGAGGTAAGACCATCCCAGATTCTAACCCTATGTCTACATTTCTCATGTAGTTATTTTTTAAATTGGTTCAGTAGTTTTGTTGAAGACAAAAGTGATTCCAGGGTAAGTCGGTAGTTTTGGAAGAGGGGTAGTTGAAGAAAAATATATCTTTTCAGAGTATGGTAGTACAGACTTGGGCAGGAATGTAAACTCAGAAAATGTGTAATTTAAGACAGCAGACCAGAATCAGACTTAGGAAAAATATGTCTAAATAGAGTTAACCTCGGTGTGTTACCAACACTTTAAAAGATTTTGTCCACACAATATTAAGAAGGAAAGTTCAAAGCAATCAAATTATTAGTGAGATAACCGATCCATTTTGGGAGTGAGCTATGTTATCTGGCATATACAAATGAAAAAAAAAGTAATGCTCTGCCTGCATTTAAAATTTTTCATTCAATTATCATTATATTATATATATACACACACACAGACATATATATCAAAAAGTATCAAATCATTAAGCAGAAGCCTGGTGAAAAAGAATCAGAGGAAATGTTTTCAGAAATCTTTAACTTTATTGAATACACGAAAGAGAAGCCTTTGGGAATATAATTGAAAATAGGAAATCAAAGTACATCTCAAAATTCATAAGGACAAAGTATAGTTTTATAGATTTAAAAAAAAATTATTCTCCAAGTTTCAGTGTTTCCTTTTTAATCTGATGGACATTATTCTTCTGGGATCTCCCTGGTATTTTGCCTTTCTCTAGCAGCACCATACTGAAAAGAAGATGCATGAAAACACCATACAATTGTGATATTAAATTTACTTCTAAATTTTGTTAATAGCCTATGCTATGGGCATAACAGGGTAATAAATTAAGAAAAGATGAAAAATAAACATAAGGTTTAGTATTATTAAATGCAGTGACCATTATTTCCTTGGTGGTATGTAAAAATTACACAGTAAAATTATACAGTTGAGTTGTGTGATATATTCATTCAACTCATGCAAATTCAAATTTGAAAGAGAAAGAGAACAATTTATCAATTTATACAGTTTACTCAATTATACAGTTGAGTCAATCTGCCCAATTCTCTCTACATTTCCAATCAGTGAATTTTTGTTCTGCTTAAGTAAAACATGAGGTATTTTGGGTATATATCTGCTTTTTTATCCATTTCCGTTCTTATGTGCCTCTCACAGTGAGAGAATTTCACTGTAATTACTGTGTTTTTAACAGCTAAATGTTTGTTTGTTTTTTAACCTAGCAGTACCCTCTAAACGCCACCCAATTGCTTCACCTGGTCCTCAGTCAATGAAGAACATGTAGCTAGTTCAAAAGTCAAGGTGGAAACTGACTGTGTCAGAGTTACGAGGAGACCAGCCACGAATGGGTTCCGATACAGCTCCTTCCTAAGGAAACAGTACACACAATTCCTTCCTACGTGCTGGCCTTAGACAATAAGCTTCTATAAAAACGAGGAGGTGACGTCCATTCCAGATCAACTCTGACCATGTTGAAAGGGGTTTTCATTTCAGTGAATCTGTTTCACAAATAACAGGAGCCTCATTTGTATACCATTTTTAATGTTTCAGGACTGACTACATCTGCCAAATTCTAGTTGGGTTGGTTCATCCATAGCAGACACTGACTCAAAAATAATGACAGGCTTTGAGTCTTTCCTGCTTTACTCTTGACAAACTTCCCAAAATAATTATATTTATAAATCTATTTGTTCTTACTTTTTGTGAGAATCCATTTCCAACAAAATCTGTTTCCTAAGTTGTCTTTAAAAACAGTGTTAGTTGTTAGTCGTCACTCTGAAGTTGCAAGCTCCAGAGACCTTCTCTACCTGTAACTATCTTTAATAAAAAGATACCTTTACTGGAAAAGGCACTGGGTGTCTCACAGAGTCCAAACAAACTTAACAACCAAACTTTAGCCAACTGAGGCTGACGTAAGCCTCAGAAACAGGCAGACCTAAGACTTGAAAGGACATCTGGACTCTTTCCCACTCTTCAATTTTCACCTCCCTAGTCCCCCACCCCTTCCCCTCCTCCAGTGTTTTACATTCATTCTTTCTCCAGAATGGTGCCTTTGCATGGCTGCTGACAAATCTTGAGTGTTACTACACTGCCCTTGTGTTACTAAGCTACCGCTACCGTTACTAATACTGTCCTTGTGTTACTATTCTGGTGTTACTACTACTATTACTGTTCTAGTTTCCTATTAATATTAATGCCCTTGTGCTACTAGTCTAGTGTTACCATTTTTATGACTGTGCTTGTGTTATTATTCTAAGTGCTACTATTACTTATACCATTCTGTTACTATTATTACTACTTGAGTGTTACTATTATAAATTCAGCCATTAGTGAGACACTGATCTGAGTCCCAAATCCAAAAACTTGTAGGGAAAAGACTCACTGGCCCAGCAGTGAGTCAAGTGGTCAACTCTGAGCAATCAGGTGTGGCTCAGCATCAGGTAAGTGAAGAATATGGAAGCTGCCTGAGAAACAAATCAATGGAGTGAGCAGAAGTACTGGTGAAATGTGGACGGCTGCATCGAGACATATGATATCTAGGTGATATCTAGGTGATAGATAGACAGATGACAGATAGAATCCCCACCATAAATAGAAGTGGAACAACAAAATAAAGGTTAAATAATTATCTAAGGAAATGTCTATGGAAAAGTGAATCTAGAAAAGATAAGCTATAGCCAAGAGTGAGTTTAACAGAAAACAACTGCATTCATGTCCTATCTATTCATCAGCAGAAGTGGGATAAGAATCCAGCCGTCAGTTTTCTGGCAGCCCTTGCAGACGTAAATAGGAGAGGAAGTGATTCAGTGTCCTGATGAGTTGCTCTGGAGAAGCCCAGCTATTTAGGACCAAGACAGAGAAAATTTCTCCTGGGCTCCAGAAAGAGTCAGGGCAGAGTGTATTAAATGTCACCAGCAGGAGTGAGCACAATAATCTAGGCTGATGGGTCAAAGGCGAAAAGCAATTCCATGAACCAAAGTGCTGGGCCAGGTGTTCTGCTCCCTGTTAGGCTGGCTTTTACACAGGCCTCTGTTTTGAATCCCTAGAGTGGAAATGCCTTCAGAGGCAGGCAGGCAGGCAACAGAAACTTGCGGAGGTGCTGGACGTGGCGCATGGAGGGTACACGCTTTGCTTACAGATGCTCAATTCACTGTTGTGTTTTGAGTTTTGTTTAAAATGCTAGGCTGGGGGCTTCCCTGGTGGCGCAGTGGTTGAGAGTCTGCCTGCCAATGCAGGGGACACGGGTTCGAGCCCTGGTCTGGGAAGATCCCACATGCCGCGGAGCAACTGGGCCTGTGAGCCACAATTACTGAGCCTGCGCGTCTGGAGCCTGTGCTCCACAACAAGAGAGGCCGCAATAGTGAGAGGCCCACGCACCGCGATGAAGAGTGGCCCCCGCTTGCCACAACTAGAGAAGGCCCTTGCACAGAAACGAAGACCCAACACAGCCATAAATAAATAAATAAATAAAATTAAAATGCTAGGCTGGGCTTCCCTGGTGGTGCAGTGGTTAAGAATCCGCCTGCTAATGTGGGGACACGGGTTTAAGCCCTGGTCCAGGAAGATCCCACATGCCACAGAGCAACTAAGCCCGTGAGCCACAACTACTGAGACTGCACTCTAGAGCCTGCGAGCCACAACTACTGAGCCCGCATGCCACAACTACTGAAGCTCGTGTGCCTAGAGCCTGTACTCCACAATGAGAGAAGCCACCGCAATGAGAAGCCCGCGCACCGCAACGAAGAGTAGCCCCCTCTCGCCGCAACTAGAGAAAGCCCGCGTGCAGCAACGGAGACCCAATACAGCCAAAAATAAATAAATAAAATAAATAAATTTATTAAAAAATAAAAAATAAATAAATAAAATGCTAGGCTGTCCAAGCAGAACTCAGCTGCAGGCTACAGGCTACATTTGGGTCAAAGGACTTTAGTTGATGATCTCTGAATGGACAAAAGGATTAGTACACTTCAGGAAATTCTCCAAATATGCATCTTTTTCAAAGGAGATTTTGACAAGTGAGCAGCCATGAATTCTGCAATCTTCTGAAGAATGTTCTAGAAATGCTTTCTTGGATCTCTTGTTCTCAGCGCTTCTCATGAATCAAGGGTCCAAGTGTGGCACTATTTGTGCACAAGCACCATCCACATAATTCTAACCCTGAAGCACCTAGGACTGGAGTGTCCTGGCACCTGTGTGAGTGGTGCTAACTCTTTCTGACACCATTAGTTCTAAGTCTAGAGCTGCAGCATCCAAGACAGTAGCCCCCTGCTTCATGGGGTTACTGAGCACTTGGACTGAGATGTGCTGTCACTGTAAAATGCACACCAGAATCCAGAGACTTTGTATGAAAAAAAAAAAAAAGGAACATAAACTATCTCATTAATAATTGTTTACACTGACTACATGTAAAATGATTGGCTATAAAAACATTTTGGCTACATTGGGTTAAATAAAATATTATTAGTGTAAAAATTCTTCTGTTTCTTTTTATTCTTTTAATGCACCTACTAGAAAATGTAAAACTTCATATGTGGCCCACATTACATTTTTATTGGACCACATTACAGGAGAAGATGAATTTGCTGGCTGGAGGATGCTTTCTGATCCCCTCTCCATCCATACATAGTAAGTCATTCCTCTGAGATCAAACCTCGGAATCCATTTGTTCCTTTCTCTCTCTTTTATCTTCTCCAGTTATTTAGTCCCGACCTTGTCTTTTGAAACGCTCCCCTCTGTGTCTATTTTTAAAACCCTAACAGGAGGTCAGACCTCATCGGTGTATGCCTGCTCTATTAATCAGTCTTGATACATCCGGTTTCTCTCCTCACTCATCTCTTCTTCATATAGGACCACACTGGTTTTTTCTTAAACATTTTTCTTAAAACGTTTCTCCAGATTACAAATTTCTGACAAGGAGTAAACTGCAGTGAGATTGACAGGAAAATAATAATAATAAGGAAATAGAAAATAGTCCCCCTAAAATTTTGAAGAATGATTTCTTAGAGCTTTCCACTGTTAATGGAAAAATTCCAAATTCCTTGGTTAAGTCATCAAAGACCTTCACAACTGGGTCTCTGTAAAGGCATCCTTATTTCCAACTAACACCCTGGAGCCTCTAGCCTTGCTCATTCATCCTCAGAGCTACTCAACCTGCTTTGCTTGTTTTCCTCTCCCCTCAATTTACCCAAATCCTGACTAATCCCCAGCAGGCATCCATATCCAATCTCTCTTCTTTAATCTGGCTTTCATCACAGTTTGGGCATGGATATCCACCAGAGTTCACTTGTTATTTTCTCTACTACGCACATCAGCACTTCTTCACCAACTGTTTTGCATTACTATTTAGTTCACGTATGTCGTATTTTTTCCAATTAGTTCGAAAGGTACTGATATCTCAAATCTCCATCTCCCGTTCCCTTCCATCTCCATTGCAACCAGGGCAATGCTGGGCTCAAAGTCAGTCTCAACATCTCCTTCAGTCAACTGTGTTTCCACAGTGCAGAGATGAGGCAGTAAATCTGCGCTTTCCTCATTCTCCTGGTGGAGCAGGTCTGACTCCCGTTGGAAGGACCTGCTTACAAGCAGACATTCAGCTTCTCCCCCCCTGTAAGAACACAACATTCTGGTGCAGGTATCTGTGGGCAGGGCATCCCAGTGAGAAGATAAAGTCCCCCGTTTAACCTGTACCCCTCAAAATTTCTCTAAATCTATAAAAGCTCTTCCAATGCAGAGATCTGCTCCCACCATGAGCCCTGGGCAGTTCCTGGCGGTGTCTCAGATGAGCTGATATTGTCCTTTGGGTATCAGTCTTAAGTCTGAATCTGGCTGATTCAACAATAAGCAACTCTGTGAAAGTCCAACAAATACTTTTCCTGAGAGTAAAAAAATAACTCCCACTTTCTAGAATAAAAATCCTGCATTATCAGATTTAAAAGACATTTCCAAGGTAAATAATGGATGAAGTATTTTTGTCTAAAGCATCATATTTCAGCTTCCTAATTTTGACATGCAATTCTGTGTTTCTCTCTCTCTCTCTCCCCCCCTTATTCCTCTCTTCCTTTCTTTTCTTCTACATAATAATGTTCAAATAAGATAAATTATTCTTTCAACTTACAAAGATGTATACATACAGATTGGTATTATTTTCTTCAAAATCCACTCAGAAGGTCATAACCTTATTCTGAAGACCATCATTAGTAAAAATAATTTTGAAGTGTCCCTTTCTAAATTGCCTTCATCACTTCAATGACATGATCTTAAGTTCTCCAATAATGAAAAACACTTTCTCAGTTAAAAGTGGGTTTGATCAAGAAAATACAAATCAGCTAGAAGTTGAGTCTACACAAAATGCTCAAAATACAGAAGACTTAACAATAGTTAGGGAAGACTGATGGTCTTCCAAGGGAATCTTTAGAACACATTTATCACCCACCATTTATCAAGCTGTACTTATTTACATTATCTATCATATGAGATCTTCTGTTTCTTGAGGATAGAGTCTGGTGTTTGAAATGTTTTTGTGTGCTTTCTAGTTGTAGTAGAGTCCTTTATGTATACCAAGCATTCAATTACCATTTGAAGAAAGAAAATAAATTGAAATGAGATAGGGAGACTGTAGTTGATCCATCTCTCATAAAAAGCTATATTCAGAATGAGACAGGAAAAAGTATGGCAGGGGGAAAATGTGCCTAAGATTTCCCAGAAGAATGGCCTCTTCAGAAGGAACTTCAAGATAAGCTCATCAGATTGGGCCAGATCACAGGAAACTCAGTGACAAAGAGCAACCATGGAGGAGAACAGACATCTTAGGGGGAGGCCAAAGATGAGCAGGAACATGAGGGGGACATAAAATGATGCAAAGCCACATGCACTAATTTTCAGGGTCTTTCCAGCCATGTGCCAGCAGGGCAGATGGCCAGTGCAGGTCTGCAAAGTGACAACTGTCTGACCAGTAAAGAAACCCAGGGGCACAGGCTAGACAACCCCAGCATTCAAAGTCCAGCTTAAGGACATCAGCTGGACTCCTTACAGAATTACAGAATTCCCTCAGCACATTATAAATGGCCTTTAAATTGTTTATCTAAACACTGAGACACTCCAAAGAAGTAGCACAAAATGGGGGCACACGTTTAAAACAGGGACAGCAGAAATATTTTACACTGAGGCCCCCTGGGCCTCTGGCAGCACCAGGTCACAGGTGTGAAGGTCTCCTCCTGACATGCGGAGGACCGCGAATGATCGAGACCAAGGAAAGGCTGTTCCCTGCGGCGCCAGCCTGGCGTGGTCATGCCGCCGTTCTGCTCAGAGGTCTGCCCACCACATCTGTTCAGAGGTTTCTATTAATAGCTCCATGCTATATCCATTTGGATCAGTATCCAAATACCGGTGATTTATAGGGAGGTTGGTGCTCCATACTGAGGTTAATGCGATGCTGGTAAAGGGATTATGGGGCTTCGACTGAGCACATCATGTGTCTCGGGCTAAATGCCATCATTTTTCACCCCGCATCATTTTCTGTCCTCCTGCCCACCTCAGCCTGCTCCATCGGGGTCCCTTCTCTGCAGCCAATGCATGGCTGCCAGCCTCTAACTCTAAACTCTTCTCTCGCTCTACTGTATTTCTGATGTGTACATGTTTCCTTCCTCCAATTACACTGTGAGCTGAACAGAGTTTCAGCCTTCTCTTCTGTTTTTATACCTTCAGAGCATCTAGTAGGATGCTCCACACACAATAAACTGAGGGACAGAGTAGAATCAAAGAATGCTGAAGTTGAAAAATAACCACCTTTTAATGCCATCCTTGTCATTTTACCAACAAGATAATTCAGACGTGAAAATTCTGTGACCTACCCAGGGTCATTCAAAAAGGTAATAGCAAGGTTAGGACTGGAGCCTAATTTTCCTGATTCCCAGACGAGCGGCTACTTTTGCTCCATACAGTCCAGCCATACTGCATATATTCATTTTATGAAATGAATACTCATAGCCACTCACCACATTTGTCTTTCAAATTCTTTCAAACAAAAGATATAAGATGAAGTCACATGATTGAATATGAGGTGAGATGTTTATCATCCTGGAGGGAAAAATAAAATAAAGAATGTTGCACTCATCTTTATTTGAATTCAGTAACACGTGTGAATGTATTTTTCTTTCCTTTTAGGGTCTCTGGGCTAAAGATCATTCACTCAACCCTGCACAATGTCTCCGAGGCAGAAAGAGTCACCCAGAGCAGTGACTGCAGAGAAGCAGCAGCCTTGGCTGGCAGGAAGCAGAGACAAAGTGAGCATGGGCAGGGGCTGGTGAAGCCCGTAGGGGATGAAGAGCTGCCTGCAGTGCTGGCCGGGCAGCAGCATGACAGACACACCGTGCCCAGTGAGGTCTGCCGCCCTCCTGGACGGTGAACAGCAGATTTACAACCAGAGCTTGAGGAGAGCCTGCACACCTGTGCTTGACTTAGTTTCCAAACTTATGCTAACGTTGGGGTCCAGAACACGGTGGGAGTATCGTCCCCAAGTGACGGGCTAACAGATGTAAGGAGTTAGGCTGCTTGTGTGCTGCTCCCAATAGCCTACTGTGGGCCAGTGCGCAGACACCAGACAAAACCCAACTTGCTTGAATTAATATGAATAAGAACACTTTTTAAAGAACTGAGCCCTTCAAGAATCCAAATCACTGCAAATATTTATGCTCTGGCTGTTTGACCACCAACTAGGAAACTCTGAAGGGAGAAAGAACACACGATTTCTGGAGACATTCATAATGCTTGACATCCTCGGATTCTGACTCTGAACAGGACTCACTATAGACTCCTTTTAAAAAAAATAAAGTCCATATCATACTTTACGCTACAAAATGCCTTCTGTAGAGTCCAAGATAAGCTCACCAATTATCATTGCAAATGATGATCTAGCAAAGTTCCAACGTTGATGCCAAAAAATTATAGATACAAAAATAGTGACTCAAATGCCTCCATACAACTCACTTTACATTTTCTGTTCAAATCATTTTTGTAAGTAATGTTGAAATTCCTTTTAATTGCCTCTAAAATCATTTGTGCACTCACTGTATGTCAAATCCAACTAAGCCGTATTTTTATTTTGATATTTGAAGATATACATGATTGAATTGTCACATGTACTCCTTTTTGCTTAGAGAAAAATAATCAAAGAAAAAGTAATGAGATAGAAACTGACACTGATTTAAAATCAGTCGTGGAACACTTTAATTAGGACCCCTGCAGTTATAGTATCCAGCATATTATGTTTCTGAGATAATGACAACTGTAAAAACCATTTATAGCAGCATAAAAACCAACTTCTGAGTTGAATTAGGTAAACCTGACAGGCTGCAAAGCTCCTTTGGAAAACAGTAATAAGAACTTTTAAAAGATGATGAATTGAAATATTTTATTTGTGTGTCTTGCAGGCAGCTCAGATATCAGGCATAATTACAATTCATCACACGCTTAGAGGTGCTAATGTTGTGATGTAGTAATCTGTGACGTCTCTAAGCTTATTGTTTTATTTCTCCTTTTCCCCTCGACAGGTAGTTGTCATCAAGAATTACTAAAGCTGCTGCTCTTTAGCAGAAATGCTGCTGCTTCTTTTTGGCCCAGCTCTCCATGCAATCCACAGATTCCTGCCATGAAATTCACACACTTGTGTCAGTCTGATATAAATCAAGATCATGACATTGAAATCCCACGTTTTGATTAAGAAAAGCACAGTTTTTTAAAAAAAATTTCTCAGAAAAAAAGAGCAAATTCTGCTTTTCTTTGTCAAGTCTTGGGAAATACATGCTTATTTTCTCTCTGATGAGTAAGACTTAAAAGAGGAAAGGAATACACATGATTATTTTGGAGTTGCTGTTATTTCTGATAACAATGCAAGTCATTGCCTATTTTGGAAGAATGGAAGGTTTAACTTCTAGGGCAAAATTTTTGTTAAAATGTCTTGTAGGGGGCCGGCGGAAAGGGAACAAACATGGAGGGGAGTGAGGGATTGCTGGTTGATGAAACAAAACTCAGAGTGAGACTATTTAAACATAATTTGTGACCTTTCATTCTAAATCCATAGGCTATGTAGTTTCATGCATATAAAACATGCCTCGTAAGTAACACACTCTCTGTATCACAATTATAGTGACCACCATGAATCTGGTATGAGATTTATTCAGCGTTTTATCGCCAACTCATGGCCAAGTCTCTAGAAGTTTGTGCATCCTCTCCAGGGCTCTCCAGGTACAAACGAGCAAAGATAGCTCAGCTCTGGAAGTTCCAGAAGGATCACAGACAAATATCACTGTTTACTGCTCTTTTTGCAAGTACTTGCATAGCCTTTCCTCTGACCGCCCTGGCTCCTTAAATCCTGTAATAAACCACAGACGGACTGTGAGGTGTACCACGCATCCGAGGAGGCCAGCAGGAACATGGTCATCCCACAGGTCACATGGACACTCCTCCATGGGACCCAGGTCCCATCGCCTGGCTCCTGGGTCCCTTGTCTGCTCTTCCCTGGAAGAGCACCAGCAGCAGGGTGGATTTGCAAATGCAGTTTGAATGGTCCTTTTCCAACCCAGCACTGGCCACCCGGATACAGGCTCTTTCGAAGATCTGCCATCTTTGACATCCTACCCTCTTTCCAAGGACTCACCATTCCCCCAGCATCTACTCTGAACAACTATGTACTCCTTTGGCTTTTTACACCACATATTCATTCTGTGGATACACAACTCCTTCCTCGTCTCCTTTGTGTCACCAGGTAGACATGAGACTATGGTCTTTTAATGAGTGTACAGAGCACAAGAATGAGAAATGTTGCATTTATCAGGGATACAGAGTGGCCTTTTTCTACATTTCAAATAGTATCCATTGCCATAGAAACTGAACACTGGAGCTAAAATACACAGAAAGGCGGTTAGTTAACCATAAATGGGAGAAGGTGCACCAAATCAAGCATGTAAGCCAGAGGGGCTCAGGGACGATACTGAGCCTGCAGTTAGGACTCTTAGACTTACAGTGAAAGAGATCAAATGGTCTCCACCCCTGTACCTTCCTTTGCATCTTTGAGCACTGCCCATCTCCCCACCCCCACCCCCCACCCCACTGTAAGTCTTCCCACCCATCTTGCAGGTAATTTGGTCCTTGGCTACTTCATCTTCGGCTACTGTTGTCAAACAATGAAAGTGTTGCTGAAGGAAGAAGGCATCATTTGCATTTAAAAAGCATATTAAGAATAACTTTAGTTACTATTTTTTCTCATTACAAAAGTGTTATAGGTTCCCTGCAAGAGTCTTTTAAAATTCAGAGGAACTAAAATAAAATAAAGCAACCATATATTCCCACCACCCAGAATGAATCTCTTTTTCACAGACTGGTGTCCACCCTCCATGCATTCATGAGCAGTAAGAAACAGTATAATATTGGAAAGAAGACAAACTCTGCTACTTTCTCACTGTGCATCCCTGAGCAGGCTACTTCTACTCTGAACCTTCATTTTCTCATTTGTAAAATGGGGATAATATTAGTACACAATCCATGTCATCATCTAGAGAATTGTATGAATCAATTCATATGAAGTGCTTAGAGGATGACAACACAGTAATTGCTTAATAAATGCTAGTTTTTATTACTATTATAATATATTGATTTTACTGTTTTGGTTTTCACTTAGTAGTCATTTAATATACCTTATCATCTTTATATATGTTTTATAATTATAAAATATATACAATATGTATAGAGAATATATACACAACAATGATAGATAATTCTTACAAAGACACACCTGCACTCAAAAACAAGAGGACTATTTCTGTGGATAGAAACAGAGTGACATGTTGCATGGCTCATGGCTCATCATAAACTGGAACCATATTTGAACATTCAGGGCTAGAGTTTCAATTCCTTTACAGAATGCCCAGGTCTGGCAAAGAGTTGGAATTAAACTTCTGGAGGATAGCTGTTGGTTAAGACCTTAATCCTTGCCCATGACAGAAGCTGAAATATCTCTGCCCAGCCATCTGAGACTGTGGCCAAAACCATGTGCCTCTGGAGGAAGGAGGAAGCAGAGGCACTTAGGGATGGACCTAGGATTTGGAAATGCTGCATCCAAGCAGGCTGAAAGCCCTGAGCTGCTAGCAAGATTGACTCAGGGCCATATTCCCAGTGGGCTGAGAAAACATCATGCCTGTCTGGGCAGGAGGCTCACTAGTGTGGGAGAATATATTCACACAAAATAGTACTCAACCAAGATGGCAAAGCAGATGAAGAATTCCACAACCATGGTCAGGAACCAACAGATAAATAGAAGCATTAAAGCTGAAGAAAAAAGTCAATTCAGAAATCTGAAAAAGATATTCAAACAAGTATGTATAAAATATTCACGTGATAATGGACATTCATAAAACAATAGCAAGGGGAGGTAACACTGGAAAAAAATCAAGTGCAAATTCTGGGAATTAATGATTTAATAATTTTTTTATAATTCAATAGATGTGAAGAACAGCCAGCTGGACACAACTGAAGAGATAACCCTAGAACATAGGTCAGAGAGATGAATAAATGGAAAATACGAAGAATTGTTAAAGGATGTTAAAGATAGACTGAGAAACTTTTAATTGAAGAAACTGAGCAATTACAGGAGGGGGAAATACTTAAATTGATAATAACTCAAAAATTTTCAGGACTGAAGAAACTCATGAGCAGTCTAACAGAAACATCACATCAAGTGCTCAGCACTTATAAAAGCATAAAATCCACACCTGCATTCATCACCGTGAACCTACAATGTACAAAAGATTGAGAGATTATATTTTAGAATATATTATGGGAAAAGGAAAGATTATCTACCAAAATAAATAAAGTACTGCAATATGTGACACTTGATTTCTCATCAGTAGCAAAGGATACAGAAGCCAAGGGGGAACAGATATCTTCAAGTGTTAAGGGAAAGTAACTGCAAATCTGGAATTCTTTAGAGAAATAAAAATATTCTCAGACATTCAAGGATAAGATAGTTTACTACCTACAGTTCCTTATGGAACAAAGATAATAAAGCATATCCTTCAATAAGGAAAAAACAACTCAAAGAAAAAATAGGATGGAAGAGCCACGAGTGAGCGGTAAAATCATGAGTAAGCATAGTTAAATTTGTATTATCATTAAGAAATAAATGAAGATGATGATGATGATGATGATAGTGATAATGATGGTGATGACTTGTGTTAGAAAAACGAGTTCTAATTAAATCTGAAACAATAATAACACGGAGATGGGAAGAGTGATATCTGAAGGAAAATTAAAGCACATGATGGTCTTGTTGAAGGAGAAATTAACTTTAGACATTTCTACAAAAAAAATTAAAGGGAAACATGGTAAAAGCTGAAGTGCAACCACTATATTAACATAACTGGTAGAAAGAGAAAGGAGAATTAATTCAATCAATTCAATACCAATTAAGAAATGAGACCAATTGTTTTTAAAAAGCAAAAGAAAAGCATGGGAATTACAAAAGCATATGGTAGAATTAATTCCAACTATCAACAGCATGATCAATAAAAGACCATGTCTGTCTGGTAAGCAAAATGAGGGTCCCCCCAAAATATCTACTTCCTGACCCCTGGAACTTGCAGATGTGAACAGTGAAATGGGAGATTATCCTGATTACCTGAGTCAGCCCAAGATAATCACATGAGTCCTAAAAGTAAGAGACCTTTTCCCAACTGTGTCCAGATAAAAGTGAATGAAGGTGGATGAAGAGTCAGAGAGCGGTGATGTCACTGGTTTTGGTTTGTTTGTTTTTTTAAATTTATTTATTTAATTTATTTATTTTTGGCTGTGTTGGGTCTTCGCTGCTGTGTGCAGGCGTTCTCTAGTTGCGGTGAGCGGGGACTACTCTTTGTTGCGGTGTGCAGGCTTCTCATTGCGGTGGCTTCTCTTGTTGCAGAGCACGGGCTCTAGGCACGTGGGCTTCAGTAGTTGTGGCACGCAGGCTCAGTAGTTGTGGCGCACGGGCTTAGTTGCTCTGCGGCATGTGGGATCTTCCTGGACCAGGGATTGAACCCGTGTCCCCTGCACTGGCAGGCGGATTCTCAACCACTGCACCACCAGGGAAGCCCTGATGTCCCTGGTTCTGAAGACAGAGGAAGGGGCTACAAGCCAAGGAATGCAGTGACCTTGAGGAAACACAAAAGGCAAAAAGATACATATGCTTCCCCAGAGCCTCCAGGAAGGAGCCACCTTGATTTTAACCCAGTAAGAGTTCTGACAAACTTTGAACCCATAGGACTGTAAAGATGATAGATTTGTGTTGTCTTAAGCCACTTTTCATATTTTTATATTGTGTTCTTATAAGCCATGCCATGATGAACGAACATCTTTGAATATATTTCTTTGCCTGCTCTGCTTTCTGAAGTAGAATGAAGTAGAAATTCTGACTCAGAGGGTATGAACTTGTATTTTAACACTCATTGCCTTATTGCCATACAGAAACAGTCCACCAGTTTTCGCTAATTTCAGTAATAGCTGTCTCTGTAGGGAGGTAGGAGAAAAATGAGAGAGAGAGGGAAGCCAGAGAGAAGGAGGGAGCGAGGTCTGGCATTTCCATGCCCCATATTCCTCCTTCCGACTTCTGTTCCTTTGGCTTCTGGAATCCTGCGAGTGGGTGTAACTCTGGGAGGCTGTCCCCAAGTACACAGAGACACCCTGCCCTCACCCCCTCACTGCCACCCCCGGCCGCCCTAAGCTGCTTTTCTACAGGATGGGAGAAAGGTCTAAGATTGCTGACTGCCCCCATCAGCACCTCTACAGAAGGAATTCAGATCTCCGTGGAGACAATAAACAAAAGGAACAAATAAACAGGTAAATAATTCAAATTAGTCTGTTTTATTCAAATAATTTACCATTTGTCATAAAAATACAATCACCTAAGCATCTTAGTCAAATGAATCTGTATTTATAAATACAACTTTTAGCAAGTTGCTTTATTTATCTAAACTTCAGTCTCAGCTTTCTCATCTGTAAAATGCAGATTAAAAAAAAAACTTATAGGGCTTCGGTAACAATGAATCATCTTGTCTGCAAAGAACTTAGTACAGGCATGGCTTGGCACATGAGAGGCAATCAATAAATTCTGGCTATTATTATTATTATTCAAAATTGTGTGAATTGCCTCCTCATTTCCATTTTAGTTGTCTTAAAGCAGAAACCACAGCACGAGCATTCGAACCTTCAGGGGAACCTGCTTCTCTTCCAGTCTCCAGAGTTCTGGGGTGGCGGGATCTGAGGGCTGGCGGGGAAATGTATCAGGACCACAACATGGTGCCACCCGTGGGAGAAGCCCTCACTGCTATTTGCAGTTGCCTGCCCTCCCCCCGGAAGCCTTAGCAAAGCCCAGAGATTTGGATGTAGTGGTGGACCCCATCTTAGGGCGTCTTAGGGACCTTCTAAATCATCCGCCAAGCTCTTGTGAGGGGTGCGGTGTCCTGACGGGGGAGCCAGGACCGAAGAAGCAGTTACTGCACAGCTGGCAGCCTTGGTCTCAGCAACTCAGGCATCCAGGCATGCCCACCTTCTCATCAAATGACAGCAACCACCTCGGAAGGTCAGCACTAATAGCCTCTGAAAATGCTTATGGACTCTCTGAGGTCGGCCAGGCATCTTCCTGGAGACACAGGAAGTCCAACTAAGGACGAGGGCGTGGGAAGGGCATTAAAATCCAACATGGTGTTTTTATGGCCTCTGAATCAATCATAGATGATACTCAGCACAGACTGCTTCCTCCACAGCTCTTTACAAGATGATGTTTTATAGGAAAACACGGCGGATGTGCACAGCCACACTGAGGCAGAGAGACACCTTCAGAGCCGTCTCTTTCCCTTGTGGGCATTTCAACTTCCTAAGCCCTTTCAGATAGACTGTGTGCTTTCACCATTCCAATCCTGTCAAGTGTGCTTTCATATCATTCCCATTTCAGGTTGAGAAAACAAGGGCCAGAGAGGCCAAGCGACCTGGCTGAGTCACCCATTTGGAAATCGAGAATCTCCACTGAGGCGGACAACGGCAGTGGCAATTTGAATAGGATGTGAGCTAAAGCCCCACTTACTTCTCATCCATCCCTTAATAGAGGCTTGAGAATTCTAACATATCCTGAAGCAGGAGCCTTTAAAAAAGAAATAGGAATAGGAATCTCATACCCCCAGTACGTGAGGGGCTCTCTATACTGAGACCTGTTCTACGAAGAACAAGATCAATGGCTACCATGCTACCAAGCCCTCAGCCTTGTCACCTTGGATTCTGATGTGGAGGGAAGTCGTGTGAATGACAACCTGCTCACTAAGGTACTCTAAGTTCTCAAAGCAACAGAACTGATCATTTGTTACATTATTTCTGTACTGATACTAATTTTGAATTTCAACTCAGGGAGCCCATAATATAGTTCCCTTGGATGTGGGAGAAGTGCCCTGAGTAGTATTAGCTGCGTGTGCCGAAGTGTGTGTGCCTCTGCATGTGTGTCTATGTGTCTGCATGTGTGTGCACATGTTCCTCTGCCTGTGTTTGTGCATGTGTGTGCCTCAGGATGTATATGTGCATATGTGTGCCTGCATGTGTCTGCATGTGTGCGTGCCTATCTATCTGTGCATGTACCTGTGTGCACCTGTTTGTGTGTGCAAGTGAGCCTGTGTCTCTGTGTGTGTGTGTATGCCTGTGTGTGTGCTGGGGAGCAGGCTCCCAGAGCTTACAGAGCGAAATGAAGTTTTCCCAGATAGAAACTTAGTGTTGCTCCAGCACACGGGGGTGGGGGAAGAGGGTGGGTCTATGAGGTCCCCAGCAACATGGGGTGGAAGGGAAGACCCCAGGTTCCCAGCAGGACAGGAAGGGGGCAGAGCTCAGGCTTGGGAGAAAGTCCCATGTGCTGTCAGTAAACAAGGCTCCTCAGAGGCTGGGGTCATAGCTCAAGAACAGGCCTTGCAACAGGAATCTGTCTGATTTGCTCTGAGGAAAAACTAATGTTAAGCCCAGATTTTAATATATCCAGATTGATAATGTTTTCAATTTTTCCCCCAAAAGGAATGTTTCAGTTTAAAAAAAAAGTAAAAACTGGCCTTTCAAAGAGGTTTCGAAGATACTTTGTGGAATAACTGTCTACAGCTATTAAAATTTCAACCAAGTTACGTCAACTTTAGTGCGAATTTCGTTAAATGTGACTTGTACTGACATTTTTGCAAAACAGTATTTTGTTCCACTAGTAAAATGAAACTAACAAATATGGTTGTAGTAAAATGAAATTAACAAATATGGTTGAAATTCATATTCCATTTCCTTCCTTATATAATCTTACTCCTTACCTCACTGAAAGAATCAGTAACATAGGGTGTTAACTGTTTGGGATTCAATCCTAATATTAAACTGTAATATCACGTTTTCAAGGAATAGTCAACGGAACGGAAATATAATTCTCACATTTTTATGTTAAGTAAAACATATGAGACAAGATAACAACATAAGTCGGCCCTGATTTTGTTTAAATATACACATATGCATGTATACATAGGCCCACAAACATACATGAATAGAGAGAAACAAACCAAATATTAAGAGTATTTTACCCTTTTTATTCTCCTAATAATTGTCAATAATTTCAAATTATCACAAATTTTTATGGTCAGAAAACAAATAAGAAAAGCAAAAAGGAAAGGTTAATGGCCTGGGGAAGGTCACACCACTGGTTGCTTGTAGACCAACCCACATGCCTGTCTAAGCTGAGGAGAGTTACCAGTAACCTGACCAAATATATGTGATGTTTTTCTACCTCCACTTTCAACTTTAACCTTCAAATAAGGTCTGTTCAAGGTTACATATTACATAACTGATAACCAAATTGGTTCTTTAAAAGAGTGTTTAAATCCCCAGTTCTTATTAAGTGGTTGTATCCACTAATTTACGTGTAATGTTAGCAAACCAAAAGCATTCACCGCTGGCCGGGCTTGTCTAGAGCAGCAGTCACTCTGAGCTGCTCTGCTCAGTGCCAAAGTGAGCGCACACATGGCCAGGCCATCCCGGGAGCACCCAGCACGGCCCTGATGCTCACTCTGGCGCGTGCTACCGCAGAGTCCCCATACAGGCAGTACCATGTGTTCACCAGACCTCAATCCACAGCCTTTCTTCCTGGGTGCACACAAAATAGAGTTCTCGGCCCTGTGCAGGCAGGAGGTCCTGTGACCAGCCCTGACAACGAAATGTGGGTAGAGCTGTGCGGCCCTCCTCGGCTGAAGGAGGGAAAAGCCCTGGGCTGTTTTCCACCTCCTCTCTCCCGCAGCACCAACCAAGGAGGCCTCCAAGCAGCTGGAATGGCATCTCGAGGTCCAAGCCTGGGCATTCACCCAGGGCCGGATCAGATGCCCTCTGGGCAAGAAAGAGAACCACTGGGTCTCAGAACTGACCTGCTGTTTTTGCATTAGCTAGTCCATCTTGAAAGATACACCCAGGAAGGACACATTATTGTAACATCTCTAGAACAGGCCTGGCCCTTGTGGTCACAGTGGAAGGGAACGCATAATGGGACAAGGTGAGGCATGCACACAAAGTCAGTTTTTCTGGATGGAAAACAAAACGAAGAAAATTCAAAATATTCAGATAAGATAACAGTAAAGACCCCTTCTAGCCCTGGAATTGCAGCCTGTGTCCAAGAAGTGTAACAGCTGCATGAAACCTGAGATGTACAAATCTCTGTAAATCCTGCAAGCTTCCGCCCAGGGGCCGGCATCCTCCATCCTGAGGTCCAGGGTCACACCCGCAGGCTGGCTGAACTGTCTCCAGAAGGAGAAGAAGCTCTTTTGTTTTGTTGTGAAACTACATATCACTGGAATTTATTGAGTAATTACAAACCAAGGAGTAGGGGAGGGATGGGATGAAAACACACTTAGTGCTGAATAGTTTTTGTTTTTGTGTTTTTTTTAGTCCTGTTACACGCCCTTGGCTGAGAAGATCCGCACAGTGCAGAGATTCACTTGGAGAGCAGAGGAGAATGGCCAGTCCCAGGGCTGGTCGCCTCTTGGATGAGAGAAGGGGAATTAGTGTGTGCTATTTGGTCTTCTTACAACACTGCTGTTGAATCAACCTGATATTCTTCTGTGAAATCCATCTGGAATGTTTACAAAGGAAACATGCTCTTGACTGAGTTATTAATGAAAAGACAGATTGACACCATTACAGTAACAGGATTTACTTCCAAGCGTGGTCATGTTTTTCTCACAGAGCTTCTGCTGTCTGAAGGCTAAATATTCACAGGCGTGTTTACTGATGATATTAAAATAGCCTTTAATTCTTTCCTACTAGGGAATGTAAGCATTCCACTCTCACATCAGCCAGCACTTAAGAAAACCCTAAAGAGTGGTGGCTGTGGACTTTGATCAGCCACCAGAGCTTAGCCTAATAAAAACTGGCTTCCAGGCCATGCATAATTAAATGGGCATATTTAGAAGCCAAAAATGCTTGTGTTTTTCCTAGAAAATAATATTATTAGAGTGCCAGAAATGTAAAATCCTTAATTCTGCAGCTCAAAGACACTCAAAACAACAGTGCACATGCCCTGTAAGTAAACAAGGCGAGGGGGGAGAGTTATTATTTTATTATCTTCAAAATGTTTGCATGTCTGACAAATTCAAAATGAATTCAAACCTTTCATAGAAAGAAAAAATTGAAATGTTGTTTTTCATCAACGGGACTAGTCACATTATTTTTACAGTCCAGACTAAAATAGTATAGAAGTGACTAGCAGGAAGCCATAATGACTAAAAACATAACTGGAATAAAAACAAATCACATTTCTTTACCTCCCATGGGGTCAAATTTGATAAGAGAGTGGAGGAGAGAGAGAAACTACCAGGTAATTTCATTTTGGGGTAAGAATACCACTTGCTTCTCACTCACAGACACATAGAGCATGAAATAGGGAGGCCCTGAAACCCCCGCAGCTGTGCCAGGGGGACACTTGAGAGTGCAGCACAGGAGTAACTCCTGCCAGGAGGGAAGACATTCTGGGGAGCACTCGACCTGAATGGTGCTCCCTTCCTGCCCAAAGCTAAGGCAGGCTACACAAACTTCCCCTTCTCAGAAAACCTGAAACCATGCTCAGCTCACGGTGCCAAGAGAAGCAGCATTTTGTGGCACACAGAACAGAGGAGGTGACCCTCTCTAAGTTCAAGCATTTTACAGGACACGTAGGAACAGACCTGGAGGGACAGGACACACCTGTCCTTCATTCATTGTCGGCTACGTGCCAGCAGGCGAGGCTGAGCAACAGCTCACTAGCGGGAGCCAGAATTCACCAATTCAAGTGCCAAGAGGGGTTAGGAGGAAAAAGAAAAATAGAAGCATAGCTGAGGGTCTCCTAGCAAACACACGGGGCAAGCCTCAGACCCCCGCCAACCGGAAAGAGCACAACAGCTGTTCAGCACCTGCTGATTATTGCTCTGGGGAAGGAAACACTGGCTGAAATTCCCTGGTTTCTCAAAAGAAACTGGAAATTTTCATCTTAGGTGAAATACCCTGCTTCTCAACTGTTAACAAATAATTCACATTTTAAAAATATGGTGTGGGACCCAAAAATAGATACACGTGTTCAGGCATATTTAGTCTGAGACCCCACCCCCACCCCCACCCCCTGCTTCTAACCTCTGGCTTCAAGTCTGAAACATAAAGACCCACGAAGCCTCAATTGTAGAGAAGTCTCTGTAGTTACCCTAAATACCACGAAACAAAGAGGGATAATTTCGTGAAATGGCACAAAACAGCACCAGAGGAGGACACAGAGAGTGTGATGAAAGAAGAGGAACCAACAGGATAAAATGCATGCATTTCCCGTAGCCCCATGTGAGCATGGTGGTGACCAGAGCCCTCGTGAAAAACATGTGTACTTACTATACGGCACAGTGTTTACCTGTTAAATATATATAAATACGTAAGCACAGACAATTTACAGTCCATCACATAATTTGGGATTCGTAAATCCCAACAAATCCTTTCTGTGGTCCTCATAAAACCATTAGTTAACAGCAAAAGTAGCTTCATGTATTTTTAAAGACATGACTAACATCCAGTTAAAAACCCAATAAACAACTGCAGCCAAGGTGAGGTGCCTGGAGGGGCTGACCAGATAAGACCTCCCTTCAGGGGACCTTGCGTGAATAAGGCTGGACCTGTGTGGCTATCCCAAACACTTCACATTCAAGACGGCCACTGGATTTGAATTTGGGAACAATGGGAAAAGACATGGGGCTTTTGATATCTGAAGTCATTTTCCCTAAATTGCTACTATGTGTTCAAGACAATCCCACGTGCTTAGACGAAAAGTTATCTTTTTTTAAAAAGAACATTCATATTTATTTTCATTTTAATGAAAACATGCTGGGCTTTATTTTAAACACAGTATAACAGTAGATAATGTGGGTATATCCAAGTGCAAGTCTGTAAATGTAAGAGAATACAATAAGTTTTCCATCTCAGGTGAGAACTGAGACATTCTCTGGAGAGAGGTATGAATGCGGCTGTCTAGGCACACAGGTGGAACTGGAAGCCATTGGCATCGTAGGCAAGAGAACGTGCAGTGGGAAGCGAGAGGAGAAGGCTGGAGCAGTAGGGCCAGGAGAGAAAGGGGGGCAGTGGGGACCCAGCCCATTAGCTCTTTCAAGAGCTCCACCTGGAAGGGCAGCAGAGGAGTGGGGCTAGTCCAGGGAGGATGTTGCTTAGGAAGAGACAAGCTAGGGAGGGCCTGCAAACATTCGAGAAAGACTCATGTGCAGGGAGGAGGAAACTGAGGTGAGGGAGAGGGACGGAGCCTCTGTAGAAACCAAGCGCTTGAGTCAGCAAGAAGTTGAGATCTCGTCCATTGGCGGGAGGTCTGGCCCCCTACGGAAACAGGACATCTGTCCTTCTTAACAGGAGATGAGTTGGTCATGGACATGGAGACATGAGGAAGTTCCTACATGGCTGCCGTATGTTGTGAGTCAAGGGAGATGTGAGTTTCTGGGATAAGAAAGCAGGCTTGCTCTGTCCATAACTTTTTGGAAAATCGGTTCCTTAAGTAGTTGATATATGTGGTATTTCCCTGGGCTTTCAGTCAAGATCTCATTTTTTTTTTTCATCCAGGAATATCTACCCCAGTCTGTGGCCTTAGGTTATCGCACAATTTGACTGTTCCATGAACCAAAGTGCTAGGCCAGGTGTTCTGCTCCCTGTTAGGCTGGCTTTTACACAGGCCTCTGTTTTGAATCCCTGGAGTGGAAATGCCTTCAGAGGCAGGCAGGCAGGCAACAGAAACTTGCGGAGGTGCTGGACGTGGCGCATGGAGGGTACACGCTTTGCTTACAGATGCTCAATTCACTGTTGTGTTTTGAGTTTTGTTTAAAATGCTAGGCTGGGGGCTTCCCTGGTGGCGCAGTGGTTGAGAATCTGCCTGCCAATGCAGGGGACACGGGTTCGAGCCCTGGTCTGGGAGGATCCCACATGCCACGGAGCCACTGGGCCCGTGAGCCACAACTACTGAGCCTGCGCGTCTGGAGCCTGTGCTCCGCAACGAGAGGCCGCAATAGTGAGAGGCCCGCGCGCCGCGATGAAGAGTGGTCCCTGCTTGCCACAACTAGAGAAAGCCCTCGCACAGAAACGAAGACCCAACACAGCAAAATAAATAAATAAATAAAAGACTGAGCTAAAAAATAAAAAAAAAAAAATGCAAGGAATTCATGAGTTAATTTAAAAGAATCAAGCTTATCTTCAACAGGGCATAAAATCAAAGTGCAGACTCTTCCCCCATTCCAGTAACAATAGCGATCCCCAAAGAAGAAACCATTTTCCTTGCTTTGCCCACAGGGGAGAGGCAATATACTCACATATTCTTTCTTTATACCAAAATAATTATTGATCTTTTAAATAAGAATGTATTTATTTGAAGAATAAATTTGCAAGACTCAAACTACCTGATTTCAAGACTTATGAAGCTACCATAATCAATGCAGTGTGGTATTCGCATAAGGATAAAAAATAGATTACAGTAACATAATAGAAATTCCAGAAAGAGACACTCACAAAGGCACCTGGATACTGCACTGTAGAAAGTGAAGTCTTTCAACCAACAGTGGTTAAGAACTTGACCAACAGGATCATGGGAATGATGAACCACAGATGCTACCTCACACCATAGAGAAAAACATACGAGCTGAAATCATAAAGCTTCTGGAAGAAAACCTAAGAGAATACCCTCACAACTTTAGGGTAGGCAAAGATTTCATACATAGGACACAAAAAGTACCAACTGTAAAAGAAAAAAAAAACAATAAAATGAACATCAAACTTAAAACTTTTATGCATCGAAAGGTAAGAAAGTGAAAAAGTAAGCCACAGACTGGGAGAATATATCACAACACATATATCTGCAAAAAGCCTTTAATCCACTAGCAATAAAAATACCATACACACACACACAGAAAGAGCAAAGGGCCTGAAAAATTAAGGTAGATATCCAATAAACACATTAAAAGGCGTTCCACATCATTAGCCATTAGAGAGATACAACAATGTTGAGCATGTAAAATGGTACAACCACTCTGGAAAACTAGCAGTTTCTTACAAAGTTAAGCACATACCTACCCCATGAATCTGAAATTTCATTTATAGGTATTTGCCCAAGAGAGATGAAAACAAATGTCTGCAAAACACTTGTACAAGACTGTTATAACATCTTTATTCATAATAGCTCCAAGCTGAGAACAATCCAAATTTTCATCAACAGGGGGACAGATGAACTGTTTGTAATCATACCATGGAACACTGATCAGCAAAAAAAAGAATGAATTGCTGATACATGCAACACCACAGATGAATCACAAAAACATGTTGATCTAAGAAGCTGGACACAAATGGAAATGTTCTGTATGATCTCATTTATAGGAACTTCAAGAACAGACAAAATGAATTCTGATGATATAAATCAAAATACTTGTTGCCAGTAGAGGGTGGAAATTTACTGGAGGGGAACAGGGAATGAGATTCTGGGATAATGGAAATGTCCTTCCTGTATCTTGATTGAGTTACTGGTCATGGACGTATATATTCACCAAAATACATGGAATGTATACATTTAACATCTGTGCATGTCATTGTATATAAATTTTAACTTCAATTTAAAAAATATATCAGGTAAAACTTTCCATATCAAGGCAAACACATCAACCTTGTTGGTTAAAGCACTTTAAAAACACCCTCTAATATTAATAATCAGAAATTGGTTTAGAATCAAGAGTGACAGAATCCTCCCCAAATCTTATTCTATGAGTTTCTACATTACACTCCATTTGATTCTTTCAGAGCATATGATGTTTTCTGATTTCTGTGACTGTGGAGTAATATGTCTTGTAAAAATTTACCTCAATTCTTAAATCAGTTGTCGCCTTAGATTCTGTCAAATACACAAAAGGGAAATATGTAAATTCATTTCACCTACACATCCTTCATCTTTTTTGATATATCTGTCTTGGCCTCAGGATGGTACTAGAAGATTAGTTCAATTGTACATTAGTTTTACATTTAGAGAAATGTAGTGGAACCCAAGGGAAGAAATAGATACGGCACAACAAAATTAATTACTTAAATAAGTCAGCAACCCAACTAAAAGCTTTTGGAGAGAGTATGGCTTCTGGCATGCCTTTCAAGCTATATTTTAAGGGTAGAGATCTGTTTAATTTCAGGTGGTTGAAGTGAGGAAATGCATGGGAGACCAAGAGAAGATTAATAAAAGTGAGAACAAAATAAAATCTGCAAAGTCAGGGCCAGCTGCTTGCCAATATGAATAGAATTACAGTAATCATTTGGATGAGTTGGAGGCCAAAGATAAAAGCACAATAAATTCCCAGAAAACTAGATTAGAGAGAGAGCTATTCTAAATTAAAAAGCTACAGAAATCACAAATTTGGAATAAAGGGTATTTATTTTTTATTAAACTTATAAATTTAATGCTCATTTAACCTAAGGCTCTCATTAAAAAAAAAGTTTTATATAATATAAAACAAGTTTTTATATATTTGTATATAATTTCTATGTAATATATAAAGTTTTATATAAAGATAACTTTCTTGTTCTCTATGTTTTTTATATTCTTGTTGATATATTACCTTTGATTTTTCCAAGCGTTTTCTCCCACAGTGAGCTTAGTATTCTTGTAACCATGACAATATGCCTGATAATACCTTTTTTTTTTTGACAGTGTGTACTAAGGGTTGGCTGAGAAGACAGAGTGAAAACCATTTTCCATTTGATTACATATATCCATCTTCTTTCAGATCTAAGGGATTTTTAAAAACCCATCACAGGTTATCCAGATTGCAAAGATAGGGACCTCACAAGGGTGTGATGGTTTTCCGGATGTGGGAATTTTACTCTGAAACATTTTCTGAGGGAATGGATGACAAGGCATTAGCTGATAGAGAGTTGAAAAGGAACTGTTGTAACTGTCTCTTTCATGACAGAATTGTGCCAGAAGGGAAGGAACACTTTCTGTTCAGTGGAGCCAGCAGATCAGCATCTGGTACAAGTGGAGAACATTTCTGAAAAATTCTATTATCCATGTAGATGACAAACACACCAGTTGAATAAAATGAGAGAATGATGATATTCTCATATCTTGATATCTTCCCTTTGAATTTAAAATATGATTCAACAGAGGAGAGGTGAAAACAGATTATTAAGCAGGAGATGGCTCTTTGCCAGTTCATCCTGAAAAAAAAAGCATTTCTCTGCCCAATGCTGTCATTTTTCATAAGCACTGATAATGAGTCAGAGGCTGCGTCTGTATTTCCTGCATAAATGACCAATGATTACAAATCAAAATGGCTAAACCTGAGTTGTTTTGGTTTTTTTATAGAGAAATCTTTGGAAAATAATAAATGAAACAATAAGATATACCATGATTGCAAAAAATAGTGTCACTGTGAAATCTCTAGTAGAAAAGCAAACATCCTTTACTCTGGACTTTTGATGCTCTGTATTGTGAAGATCATACAGAATATCTTGAGAAAATGGAAACATTCCAAAGTTACCCTCAGTAAAATGCAATGTTAGGGAATTCATAATAACCATGTTCATTTAAACACTTTCCAAACTTGAAAATGTGGTTTGTTTTATGATAAAAAAGAACGTATCACTGTTTATAATACATCTCTTTTCCTAAAATTCTACTCCATGTTATTGAATCAAAATATACTCCAATCTGTTTTGAAATGTGAAGTGCCAAGTTGCTGTGTAATATTCCCAAGCCCCAGACATAGAAAAACATGAGTAAACACTAAACTCTAGTTAAGGAATAGAACTTGTTTTGAACTTCTTATTGCCAAAGTTGAATAAATCAGATCTTCTGGTGGACAATACACATTACTACATAAAAATATTTTCATCTTTCCATAGATTTGTTTCCAGAGGAAATGAAACCAATGACAGCAATAAGAGCAAAAAAGAACGAAGTAGAGCCAGATATAGACCTGTTATGACAGGTTCCAGAAATCCAAGCACCTTTCATTGTCACCTGCCTCTGTCTGAACACAGGACACAAGGAAGGATTGCTTTGGAGGGGGAGGAAGGCAATGCAATTTCATCAGTGCCTGAGAAAGAAAAGTAGAAGAGAAAAAGGCAGGGCCTTCGATGACAACCTGTCCACTTTCTTCACATTCAGGACCAGCACTGTCTTTGGATGACACTGAAGAGGCAGGCATCCCTTCCTTGCGAGAATTCTGGCAACTTTCAGGTCTCACAAAACACCACACATTAATGCTCTTAAAATCCACCCAAATATTTCAGGTACCCTCTTTAAATATTCCTGTCCCCTGCCTTCTAATCCAGAGCACTCAAACGAGCACATAGTTTGAAGGAAAGTGATTCTTAATCAGGTTTTAAGGAAAGAGCTTGTATCCACTATAAATGTGCTTAAACCATGGCATATGCCAATAAATCTCTGGGATGTGAGAGCTCTACAGTATTTACTCTTCAGTTGGACTTTTCCACGTATGAATTTTCAAACACAAACATGTGATACTCAGTTTAATTCTTTTTGTTGAGCCTCATTTCCAACAAATGATAGAAACTTAATCTCGGCCAATTCAGGATGATCTCAGCCAATTTTAGCTGGATTTATGTCCACATTTCAGGGATACATGGAACAGCAAAGTTTGGGGTGGGGAGGAAGGAATCTGGTTTTTGGACAAGGTTTCCTATCCATGCTAACACTCTGAGAGAAGCCCAAGTTCTGTTGTGTCTCCAGCCACTGGGTCACACAGACTGTTGTCCTCATCATCGCAAATGCAGTCTTTTCTTTACAAATACTTGCCTGTCCCTCCTGGACAGCAAGGGAATGCTGACTGCTCCCTGTATTTTGCTGGGTACAACAGGGTATAATCCCAGCTCTCCTTAGCGGAACCACACCCTAGACGCGCTCCAGGATGGGGTGTGAGGGAAGCAGGGTGAAGGCCCTATCTCTCAAAACACTCTGACATCAAATCTAACCCCTCTCCCCTTCCCTCCTTCTCTTCTTCTTCTTGGGAGCAAGGAGTTTTTAGCTCCTTTATTGAAGGGAAACTAGCTCTTAAGAACCAAATGCTTATATTTTATTCAAATGCCATGGATCTTGATTGTTTTTTAATGCCTACTTTATTGAATCTCACTAATATTCTTTAAGGGATAACAACATAGATGAGTAGGCTACCGTTAAGAAATCTTACTTCAACAAGAGAATTAAGAAGCCACTAGGATACTTCCAGGGTCTATCCTCAGTGATGCTCCTTATCTTTAATCTGGGAATCCAGGTAATATTCAGCCCCTATGGCTACCACCAACACAGAAAATTCACACTGAATCCTTGGAATAATGCATCAACAAAGAAACGTTGTTTGCAAAGCCACGCATGCATCTCCAAGTTTCATTTTGGCCCTCTGGACCCTCGTGCGGCCTCTTCTTCTGCAGTTTCTAATGGTACCCCCTTTAATTTCCCCCAGCATACCATCTGTAAATTCTGTTCTACTATGGCCATGTCCACGCCTGACCATAATCTGACCTCTCAGAACTGATTCTGACGTTTTAAAGTCCGAAGCCAAGATCTTACTTCCTGAGATCAGTGACCACTGAATGTCCAATGCAACCTGACCAGAGTCTCACTTCTTCCCCATAAATCTTCGTGTCCCCTAACTCTGTGTCTCACTCAAGTCCCCACACTCTAAGAAGGTGGGAGGCAGGTCTCTGCCCGAGGTGGGTTCTCTGAGATGGTGACGCCAACAGGAAGGCACGAGGCTGTGAGGGCAGCATTCCCGTCAGGAGCTCCAGGCCGCGGTAGGTAACCTAGACACTCGAATTCTCCCATCCCTGGGCTGGGCTCATTATCCTTCTCCCCAGAGCTTGATCATCTGCAAGGAGTGCTTCAGTCCCCTTGCAGAGCCCCCAGCCCACCGTGCTCATCCATGAGCCAATTCTTTGTGCTTGAAGTCAGAAATGACAGACGCCAGGTTACAACATGGACTTCCAAGCCCAGCGAGGCGTCCTCACTGCCCTGCTGATTCCCCCACCTCTGGCCTTGACTGGGTCATCTGAGAAAAGAGAGGCTCTCAGCTGAGCCTAAATCGTTGAGCATTGGTGGGTCTCTCTGCGGCTTTGGAGGTCCCCCAAGGCCTCCATACCACACACCGGGTATTTCTGTGGGTAACTTTCTTCTGGAAAAGTCTGCATTCTCTCTGAGAAGCACAAAGAGAAGGGCCCCTGCGCCCTCAGCCCCATGTCATCCCTTCCATGCTGGGCAGACCAACGCCCTCTCGCAAGCCTAGGCTCCTACAGTTGCCCAGGCCTCCCCTTCCAGGGAAGATTAGGACTCTTTGTGGTTCGGCAGCTGATGGCAGGCCCCTCTGCTTTGGAGGGCTCAGTAGTCATGCTCTTCTCTCGAGGAAATCCCTGTGCAACAAAAACTCAGCGGCACAGATTACTCTCCTGTGCCGACTGTAGGAGGGGTCATGCCTTCTTTCCGTTCCTCTGCAGGACATCCTTCAAAACTCCTAGAAATGTAAAGCATTCAGCAGTATTTTTTTTACTGAGGTATAGTTGATATACAATATTACATTAGTTGCAGGTGTACAACATAGTGATATAAAATTTTTATAGACTGAACTCTACTTATAGTTATTATAAACTATTGGCTATATTCCCTCTGCTTTACAATATATCCTTGTAGCTTACTTATTTTATACATAGTAGTTTGTACCTCTTAATCCCCTTCAGCAGTATTTTGAAATGCAGCTCATGAGTGTCCCCTCATCTTTCTTCTATGTCCACAACTTTGCCATGGGGTCATGGACATTGCCTGAATATCGGCCCCAATTCTAGTCTAGGGTTTTCATCAGCTAAGGAGAGGCATGCATCCCACAAAGAATCTGACAGATCCCAGGTGGCCCCCAGCACAGCAAGCACAAGTATCAGACCATAAAATTCAGGGGCAAGAGAAATGTCTTTCTATTTCTCTATAATTAAGTTTAGTTTCTGTTTAAAGTCTCCATTCCCCCAGTGGTAGAACCACATTTAGCCCCAGATCATGACATTCCTTAAGTCTCCTGTAGCTTAGACACAGCGTAAGGGAAGGAATTTGGCTCCAACTTCCACTCTCTGCACATAAAACAGATAAGATGATACAGAGAACAATATCAGAAAAAAGAAATATCTTTCAGTCTATTGACATGTAGTGAGCTACATGAGATATTTTAAAAACAAAATGGAGATTGGGGATGAGGGGGTTTCAGTAAACATTAATTTCTATGCACATTGAACAACTTGAAAACTATGTTTGGGGAAAACACAGAATGTATTAAATATATAAGATACGTGGAACATTTTCCTCCTGAGTGAGTGATTATTAATAGGAAAATAGTAAATCATGACCAAAATAATTAGAATACATTACTGCTGTAACATGAATCATTAGTGCATCAAGTTGATAATGCAGGTCAAATCACAGCACCTGAAGGGTAACCACTATGAATGGAAAGAACCAAATATTATTACGTGAAGTTATGAAATGATATTCTACTACCATAGTGCTGTAGACATCTTCTCAACGTGTGTCTGCCAAAGGGATTGGGCCAGGGAATCCTGGGGGAAGTAAGCTGGACACGGCCAGTGCCTGCAGGGAATCTGTCATCTGTATCCACGCTTCACCCAGAGAAGGAGGTGCGGGATGAAGATGGTGATGCCTGCTGAAGACTATGCAAGAGGCTGAACCAGGATTAGCTTCATCACACTTTCCACTGACCGCTCCACATACTTCTCCCCAAAGTCCTTTCCATGGAAAAGTAAGCCCCATGAGATCCTCCTTGAGAAGTGGGTAGCTGGTCAAACCCACCTAGGACTCTCATAGGCAACAACGTCCTCACAGGACTGGGTGGAGCTGCTGAGGTGTGGAAGCCCTACCTACATCATTACTTTTTTTTTTTTTCTTTTACAGCCCAGTATTACTTTGTCTTGTTCCTTTTATGAGCATCCTGGAGAACTGACACCCTGAGCACCACACTGGAAATGCTAGTTAAATCTACTTCTCAAGACATATAGGCAAATCTTTTTCTTTTTTCAGTAAGTTTACAGAGTTGACCTCTCATTGGTGTACAGTTTTATTTATAAAATTCTGAGCAGAATGAGGCCCACTTGTTGGCTATCATGAAGGACATCTTAGTTGCTCCCAAGCTTTGGCAGTTATGAGTAAAGCTTCTCTAAACTTCCACATGCTGGTTTTTGTGGGATGTAAGCTTTTGGCTCCTTTGGATAACTACCAATGAGTGTGACTGCCGGATAGTATGCTAAGAATATGTTTAGTTTTTTTTTTAAATAAATTTATTTATTTATTTTTGGCTGTGTTGGGTCTTCGTTTCTGTGCGAGGGCTTTCTCTAGTTGCGGCGAGCGGGGGCCACTCTTCATTGCGGTGCGCGGGCCTCTCACTATCGCGGCCTCTCTTGTTGCGGAGCACAGGCTCCAGACGCGCAGGCTCAGCAGTTGTGGCTCACGGGCCCAGCCGCTCCGCGGCATGTGGGATCCTCCCAGACCGGGGCTCGAACCCGTGTCCCCTGAATTGGCAGGCAGATTCTCAACCGCTGCGCCACCAGGGAAGCCCAGAATATGTTTAGTTTTGTAAGAAACTGATAAACTGTCTTTCAAAATGGCTGCACCATGTTGCATTTCCACCAGCAGTGAATGAGAGTGCCTCACCAGCATTTGGTATTGCCAGTGTCCTGGGTTCTGGCCCTTTTATTGGGTGTGTGAGAAAAGAAAATTTGTAATGATAACATCCAGCATGGGTGCAAGTAGGGTGTAGAAGGAAAGAGCCTTTTCCCATCTGGCTGGTGAAAGTGTAAACTGGTACCTTTGCATAAGGAATTTGGCAATGTGTATCAGAAGACCTAACACACTCATGTGCCCTGACTCAGGAATTCTATCCTTAGGAATTAGCTTCTGGGAACACAGATTCACTGAAAGTATGTGGGCATTGGTATTTTTACAGAACTATTTACAAAAACAAAAACATAGATATAATCTAATGTTCAAGGAGACTGACTAAAATATGTATTACACAATAATAATAAAACCTGAAGCACCATTACAAGACATATTGTGGAAGAATATTTAATTGTTAAGTTAAAAAGACAGGTTATATTTCACAATGACCCATAATATATTATAGAATATGATTATCTCTATATGATGAGATTATGTAAGATATTTGGTTTTTTTGTCTTTTTTTCTATTTTCCAAATTTTCAACAATTAACATGTGTTACATTTCTATTCATTTAAGAAATTATAAAAGCATATCAGGCACAAAAGGCACAAAAGAGGATTTAGCTCACTACTGCTGACTTATCTTTTTGATTGCTTTTTTAAAAAAACTCTTTTGATATTTTGGCCATATTTAAAGATCCATTTTTGATTCCTTGTTGGAGGACTGGGTTATAAAGCTCTAAAGAGAAGTGAAGTTTGTGTGGCTCAATATAAGAATGACTCAAACTCAGGTGTTCAGCTGATCTGCAATATCTTAGGGCAGCTTACAAGTTTCAAAAAACAATACAAGACTAATGTAAGTTAAATTCATGCAGATATTTTCTATTCCAAATATGACATATTTTCACCACACTAGCAGGCTGCATGAAAAGAAATATTTTAAAATAAAGAAATCTTTATTTTTTGTCATCAAAATAACCTCCATTTCATTTCAGCGTGTCGGAACCCACAGCTGTATTGTACAGCTTCCTAAGGAAGAGAGGAGAGAAGGAACAACAGCTTTCTTGGGATTAAAGAGAAAAGAAATGAAAGCAGAAATAAAGGCCCATGTCTCTTTCACCTCAGCAAGTACCTCCTTCAGTTACCAACTCATGTCCACACACGGCACTTAAAGGCCATTGATCTCCATTTATTCTGCCTTCTCTCTAAAACATTTCTTCTTCTAGAATCTCATTAAGTCACATGAACAGCTGTACCAAGTTGTTATGGCAACAGGAATTTTTAAAGTAAATTAATTTCACTACAAGGTGTTATTAAGACCAGGTGAGGGTGGCCTTGAATCATAATGGGCCCTCTCTGCCGGCAAGAGCATGAAGGCTCCCCAACTGGCAAGAGCCACAACTGGAAGGAAATATCTTGATTTATGATCATCTTTTCACAGTGCTTATAGGAAAGTGACCATAAATTGTGTTGGTTTTATTGCAAGTTTGTATATTCCGTTTTACTCCTCCATACAGTGATAAATGAGGGAGTTATGCAGCCATTGGTCCACTGGTCTCTGATTAACTTATACAACAAAAGGAGCTGTAATTCAGACAGTGTCTCATGTGGGCTGACAATGCGATCCTAATGAGCTTTACATTATGGAAAATTTTGACCTTTTAATTTCAGAGGAAAGGGCTAAAAGTCTCAGATGCAAAAATAACATTGGAAGCTGAGCTATCACACAGATGAACACGGAAGGCAGCACAGTTCTGGGGACAGAGAGGAGGAGGTTGTGCCAGTCCTGTCTCCAAGTTCTTTCACACTCTTGGTAGTTCTGGGTTCTCTAGGTTCGAATTTCCCAGAGTTACTTTTTTTTAAAACACTATTCCTAGAAAGGTATTCTGTGGTCAAATAATTACGGACTATAGCCCATAATATAGGCCCCCTCCCCTGAGAAAGTCACAAACGAATACAGCAGATTAAAAGCACTGCTAAGCCCTGCTGGAAAGAACCCATCCTAACTGTATTTAAGCCAGTGTTTCACAAACATTTTTTGTCACTGAACCTATTTTTAAATATCTCCTTAGTTTTTAGTAACACTTTATTTACATCAGGTGGACACACTTGAAAAATGCTCCTTAGATTAAAATTTTGAGGTCAAAATTAGTAATAATTAAACACTAAAAAACTGCATTCAAAAGGTCACTTCAAATATAGGAATACTTGTTTCCTTTTTCCTAATTTCTAGTGTTAACAAAATCACTACCTCTCCTCCCTGCTTCTTTTTAAAATATTTATTATGTGTCATACACTCACCTAATAGCTTTGCACAAGTCATACCACAGAACCTGGCCACACCTCTTTACTGGTACAGAATGCACATGTGTGCTTGTGTGTACTGGGGCACACATGTATGCACATGCACCCACATGCTCACACGCACACACAGGTACACACACACTCTATGAGAAGGAGAGTGACAAAGGCAACGGCCACCCTGACGTTCACTTTCAAGCAGCATGTGTCAGGATAAAGAAAGACTCCCCCTAACCCTGGAAGATGGGTTTATATAATAGCAATCCGGAATTTCTGGGAGTGAAACAAACAGCAAAGAGAGCAGCAGGGGAGCAAATGAGATGGTTGAGATGCAAAGCAGTGAGGTGGAGGGGTTAAAAACAAGGCTCCCCTTTCTCTACCAGGAATCTGCAAAGCATTGGAAACTGGCCGAAAAGACAGAGAAACGTCATCAGTTTGTACGCTGCCATAGAGGCATCAGCAGCAGGAATCTAGACAAGAAAAAAAGATCATTGTGCCATTTTACTCCCCTAATGAACGTACAGCTTCAGGATTTCTAATCTTTTTTCATATAATCCACCCTGGTCCTTGTTAAAATTTGTACTCAGCAGGGAATTCCCTGGCAGTCCAGCGGTTAGGACTCAGTGGTTTCACTGCTGGGGCCCAGGTTCGATCCCTAGTCGGGGAACTAAGATCCCACAAAGATGTGCGGCATGGTCAATAAATAAATAAAATTTGTACTCAGCATACTGTAAATCAAAAAAAAAAAAGCTAATTTGAAATGACTTGGAAAAGCACCAAACCAGTAGTAGAAAGGGTTATTTCCCATGAGTATCTGTGCACATTTAAAATAAATAAAATTATATTAATATTCCTCACACCCACACCTTTTGAGGCGACTGAGGAAAAGATTTAAAAACAGGTAGTCTCTGTAGTGTATACAGAAGTCAAGTCAAAATACAATGTTTACGCACGAAACATAGAATGTTATAAACCAACATTAGATAAATAAACAAACCAAAAACCAGGTGGTCTAAAGACGTCTAGAGAAAGTGGTTTTCTGAGCCTTGTCTTTGAAGCAGCACTCAGCCGCATCCTCCCATCCCCAAGAAGCAAGTGCCTGCAGTCCATCTCTCTGCCAAACAGCCGAGAAGAGACGGCCGGGCGCCCAGGCCACACCGTCCAGGCACTGTCATGGGCGGCCTTGGCAGGCTGGGGTGAGGAGAGTGGGGAAACCAGGTGTGGGGGGGTGGTGCGGGCAGCAGGTGAGGGGCTGGCGGGCAGCGCAGTGGCGAGCGTGGAGCAAACAGGGGCAGATGCCTGCCAAGGCACCGTGCCAGCCTGAGCAGCGCGTGGAAACTCAGCACAGCTTCTCTATGGGGCTTGTGACCTATGAGGTGCTCTGCAGTGGGGACGAGGACACTTAGACGTGGATGGATGGAACGCCTCAGTCAAAGAAAGAGCCTTTGAGGGGCTGTCGGTAGGAGGAGAGGAGGCTGGAGGACGTGCCCCAGGCGTAGGCGACACCAGCAGCTGAGGTCAGAGGCCAGGAAAGGCGAGTATCACAGTCAGGCAGGGACGCTTTTGCACAGAACAGGAGGCGGAACCAAGGGGGGACCCAGGCTGTAGAAGAGCTCCACACCAGACAGGAGTCAGCTGCTCTTCAGAGGGTAAAACGGACTGATGAGAATTTTTTGAGCCAGAAAGGAGATCAGTTGTGTCTGCACCAAAACACTTAACTTAGTCCAAGACACCTGAATAGGTCCTATTGCTGGGTAACGAGTCGGAGGGAGTGGCAGGTGCCTGGCTCAACGTGGCGACTGTGGAAGTGGCTCTTTCATCCTTGTTTATTTTACTCGTTAAAGAAACTTACTGCTATAATCATTTCCTACACTCTAATTTTTCTTTTGAATGTCTGCTTGGGTTAGACATTACATGGCTTGTAATGAGAATGGTAAAATGCCTTGTTCTTATTATGGTAATTTGAATAGCAAATATAGAAAGAAACAACAAAACAGCCCAGACAATAAAAATAATCGTTAACCCATTTTACTAGCTCTGCAGCCAAATTATATTTTTATAAATTACAGTGCCTACAGAGGTAACTGTGCTCACAGGTTCCTTGTTAACAAGGTCACCAGTTGAATTTGAATATTTTCCACAGCTGTTGCCCTCACACCTAAAGAGGCAAGTGGCTCCAGCTATGTAGGGCAAGCGGCCGGGAATGCTAATGAGTCTAACAGATTGGTTCAAAATAGAAGCATAAACCTTCAATTCATGAGGACATGACAGTTACGAAACCAAAGCCAAGGAGAAATAATCTGTGTTCAGGAATTCAACCCTGCAACATGGTTTGAATTTTTGACATAGTTCTTGACCCAGGCTCGGCAAAATGTGCACACTGTAAAGAGAAGGACAGGGAAAAGGTTACAAGAGACCATATAATTCCATGACCGTGAATTTCGCTTTTGGAAGAATCAACAAAGACTACATTGAAAACATGCTTCGTTTCCTCTCTTTAATAGATTTACTGTGAGAGAACCTATCACTAAGCAATGTCATGTGCTACAGGACAAAGTTGAAATTCAGAATTCACCAATGATACAGGTGGCATTAAGTAATGGATACAATGAAATTTTAATTTGAGGGTAAGAATCAGTCATTGTTTACTATTCTGGTTTTTTTTTTTTTTTAAGTAGAGATGAGGTAAACTTTAGTAACACTCGTAAATAATAAATCTTTTTTTTAATGCTCTTTCCCATTTCCTGTGCCTTCAATACTAGTTATAGGAACTCACTGTAGGTTACAGAATGCAATCACTGGGGCCATAGAACAGGAATGGCTGTACCACCAGGCACAGGAAAACACAGTTTGCCCAAGGACGGCGTCCAAGTGGAAGTCCTAGCATGGCAGGAAAGGTCAGGAGCTTTCAGACTAAATCTTCGAATGACACATTATGGCATGATGAAAATGTCATCAAACCCCTACAAACATGCAGATTGAATGTGTGCCTTATCCTAAAGGAGGTAACAAATAGAGGGCAGAGACTCGTGGGAGCTGTGCGATTCCATCAAAGTCTGACTCCTTGGGAAATGTCATCCAGATGCTGATTCTCAAACCAATTCCCTAGCGCTCCAGGGAAAAAAAGTTAAAAAAAAAAAAAATCACAGAAGTAAAAACCAATGCTTTTAACTACTCCAGGTGACGGGTTGGAGGTGCCAGGCTTCTCGGAGCCAGCTTGATCCTTTGGTGGGCTGTGCATGGCACTTAGCTTACTTTTAATTGTCCAGAGTCCCCTGGAAGAGAGGCAGGCACCTGGAGAAGTCCCGTAAGTCTTTCAGAGCCTAGAGGCTTATGAAAGGGACAAATGGAGTTTATCACTTAAGGACCTGAGGGAAGACTAAAGAGATAAATTATCCCAAAATACTAGTGATGATTTACCTAATTAGTCTCTGACAGCATGAAATGTGTCCTAAAGAAAAAGGTAATGCGGCAATCTGGGAGTCATTTGTGCTTAAGAAAAGCTAGATCAATGAACTGTAGACACAAAAATAGCATCCAATTGGATTACATAATTCCCTCTGAGTAATTTTACCTGGTATATCAGGACCTTCCCAAAGTTTCTCAGAGATAAATTTTTTTTTTATTTTTAAGAAAACTTACCCTGAGTTTTGCACCAGGCTAAATATTTACTTACAAATATTTTAAAAAACCCAATATTTTAAAATTAAAAAATATTAAAAGTCAAGAGGACTTTTAAAAAACTTATAAGGCTCTTTTTTACTGCTGTGCTAATGGGGTGGGGGAGTTGGGGGAGTATGGTAAGTGAACATAGAGAAATTCTCTAACAATTTGTTTCGATTTAACATTCAACTCGGGAAAGATTTGTTTCTCTGCAGATTTTAAGAGATTCAAATAGCACCATTTATGTTCAGCTCAATTAAGCTACTGATCATTCCATTCTTTTACCAGTAAAGTGTCCTCAACCTGTTAATACTTCAGAACAATAAAACAGCCTGGGCTGTCCAGGGCTTCATTCTACACTGTGCATAGTCCGTGCAAAGATTATTAACACACGCCTGCAGTTCTCCTTCTACTGGGAAATGGTAAGAGGGCCTGATGATCTAGACTTGCTCCTTGAAGGCGCAGAAAGAGAAAGATAGATATCTAGTTCACAGTGGGAAAAAACCAGGAAGTCTGGTCTTTTGTTTTTAAAAAATTTCAAGAACTCAACAATTGCAAGTCTTGGGACATTAAGAAAAAACAAAACAAAACACACACACACACACACACACACACACACACACACACACACACTGCTCCAAGGCATCCGAGGAGAATTCTTATATTGAATTTAACACAGTAACTTATGTCCCTCCCTCATCAAGATTAGCCATATCATAATTGAGATAACAACAGAGGTAAATGGCATTAGATGGGTGTGTATATTAGTATAAAGTGGATCATTTAATTCGTCTCTATCTCAGCAATATTTATTCTGGGTTCTTAGTATGTCAGGCACAAAGGGAACAGGGTGAGAAAAGGCCTGTCCAGTCTTCTCAAGCCAGTTAAAAACTTGTCAAAAACAGGGAGAGTTCTTTTTCTAGCAATGCCCAACTAGCTGGCTTCTGACCACCTTCCACCTCAAAACAATGACACACACTATATGTTAAATATTACAAAAATATGCATTAAATAAAAATCTGTTTGAAGACATTTTAGATCTACCTAGGTAGGATTGCCTGATTTCACTAATGAAAATATGAGACATCCAGTTAAACTTGAGTTTCAGATAAACAGCAAATAATTTTTGATATAAGTATGTGCCATTTAATATTTGGGACATACACTAAAAATTATGTATTGTTTATCTGACATCCGTGTGACTGAGCATCCTGTATTCATCTAGCAACCCTAGAGCAAAGCAGTGAGAACCTGGAGGCTAAGATCTGAAATGGTGGAAACCTACCCACTGTGGCTTTTTTTCTTCAAAGCACCTGCTAATTCCAAAAACAGCAGCTTAGAACCAAGAGAAACTAAATGAAATTGCAAAGCATGTATAGAACTCAGGGAACAAAAATGGAGCATTAGGATCCACCAAGGAAGTTCAGCTGTAGTCAAACCTCCTTTGGTTAAAGTGTAGGAATAAGGACTGTTATTAGTTGAATTTTGTCCCCAAAAGATGTGGAAGTTCTAACCCCCAGTGCCTGTGAATGTGACTTTATTTGGAAATAGGGTCTTGGCAGATGATCAAATTAAGATGCAGTTGTTAGGATGGGCCCAATCCACTATGACTGTCTCTTTATAAAAGGGGGAAATTTGGACAGAGATATACACCCAGGGAGAACACCAAGTGAAAACAAAGACAGAGATCAGGGTGATGCTTCTCCAGTCCAAGAAACACCAAAGATTGCCAAGAAAACACAGAAGCAAGGAAGAGGCCTGGAACAGATTCTCCTCCAGAAGGAACCAACCCTGCTAGCACTTTGATCTCAGACTTCCTACCACTAGAACTGTGAGACAATAAATCTGTTGTTCTAAGCCACCCAGTTTGTGGTACATTTTTATGGCAGCCCTAGCAAGCTAACACAAGTATCAACTAGAGACACACCTGGCTTGGGGGCTGAAGCCAACTCTGCCTAGCTCTTCTCCATTTGCCAGCACACCTAGACATCCAGCTTGTCAGAACTGGTAATGACCCACCCCAGGAGGAAGACGATCACGCTCAGAGCCTCAAGATATTTCTACATATGCAACGTTCAGCACCACTCAGGAACAACCAGGCACACAATAAAACAAGATGGGAACAACAACAAAACAATAAAAAAAGACGTTATCAAAATGGCCAATAAACATATTTTAGGGTGCCCAAAGTAACTAATCATCATGAAAATGCACATTGCAATTGTAATATTATACATATAGGTTTTTACCAGAATGCTTCAATTAAAGACACTGACAAGAACAAGTGCTGGCCAGGGTGTGAAGCAGTTGGAACTCTGCCTTTCAGTAAATTGGTACAAGTACTGTGGACAACTTGTTGGCACTATCTACAAAGCTCTCCCACACTAAGCAATTCCACACTGGGGTACATACCCAATAGAAATGTGCATATATGTCCAACCAAAAGATAGGTACAAGAATGTCCATAGCAACATTTCTCAGAGTAGCCCCAAAATGGAAATAACTCCAATGTCCATCAAGAGCAGACACGTAGAACTACATAGCAATGAAATGAACACATAACTTACAAGCATCATGTTGAGAGCAAGAAGACAAAAGGTCTACATACCACATGGTTCTGTCTGTACAAAGTTCAAGATGATAAAAACGAATCAGGGTGTTAGAGATCTGTAAGAGAGGTCACTTCTGGGAGCAAGGCGGACCTAATGACAAGAAGCAGGCACTTCTCTAGGGTACTTATGTCCTCTCTCTCAGTCTGGAAGGTAGTTACACTCACACTGCGATAATTCAAGCTGTGCAGTTAGGATTTGGGTATTTCTTTTCTGCATGTTTTTATATTGAAGTATGGTTGCTGTATAATATTATATAAGTTACAGGTGTGATTCACAATTTTTAAAGGTTATACTTCATTTATAGTTATTGTAAAATATTGACTATATTCCCCGTGTTACACAATACATCCTTGTAGCTTATTTTATACCTAATAGTTTGTACCTCTTAATTATCTACCCCTATACTGCCCCTCCCCCACACTGGTAACAACTAGTTTGTTCGTTATATCTGTCAGTATGCTTCTATTTGTTATATTCACTAGTTTGTTGTATTTTTTAGATTCCACATATAAGTGATATCACACAGTATTTGTCTTTCTCTGTCTGACTTATTTCACTTAACATAATGCCCTCCAAGTCCATCCACATTGCTGCAAATGGCAAAATTTCATTCTTTTTTATGGCTGAGTAGTATTCCATTGTACATATATACCATGTTCTGCATGTTTTGATGTCACCACTTTAAAGAGCATTTTTTAAATGCTTTAAAAAATGAGCTTTATCTATCTAAAAAAATCCACTTATCAGAGATGCAGGAATTATGAGGTGTTAGAGCTGTATTAGGCAGGGTTCTTTAGAGAAACAGAACCAATAACCAATAGGATCAATAGGAGATGATTTATTATAAGGAACTGGTCCTGGAATTATGGGGGCTGACAAGTCCAAATCTGCAGTTTGGGCAAGCAGGTGGAGACTCAGGAGAGCCAGTGGCACAAATAAAGTCTGAAGGCTGGAAGGCCATCTGCTGGAGAATTTCCTTTGCTTGAGGAGGCCAGTCTTTTTATTCTATTCATGCCTTCAACTGACTGGGTGAGGCCCACCCACATCAGGGAGAGCAATCTGCTTTACTCTGAGTCCCCTGATTTAAATGTGAATCTCATTCATTAATACCCCCCAAGTTGACACATAAAATTAACTATCACAATAGCACACAATTAATAAAGAAAGAGACAAAGTAATTTGATGGCATGGTGGGCACTGTGGAAGCATTGATGCCTGTGGGCGTTCAGATGAACTTTAGCAATAATACTTCCAAACCAAGTCACTTGTAGAGATGCACAGATTTTATGCAGCAATTCAAAAGTTATTTGGATGTGTTACTAAGACTAATGTAGCTATTAGCCCTCATTTATCCATACACAGTATAGAAATAACAACTTTCATTTTTTTTAAGTATGTATGCAATATTGCATCCCCACCAGCATTCTGGCTCAATCCTGCCTGTTTTGGTCTTTTTGGCATCAGCCCATTTCACACACTGTAATCAGAGCAGTATCTTCAAATCCAAGTCCACACGTGTTCACATTAGTCATAAGTTAAAAGCCCATCCTCAGTTCCCCACTGCCCACACATGAAAAAGTCCAGACTCTACAAAAGAACCTTCCATTCCCTCATTGTCCTTCTCACCAACCCTCCCCCACTGCATTCTGGGCTCACCTCTCTATTTTTGACTCTTTTATACATTATGCTACCTCGTTCTTCCACCCACTGGGTCCCTGGACATGCTATACGTTTTCTGATCTCCATGTTTTCTGTCATGCTTTTTTTGGCTGTTTCCTAATGCTGGGATTAGCCATTCCTACTCTGCTCACCTTTCCGCCCAAAACCTGAAGCGGAGAAGAGGCCTGGACTGAGTGTAGGGGCCTGCTTGAACCTCGCTACTGAGCGACCTGACCCAGAGCAAACCACATCGCCCCCCAAACCCTTAGTATCACTATCAGGGCTCAAAACTCGGCAATGGACTAGAGATGCAGTTGTCAAACACTTCTGCTCATGCTCTGCTTCATAAGGCTCTTCCACCTTATTAAAAATGTGAATGTTTATCAGGATACACAGTACAAATTCCCTTTCTCCATCCTGTTCTCCCCAGAGGCAACCCATGTCATCAGATTCTCATTTAATTTCCGAGCTATGTTCTCCATGTACAAAAGGACAGATTGTTTTCTCCTCTCTTGTGCAACTGGCAACATGCTATGTTTGCTATTTTGCATATTGCTTTTTTTTTCATTTAACAGTATGAAACAAGAGATAGTTTCATATATCCACAAAAAGAGTCTAACCATTCTTTATAGCTACACAGTATTCTACCGTATAGATTTTCATAATTTATTTAACTACTGACCTAGTGATGGACATTTAGATTATTTCCAGTCTTTTGTTATGACCGATGATGCTGCAATAAGTAACCCATTAGATAATCTATTTCACAGGTGTGTGGATTACACCTGCCAGATAAATTCTTTAAGGTGGAAATGCTAGGGAAAATGGCATACACATTTGTAACTTTTAAACCAGTGCTAAATTTCATCTCATAGAGATGCACCCATTTATACTCTATCAGTGATGTAAGAGAGTTTCTACTTCATGTATGTGCCAGGAGGATGTGCATTAAACCCTTAGTTCTCTAAGAATACAATAGAATATATTCCCATGAGGTTTTACTTTGTACTTCTACTATTCTAAGTGAGCTTGAGTATGTTTTCACTTATGTATGTTTCCACTTATTTAAGATCTATTTGTATTTCCTGCCTTTAAACTATTCTATCATAAACTATGCCCTTTTATCTATTGAGTTGTCTGCCCTTTCTTATTGATTTTAGGAGCTCTTTATATATTGATGAAAAGAGCCCTTTATGGGACTTTCCTGGTGATGCAGTGGTTAAGAATCCACCTGCTAATGCAGGGGACACAGGTTCGAGCCCTGGTCCAGGAAGATCCCACATGCCACGGAGCAACTAAGCCCATGTGCCACAACTACTGAGCCTGAGCTCGAGAGCCCGTGAGCCACAACTACTGAGCCCATGTGCCACAAGTACTGAAGCCCACGCACCAAGAGCCTGTGCTCCGCAACAAGAGAAGCCACTTCAGTGAGAAGCCCGTGTGCCACAACCAAGAGTAGACCCTGCTCGCTGCAACTAGAGAAAGCCCGCATGCAGCAATGAAGACCCAAGGCAGCCAAAAATAAATAAATAAAATAAATAAATTTATTAAAAAAAAAAAAAGAGCCCTTTATAATATGCATCACAAATGCGTCTTCATTTGTGTTTCGACTACGGTAGTTTTTAACGTGTAGATAGTTTGGGGTATTTTTAAACACAATTCAAAACTTTTTTTCATAGCTTTTTGGTTTTATGCCATATTAAAAGGTCTTCCTCATTCTAGGATTATTTTTTTTTTTAACTTTTTTTTTCTTCTTTTTTTTTTAGAAATTCACATTCTTTTATTTATTTATGACTGTGTTGAGTCTTCGTTTCTGTGCGAGGGCTTTCTCCAGTTGCGGCAAGTGGGGACCACTCCTCATCGCAGTGCGCGGGCCTCTCACTATCGCGGCCTCTCTTGTTGCGGAGCACAGGCTCCAGACGCGCAGGCTCAGCAATTGTGGCTCACGGGCCCAGTTGCTCCGTGGCATGTGGGATCTTCCCAGACCAGGGCTCGAACCCGTGTCCCCTGCATTGGCAGGCAGACTCTCAACCACTGCGCCACCAGGGAAGCCCCCTAGGATTATTTTTTAAATATCTTCTTGTGGTTTCTTCTTATAAGTTTGTATTATGCATTTATGGCTTGGATTCATTTGAAATTTATTCTGCTTTAAGGCATGAGGTATGAATTCAAATATATCTGTGGGTCACAAACACAGAGAACAGACTTGTGGCTGCCAAGGGGGAGAGGGGGAGGGAGAGGGATGGTCTGGGAGTTTGGGGTTAGTAGATGCAAACTATTATATTTAGAATGGATAAACAACAAGGTCCTACTGTACAGCACAGGGAACTACATACAATCTCCTGGGATAAATCATAATGGAAAAGAATACTTTTAAAAAGTATGTATACATGTGTATAACTGAGTCACTTTGCTGTATAGCAGAAATTAGCACAACATTGTAAATCAACTATACTTCAATTTAAAAAGTAAATAAAAAATAAAAAATAAAAATAAAATGACAAATACATCTGTGGACAATATTCAAAAATCTCACGAACCAACTCATGAGAGTGTTTACAATTTTTTGCAATTATTTACTAAATATCATTTAAAAATATATATAATTTCCGAATTCAGCTATAAACTCTGTAGCACTTTTAAATGTAAAGGAGGAGAGTAATACATATCTGTGAGATAATGTATCTCACATACAGACTTGTGGTCTTCTGTTTATAACACAACATATCCTCCTCTCCCACATACGTTCCTTTACAGCTATCAGGAACCCACAGCATGGCAATCACTGTCCCAGCCTCTTCTATGCCAAAGTGTGCATGATTCTACATCTCTCTCTTCCCCTGCCATTATCCTATCATCTTTGAATGTGATTTATGGTGACATAAAAGGCAACCTCATTGCTATTTTATCTTGCATTTAGAATGAGAAAGGGAAAAGGTATTTGAGGTCAGGTTATTTAAAAAAAAAAAAAAAAAAGCACTGACCCAGTGGCATCATCAAACTTCCAGGAAGAAACTTAATTATATCCCATTAAAAAGCTCAATGTTGTCCTGTGATCTGAGCAAATTAATGCGATTCAAGGTACAGTTCAAGATTCTTTCCTTTATGCAACTCACCTCTGAAATCTAAATGGAGATCATGTTTAGGTTTCTTCTCTTGAAATGCCCAGTTGGCATAAGCAACTGCTTCTGTTATTTTTAAGTATGGGCTACTACTGAAAATTTTTTTTACTCTCTTTATTTGATACAAACTATCAGCATTATAACTTTTCCACTTCAGTCACCATATATAATGGTTTTGTGAGTTTTCATAAAATTCTTCCTTAGTTTAACATAAATAAATTTTTGCTTAGAATTTCTAACAGTTTTACTATACATGATCTTATTTTCCCCTTAAACACATGTACGAAAGAAGATGTGAAACATGTTGAAAGAAGATGTGAAATCGAGAAGGAAACTTTTGTTTTTATCTCAGAAGATGAAAAAGGAGAAACCGTGGAAGTGATGATTTTGGAGCAAGGAGTAGAAACTGAGAGCTCTGTTTTGGAATATCATTTCTGAGGTGTCTATTATTCATGTAGAAGGAGGTGTCAAGAAGAAAGTCCAGGGTGTCTGTCTGGAGACAGGGATTTGGAGATCATCAGCCTAGAGACGGTAGAATTAAATTACTTAGGAAAATGTGAAGTTAGGAAAGAGAGGAGGGCCCAAGACCACGATTTGGAGTTGGCTTTAGAGTCTCTTGTTTTTAATAACGTATGTGCCAGCCAAACAGACATATGCCTTAACAGCTTTTAATTATTTCTGCTGTTTGCTTACTTCTTTGCATTAAACATAACTTTAGTTATTTGCATATTCATCTGAAATCTCCATTTCCTTATCCTCAGTAATCACTTCTTTAATAATCGCTGCCAGGTCTATGGAGGATTTTTTGAAAACAATCAGCCTTTCTTTAAGCCGAAACCATTCCATTTACCTTGAAGTTGTTTTGTTTTTTTTTTTTTGTTTGTTTTGTTTTTTTTACTACTCATAGTTTCTGTTGATCTTTCCTGGCAGGAGGGAAGTTTCGATTGCTCCCGTACTAACTTGTTTTCTTACCTGTGGTTCAAGCATAACCCTGTTTTACAGCCATCCCCTGACAGCTCCACAGTGCAAACGTGTCTCTGGGCAGAAGAAGTCGCCCCCGGTTCTTGAGTACTAACTGTCAATTTCATGGGGGATTTTGAGAACAGCGGGGAGCATTTCACTGTGACTATGCTGGTTTGGAATGAATGGACAGCGTGAGTTACCGGGGAAGAACAGAGATGTTTTTATGCAGTTTTATGTGGTTTCCCACCAAGCTTCATCAGGGTCACCCAAAAGACTGATTGTGAAGCCACCCCACAGCCCTGCGTTCCCCAGGAAACAAGCACAGATTTGAACAGCTAAGGAAAATTTGGCCTTGCTACCTCATCTGTGAAATACCAACACATAACCTACAACATTCTCTGTAAATAATCCAGATAAGGAATGGGACATCTAATGCATAAACCTGATAATACAGGCCCCAGCGGGAAAGGAAAGCAGAGATGACGGACGAGGTGGCTCCTCTCAGAGCTCTGTGTTTCAGGACACTGGAGAGAACCACAGGTGGGCTGCCAACTGGATGGGGAATTAGCAACCAGTTGCGTATTCTTTGGAGTGTGTCAAATGTTCTTCCCATCCAGGCACATCCCTTCCCATCTGGCGGTGGTGTCACATTTCCACCAGGCACGCCCCACCGTGGAGATGTATCCTGTATGTGCACATCTGGGCCTCCCTCTCCCTGATCTCCCAGCCGGGTTCCCACTGCTTGGACTTCTCACCACTTTCCTTCTCTAGTCCAGCATGATCAACTGGAAAGAGTCCTGCACTCTCAGACAGGATTTTCATCCAAATTAGAGCTGTCTGATAATATTATACGCTGCCCACTTAAAGCTGAATTTCAGAGAGACAACAGGTTTTTTTTTTTAGTGTTATGTCCCAAATATTATTTCTTAACTATCTGAAGTTTAACTTTAACTGGGTGTCCTGTATATACATATTTTTTGCCAAATCTGTCAACCTTAGTCTGAATTTAATTTCTGCCATTAACTCACACACACCATTTAACATCTGAGGTTCTCAGTTTCTTCATGGCTGAAAGGAAGGGGTGAGGTTGCTGGGAGAAAGGAACGAAGATGAGGGTCAGTACTAATGTCCCAATATCTGGCTCTGTGTTAATCCATTCAATGTATGTTATTAATTTGACAGATTCTTCCTGAAAATCTTCTGTGTGCCAAGTGATATCTTCTGTACAAGTCATCAAAGATGAATGAAGATGCGGGGCTCAGGAATTAATAATTAATTAATAACAGTGGTTCCATCTTACCTTTATAGTAATCCTATGACGAAACAGTTATTCCCATTTTATACGTGAGGCAGATGAAACATGGAGGATTTGTCACAGAACCAGTCATAAAGGAGTTAGATATTGATATGATCGCAAACCGCAACATTTTCCCTTACGCTGTTCTGCTACCAAACAGCTCTCAAATGACAAGGCAGGATGGAGGCTTAGCACCAAAAGTACTCTGACTCCTGTGACCAGTGGATGTCCTTGTTTATTCTTTTTCCCATGTATGTGCTTTTAAGTCTTCCTGGTATCCCAAAATAGCCGATGGTGTGTTTATAAGGCCAGTTCTTGTAACACAGTCAGACAGTTGTTTCCAGTGGGGTCATTTCAGTGATGCTCAAGAGAGAGCTCTTTACAATGATGCCATGTCCAAATTCCCATTACCAACGCCAACACAGCATATGTTATTAATGAGACAACTGGATTCTTTTTTTTCTTGCTGATCTTCCCCCTTCAATCGTCCTTGGATGGGATTTGGAGAGTTTTAGGAAGGGCTAAGGCCCTGGGGAGATGGAAGGATGTTTGTTGAGTACATTACTTGGAATAAAAATAGCTGAAACCTTAATGATATCTTTTTAGGTCATGGCAAATGTCTCTGGGGTCAACAGTTGTAGTAAGAATTGCATGAAAACATCACACTCGCCCAGCTGAACAGATGATGGGTTTACTCCTAGCCATTCATGTACCACCTTCTGAAGAGAGGACGTTCCCTTCTGGAGGGTGTGACCAGGAGCTACAAAGAGGAGAGAGCTCCCTGTGCGTGAACTGACTGCAGCTCACTGAAGAGGCTTCCGTGATCGTGTGCGATCTGAACGGTTGTCCATATGATGCAAGTGTTTTATTGGTTTGTTGGTTTTTAATTATATATAAAAAATATCTGCTCATGGTTCAAAAATATAAAGATTTCTACAAAGCTTACTAGAAAAGAACGGTAGCCCAACATCCTCTCTTATTTCTCACAGCAACCAATTTCAGTTTTGGGGGCTGGTTCTTCTGTGTATTTGTTTCTGTTTTTTTAAATAAAATGGTTATATTGCTACTTTTTGACTTCTCAGATGTAGGCAAACCTATGGACTAGCCACTCTGGAGAACAGTGGACTAGCCACTCTCTTTCAGCCCAGTGTTCAACCATCTACAAGCACCCTAACTGTCCTCCTTCCTCCTAACAGAGTTAATTTTGGTTGTATCAATATTCTTTGTTTCTGTTGTTATGATTATGTAAACACTAATCACAGCTGAGGCAAGCAGTATATTAAGATGATTTTTTCCTTTCCTGTATATTTTATTGTCCCTGTTTTAAATAATTATCTCCCTTTCAATTGCTTAGTTATCTATACTTTCCATAAATTTAACCCCAAACACTCTGCTCATTGTCTAAATCTTCTCTCCGCCATTTCAGGTGTATCAGGTAGCTTGTCAGTTTTGTCGTTCTGAAGAACGCCTCTGGAGCCTTCTGACCTGCACCAACACACGTTGGCCATGCTCTGTACCTGGTCACCAGCATCCCGGGAGCCCAACCTCTCTGATGCATTGCAACCCCTGCTTTTGATTCATGACCCTTCCTTTCTGAAGGAGTATATTGTTCAGTACTTCCTGAGAAAGGATTCTTGAGAGGTAAATACTAAGAACTTGCAAGTCTGAATATATGTTTTTACTAATCTCATTCTTAATTAACAGTTGGGCTGGGTATAGAATTCCAGGTTCAAGAACACTTTCCTTCGGGATTTTGAAGGTATTTTTCTATTGTCTTCCAGCTTCCATTGTTTGGTTAAGAACTCCAAACATTTCCAACTTTTTTGCTGTATGTTGACCTGTTTGCTCTCTGAAAGCTAGAAGGACTTTCTCTTTGTTCCCAGTGTGATGTTCACGTAATATTAGACACATATTTAAGACTTAATAAATATGCAGTTTTTACTTGCTGGGCACTGTGCTACATGCTGGGGATTCCCAGAAAACAGGACAGACTCCAGACAGCACTCAGACTTCAAAGAGGTGCAGTCTAGGGAGAATCAGAGATGCTGCTTTCTAACGCAGACATTTGCTACGGATTTAGACAAATCCTCTAGAGGATGAGCTAGGAATCAGCAGAGATCTTTGGCTCCTTTGCATCTGCAAAGACCATTTCCTGTTCAACACATACACTTGCATGAAAACCAGTGCCAAGTCTGAAATAGGGAAATATAGATCAACTATCCAGCCATGAAGCAAGGCTTGGCAAGCAGATTATAACAAGAGAGTTTCCTAATATCAAGAAGGGAAAGGATACAAAAAACCTTTGCCTTTATCTTATGACAATAAGACACAAATATCATTAGATATCATTTGTATCTAAGACAAATTTGATAGAAATGAGAGAAAAAAACTGGTAGGATACAATTCTGGAAGGTTTCTCCTCTTTATCAATCATTCACTGATACTTTCTTCCAGAGTTAAGTACCAAAATAACCAGGAAGGCTTCTTCTTCATTACTCCATTATTAGAATAAGCATCTGCTGATGCCAATAGGAAGCAAAGTTGTAAACACCTAGCCACATAGAACAGAACATAGAACAGAACTCTGTAGTCATCTCTGTCTCCATTGCCAAAGCTTCCAGAGATATTAACAAATCCGGGGGGGACATAATGCCAGAACATTTAGACCACCTGTGACTCATGAGCTTGTCCGCCAGTAGTAATTTTTTCCAAGATAAAAATAGGAGATGAGGTTGGGGAAACATGAAATTCAGAATTTAAGGATGGGGGGAAGAAAATGATAGAAATAAAAGTGTAGAAAGAGAAAAGTCTGAGGTTAACCTGAAACAGTCCACCTTTGCTTGGGATGTGGAGAAAGCAAAATGCAGCATCAACAGAGAACCAGGATTTCAGACGTTCACTGTGGCACTCGGTTATTAAGGCTAATCAGAAGGTCACACATATCAGAATCATCAAAAGGGCTTTACTTAGGACAACAAATGCCTGGGACCTACCCCAGATATACCCTGTCAGAGATCTTTTTAATAAGCTCCCCAGATGATCCAGGTGCCTACGAAAGTTTGGCAACCACTACTTGACATTGACCTCAGAGTGAGAAGGAGCAGTAACTGTAATACGCCACCTGCTTGGAGGGGAACAGCAGATGGAGGGAGTTTCCATATTGGATTTGTGGCTCATATCCAAAACAAGGTAGGTAACCAGCATCTAGTCTTTCTTTCTTTGTCTCTTATCTCTCCCCATCCACAGGTAGACTTCAGGATGCCATGCTGTTATTCTTTCCCAGTTTAAGACTGCTTATGTGCACGTGTGTGTCTCTGTGCGTGCATGCCTATATGTGTGCATATGTTTGATGAGGTACCATTGGAACTGGGAGAAAACCCTCTTAGTCTTTAGTGAACAAGAATAGGACTTTTACTTAATGGAAGAAGGCAATTTATAACTTTCTATTCATTTTCTATTCTACTCATTTAGAAAACTCAGAAGATTTTGAGTTGGGTTTGTGGGGGCAGGACAAGGTTGACTTAAAACGATTTAACAACCTGAAAAACGTTCGCTCTGGCTACCGGTCCTCTACATCACATGGTAAATAAACCACTGTCCTCCCTCCCCAAAGCCTAGGGAACTGGAGATCCAGGTGGACTGTAGCCCACCAGCCATGCTGATTCTCTGGGTGAGGTGGGCCCTGAAACTGGATCCATGGGGACAAATTCTGCAATAATATTAGCTCTGACTTGTAATTCCTCCTCTCACCATACAGCTGAGCCTAAGAAGAGAGGAAACTATGAGGTTCGCATCCCAGCTCTGCCCACAGTCAGGCCAGTGCACTGATTGGAAGTGACAGAAATCCAATTCAAACTAGCTTAATCAAAAGAGAGAATCCATCCCTATGTAACTGGGAAGGCTAGGGATCAAGCTAGCCTGACTATTTTGGGAAATGAGTATTCTGGGTCTCCTCCTCTCTCCTTCTTTTCTCCATGTGGCTGCATTCCCTTGAAACAGAAGTAGATGGTTTCCTTCAGGCATTGGGGGTGGGATGGCGGCTGCAGCAGATGCAGGCTTACTTCACTCAGCCTGACAACTCCACAAGAAAGAGAGAACACACAGCTTCTCGGGGTCATTTATAAAATCCCAGGGAAGACCTCTCATTGGCTAGACTGGGGTCACTTGCCCATTGTAGGACCAACCATTATGGCCAGAAGGAACAGAGAACTGGCCAGTCCTTGAAGATGTGGATGGGGTGGTTATGGGATGGAGACTTCAATCAGAAGTCCCACAGGGTAGGGAGAGGCAATTCCCCAAATTAAGAGGTGACAGCTGCAGAGGAAGAAGCAAAGAAACACTGAGCAGATACAAGCATCCATTATTGTCATCTGCCAGCTTGTGACTTTGGCAAATTAATTAATTCCTCTGTGCCACATGCGGTTGTTATGAGCATTAAATAAGATAAATGATACCAAGCCCTTAGCATGTAGTGATAATCAATACACAGTTACTATTACTGCCAACCAAATTCCTTCTAAGAATTTACAAACCATGCAAGTATATGAGCATAATTAAACCCAATTTTATTTATATGATCGAAAATCCCCAGGAATTCTAGTTTAAGCATTTTATAAAATAGCGTGGTGAGAAGACTAGCAACTACCTTGAAAGCTAAATTGCAAGTAAATAGGTAAATTGGCCTATTGTCCAGTAGAATTGTTGCGTATCACAGGCAGATTGCAGATTTTAAGAAATGAAACCTGGAGAAAGCTCCTTGCACTAATGAGTCTAACAGTCCTATATCACAGATTAGGGCACTGGCTTTGTGAGAGGCGGGCGAATCGAGCCCTAGAACCAGGCTTGGCCCTCAAGCAGGACTGCTGGCTCCCAGCTGCTTCCCCCACTTCAATCTCATGGGCGGCTTGGCCAGGACAGGAGAGCAGACACAAGGGCCTCAGGGCAGCCACTCAGTTCCTTTCAGAGGAGCCGCCTCATCCATACCGATGGTGAAGATCAGTGAAGACAAAAGGCATCTGCAAGCTCCCCAGGCCCTGCAGCTGTCAGCCTCACGACAGCCAATTCCACGGAGAGACTGCCTGAACGGCTCCCCTCGTCTGCAGCACACTCTCCAGGACTCTCCAGGACAGTGAGCCGGTGCCCATGGGCTGGGCGCCTCCCTGTGTAGGATGTGCTCCCTGCCGGCTGCTCTCCCAGGGCTCCACCTCCACCACCCACTGGCTCCTGGCTCCTCAGCCCTGAAGGAAGGCAAACGTGCTGTCTGCTCGTCTGCCACAGCCTCTCCTGCCCGCCTGCCTGTCCCTCCCTAAGGTCTTGTCAACTTCGACCATGTTCCCTAAGTTTACTAACCTCGTTTTATTCTGACTAATCTTTTCCTCCCAAAAAGCAGAGCCCCATCTTCATTCCCTCCTGGATCAATTCAGTGCACACAAGAGAAAATATGTATTGTACATATGCAGTGCAGCAAAGGACACAGACAAGGAGACTGATTTGGATTAAGTGGGTCTACAAATCAGCTAAAGGTACACCGCCCTTCCCCGAAAGACCACCCTTCTACAGCTATTGGGTACCTCCGATTATAAAGCCACCCTCTTGCAGTTCAGTCTTGATCACCTGGTGGGGGGGGGTCACCTGAACACCCCCAATGCCAGGTGGGAGCAATTTTCCCAGGTGCTCAAGGTCGCTGGCTCCTTTCTCAATTTGGCGGTGTAACAACCTAGGAGGAGAAAACCTAACACTGAAAAAGAAATGAAACAGATCCTAAACCTCCCTTGGACACCGCAAGCATCCATCAGCAGTTATTCTGCTAACATCATAGCTGCAGAGTTGGCCAAATTAGATGAGGTGTGTGTTGGAGAATATCATTAATTATTTTCATGGATTCTAGAATAAGAACTACCTGAGTCTGAATCCTGGTCCTAGAACTTACTAGTTATATAACCTTGGGGAAATTAAGCATTTCCCCCCCCTAAATCTCAATTTCAGATTTATAAAACAGGGATAACGTGTCCCAGGGACATTATTTCATAGTATTAAATGAGATAAATAAAGTGCAATGCATGGCATATAGGAAGCACCTAGAACATGTAGTAGCTGGTAGCTCTACTAAGTGACAGAAGGACATGCAAGGTGCCACGTATGGGACACATCAGAGGGCGCACAAGCTGCACAGGGCAATGCTGCATCGGGAATCATCAGGACCTTAACATGGGACTGCTCCCTACAAGGTACAGGAAGAGACTTCCAATCAGAGGCACTGAAGGATTTGGAAATTCATGTTATTATTAATATACTAAATATTTTAAAATAGTGAATACACAAAAAAATAAAAGAAAATGCAGTCCAGATGCCCCAGGAGGGTTTGTGGTGAGGGACTGTTTATGACTAAACACCTGAGGTTAGCCACTCTGAGATGGGCCTTCTACCCGATGGTGAGAATTCAGACTTAATTCTGTGGGTGATCGGGAGCCATTAAGGGTGACACGTGGTCAAAACTGATGTCCCCTCAGTGTTCTTTAATGATGCTTGGGACTCCGGGATTCCCTCTCTAGGTCTGTATACAAACAATAGAAGGTTCTCTGAAAGAAGTTTCTCCATCTTAATGGTTACCTTAATTATGTCTCTTTGAGTTCACACTCTTTTTAAAAGTCCTCTTGTCATTATAACCATGGTGATGTGGTTGGCCTTTTTCCTCAGTGAGTGTAGTTGTTCCATTTCCATTTGAGAATAGTGTTAACAATAACATCTGGAGGGGGAAAGGATCTGCTCCATCCCAGGGAGATGAACAGTCAGGAGCAGGAGGTGGGAGAATTACTAATGGCTTGACCACAGGCACCTCCCCCAGGTATACCTGGGGGCCTGTGTAGATTCAGTGAACCACTGCCTTTAAAAATCTCCTAGTGGTTGTGAACTTTGAAATCAGTTATGTTTGGGTTTGAATCCCTTCACTGTCACTGCCATGCTGTGTCACCCTGGACAGATCACTTAACCACTCTGAGACTAAGTTTATGAAAATTGTCATAATAATGTCAATGTTATAGGACTATTGTTAAATTAAATGAAATTATTAAATTTTACATGTTCTGGGTATATAATCGGAGCTTGAGAAAGGGTGCTTATTATGAAAGGACCTTACATTTTTATTAGAGATGCAATCCACTGGGCATTTTGTTCATGATGGGTGTCCTGGTATAAAGCAAATGCCACATCAAGACATTTTATATCATTAAAAACCTTAATAATTGGATAACTGCCTACTACTCTGTAACATAGGGAGACTAGTTTTCAGGGAATAGAACTCAGGGCAGGTAAGATTTGAGGGTGGGATGTGGTGATGTCAGTGTGGAGGTCGGAGGACATCAGACCCTAGAGGAAGCATAGAGCCTGGAGGAAGTTTCAAAGGGATGAAGGTGACAAAGAAAGGAGAGATGAGCTGTATGGGGGTGGTGGGGAGGGTCACGAGAAGAAAAGGCCCCATCACAGCTGTCTGAGCTCCCCTCAAGGCCCAGGGTCACAGCCCACTTCTGGGACAGTCAGATAAGCACAGTCATCAGGATGAAAAAAGATAGAAATGAGCAACTGTCCACACCAATTCATATGGAGAGTGGCTGCTGGCCAGCCGCTCTCCAAATCACCTCTGTTCTTTTCATACTGTTGGAGGAGAGGTCAGCCCCACTGTTACTAAAAGCTTCTATTTTGTGCCGACAAGTACAATTTTCATGCACTTATAATACTGATGGGGAGACAGGATATATGAGAGTTGAGTGATGTTATGATACTTATCTTTCTAAGGATGGAAGGGGCTAACTTACAATATTATAAAGCAAGGGTTGAATTACTGGCTATTCTTCAGGAAAGAAGGAAGTCATAAAATAATTTGCTGTGTAAAAGAAAATTTATTTTCTAGAATGAATAGTGTTTTGAGACTCCCCAAAATGTTAACAACAAGGCTGGGAAAGGGAAGAATTCACAATACACTGGTTTGTTGATAGATACACTTTTTTGTAAGTTGTGCTGTATCTCAATAAAAAGTTCACATAAAAAATTACTTAGATGTCCTGTTACCCTGGTATGAACTACTAGCAGTTTCTGTTAACAGACAAGGAAATTCTCGCTGAGGCACAAGCAGCTCACAGACTGAACTATTTTAGGGAACCCCCTAATTCAGACACAAAGCTGAGGTATAGATAAAAATAGCTTCAGCAAACATAATTTTATTAAATGGTTTCTGTGCTCGAAGATTTGCCTGTTCCTTCAAGTTGTCTGTCCACATGAAGGCATCTAAGTAAACCTTAGGTTGCTTTAAAATAGCACATCCTGCCGAGAGCGATTATCCATGAGGTGTGGGAGAACACTCGCCCAGCTTGGAGCCTGTGTCCTATTTAATCACCCTGTTTCAGATGTGATTAAAAAGAAATCCATGCTTAGCCAAGAAAAAAGGCTCAAGAAAGTGCCAAGGTCTTCGTAAAAACACACTGATGCAATCCTTTGCCTGAATATGCAAAGCCAGTTGGTGCCAGTTTCGACTGTAATTCAGAGAAGTCAGTCTTTGAGATTAAAGCCTGTCTGTGGAACTAGCCTCAGCCTGCAGGCACGCACGCGCACGCACACACACACACATGCACACACACGCACACACACACAGAGGCATCAAGTGTCTATTAAGGATATTGCATGATGCCAGGTCTGGAAAGAGAACTGCCACTCACTGCCTATATCAGAACTGTGATCCTCAGGACACATGAGTCTAGGTGAAACTAGGTCAGCCAGGTTCTTATGGGATTAACACTGGATATTCATAAAAAGTATCTCCAGAATGAAACTGACATGATATTATATAGCCATTCAAGCTTCTGCCCCTTCTCTGATTATTTTATTTGCTGCAACTTAGCACTTTATATGGATAATTTGTGCATTTCTACATATAACTATGTTTTTATTTTATGTAAGGCAAATTTTATTATACATCATACACTTAACTATTATAGGACCCAAAATCAATAGACTTAAATCCCAGATTGTAGTTCAAATAAAAGAGCAGTTTGTCAAAGAAATACAACTCTTTTCAGACTTTCTGCTAGCTTATTTTCTTCCTAAATTTTGTAAACTATCCTTTTCCCATCTTCTGTTTTATTCAAATCTACCTTAGCCCTAAATCATGCCAACACACACACACACACACACACACACACACACACACACACAAAACTTTCCTTCCCAAATTAATGACTGTTAAATATATATTTGGTTCCTGGCACACAGCTCCTGAAACCCTTGTGATCTCTGGAGTGATAAGAGTGTCTTTAGTATGCTAATTAGATGAGTGGTGGCTGGGGGCCACGAGATAGATCCAGGATGGGGGTTGGTGGCCAGAAAGACCGAGGCATGATTAAAGGGTTGGAACTTTTAGTCCCGTCACCCCACCCCCAAGAGATTGAGTTCAATGATTTAATCAGCCATGTCTATGTACTGAAACCTCAGTAAAAACCCCACCATGATGAGGCTCGGAGAGCTTCTGGTTGGTGGGCACATGGAGGCGCTGGGAGGGTGGAGCACCCAGGGTGGGCACGGAGGCTCCGCATGCCTCTGCCCTCTCACCTTCCCCCCATGCATCTCCTCCACGTGGCTGCTCCTGACTTGCATCCTCTATAATCAACTGATAATAGCAAGTGAAGTACTTTTCTGAGTTCTGTGAGCTGTTCTAGCAAATTATCGAAACTGAAAGGAGAAGGCTGGAGGATCCCCAGACTTTGTAGCCAAGTTGGATAGAAGATGGGTACCCTGGGCAGTACGACAGGCATCTGAAGTGGGGCAGTCTTGTGGGACTAAGTCTGTAACCTGTGGGATGTGGGCTAAACCCGGGTAGTTTCAGAGCTGAGTTGAATTGCAGGACATCCAGTTAGCGTCCAGAGAGCTGGACAACTGGCTATTGTTGTGGAAAACCCACACATTGGGTGTCAGAAGGGCTGTGGACTGTAAAAACAGTTCAGCAACTGTAACTTTTTCAACCCCTTCTCATCATGGGGTCTTCACCCCAAAACAGTCAGCCCCAGCTTTTCAGTATAGTCAGTCTTTTCCTCTGTTCACGTGTTTTCCCTTTTATATAGCATCATAAGTTTATCTCTTATTCTTGATTTTACTAATAACTAACAATAATAGAAATAGAAAAAAAACAGAAAGCTAATAGAAACTGGTAACTTACTACATACCACACACTATGTTATGTGTTTTATAAAAACTACCTTTAGTTAAGCTTCAAAAAAGTCCTTCAAGGTGGATATAATTATCTCATTTTACAAATGAAAAAATGCTGTTTTATCATCAGTCCACTGGCCTGACTGCCTCTTCACAAACGGGCTGAGGGGGCAGAACTAGGTTCACTTGCTCTCCTTCCTCACCATCCAGTCCCTCCTCAGTCCCTGCCTCTACACTCATCCTCCTCTTACAGAAGATCCCCAGCCATATCCTCATCATCAGCCCAATACCGGCTCTTTGGCTACCATCCTCTACAATTTCTTATCCTGTTTTGAATTGTGAACCCCTGTCACCCCCTTGATTCTCCACTTTCTCTGGGCTCCTTCTTGCCTCTCTGATCTTTCCCCCACCTCCTCAGGTGTCTTCTTCTATCTGCTCCTTAATGGTATGCATTTCCAAAGGCTCCTTCTTTCTCTTCTCTTTTTCAACCTTTTTTGAACATTCTCAACAACCTCCAAGGCTCTGAGACTCATCTATACCACCAGCCCTAATGGCTCTCCTGAAATCCAGACCATATTTTCATCTGCCTGCAAGATACAGGCATATGGATTATTTCGTAGGCACATCAGATTCCACATGTACCAACTTTCCCTCCAGCCTGTTTTAACAATGCATTTCTGACATGATTAATAACATCACCAACCACAGAGCTGCCAAGGTAGACATCTCCATGTAATCATTTACTTCTTCCTTTTGCCAGATATCCTAATTACAACACATCACCAATCCTGTAAATGGTCCATCACTTCATTCTGTCATTCTTATTCCCACTGCCCTTGTTCTAATTCAAGCCTCCAATATCTCTCACCAAAATAACTACTCGAATGCCCCAAAACTTCTGATTTCCCATCTTAGTTAACCTTTATATCACCACCCCCAAAGACCTGTTTATCTCATGCCTCTTGTTTTATTTATTTATTTTTTGGCTGCACAGTGCACCATAGGGGATCTTAGTTTCACAACCAGGGATCCAACCCATGCCCCATGCATTGGGAGCATGGAGTCTTAACCACTGGACTGCAAGGGAAATCCCTCATGTCTCTTGTTTTAAAACCTCCTATATATCACCCTTACTTACAGAAGAAAATTGAAGCGATCTAATACGGTATTCAAGATTCCTTGCATTTTGCTCAAAGTCCAGATTTTTACCAATATTTCTGTGACTCCTGCCCTATTTACCTTATTGTGTAACTAAAACAGATTTTGAAGCTGGTCATCTCTCATATTAGACTTCCTTGCCTAGAATTCATTCAACTGACTATAGATAACATTCTGAGACAAGAATCCCTCAAAATCATAATTTAATGACTTGTGAATATCAGCATCACTTTCTTACTGCAACCTCTAAGAAACTAAAAGGAAAAGCCTCTTAAGAAGTCTTTTAAAACATATAGGTAGTTTCTACCCTTGTTATCATCTACTGTTTTTATTTGGGTAAAAACACATACCTTAGGGAAGCAACCTTTGTTGTACTTCAGGTAACTTATATGAAGGGTACTGACTCTTTGCTTCTAAGGGGATGTGAGGTCAGCTGGTTCCTGCAAGGCATCCTCCAGATGGTGAATGGGGGCACTAAAATCGATTAATGAGAATGGACCTTATCTTGTGACCTTAACAATGTCTTTGTATATACTTGAAAACTGTAATAGGAGAAAGTGCTTGATGCCAATAATACCACATGGCTAGAATGATGTGCTCCCCCTTCAAAGTACTGAGTTTCCATGTGAGAGAACAGAAATAAAAATGGAATTGGGGGTGTGTTAGTCAGGGTTCTCCAGAGAAACAGAACCAATAGGAAATATATATTTGGAGATTTATTATAGGAATTTGCTCACATGATTATGGAGGCCAAGAAGGCTTCCTCTGCGAACTGGAGACCAAGGAAAGCCAGAGGTGTAATTCAATTTGAGTCTGAAGGCCTGAGAACCAGGAGCTCTGGTGCGTGAGGGCAGGAGAAGATGGATGTCTCTGCTCAGCTCAAGGAAAGAGCAAATTTAACCCTCCTCTGCCTTTTTGTTCTATTTGGGTCCTCAACTGACTAGATGATGCTCACCAGCTTTGGTGAGGGTGATCTCCTTTACTCAGTCTGCTAATTCTAATGCTAATATCTTCCAGAACCTTCCTCACAGGCACACCTAGAAAGAATGTTTTACCAGCTGTCTGGTATCCCTTGCCTGGTCAAGTTGACACATATAATTAACCATCAGAGGGGGTAATAGAGTATCCATTTCATAAAAAATAAGAATTTGTACAACTTACTAAACACACAACAAAACAAACAAAAAGATTTAAATGACTTAATTGAAATTTTTCCTTCCACCTAGAAATTTTACCAGTATTCCTTCTTTCGTGTTACTAAGAAAATAAAATCATAAATTTGTTTTGGCTGAATGGTGTGATTAGGTGATTCTTTGAAGAGATGTATTTCCATACATTAAGGAGGAGAGACTGCTTTTCAACATTTCATGATCAAAAACTCTTTCAACATCTCCGTATGTGAAAGGGAGGCTCAGCCCTAGCATCAGCACATTGGGCATCTCTAGAATAGGATGTGAGCTTGTAAGCAGAGGGCAGAGAGGCAGAAAATACAAAATTCTTCCAGCGAGACTTCAAAACGGACATTTATATTTTAACATAAGCATGTCACCTGTTCACAGTAGATATTTAAAAATTACTGAAGTCCCTAGAAGACAACATTCAGGAGGAGCTTCCTGAAGGCTGGCTCCTACCAAACTCGCTCTGGCCCTCCATGTTGGCAACAGTTGGCATGGCATGTGAATTAGGCAAAGCATTTGACCTCACCAAGATCCAATGGGCATAATGTTGAGCAGACGGGGGCTGACCAAGACCTAGTGGGCCGAGTAGAGGCCATCCAACAAACAAGCATTCGGGAAGGGACTCAGGCAAGGGCAACAAGACTCCCCTCTGAGAGTGGAGCGGAGGAGGAGGGAGCGAAAGAGAGTCCAGAGTGTGCAGCTGCAGTAGGGCTCCAGCTGAAACAGCTGTCAGGGTTTAAGGCAGAGGCCAGGTGACAGGAAGACAAAGCAGAACCCGATCGTTGGTGTCCTTGGAACGGAGTCAAAATGGGCACAACAGAGGGGAATCACGCACACCACTGACCCACGATGCTTTCCCTTGCAACTCCCTCTGATGGGTGTGCTCTGAGTCCAAGATGTGCTCTGAGTCTTCCTGGGAAAGACAAGGGCAGGAAGTCAAGCAGGGAGTTTTAACACCGCCATTCTTAATCAAGATTTCCCTTTGCCTGCTGCTTTCTGGCTTATATTTTCCCCAAACCAGGAAATATAATTAAGGGCTTTGGTTTACAGCCTCTTTCCTTTTACAGTTTGTGAGCCCAAAAGCTAGAAATGAATAAACCTAAATGGTAACAATGTCCACAAAAAAATAAATTTACTAAAAAAAGTAGATAACATCGACGGGAAGGTGAAAATAAGATTTGCCACCATAAACTGCTCTCCAGGTACTGTTTGGAGCTATTATATGACACCAGTCCCAAGCACCTTCCAGGTATCGCTGTGAGGGATAGCTGCAGAATGAGTTACGTTTTCCTCTGAAATATGACTTCACTACTACAATGGTGTTTGCAGGAAAGGCGTTCAGGGAGATCTCTATCTTTTGTTTTCCAACTAGAATTTATTTCCAATTCTATCTTCAAAGTTTCCAAGTGAAGGGTTGTTAAGAATAGTATTTTGCCATGAAGAGAAACCCTTGAATTATAAGGGAAATTTAAGGAAGTGGAATATAATTTTCCTTCCACCTATTATTAATTTTTGCTGATTCATCCAATACTCCTCTCTGCAATGGAAGAAGTGACATTTCCACTGTGACATAAGGATCCCCCTGTGGAGTCTGGAATCTAATTTTGATAGTTTTTCTAATGACTATTAGTCATTATTTCTCCATTTTTTCTGCCAACCTTATCATGGTGAAATACTCCATTCGAGAACTCTCTCCCCCATACCTTTGCAACTTGTATTATGTTTGGATTATTTCCCTTTGCTGATAATATTGCCAAATTCTCAGAGATCATCTACATGTTTTGGCAATGTGAGAAGAGGTTGAAACTGCCATTGTTTTTGCCCTAACTGGCTGAGTCAGCCGATGGGAATTCTGATTATATGCTCTTAGGCCAAGATGTGAAGCTGGTTTCGAAAACTTTTGGAAATATCAATCCAAGAACATTTCTTTCCTGTTTATGTGTATCAGTCATTTTATTTCCTACTGAGAATTATTTATATCATTCAGCGTTTCCAAGTACAGAAGAACATGACTTTGAAATCCCATGGTTTCTGGAAATCTTTCAGAAAGGAAAAGGAGATGAAATGAACCAGTAATCAGGCAGACTTTGCTTCTTTGCTCCCTTCTTTGCTCTTTGAAAAGCAAGCACTTTGTCTTTTTTTTTCTGTTACAACCCTTCCTTCTCCCTCTAACTTGTTGATATTTCATATATTATGATTCTTCTCTCATAAGTTTACACATGATCGGGACACTGGTTGAAAGACTACAGTCTTAATATACTATGTACTCAATACAGCATGGGAAGTTATCAAAAATACACCACATACAAATATATATGTGAGTCTGCATATATATGAAGGCGGGGGCAGAAGGAGAGAGAGAGAGGAAACTATTGTTGACTTAGGGATTGACTGTCCCTCAGACGAAAGCAGAACATTAATGAAGATTATCCTTCTCTCCTATGTTTATACAACTCTGGATTCTACTTAAATTGAAGAAATAGCCATCAATTTATCCACTCATTCTCTACACAATTCTTGAGCCCCTGGTAAGATCAGACACTATTCTGGACTCCAGGGCTGCCATGATGAGTAAGCAGAGCAGTCTCACTCATGGAGCTTCCATTAGAAGGGAGGAAGATGGACAATACACAAATGAAAACTTTAATGTCAGAAGGTGAAACCAGCGCACCGCAATGAAGAGTAACCCCCACTCTCCACAACTAGAGAAAGCCTGTGCACAGCAACAAAGACCCAACGGAGCCAAAAAAAAAAAAAAAAAAAGCAACAGACGAAAACTATGGGACTTCCCTGGCAGTCCAGTGGTTAAGACTCTTCGCTTCCAGCAAAGGGGTTGTGAGTTCAATCCCCGGTCAGGGATCATTTCACTGAGCATAATACACTCCAAGTCCATCCATTAAAAAAAAAAAAAAAAAAGGGCTTCCCTGGTGGCGCAGTGGCTGAGAGTCTGCCTGCTAATGCAGGGGACACGGGTTCGAGCCCTGGTCTGGGAAGATCCCACATGCCACGGAGCGACTAGGCCCGTGAGCCACAACTGCTGAGCCTGCGCGTCTGGAGCCTGTGCTCCGCAACAAGAGAGGCCGCGATAGTGAGAGGCCCGTGCACCGCGATGAAGAGTGGCCCCCGCTCGCCGCAACTGGAGAAAGCCCTCGCACAGAAACGAAGACCCAACACAGCCATAAATAAATAAATAAATAAATAAAATTAAAAAAAAAAAATTTTAAATAAAAAAAAAAAAAGGAGAGAGGTGGCATGACTAAAACAGACTGATACAAAGATGAAGAAGATTCAGCAGGCTACCTTAGATTGTCATCTGGAAGGGCCTCTCTGAGAGGTGACATGTAACCGGCCTGACAAGAGTCAGCCATGTGACTCATTTAAAGGCCCTAAACCAAGAACAAGCTTGAGCTGTTTGAGAAACATCAAAAAGTCCACTGTGAATGGGGTAGGAGTGGATACTAAGGTAGCAGGGGGTGGTGGAAAAAGAACACAGGTGGGTAATGGTGGGAACCCCATCATATGGGCTTAAGTCAGAGTAAGCAGAAGCCATTGGCAGGATATGAGAAGAGGGTGATGCTATATGATTATACTTTTTCATAGCTCACCCTTGCTGTTGTGTGGAGAATGGTATAGAAGGGATAAGAATGGAGAAAGAAGACCATATAGAAAGCTTAATGTGGTTGTTCAGGCAAAGATGGTAGTGTGACAGCAGGAAAGACGGAAGGAAGTAGGATCTGAGATGGGTTCTGGAAGCATGTTGCTTCCAACTTTTTAGCTTCAGCAACTGTAGTTAAACAATTTTTTAGCTTCAGCAACTGTAGTTATTGATGTGTTTTCTGAGATGGGGAGGATAGAGAGAGAAGATAACATTCTGTTAAGTTTAAGATGCTGATAGACATCTACGTGGATTTGCCAAATAGGCAACTGGATAAAAGTGTGTGGGGAGAGGTTAGGACTGGAGTCAGAAATTTGAGAGTCAGAGATTAGAAGACATTTGATCCTGCCCAAAGTGTCTATTGAGACATTTGGGTCTTGCCAAAAGATCCTTGAAATTTGGTCCCATCAAAAATGTCCATGAGCATATTTGGTCCATGACAAATGGTTTTTGATATTTGGGCCTATCAAAAATGTCCACACTTAGAAAACGTCCCTGGGTTCAAATAGCCCATAACTTTATTTATACTTTCGGTTTATAGGATTAATACATAAAAATATTATCATGCTTTACTGTCCAATAATTGCGTTGTGGCTATATTGCCAATAAAAATCTTTCTTGCCTCGGTAGCCTATGTGGTAACAGCACGTGGGGTTAGGTAGATGGATAGGGGTCAAATCTTCCAGTAGCGTGGGATTTATAACAACTACGTGTACTGAGAAGAGTCCTACAGTCAGAGAAATGCACAAAGGACAAGCTAAGGATGTGACGTCCCAACACATGGTGCATGAAGATGTCTCTGAGCATTTAGTTGGATGTGGCTGGGTGGTTCCATAAGGGCGGAGTACGACAGGAGGGGCTTGGTCAAGCTGCTACAGAAAACAGGCAGCTAACTCGGTGGTGTAATTATTAACACAGCGCCTTGCAGGAGTGAGAACTGGTGTGGCTCCCTAACACCACCGTAGTAGACGGGTGTAACACCTGCCATGAGGGGAACACCACTCATCTAACTAAACCCCTTAAAACTATCCCATTGCCCAGGGTTAATGTGCAATGCTTCCCTTGAATCGAAGTCCAGAGGTACGATTGCAATAGATGGCAAGAAGCGTCTGCCCCAATTTGGAGAGGTTTTAGTGGGTGTGACTCCCACACTTACTTGCCAACCAGGGAGGATTACCCTGCCCTTGGCTGGTGCCTACTTACTGGCTGATCCAGTAGACATTAGTAAGGTCTCCCCCACCAGTAAACCAGCAACCATTGGTCAGATGGCTACAAAATAAAATAAAATAGCCCTCTTCTGTTGCTTGGCAATATGACATATTTATTTGAAAATTCTCAGCCAATGTGGCAGAAATAGTATACTCACAAAAAGAAAAGCCAATGCTATGTTATAATGGTTTTTGTTACCATTTCCATTCCGTTAATGCAGATAGGAGTAAAAGGTACTGGTGCTGTGAAAACAGGAGAAACTGCATGCCCAATGTACAACTGGTCAGGATTCGGATAACATTACCGTCATTCAAGATGGGACAGAAAAACATCAGCACAACGTTGGTGTTGAAGGAGAAGTAAAGAAGATCCTGAATAAGTTAAAATGATACGCAGAAGAACCAAATGCAACACCATCACAGGTACTTCAAAGAACTCTCCATGTAACTCGTAATGAAGAGGTCCTACTAATGCTAAATTCATTCAAGAGGCAAGTTAAGTAAAATTCAAAACAGACTTTGACCTCCAAACCAAACTTCATCGTATGGAATTAAAATTCCAGAAGAGGGCTTCCCTGGTGGCGCAGTGGTTGAGAATCTGCCTGCTAATGCAGGGGACACGGGTTCGAGCCCTGGTCTGGGAAGATCCCACATGCCACGGAGCAACTAAGCCCGTGAGCCACAACTACTGAGCCTGCGCATCTGGAGCTTGTGCTCTGCAACAAGAGAGGCCACGACAGTGAGAGGCCCGCGCACCGCGATGAAGAGTGGCCCCTGCTCGCCGCAACTAGAGAAAGCCCTCGCACAGAAACGAAGACCCAACACAGCAATAAATAAATAAATAAATAAATAAGCTTTCATTAAAAAAAAAAAAAAATTTCCAGAAGAGTATGAAGTGACTAGATTCGAAGAACCAGTCCTTATGCTTGATTCCAGTGCTCAAGATGACAAAAGAATTCTTATTTACACAACTTATGAAATACTGGATATCGAAGTGCCAGTACCACATTAATCAGTGATAGCACCTTCAAGAATGCACCAACACAGTTCACTCAATCATTACTGTGCCTGGTGAACTACTGGGTTATACTACGTGGCTGATTTATGCACTAACAATGAAAAGGCAAGAAGAAACTTACAGATATATATATGAGAAAGTGCCTGAATTTGCACAGGAAAGAAATCTAGACATTAACCTTTCATTGTGCGTGGTAGATTTCAAGATTGCAAATATGAATGTGATTCAACTACTCCTACCAAATGCTCAAGTAAAAGGATGCTTGTTTCACTTTTCACAATCACTGTGTCGAAAAATATCCTCTTTGTGTCTAACACTCCTGTATGTGGCAATGGAAAGTAACGCCCCTGAGTGTGCATCCATGTTGTTGGAACTTCCGTTTGGAGGATGTAAATGAAATTTTGACTATGTTGTGGAGAATGCAGAACAAAATTTAGATGACCTAATGGATTATGTTGAGAGAGTAAAGGCGTGGCAAAGGCAGAAGACCAGGAGCTCCAAGATTTCCACCAGGAATTTGGAATGTTTGTACATCAGTACTGAATGGTGATCACAGGATGAACAATGCAGTGGAAGGCTGGCACAGCAAATTTCAAAAGCAGACGGCAGTGCACCACCTTTCAATTTGGAGATTTACTGAAGTGTTAATAAACGAACAGTGAAGTAGTGAAAAAATTATCTCACCCAGGTTCTTGTCACCCACTCAAATACAGCCACCAACTTCACCACAATACTGACAAAATCAAGTTCATATAACCAAAATTGTTAACAGATACAACCAATATAAAGCCAATAATCAGGTCGATATACACTTGAGAGCAACTGCTCATCAACTTAAGCGTAAGCCTGCTGAACTTCATGCCGAGGAAGAGCAAGAATAAATGTGAAATCCATAGTTCATCGTGAAGTACAATAAAAATAATGTAAATAAAATTCTAATGAAATTAAATGTTTGTATCATTTAATGTATCATGGACCAAATGTCTCAGTGGACATTTGGGACAGGACCAAACGTCCTGCAAGGGAGTCAAACTTCTGGAGTATTTAAAGCTATAGAATTAGATGAAATTATAAATGGTAAATGGAGATAAACAGAGATTCCAGATCCAAGACCCGAGATGCTCCAACATTTACAGTGGAGGTGGGAGGAAACAGTGCAACAGAGACAAAGTTGAGATCTGAAAGGCGGGAGGCAAGAGAATATATGTGTGAAGGAGGAAGCGGACAGTCATGTTGAATGTTTCAGAGATTAAGAAAAACAAGGCTGGAAAAGTGACCGCTGCCTACAAATTGGTGCTGTTGAACTTGCCACAGAAGGCAGTGGACTGGAGGAGCAGGGATGGAAATGGGAGAGGAAGAGAGAGGAACTTGGGTATGGTGTTGAGAAACCTCACAGGCAAGGGAGTAGCTGGAGATGTTCTGGGATCCCAGAGTTTGCTTTGTTTTGAAAACTGTGATATTAGGTGTGTTTATTTACATGCCTCACCAGTCAGTTTTTTTCATGCCATGTTTGAGTCTCTTTTTGCAAATTTTAATAGCATAAGATAAGGTGGTGGTGATAAATGTGGTGTTTTAATGTATATTTCACACAGAAAGCAGAGACTGCTGCAGCCCAATCAAAAAGGAGAGTGGGAAACTGTGATTTTGTATAGTAGTCAGTGGGAACACATCTTTTCTAAGAAAGAAATCATCCTTGGGCCAAAGAGCTAAGATTTAAACAGAGTCCCAAACTGTGTAGGTGCTTCCGGAGAGAGTCACCTGCTAATTTAATTGCAGAATGATGATCTGGTTAACAAAATCTACGAAAACCGCTTCTCAGCAGACATGGCTTCATGCCAGCTTTAGTCCAGAAGATCATGCTCATTTGAAGATGTAAACTGGCCTTGGGAAGATGCTCAGACACAAAATCTCAAAGTCTGGCCCCCAAGCAGATCTGCAGTTATATGTTTAGGACATTCTTTGAAAGCCATGTGTTTCCTTCTTAGACTAAAATCATTCAACTGCTGAATTTCTTATGGAGAATTCTGAATCTTTGTAGCTGACTTGCAAAATGTGGAGATGTCATGCCTCTTCAGCAGCAATCTATAATAATCTAATAATAATGTGATAAAGTGGATGCATAATAATCTAGAACAATTTCAAACTGCTTCATTCTTCCTATAAGCGAAATTTTTCTTCAATAATACGTCCATGTGATTAAGGCCAGTAGATCAGCTCCTCAGTCTTTACACAGGGAAATACTAAGTGAGCACGACTGTGCAGGTGGGACAGGGCAATGATGCGGGGGGCCAGTGTGAAACAACCAGCTCTGGTGAGGTAGAGGGATCCCTGATTTATAGTGCTTGCCAATTTCCACAATGTAAAATTCCCCCCCCATGGCCAATTTCAGTCTCCTGATTTCACACTACCCAGTGAAGGGAGATTTGGTCGTAAATGTCCACAGTCAGTCCTGCAAAGTCTGTGGGGGCCAGTTCAGCATTGGATGGGGCAGAGGCCAGGCAGATGGGAGTGGTTGCCAAAGAAACAATACCCTGGCCTCCCATGCCTGGCAAAGTTGCAAGTATCTTACTGAGCAAGAGCTAATGGTGCCTTGTTTCTTTAAAAAGCAAGGTTTTCATAATGACTGGTGCACTCACGGAAGTCCACCAAAGGAATGGAGAGAAAATATGAGCCCACGCTGGAAAGCATTCTTAGATGTGAAAGAAAGCCTAATGTGGGTTCCTTTTTTTTTTTTTTTTTTTTTTATTTATTTTTGGCTGCGTTGGGTCTTCGGTTCGTGCGAGGGCTTTCTCCAGTTGCGGCAAGCGGGGGCCACTCTTCATCGCGGTGCGGGGACCGCTCTTCATCGCGGTGCGCGGGCCTTTCTCTATCGCGGCCCCTCCCGTTGCGGGGCACAGGCTCCAGACACGCAGGCTCAGCAATTGTGGCTCACGGGCCCAGCCGCCCCGCGGCATGTGGGATCCTCCCAGACCAGGGCTCGAACCCGTGTCCCCTGCATTAGCAGGCAGACTCCCAACCACTGCGCCACCAGGGAAGCCCGGGTTCCTTGTTTTAAAAAAAAAAAAGCAAATTTAGCACAAAAGCAACTGATAGTTCCTAGAATATTTATTTTCAGGCATTCCATTTAGATATGAACCTTGCTGTATACCTTTCTCTAGTGAAAGATAGTTACAATACAACCTCACTGTTCCTCTCTTCAGAAAATGATTCTAATAAAATCACAAACCTGGAGCATCTTGGTCTGCACATGGTCGTTGACACAACATGTGCCTGCAAGACACGAAAGTCTACGAAGCCAGACAAATATAAATAGAACTTATCTGCAAAGATTTGCACACACCCTGATCCACCCCTCTGTGCAATTCTGGATGTGAATCCAACATTCGCAGACAGGAAATCCTTTCCTGTATCTGACCTCTGTGTCTCACTTTTTCACATTCAATTAACTCCCTTTGTCTTGCCCTAAATGAGAGTATAATCCTGCCACCTTTTCATATAATTAAAGATATTGAAAAACCTTATTACTTCAGACCCCACTAATTTACAAATTGTGATCATTCCAACAAGGCCTGCACTGCAAAAAATAATTAGATAAGCACATAAATAGAATAAACAGGATTATAGGTATATCACTAAACCTGCTTGGGAAAATTGTTTCTAAGCACTTGAGAAGCTTTCATTATAAATCTGTCCAAAGTGATGGGCTTTCTACAAAACAAGCCCATGGTACACACTGTGGATAAGAGCGTCTGAATGGGGCTCAGGCCCTTAACTCAGGGAGAGAGGCTCTTTTAAGAGCTCTGGAGAATATTTCTCAGGAAATTTGAGAGTGGGCTAGGAGGTTGGGGGCTAGGAGGCACTGAAGGCAATCGGAGTGCATCTACTGAAACATGTTTTAAAAATCAGGTCTTTTGTGACTATGCAATTACTTCTCTTTCCTGTTATTTTCATCTATATTTTGTCAGCTTTCTTCATTCCCTTGCAATTATTCACTGACTGGGCGAGGCTCCGAGCACAGGGTACACAGACGAATGATGCACAGTTGTTTGCCTTTAATTTTTAAGCAATTATTTGCATCTACAACTTGCAGGCCCTGTTCTAAGCACATTACAAATAGTGACTCATTTAATTTACATTCCTCACTAAACTTACAGTACAGCTGAGGAGACAGTTTATAGTAAAGGAAATTCATGGCAACACCTATGAGGGGAGCTTGATGCAGCCTGGAAGAGTCTGAGGTCACACCTGAATGCACCCTAAGAGATAAGAAGGAATTTTTCAGGCGAATAACTGAGGCCATTTGTAAAGCCAAGGATGGGGGTTGGTGAGGCCAGAGACCCAGGGGATGCAGCGTTGCACATCTTGGTGGCAGGTGAGACTGTACTTTCTCTCTAGCTCATAGGTACCCATGAAACTGGCAAGAAACACAAAGCAGGGAAGAAGGACAGGGTGTGTCAGGTTGGTACTGACACTTTAAACAGGATGCCTAGGAAAGGCCCCTCGGAGAAGGAAGCCTCAGAGCAAGGAGCGGGAGGAGGGAGAAGCTCTGGGCAGAAGGAAGGAGAGCCACAAGCCCCAAGGGAGCACTCAGGAGAGAGGGAGGAGGAGGGGTGGAGCCAGCAAGGGAGAAAGAAGTAGGAGCTGGGGTGGCTGTGGGCCTGTGTGAATTTCTGTAAAGACTTCCACTCTGAACGGAAGTCATTGGAGGGTTTGGACAGGAAGTGGCTTAATCTACTCTTGATTTGCATTCTACAGCAGTCATCTGCCTGCTATTCTGAAGTTTTCTGAAGGGGCAAGGGCAGAAGAAAGGAACAGTCAGGAGGCCATCCTCCTGCAGCAATCCAGGTGGGACATGGTAGGCTCGGACCAAAGCAGGACTACAGCAGGTGGAGAACAGTCACGTCCTGGGCACCATCCCAAAGTAGCATCAGCTGAATTTGCTGATAGACTAGATGTGGGATACAAGTGAAGGGGAAGGCTTGGAATTTTGACCACAGCAACTGGAGGGCTCAGGCTTCCCTCAGGTGAGGTGGGAAATTGTGGGAAGAGTGCGTTTTTCAGGTGTGACAGCCAACTCTGCTGCCTTCCAGTGTGCATGCCCTGTGTATTCTTCCCCTTTCAATGTAGGGGTGACCTGTAAGTTCCTTCTAACCAATGGAATACAGCAAAGGTGGCCAGATGTGGGTGACTGTGTACATGTGATTAAGCCCATGAAATTGTAGCTCGACCTGTCAGAAGACTCCCTCTTGATGGCCTTGAAGAAGCAAGTTGCCAGGCTGTGAGCTGCTATACGGCAAGAACATGAGGGCAGCCACCAGCTGACAACCAGCAAGAAGCGGAGGCCCTCAGTCCAGAATTCTGGAAGGAACTGAATGCTGCCAATACCAGGTGAGATGATAAGCAGACGTGCCCCCAGTTGAGCCTCAGGTGAGACCACAGCTCCATCCAACACCTGGATTAGAACCCAGCTAATCTGTGCCCAGAGTCCTGACCCACAGATGCTCTGAGACAATAAATGTGTGTTGTTTTAGCCACTAAATTGGTGGTAATATTGTTGTGCAGCAATAGACAACAAACATATCAGGAGAAAGATCGATTTTGTCTTGAACATATCTAGTTTGAGACATAGGAGATTCAAGTGGAAATGTGAGTAGGCAAATTGATATAAGCATCTGGATTCAGGAGAGGGGTCCAGGCTCGCTGTTTACAGGCAGGATCATCAGCTATGGATGGTACTGAAAGCTTACCTTCTCCCTGTGTCTTCTACAAGCTCGTGTGTGTCTATGTCCTAATCTCTCTTTTTTTTAAAACAATAAATTTATTTATGTATTTATGTATGTATGTATGTATGTATGTATGTATGTATTTATTTATTTTTGGCTGCGTTGGGTCTTCATTGCTATGCGTGGGCTTTCTCTAGTTGCGGCGAGCGGGGGCTACTATTTGTTGTGGTGCGCAGGCTTCTCGTCGCGGTGGCTTCTCTTGTTGCGCAGCACGGGCTCAGGGCTCGTGGGCTTCAGTAGTTGTGGCACACGGGCTCAGTAGTTGTGGCTCGTGGGTTCTAGAGCGCAGGCTCAGTAGTTGTGGCTCATGGGCTTAGTTGCTCTGTGGCATGTGGGATCTTCCCGGACCAGGGCTCGAACCCGTGTCCCCTGCATTGGCAGGCAGATTCTTAACCAGTGCACCATCAGGGAAGCCCCTAATCTCTTCTTATAAACACACCAGTCCTACTGGACTAGGGCCCATCATACAACCTCATTTTAACTTAATCTCCTCTTTAAAGACTCTATCTCCAAATAAGGTCACATTCTGAGGTCCTGGGGTTTAGGACTTCAACATACGAATTTGGGGTTGCCAAACTCAGCCCGTAACAACCACCAAGAGCTCAGCTGAGGTCCAAGCCGCCAGCCAGCAACAGTTGCAGCCTGTGAGTGAGGAGTTAGGGTGCCTCCAGACAACTCTGGCCCTGGGATTGGGCCACCACCCCCAGACTCACACACTGAGATTCACTCTGCCCGTGTCAATCCCCGACCCACAGAATCTGTGAGCTCAAGATACGTGTTTTATACCCACTGAGTTCTGGGGTCCCAACGGCTTGTACCTCAGCAGTAGTAACTGAAATATACTTGGGGAGGTGGTCACGTAACATCTCAATCTTTACAGCCATCAGGCACACTTTTTATGGTGGGGAAACTGCTAAACGATGACGAGTGATTTGAACCCAGGCGGCTGACTCCTCCATGGTGGGTCTGGGATGATCACAGAAACTCAATTCAGTGCCGGTGACCATGCTGATTTTCCCAGGCCAGTCCTGGTCTTCCCTGGATTTGCTGTCTGAATGTCCCTGCCCTACACACCCAGCCAGCTCAGAGGACACCCAGTGAGGACGTGTCCTGTGGCGGTTCAGAGCGTGCACGGCACACACTTCAGCAGCAGCCACGGCCCCCAGAACAGCCCCGCCTCAGCATCTGCAAGGCTTCCACATAGGTCACTTGCTCTCCAGAGCTGCAAACACATGCGGCGGAGGTGGGGGGTGGGGTGGGGGTGGCCCAGGGATCCCTGAGTGCAGACGGCCAAGGACACGCTCAGGGGCCAGGGTTGCCCACTCTGCAGGGCCCCAGAGAGTCCTGTGTTGTCTCCTGACCTTGTTTTCTGACCACGCAGGCTATCTACAAGGCTTATTTGTCAAAGGGAACAGGCTCTTCATTCCAAGGGCTGGTTTCTACTGACATGAGTGGGCAGCAAGGCACAAGGGGAAATCCAGCTGAGGTTTATTTTTAACCACACTAGCCTATTGGCATTTTTTAGAGAAATGGGTCAAGCATTCTTCCCCTTGCCTCTCTCCTGCTCAAAAACATCTGGAGGATACACTACTTCTATTCAGGTGCTCCCTCTTAGGGGGAAAAGTCTTAATTTTTACCTATTGCAATGGCAAAACTGAGCTAGACCCACGGTGCCTCATCTCCATTTGCTCACTGGCTGGTGTCTTCTTCCCGACAGGAATAGCAGCCTCGGGCAGCTGCTGTGCATTTTAAGTGCCTCCGTTGGGGCACTCACTACTTCTGCTCCACCAACTGCGGGTGTGACGTCAGTTCAGCAGGAGGGGCTGTGCTCTCCCAGCTCCTCAGTGGCCTTGCCCACTGCCATTCTTCCCCTTACTCTGCAGGCACAGTAGAAATTCTCCTTCCGTCTTACACTCATGTGTTCCATCCTGTTGGTGGTTTCAGAGCATCCAGTCCAAGTCTGACCTACATCACAGAGTGAGACAGCCACCAGCTCACATGGGACTGAGACTAAGTAATTTTGCTGGTTTCCCTGATGCCAAGGGAGATATATCACAATGATTAATAATTTATTTCCTAGATAAAAGCTTTTGCTGTTGTCTTTGTTCTACAGGGGAGTCCAAGCTTTTATTGTCCCAGGTTCAAGCACTAACTGGGGGGGGGGGGTGTTTGCTGAGAACTTGGATAAAAACCCACACTAAAAGATTCATGGTCACCCTTCTCTCTGTCTGCCCCCAGAAAGGAGCAGTGGAGGCAGTGACTGAGGCTACACCAAATCACGTTAGAGGGGAACGTGATCTCTGTTTTCAGAATTCCTGCCTACTCTACCCATACTGGGGGTGGCTGTGGCTTGGGAATGCCTGCTTTGTTTCATTACCCTGAGAGGGTATTTTAAACTATTTTTCTCTTTTTCTATTCTGATATGTTTTTCCCAATGTTTCACTTCTTCTGTCACCTCCTTTAAGCCAGTTTCCCTTAAATAATCAGGCAAATTAGATCCCAAACTGTTTTTCCAGAGTGTGGGTCACTGGAGAATCAGGTAACAGTAAGCATATAGCTCTCGTCACCAGCTTCTGGGTCAGAGGGCTGGACTAGAGCTGGGAGGTTGCACAATCCTGCTCCCCACTCTTAAGTGGGCTTTGGCTCAGGAATACAAATAAGGGTGAATTCAATAGAGTGAACCAAGCTTTCACTCTTGGAGAAACTCTAGAACCGATCAAGAAAATGAGAAGAGAAAGGATATTTTCACTTCGTAAATTTTTATCTGTATCCTCTGAGGCTTGTCGAATGGGGTTTCTCGGTAAGTTGAACAATATAGGAGACGTACACTGTTTAGCATTTAGATAACATGTGAACAGAGGCCTGAAGTGCTTTGCAGACCTTCGCCCCTGTGTGTGCTCTACATTCTGGAAAGGTGGTGCCCAGACAGGCCTTCTGAAAACGCAGAGAATGAGAACCTGAGATGTTCTATGCAGCTGTACACAACATGCTTAGCTAGTTGGAAGTCGGGATTGATTTTAAGTAATCTGATTCTCAGGTCACAGGTCCTTGTCAAACTACAGCTTAGAAAAATAGTATATTGATTTTCTGAGTCAAAAAAAGTTATGTCAATATAGAATTAGTCACATACTTGTAACATCTTCAAAAATGGAAAGAAACACATTTTGGTGTAGGTACATCAAATGTACACGCGGTCTCTTTATCAACTGCTCCTCTTCTTACCACTATCAGAGAAACACATCTAGTATTGTCAAATTATAGTTTGAGAAACTACTGTGTTATATAAACAACACATTGTGTATCAACACGTTTTTGTCAAACCCTAGAGTCTCTGTGCCCTTTATTAGCTGTTCACACAACCTTACAAGGCAGAGTTCAAATGCTGGCTTGATCTTGTCCTAATTATGTTACCCCGGGCAAACTGATTCACCTCTGCGCTCCAGTGTCTTCACCTCTAAATTAGAAAAATAATATGGTGTGCCTCAAGAAATCAAAGTGAGGAATAAACCAGGTAACGCATGTGTAGTGCTAAGAACCTAGGTAGGTTCGGCACTAGGTAGCACCATACACCTGCTTGCTGTTATCATCACTATTTAATAGGTGAAGAATCTGAGAATCACTCCAAAGTCCATTTCAATTCTGTCACAGAGAGGCTATGTGATCTGGTCATGGTCACACAGCCACTTAGTGACAGAGGCTGTTCGAGAGCACAACACTCTTTTTCCCAGTCCTGCCTTCTTTCCATCGCGCTTGTCGATTCTGTGGGCACATTTTGTTGCAGCTGCATTCAAAGGAGATGCAGAATCTCCTGACGTGGCACACACCCAGGGACGAGTCACAGTTGCCTGGCACACTGCAGTCACCTCCTCCTTGTGCTTCTTCAAGCACTCCAGGCTGCTCCCCAGAGCCTTTGCAGGGGTTCTGTCTGCCTGGAACCTTCTTCCCACAAATCTGCCCAGGGCCCTCCTTCCTCTCATCACTTCCCCAACCGGTGCCCCACCCCTTCCCTGCTTTTGTCTCCCTCCACTGTGCACACCACCTTCTAAAAGGCTACTCACTTGCTTTGTTTGTTGTTAATCTCCCCAAGCAAGGTAAGCTCCAAAAGGCAGAGATTGGTGTTTGTTTTGTTCCCGCTAACAATACAAATTACAGTAGTATTCAATAAAGGTTTGTTGAATGAATAAATAAATGAAGGAAGGAAGGAATGAAAGGTGAAATTGGTTATAGCCAGAAAAAAGTTAGAAACAACAATATGCCATTGGCATGGAGGACAGAATAGACGCTAAAAGGGAAATGAAGGGCCTGATTCCTCTTCACATTTATGGGAAGGCAGTTTATATACAAATGAACTATAGTCCTTAGGGGGCCAGGAATTGCCTGAGGTGAGAGGCCTACCTGCTGGTCTGAGAAAGAGGAAAAGTGTAAGACTCACATGAAACCCAGAGGGAGCGGGATATTGGGGCACCCAAAGGGAATCCAAAAACTTTCAAAAAAGCCCCTAAATGAAGGTAAATGAAACCAAGGAGACATAACTTAAGTAATAATAAACGATGTTTCTCAGGGGAATACAGAGGTCCTGGATCCAGAAGGGTGTTCTCTCTCTACACCTGGTGTTTTTCCTTCTCCCTGTTAGCCTGACTTTCCAACCAAATCAATCCATGTTATAAATAAAATGTCCATCACACAACTCCCAGTTTGACACAGCAGGCCTAGACACACTATATCACAAGGGACAGATTCACTCAATCCTATTTCCAAATTTCTAGGTCAGAAAATTTGATTGGCTCACACTGAGTTCAGAACAACACAACAGAGGCCATCTCTGAAGATTTACTGGTAGGGGGAATGGGAGGTTTAAGGGCCAGGCAGGCTCCCCCAAAACATGCACATCAGAAGGCCTAGGCAGGAATATCCCTAACATCGTTAGCCACCGTGAACAAACTGATGGCCTTTTAAGGTAGAAAGTATAGGTGGCATCCCATGCAGCGGGCGTGTGGCTTGGGATGATGCAGATGGTGGGGTGCTGGCAGAGGAATCAACGTCACATTACAGCAATGGGCAAAAAGGGATTATATACAATTTGTTCTACTTAAGATTCTGTGCTTGAAAGGAGTGGTTTGGTAGCTTAGAGGCTCCCAGGTATGCCGATTACTGAGCAATGGGCAGTATTTATAACCTGAGATCTTCAGGGCAGTAATAATTAGCACAAAGATTACAACAGGCACCATACGAAGAGAACCTAGACCAATTACGTAATTTATTTGCCTTTAATGAGAACCCCCACTCATCAGGCAAGCTCTGTAAACAGAGAACTTTGTGAACTCAAAGTGTAAGTAGAGGGTAGATCCTAGTTGAAGGGGAGGCAGAGGGGTCATGGGAGTGTTTACTTCAACCCAATTAAACACGTATTTATTGATAACTGACTGCCCTCTGGGAAATCCTGGCTATGAAGAGCACCACTGTATAAAGGGAAGCCTCATGGCCTCAGGGTTCACAGCCCAGTTCTGCCACTTCTACTCACGAACTGTGGGCAATTACCTACCTCTCTGCCCCACAGCACCCTCACCTGTAAAATGATAACAACAGTATTGCCAGAAAGGGTAAGGAGTAATATAAATACGGTAACTAGGGAAGTCTCCAGTTTATAGCAGGTGCTATATAATTATTAGCTATTGTTATCACTGTTACAATTACTGAGAAGTCTCTGAAAAATGGTGAAATCAAGCCCTTGAAAGGCCATCTCCTTATCACCTTCGCGATTTTTAATTTTTGCCATTTCTGTACTAGTGCAATAATTTATTCAACCCTTTTTCTTTATAAATTTATTTATTTATTTTTAGCTGCTTTGGGTCTTCGTTGCTGTGCACGGGCTTTCCCTAGTTGCGGTGAGCGGGGGCTACTCTTTCGTTGTGGGCGCGGGCTTCTCACTGCGTTGGCTTCTCTTGTTGCAGAGCATGGGCTCTAGGCACACGGGCTTCAGTAGTTGTGGCACATGAGCTCAGTAGTTGTGGCGCACGGGCTTAGCTGCTCCAAGGCATGTGGGATCTTCCCGGACCAGGGCTCGAACCCATGTCCCCTGCATTGGCAGGCAGATTCTTAGCCACTGAGCCACCAGGGAAGCCCTATTCAACTCTTTAAATGACATGACTGGTATGTTATTTATTCAGTTACTTATGTTACTTTATTATATCCATTAAAGTGAACACATAAACATTGAAATGAAGATATGCATTTGTGTTCCATTAAATTTGCCTCATCTACCACATCTGTGTGTATGTGGAACAAATGATTGCTATCCCGAAGCATTATCAAGCTTTCAGAGGTCCTCAATGACTACTGAATTTATTCCTGATGCTTTGGCCTGAAAACTGCAGCTTTCAATGTCTGACTCAGATTTACCTTTCAGCATCATCTCCAATTAATCCTGTATCAAACTCCTACAATTCAGTTAAACTGAAGAACAGGCCACATATCTATCTCTGGGGTCGTGTTATGCTGTTCCCTGTACTGCAGTTCCCTCCCCCAAAGTTTGTCTGTACTCAAAAAAATTCTTGGAAATTGCTGATTTACATAAAAAATTTCAGAAATGAACATTTCTAACTGACTTTTAACTGGCAATTTCTTTTAAGTCTGAATCTAGAAGTTTATTCACCTTTTCTCCTTGTCAATAAGTTAGTCATCTATAGCAAATTACAATAATATAATTACTTAAATATACTACTTAAATATACTACTAGAACAAGTACAAAGAAATATTATGAAAACTTTATGCCCATACATTCAACAATTTAGGTGTAATGGACAAATTCTTGAAAAACACAAGTTATTTAACAAAATGATTCAAGAAGAAACAGAAAATATGACTAGCTACATATCCACTAAGGAAATCAGATTTGTAATTAAAAATTTTCCACAAAGAATACTCCAAGCTCAGATGATTTACTAGTGAGTGCCATGAAAATTGAGAAAAAATAATACCAATTCCATGCAAACTCTTTAAAAAATTTTTGTAAAGGGGATTATATCCCAGCCAATCTTATGAATGCGGTAGTATCTTGACACAAAACCAGATAATAATAAGAAAAGATGAGAAAACCATAGATCAATATTCCTCATGAACATACCTGCAAATATCTTCATAAAATACTTGCAAATCAAATCCATCAATATGTAAAAAGGACAATACATCATGACCAACTGGGATTAATCCCAAGAATGCAAGATTGGTTCATCAATCAAAAATCAATCAATGTAACTCACCATCTTGACAGAATAAAAGATAAACATCATATGATCAGCTCAACAGATGCAGAAAAAACATTTGACAAAATTTAACACCCATTTATAATAAGTACAATCAACAAACTAGGAACAAAATGGAACTTCCTTAATATGATCAAAGACATCTATGAAAAACCAACAGCTAACATCATATTTACTGTCAAAATGGAATTATTTCCCCATATGATCAAGAACAAGTCAAGGAAAACTGCTCTCAGCCTTTCTACTCAACATTTTATTGGCAGTCTTAACCTGTGCAAAGAGAAAATAAAATAAATAAAAGGTAAACAGATTGGGTAGGAAGAAGCACAACTCTAAATCACAGATAATATATCTGTTTACAGAAATAACTCTAGGAATTCCTTTAAAACCATTCTCAAATTAATAATTTTACAAGGTCACAGGATAGAAAAGTAATATTCACAAATTACTTGTAATTCTATATGCTAGCACCAAACAATTGGAATAAATCTGTTTTAATGCCATTGACAATAATATCCAAAAAGTGAAATATTTAAGGACCATTTAGCAAAAATGTGTAAGAACTGCACACTGAAAACTACAAAACATCACTATAAAAAGTAAAGGTGAAAAAAAAAATAAAGGTGACAAATAAATAAAGAGCTATTATCAGGTTCACAGATCAAAAGACTCAGTATTTCACAGATGTGCATTCTCCTCCAAATTGATCTATAAATTCAATGCAATTCCAGTCAAATTCCCACCAGGATTTTTTGTAGAAAGGGGCAGGTTTAATCTAAAATTTATATGGAAAAAAAAGATCATGGAATAGCCAAAACAATTTGAAAAAAGAAAGACAAAATTTGAGGACTTAACCTGAGTGATTTGAAGACTTACTATCAAGCTGCAATAACCAAGGCAAAGTGACAATGATCTAAAGATAGAACTTTGGGTAATGAAACAGAATAGAGAGATTAAAATAGACACATTATACACGTGGCTGATGGGTTTTTGACAAAAGTGCTAAATTAATTCAAAGGGGAAAGATGGTGTTTTCAACAACTTGTGCTGGAATAACTATACAATCAAATATGGACTAAAACAACTCAATTCTTACCTCACAATATTCACAAATGAACCATAGGACTAAATATAAAGTCATTAAACCTCAAAAATCAAACATAGGAGAAAATCTTTGTTCTGACTCCATCTGACTCAATAGTAGGCACAGATTATCATGGGTAGAACACAAGAGAATAAATCATAAAATTTTAAAGTTGATAAGTTGGACTTCATCAAAATTTAAAACCTCTGCATATTTAAGACAATGAACTCACAAGCACAGATTGGGAGAGAATATTTATAATATAGATATCTGACTTATAGAAAAGGCAAGAGATTTGACAAAACACTTCAACCCAAGAAGACACAGGATGGTGAGAACCATGTGAAGATGCTCCACACTGTCAGTCACCAGACAAAGGCAAACTTAAACCACAACAAGACACCACTCACCTACTAAAGCATCTATCAAATGAACAAACAGGCAAAATCCTGATGATTTTGTGCAGGTGGGGATGTGGAGCACCTGGAACTCGCACACATTTGGAATGCAAATGGTGCAGCCACTTTGGAAAACAGTTTGGAATTTTCTTATAAAACTTAACATAGGCTTATATTAAGTTAAACATACACTTATTCAAAGACAACAGGCCCAAAATGGAAGCCACCAAACTATCTATCAACCTGTGAATGCATGAACAAATTGATACATATCTATATAGTGGGATACAAGTCATTTACTGAAACAAACAACAAACTACTGATAACATGCAATAACATGGATGGACCCCAACAGATGTAAATAAATGAAAGAATCCAGACACAAAAGACCACACCCAATGTATGACTTAATTATATGAAATTCCAGCTGAAGCCAAACTCATATAAAATGACAGACAGCAGATGGGCGGTTGCCAGGAATCAGGAGGCGCAGAGGATGGATGAACTGCAAAGGAGCACAGGGCACCCTGAGGTACAATGGTAATAGCCTAGATCCTGATAGGACTGGAATCCTAAAATTTTATTGTACATAAACTACACCCCACTAAAACTGACTTTAAAATTTCAGAGCAGGTCTGAGAGCTCTTAGGAGCAGAGAATTCTCATTCCTAGGGCAGGCTCTCCCTGGGTGTTATAGGTATGTTAAAGCACCACGGCTCACAGCAGGACAAATCAGTGGTATTATTATATCCATACCATAGAGAAGCAAACTGAGGCACAGCGAGAACAGAGTTTTTCCAGGGCCACTGGGCCAGGACTCAGAGATTTTCGTTTGCTGGGTTTTGACTCCAGCGCTCCCCAGAGCTGAACAGGGGTGATTTTCTGCTGGTGTTTACAAAAGCACAGAAGAAGACGCTCAGGTGGGATGTCACCCCCAGGTTTCTATAAGAACATTAATGTGTGTGTATGTGTATGTGCACTTATATGTATATATTATAGAAATATATATGCTATTATTTCACTGAGTCAAGCCACTAACGTTCAAGCCAGGTAAAGAATTCTGTGAAGTAAAACAATACCTCTGACCACTTGATTCGGTAGGTGGACTTTTTGGATCTCCTTCATTTAAGGTATACCTCTAGCTGCATAGCCAGTACTGGCTGGTTCAGCAAGACAAACAGTTCTTGAATCATATAGAATCCTAGAACTTATATACTCCTAGGGATGAAGTATAACCCTGTCACTTTGTGTTTTTGAAAACATGTCTCCTTTACAAAACTGCCTTCCACAGTCACCCAGGAAGTTCATCTCAGCCATTCTGACCATAAACAACTGTCAGTATGAGGAATCTGGCAAAACTGCTAATAAAACACATAATCTAGATGACTGATAAGTAATTCTTATTAAAGTTATATTTTCTGAATTTTTAATGAAATTTTTCAAAAATATGCTGAAGTTGAATATATAGTACAATGAACCTGCATAGGCCTATTTCCCAAATTCATCACTGCCCCAAATATGGCCATACTTATTTAATCTACCTCATTTTTTTCCTTTTCTTTCTTTTTTGATGCATTTTAAAGCAAATCAGAGACATCCTCATTTAATTCCTACACACTTTAGTACGCATCTCTTAAAAAGAAGGCTATTTAACATAAACATAATGCTATTTTTGCACCTAACAAAATTAACAATAATTCCTTGGTAAGATCTAATACAGAATCCATACTCCAATTTCAAAAATGGTTTCAATAATGTATCTTTAAGAGTTTTCTTTTTTTTCAAACCAAGGTCCAGTTAACATCCACACAGTAACAGGTTGACATGGTTTTCTGGTGCGTCCTTAGACCAGCCCCTCCTTCTCCCCCTTCTTCTTTTCATGGCCCTAACGTGTTGAAGGAACCAGGTGAGTTGCCCCAGAAAAGCCCCACATTCTAGATCTGTCTGTCTGTCTCCTCATGGTGGACTTTAACTGTCCCTTGACCCCATATTCCTGTAAGCTGGAAGTCACTCAGAGGCCTTACTTAGATTCAGGTTCACTGTCTTATCCAGAATATTTTGTACCTGGTGCTGCATGCTTTGTGGTGACCTCATCAGGAGGTGTAGGGCCTGACTGTCCCCAAACTGTCATTTAAATATTGAACTAGTTGGAAAACCTCTTAGCCAAACACACCCGCTCAGAGTGAGGAGCTGCACCACTGAGGGTTTAGGTCATAAGTGTCTCCTGTCAGCTCTCAGCAGGGCTGCCAGTCCTGGGAGGGGAGAATGCCCCACCATCCAGCAAGACAAGGCCCCGTGTTTGGCCAAAGATTCATGTTACTTTACATGCTGCCTTTCATGATTTTTACACGGAGCTGTTCACCCAAGAAGGCATCCACTTACCCTAATGAGCAGGAGAAAAGACAAGCTGGATAATAATCATTTCTAATTGGATACAGATCCAACAGATTGATTCATTATTTCCACCCATGGCTGTCAATGTTCCACGTGGCACCCCTATTAAACTAATATCCTGACTGTCTGTACTGCTGTAGCTGTCAGATTAACTTAGTCCCTAATTGGCAGCCTCAGTCTCCTCCCCATGAAATCAGCTAGAGGGTTTGTAAGTGAATGTGTGCATAACCCTGCCCATCCCCTCCTCCATCCGGGAATCCCTTGCCATGGCCTCCTTCTACCCACACCCTGAGTTTGCATCCATGGACAACCCCCTGTCTCTCTGATCCCTGTAAAGGGCATGCTTTCAGGGTAGCCTCATCCATGCCACCAGTCAGAAGACAGCGCTCTGCCCTAATCATTCAGACTAATGCGTTAGGGACTGACTGTTCTGTTTCCTTAACAGAGAAATAGAGAAGGCACAAACAAATGATATTAAGCAACCAATTTTCAGTCATCTATAGGAAACACATTGCTGGAGGTGGGCGTGGTGGCAGGACTGTCTGTCACCCACCCAATGGCCATCTTCCCTCCTCCTTTACTCATAAAGCAAGTGGTTTATTTGGCAGCAAAGTGCTCAACTCAAAGACTACATTCCCCACCTTCTTAGGGGTGGTGTCAGCCACAGTTTCTGGTTTGTCTGCGCTAGCAGCTTTTTCAGCCTGATGAGCTGCACAGTTAACAGTAATATTTTACATGGTTCTTTCAAAAGTGCCCTTAGTTTAGACAAAGTGTGCAGTCACTAGGTAACTGTGACCCAAGAGGTGTAAGAGGAAGTCATCTGGGGAGCAGCTCCTGGAAAGCTCATTAAAGGTGTCCCATTCAACTGGGATGTGCACCTTTGTGCACACTCCACCCTCCCCTTCTTCCTGCATCCTGCAGGAACACAGAAATGAGGGTTGGTACTCCAGCAGCCTTTTCAGACCATAGGGTGGCCTTGAGGATTATAAACTCCATGAACTAAGTAGGGTAGAGCAGAAAGCTTGAAGCCAGGTCCTGATGAACCTGATGCTGCCAGCCAGTTCTAGGATAGTTATTCCTGAACTACTGTCAGTTTTCTTTACCCTGCTGCTAATTCATGCTTCCTTCTACTTTAATGAGTAGACCAAGGTCAACTCTGGTGGCTTTCCAATGTGTCCACTAGTGCAGGTGCAGCTACACTCCCAAGATTTCCCTTCCCTGTCTGTTTCTGGTTAGGGTGGGCCACCAGGGAAATTTCTATGTGGGATCTGGAGGGGAGGGAAGCAGCATCCAGTCTGTAGCTCCCACAGGTTGCCACTGATCTGCAGGCTCATCTCAATGGTATGGGGCAGCGCCAGGTTAGCTGGGGTGTTATTTGCCACTGAGCCCTAACTCATAGGGCCCAGCTTGCATTAAAGAGAAGAGTGTGGTTTTGATTTAGGTGGAACCAAATTTCAACCTATACACCATTATCACCAGCTCTATGAATGGGTTGCAGCACATGATTTTGCGAGCCTCTATTTTCTCATACGTAAAATGAGAATAATACTATCTACTCTCCTGATAGGAGGGTTTAATGAGGTAACATATTTTAAAAAACAAAACGCAGCTCTTGGCAAAAAGTAGATAGACTAACATGAGCCTTTCTTTCTACCTCCTGGTTCCACTTCCTCCTTTCCTTTACTCTTTTCCAGATTTCTTTTTATTTTTCTCAACTTTTTATTTTGAAATTTTCAAACCTACAGAAAAACTGAGGAATCATGTAATGAAAACCCATTCGTTAGATTCGCCAATAGCTATCATTTTTCTACACTTCCCCTCTCTCTCTTTCTTTCTCTCTCTCTCCCTCTCTCTCTTTTTCCCCTCTCTCTCCCTCTCTCTCTCTTCCCCTCTCTCTATATATATGGATAAAGTACTTATTTTCTGCTACAGAGATATTTCAGAATGTTATCCTAAACGCAACAGGCTTGTCTTACCTCACCACACATCACTTCCACACTTGTGCGATTTAACACTGACACGAGCCATACCTAGGGTCCGTATTCCAGATCCCCCCATTATCCCAATCCTGGCTGGTACAGCTGTTTCCTCTCCATCCAGCACCCATCAAGGATCACAATCTCCCTCCGTCCATCATGTCTCTTTAAGGCAGAACAATCCCTGACTTTTTTCTTTCCTTCTTGTCCTTCATGACATTGTTTTTTTCAAAGAGTTCAAGCCAGTTGTTTTGTAGATGTCTTACGGTATGAATGTTTCTATTTTTTCATGAGTAAATTAATCTTAAACATTTTGGGGAAGAATATTCCATAGTGTTTTCGTTGAACTCATCACAGCTGAGGACATATAGCACTCTTAGTAACCTTGGATAAAAGTTTGCAGCACTCTTAGTAACTTTAGGATAAGATAACCTACGGTCACAGGGGCAGCTGTCCATTCCTGTGTCCTAAGGGATCTTTGCTCCATCATTAGCAAGGAAGGAGGGTGGTGACAGTTGGAGACCATGTAAATATTCTGTTTCACAACTGCCCTTTCACCCAGCTTTTAGCCTCCATGATGGTCACTGCCTGAATCATTATTACACCAGTGGCTGCAAAATATTTTCCAAGGTTCTTGATTCTGCTTTAACTCAAACATCAAACATCGTTCCCCACTTGCATCCTTGCCTCTCTCTCTGACATCCTCAATCTCTTGCTTTCTTCTGACAGGTTTGTTTCTGACATTCTTGAATCCACCATGGCTGCTTCCATCCATAGCTAGAGCCTTGATACCTTACGCTGTTGTCCTTCTTCCCTCTCACCATCTAATACCTTGGAGGAGTGGCCTCTGTGTGCTGTGCCTCCCTCCTCCCACCCACAGGCACACATCTATTTTCCTGCGGCCTGTCTGCTGCACCCTCCACACTGGGGAAGCACTCTGGGCTGCTGTAGCACAGGACAGCCTTCTCAGACTGACTATTTCTTTCTACTCGTTGTGGTTTAAATTTTCTATAATGAGAAGGAATTTTTTTAATTGGTAAAATTATGTATATATTATATTTCTTTTCTAGCAAGTCATTTTAACTTGTTTTCTCAACTTCCTTCTTTTTGAAGTGTCTTCAGCATTCAGAAATTTCGCTCAACTCTTCAGTCTGAACGTCTCCCTGTTTTCAGTAGTTATGAAACTGCTCTGCACGAATTCCCTTTGTCTCTTTGTCTTCTTCTGCATCTTCTCACTGGGGTTGTGTCCTTTACCTTTTTATGTTTCAATACTTGAGGCTAATCGCCTCCTAACTTCAGGAACACTCATTTCTCTCTCTAGTCTCTGCCTGCAGGAGACCCATCTGGTCTCAGGGCCACAACTTGTGCTCAACAGGTCAAACAATTGTACGGACAGGGCTCCTTTGACCAGCACTGTGGCTTCCTTTTGGTGGGTTGTTTGGATTTGTTCAAGTCTGCCGCAGTTTTCATCCCTCCCTGCCGTCCTGCACCTGCAGGCTTCGCAGACCTGAGGTGCCTGCCTGGCCCCATCGACTGGGTGGGGCCAGGCAGCAGCCAGGCAACAGCACAGCCATCGGGAAAAGTGCTTTGCCAAAAACACGAGCCTGCACAACAGAGACCTAACTGGCTGGTGAGGAAAGCTTCCCGGAGGACGTGACAGTTAGCTGAGTACTGAGATGTGACGAGCAGTACCCAGGTGAAGAAGGGAAATGCTTTCTCACCACGAGCAGTGGGATGGTGGGGAAGATAAGCGAGTTGATGGGCAGGAACCTAGGGTGTGAGGAAGGCAGTGGTAGAGAGCAGTGGAAGCCTGTGATGGCTTTACCTGGGGGAGACGCATCATCAGATGGTGCAGAAGTCAGTTAGGTAGCAGAGTGCAGAATGGCTGCAGGGAGGGTAAGACTGGAGGCAGAGAGATCACTTCTGCGTTCGTTATAGTAATCCAGGGAGAAAGGACGAGGCTTTGCGCTAGAGAGAGGGTGCTGGGCATGGAGAGGTCAAGTTGGGTCTAGGATGAATAGTAACCATTTGACAAGCTCATCCAGTCTCCGGACTTCACATATGCAGATGAGTCTCAATTCTATTCAATGACCTTGGCCTCTCTTGAGAGATTCGAGCCTAACTTTCCAGAAGCATCCCAAACACAATTTACCTGAAATTATTATAGCCCTGTTGGACCCTGGACGACTGCTTGGCATCCTGATTTGTGCTAATATAGCCAAAATCCTCTTGGTTCTCCAGGCTCTATGACAAGGTTATGGCAGGACTAGTTACACAGAACAACCCAAAGGATTTTGCCAGAACCAAGACAGTTTCACTGGCTGAGGGCAGCTAGTTATAGGCAACTAGAGGGGTCATGACCTCATCAAAGTGACTGACTTCGATGCCTCCTTCTCACCTGGTTCCAGTGAGGGGTTGTGCCATGTAAATCCCTCTTCTTCCACTACATCGTCCCTTTCAACTTCACCACTTCCTCCTGGATTGGGGCTCCGTTATCTCACCTCTTAACCTTTCACATCATCTCATAAGAATCTTTCCTCTTCAGCCCTGTTTAGTCGCTCATGTAACACAGATTGAGTAGCTACTGTGTGCCTGGCCCTCTGCAGTCAGACAAGCACACCTCTGCCCGCACCAGTCCCTCTGCATTTGGAGGCCACTGGGATGTTAACAGTAATAATCCCCGTGGATGAGTCCAGGTGGGTTTTGGCAGTCTCACTTACAGATGAAGGAACTAAGAACTCAGAATCACTAAGGGATGCCCTGGTCACACAGAGAGTATGGTCACACAGAATGTAGATCCAGGGGCTTTATGATTTCAGGTCACATGTGCTTCTTCCATGTGCTAATGACCAGCACTGCCATCACCACCTTGCTGTATAAGACAGACTCACAGTACTCTGCTCTGCAGGTGTTCCAGAACTCCCACTGACCTACAGCAGGTCCCAACTTCTCTCTCTGATGGTGAGTGAAGTCCTCCAGAACAATCCCCCTCCTCACAGACATGCAGGGATGTGTGGGCTCATCCAGAAAGTTTGCCTTTCCTAAGTGTGATTCCCATCTCTGCACTTTTGCTGAGGTGCTTTTCTCTGCCTGGGATGCACTCGGAGTCCCTTCTCTGTCTGTCTAATCCTACTCCTCCTTCACAGGTCAGTTAAATCCTTTCTCCTCCATGAGGCGTCCACTCCTTGGCCTCCCTCCCTCGCTGGAGCAATCTTATCTGCCCCAGTGACTGCACTGTCCCCGAGCTCCTTCTTACCTCTGGCCATGTCTGGTCCTTACTTAGTGTGGTGGACATGTAGGTGTGCCCCCAGATTCCCCTTCCAGGAAAGAGTGGGGTCAGCAGGCAGCCCCCAGCTGGCCATTTCATCCCAATGCAGGACACGTGGCAGTTTGGGTCCTTGCTTCACAGGTGCCGAGACCTCACACACCCTGCACTCCAGATGCCGTCTCAGTGTTGGCTTCCAGAGAACCCAATGTGGGATGGTCGTGAACATTCACGTGGAATCCCGGGCAGGCGTGCAATGCTTAAACAGCTCCTCACATGCAGCACATTCTTACATTGCTCAAAACTATATCTGAATGATGAATGAGGCCGAAGATAGACCTGTCTTCTACGAAATTCTATTCTTTAGTGAATATATTAGTGCTCTGCACTGAATGTTTGCATCCCCCACCTCAGAATTCACAGGTTGAATCCTACCCCCAAAGTGACAGTGTTGGGAAGTGGGGGCCTTTAGGAGGTGATGAGGTCATGAGGGTGGAGCCCTCATGATGGGATTAGTGTCCTTACAGAAGACATTCCAGACAGCTCCCTCACCCCTTCTGCCATGTGAGGACACAGTGAGAAGACACCGTCTATGAACCAGAAAGCAGGTCCTCAACAGACATCAAATCTACCTGTGTCTTGATCTTCGACTTCCAGCCTCCAGAACTGTGAGAAATGAATGTCTGTTGTGTATAAGCTACCAAACTACAACAAGTACTTTGTTGTGGCTGCCTGAAAGGACCAGGACAATAAACAAATACGAATAATAATTTGTGATTAGCTATTCAATGTCCCACCTTACAGATTCAGCTCTATTTGAGTGTACACAAATATGAAACATCATAAAATATCTTCAAGTATCAACCATATGTGCATACTTAGTTAAAAATTAAAATAATATTGAGTGCCCTCTTTTTCGCACCCAAAAAAGTACATCCCTGCCCTCCTGTCACAGCCTACCGTTTCAGAATTGTTATTTGGGGTTAACTGGAACTGTTAGTACTTCAAGGACTAAATTCGGGAAGCCACTGGGGATTTATCAACAGGCAGAGTTTACAGACAACTGAGTGGTTTCTGTGATTGTGTTAACAGCTCTCAGGCTACGAACATAGCTCTCAATTTGTTTGCCAAGAATTCTGAGTTAGCTCAGAAGTCTGTATGATTGTCACCATCAATGGCAACTTTGCTGTAGCATGATCCAGCCCATGTTAACATTTTAAAGCCATGAGAACGCTAAGTACTCAGCTGTCTGGTAACCTGGCTGACTTCTGACACAATATCTGAACCAGAATTCAAATCTGTCTGAATTCACCTATCTACTAATGTCCTTGCAGCCTGTGCTCTGAAAGTCAAGGCTCATTCCTCCAGACTATCCCTGCCTCACGCCATCAAAATCATGTCAAAATCATATAAGGGACAGGAAAAGAATGTTCTCAAAAGCCACATTTAAATTTCCTGACTTTATTTTTTAAAATAGAAATATAATACCATCTCTAAACTTTTCTACAATAAACACAATGAATTTGGGCAGGTTTTAGCACAAGCAGGCTAGAAGTGCTTTTGCCTGGACCACTAATGAGTCTGCAGGCCGCTGACTCTCCCCGAGGAAACTGGACCCTGCCCGAGGAAATCACTGTTCAGGACTAGAGAGTGGAGGAGAGACTGGACCCCGCAGGGAAAAAGAGAGAAATAAAGAGTGCCCTGTCAGTGGTAAATGTCAAGTGTACTAGTTCTGCAGTGCAGCAGGCTCTCGTCTCTGAGAGGCTGGGTGTGTCATTAAGAGATTGGGGTGCCAGCTGAGACCGGGCACTTTATAAGCTTGTGTCCCCATTGCCATTACCCCAGCGTCATGCTGCTGGGTCTAAACAAAGTGATGGGGTGAATCACAGTATGAGAAACAATAGTGAGTTAAGAAGAAAAAGATCCAGATAAACACTGCCTACCTCCCCACTGCCCAGTGTTTCACTTTCCCTTCCCTTCTTGGCTCCAAGTTGTAACGTGGGACTCGGCCCCACACTTGCACAGCAGCATCCACAGTGACCTGCTGAGACGCAGTGGCCGCGGGCAGCTATGCTCTGGGTTCTGCCTGCACCAGCCAGTCCACAGGGAGTAGAGTCAAGCAAGGAAGCATTTTGATCTTTCCATTTCTTTCATTTGCTAGAGGGGCAGGGAAAATAAAAGGAAAAGTGTACCTTGGAGCACAAGGCACTGTCACAGGGAACAGGAAACTAAGAAACCCTCAGGGTCACAAGGCAGGTGGGGCTGCAGACTTCCTCTGGGACGTGCAGGGCCGACATGCGCAAAGACATATCGATCCTTGGTGGCCTGTCTCACCGGCAAGGTGGTCATGGTCTGCATATTAACACACAGCCCCAGACACTGCGGCCGACAGAATGGACAGCAGCATTTGGGTCCAAGAACCCTGAGAGCAAGTGTTAACTTCCAGTTTAGATGAAGAAAGCTATACAGAATGCAAAATGGTACAGCCACTCTGGAAGTCTGGTGTCTCACCATATTTACCATATGATCCAGCAATTGCACTCCCTGGTATAAGCCGAAAACTTATGGCCACATAAAAACCTGCACGGGAATGTTTACAGCAGCTTTATTCATAATTGCCCAAACTTGGAAGCAACCACAATATCCTTCATAGGTGAATGGATAAATAAACTGTGGTCCATCCAGACAACGGAATATTATTCAATACTAAACAGAAATGAGCTATCGAGCCATGAAAAGACATGGAGGAACTTTAAATGCATGTTACTAAATGAAGGAAGCCCATCTCAAAAAGCTACATATTGTATGATTGCAACTCTACAACATTCTGGAAAAGGAAAAATTATGAAGGTAATAAAAAGATCAGTGCTTGGGGGGTAGGAAGGGATGAATAACTGGAGCACAGAGGATTTTTATAGTATGATATTATAATGGGTACATGCCATTATACATCTGTCCAAACCCATACTGAATGTACACACCAAGAGTGGACCCTGATGTAAACTGTGGAGTTTGAGTGATGATGATGTGTCAATGTGGGTTCATCAATTGTAATCAATGTACCATCTAGTGGGGGATGTTGATAGCAGGGGGAGCCTATGGGGGGAGGAGGGATATACTGAGAAATATCTGTACCTGCCCCTCAATTTTGCTGTGAACCTAAAACTGCTCTAAAAAATAAAGTCCTGAGAAAAACAAAAAAAGCTACATTAGACCCAAATGTACCAAGCAAAGATTTTAGGACTGACACCTAATTCCACCCATTCCCAAGAGACTAAAATATATTACATTTGAAACCAAAATTTGTAATTAGACTGCTTTTCACAGGTTAACAAGAATGTTCCGATATATTAGCAAAATTAAAGAAAACTTTTTTTTGCATTTCTTTTTGAGAAAAACACACTGTTGTATTAAAATCATATCTTGATTTAATTTTAATATAGTTTAAACATCAAAAACAGAAGAAACGAAAGTCTTAAGTGGATCCTTCTAATTTAGAGAGAGTTTCACCCATAGCTCATATAGTATGTCTTCCTGGAAGATATGGTTTGTATGCGGTCATTTCTAACTTTAGATGTAACTGCCAATGTTGGTGCCATGATTACATGTTTCGACAGAATGTCAACAACTCAAAATAATTCACTAGGCATATAACCAGATGTTTAGCTTACAGACCCAAATCACTCCCCCACAGACATTAATTGGTATTCCAATTAATTCTGTGTGGTGATGTTAAATATACATTTGGGAACAAAGACTTTCTCTGCAGAAACTCACGGTATTCTTAGCATGGAATGATCTGACAACAGCAAGCTGCCATGAATTTAACCAGTTTTTCTTTGGACAACTGTTGGGTTGGCATTTCATATTTGTTTGTAACTGAAAATAAGAACAAATTCCTTTCGGCAAGTTTGTGTAAATTCAACTTAATCTGCAAGCTTATGGGAAAGAATGTTATACCATCCCCCAGTAATTGGCAATTAGGGGTGATATCTAAGCAGGGTTAGGATGGTGACACAGAAAACCTTATTTATTGGGTTTTTCACTTACATGTAATCTGCAGTGTTCAGTTGTAGACTATGCTGGACTACCACTTAGTAGTGGCATCCTACTGCATGTGTGTGTTTGTGTCTCTGTGTATATTTGTACGTTGGGGTGAGTGGAGAATCAAGGACAAATACCACTAAAAAAATCTGTTAAGAAAAAGAAAATAGGGACTTCCTTGGTGGCGCAATGGTTGGGAATCCGCCTGCCAATGCAGGGGACAGGTGTTCGAGCCCTGGTCCGGGAAGATCCCACATGCCACGGAGCAACTAAGCCTGTGCGCCACAACTACTGAGCTCACGAGCCACAACTACTGAAGCCCACGCACCCTAGAGCCTGTGCTCCGAAACAAGAGAAGCCACTGCAATGAGAAGCCCGCGCACCGCAACGAAGAGTAGCCCCCGCTCTCCGCAAATAGAGAAAGCCCGCATGAAGCAACAAAGACCCAACACAGCCAAAAATAAATAAATAAATTACTTAATTAAAAAAACAAAAAAAAAAAAAAAAGAAAAAGAAAATATAAGGAACTAGAGACACTATCTTTAATGGAAGAAGTCATTCAGAAGGACCAGTTAAGAAGAAACTTTAGACAGTGTTTCTCTTAAAATGTGGTATTGGCAACACCTTCCCAGTATCACTTCAGGTACTGATTATAGTGCAGTTTCCGAGGCTCTAGGATGTCAAAACCATCACCTGAAGAATCTGGGCCCCAAAGGTGCACCATTCACTAGAAGCCATAGTGAGCTTTTCATGCAGTCTCCTGGTTAAGAGTCTGCATTAGTCCATCCTGAGAATGATGTGAAGGGAAAGCTTGTGCTCAGGTGACATTTCCCACCTTCACCATGCTGCTTCACTCAAACCACCCAACTCTAGAAAGTCATTCACAAACTGTTTTCCATAGCTCTCTGACATCCCAAGATGGGGCCTCAGAGATTATCTGGGACTTAGTGGAGGAAGGGGACAGGTGGGGCGGAAGAAAGAACTGGTTGGGCTCTGCCCGCCACCCCTGCCCCCAAACACACACACCAGGTTTTAATCCTCATTAACTTCCCTTTTGTGTAGTTTATATATTACACTTTGAAAGAAAGAGTTGTATAGTTTTGAAAAACATATGAAACTGTGCTAACCTTTAGCAACTGTTTTCTCTCACACCTTGTCTCCATTTGTCATTGAGACAGAATGGGTTCCTTTTCAGGTTACTTTAGGGGAAATTTTAATAACCTGATACATTTTATTCTTCTTCTTCCATTAAATTGAGCATACTACTAGAGGTAAATATGGAAGAAGGCCAGTCTGAGTTTATTTGAAGCCTGAATGATAAGTTATTTAAATGAAATTCATGTCACTATTTTCAGACATGTACAGTAAATGTAACCAGTCTAAGCAAGGGAAGTATGATTTGAAGGAACTTGCTTATCCTAAAAATCACTGACCCACTGGAGAAAAATTAACAAAGATACAAACACTCACACTTTTATTTAACTATATTAAATATTAAACTTAAGTTTAAAATTAAAGTATGTAATGTAAAATATATTCAATATGTATGATAGATACTATATTTAATTCTGTTCCATATTATTCTACTTAAAAGCCATTTAGGAGGAAATGGTAGAAGAAATAGATTGAGGATGATTAAACTGATCATACTACTAGAGGTAATAGAGGTGGGGAAGGCAGGAGGAATAAAAAGAGAAAAGTGAAGGAAAATACAGGCTCCTGAAGTTTGGAGACGAATGTTATTTCAATATCCTGCTGTTTCCTTGGGCATTGCATCAGAGCAACTTACCATCTGTTACCCTGGACCTTTAAATAGGCCCGTTAATCACCATCGAACTAGGCCCCCCCACTTCTTGTATCAGCTTTGGGAAGTTCTGCTCTGAGTGGTGTGCCTGGAATAGCCCCATCAAGTAGGAAAATTATAATCTCAGAAGCTGCTTAGACGAAGAACTCTGTCACCTCATACCCCAGGTAAGAATGAGCTGAGGTTAAATTCTGACACCTGGGGACAAAGAGAGTCCTTATTCATGTTTTAAGAAAAGACAGAGCTTATTTCTACACAGCCTTTCAGTTACTTCTAAGGGGTCATCTACAGCACTGTGTACTAGAAAACACTTCTAAAAATAGGTGAAATATTTTACTGGTTTTGATTTTTTTAACTTATTTAGCAAATCCTTTGATTGCAGGTAACAGGTCAACTAAATTTAGCCTCAATCTCTGTTACTGCAAATTCTGAATTAATCTACTAAGAATCTCACCTTTTACAAAAGGGTAAAATGAGGCAACATCACTGTCAGTGCCCACTGGAGAGTTTACTTTTTAAGAAGACAAACTTTTGAACCAACAGACTTTAACCCGGATTGGATAAAAGTCCCAAGAATCAGATGCTGTCATTGGCTATCAGCTCACGGGGGAGGCTATAAAAATGTTGGCTGAGAGACTGACCAGTTGTATCTGCAAAAATGTCAAAATATTTTAGTTATGAAAATATGATGGATTTTACTATTTAAGTGGGTGTTAGGACATCTGGAATTATTTTCATAAAAAGGAAAGATTACACAGCAAAACATTTATTTAATTGTTCCAGCTTCTGGTGTTTACTATTTAATTGGCTAGTGACTAAGATTTCCAACAGATATGACAAACACTGATTATATTTTTTAAAAAACTAAAGATTTAATATATGAGTTTTTAAAATAGTATGTAAGTGAATATAGATATAATAGAATCTGGTATTAGAAAGGAGCTTAAGTATCAATGAGTTGAGCTTTAGGCTCAGCTGACATTCCCAAGGTCATATGACTAATAAGTGGTAAAACAGTTTTAGGGCTAGTTTCCAACAAGATTAGCCTTTTTCTCATATACATAAAAATTCTTGAGCCTGTCTTCTTCATTTCTGTTTTGGCTGCTCTAATAATAATAGCAGATATGACTTTAAAACTCTGTATTAGTCTGCTCAGGCTGCTGTAACAGAAGTATCACAGGCTGGGTGGTATAAGCAACAGAAATTAATTTTCTCACAGATCTGGGAGCTGGAAGTCCAAGATCAAGGTGCTGTGAGGCTTGGTTTCTGGTTAAGAGCCCTCTTCCTGGCTTGTAGATTGCCACACCTCACTGTGTTTCACTTGGCCTTTCCTCTGTGCACATGTGGAGAGAGAGTGAGCTCTGGTGTCTCTTCCTCTACTTATAAGGACACCAGTCCTGTAAGATTAGCGTCCCACCCATATGACCTCATTTAACTTTTATTACCTCCTCACAGGCCCTATCTCCAAATACACTCGGAGTCAGAGCTTCAACATATGAATTTGGGGAGTCGATAACAAGCACTTATGTGTTCCAGCCACTGCTCTTGGTGTTTTTTATTTACTTATTTATACACTATTTAGCAAATTTGTATACTTACTAATTGTATTATCACAATATGTATTATCTCCATATCATAGGTGGGGAAACAGAAGCATAGCACATTTGAATAACTTGCTTGCAGTCACGTGGAGTCAAGTAGAGTAATTGAGGCAGGTGTGGAGTGATGGCAGTCTGGCTCTTGAGTCCATGTGTGTTCACCCTTCGACCATATAATCTCTCTTCACCCCTCTTTTATAACATGGGCTACAAAACCAGATCCTGGCACTGGTTCATTTGTTACTGAAGTTTATTTGTCAGACTCCAGTGGTAGTCAGTTTCCTAAAACAGATCCCATTAGGTCGACATCCATCCATCAGTGGCCCCATTTCCCCTATACTGTAGGATCTACCGTAGGACAAAGTTTCCACTCCTTAATGCTGCACTGAATGCCTCCTCCATGATGCCGTCTCCAATTCCCTCTCCAGCCACACATCCCACCAGGTCTCCTGAACTTGAATCATTCTTTGAACGTGCCCCCATGTTGCTCCCCTCAATCTACAATGACCTCCTCTCCCTTCCTTTCCAGGAAAGAGGCTACACCTTCCTGGACAAATTTTCATCAACACTCAGGGAGCACAGATGACACTGTCCCTCTTGTCCCCACACCCTTCCCTCTATACCTGATCTTCATGTCTGCTGCACATGTCATTCTTATCTGTTTACATGTTATTCATCAACCTTTCCCCGGTAGACAGTTTTCCTGGAGGGCAAAGGCTACGTGTGTGTTGCTTCTGAATGCACTTGACAGCCAGTATTTGTTGAATGAATAGTCACTCGAGTATTATGGTCTGTGTCGAATGCTTTTTTGGAGTTGACCTGAGGAAAGCCCATTGGAATTCAATTTTGTTGACATCTTCCCACCAGCCTGGAGTGGGAATAGATGCCATCTACACTGAGGACCTGAGTAGAATGCAGGTCACTGCTTCTTGGCATGTTGTTAACGTATCACTAGAATGACTTAAACAGAACTCTAGTGAAGAATCTGCACATTTTAAAAAATGAGAAGAGTTACTCAGTTGTTCTAAAAATATGCTGTCTCCTTTATTAATGTTGCCTTCGGAATATATTTGTTCTGTTAATTGTCTCATAATTAATTCAAATTCTGGAATAAATATATTATAGGTTTATAACACAGAAATAGTAATATTCAATTGCAGGATCACATTATGGTATAGAAAACTGAAATCTGTACCTATAGCATGCAACTGATGAATCTCCCCTGTGCAGTATATCTTATTTGCCAATGATATTAATTTATAGCTAGGCAGTTCTTCAGAGCTTTCAAAGCATTCACACATATTTTTTATTTGATTATCATAGAAATTATATGAGATATTTGAGCAGAAGAGGAATTTTTCTTCCATTTTACCTCTAGAGAAGCTAGGATTTAAAGCGGTTTGTAGGTGCTGGAGCTAGAGCTAAAATCCAATCTTCCAGCCCCCAATGCATTTTCAGTTCCTCTACCCAATGCTGCCCTTAATCGTGTATAAGGATGGTAAAGCAAATGATAAAATTTCTCTTGCTTTAGAAATATGTTACATTCTTAAAGACAAAACTCATATACAGAAAAAGTGCTTGTGTTCAGGTTGATCAAAAATAAATGGGGGGGGCTTCCCTGGTGGCGCAGTGGTTGAGAATCTGCCTGCCAATGCAGGGGACACGGGTTCGAGCCCTGGCCTGGGAAGATCCCACATGCCGCAGAGCGGCTAGGCCCGTGAGCCACAATTGCTGAGCCTGCGCATCTGGAGCCTGTGCTCCGCAACGGGAGAGGCCACGATAGTGAGAGGCCCGCGCACCGCGATGAGGAGTGGCCCCCACTTGCCGCAACCAGAGAAAGCCCTCAAACAGAAACTAAGACCCAACACAGCCATAAATAAATAAATAAATAAAATAAAAATAAAAATAAAAAAAAAATAAATAAATAAATGGGTACCTTGTTTAAAATGTGAAACAAAGTAACTTCCTTGCTCAGAAAACAGACACCTGAAAATTAGTTTTAATTAAATAAAGTGATTGGTGGAAATAAGAATCCTTAACTGTTTTACCCTCATTTAAAGAGGAACTAAACTGTTGGTCAACAATGCCTTCATTCATTCATTCATTCATTCACCAAATTTTGGCATGCAGTGAACCACGGCACTTCACGGTAGCAGATGCTCCTGTTTCAAGTATTTCAATATCTGCCTATATACCAAAGCACAACAATATGAAGTGAGGAGTCTGAAAGGCAAAACAATAATAAGTTGACCATATAATTTGCAAACAGGGCCATGCTTGGTTCATACGCCTGATTTAAATAATTGTAAGGAAAGAAAATACATCTTTGGCAAAAGATAAAGCAGCATGTGTAATCAGGTGACATGCTGGGCAACAACTCCCTTCTTTGCCTATTTGTACCATCTTTTTCCTAAATATCTCACCAACTACTGGACCAGGAACTGTTAGAGCACAGCAAACATAGTAGCCCCAGCAAACTGCGCAGTACCTGCACACATGAAGGCACAGGAGCACAGGCGTATTGGCTAAATCACATGCCTTCTGACTGAAATGAACAGTAACACAGAAATCCACAATGCATATGCATCTTAGCAAAAAGAGAAAATAACATATGTGGAGCTAACTGCATGTCGAGGGCTACCAAAGATGCTTTAAAGTGCTGCTTTATTTCATTTCTAAACAACTCCACGAGGCTAGGATGAAGCGCGACCTGTGAATGGAGATCAGACCTCACCTAGCCCATCATTCTATTCTACCAAGGATACTGTGTGAAAGCAGATGTGGCTGAGTCAACATCAGAACACGAAACTCCTGACTCCAGCGTCTTGCTGCTTCCCTGAAGGAGCCACATGCTTCCATGTAGGTCTTAGTGCTGCAGTAACATTCAGGGTTTATCAACAATACTTTACTTTTCCTCCAAACTCAAGTATTGTGTCTACAATGAAAAAATGCAATTAGGTAATTTTCTAAGATGGTTGTCTAAACAATCAGAACAGCAGCCCAAAAGCTCTTCATTCTTCAATCCCAAATTACTCAAAGAAATGCTCTGACATTTCACTGCCCTGAGTAGACCCAGACTGATGGATGCTTAAAGCCGACTAGCTCTAGCTAATGCCCACTCCCTTTTTTCTCAAAGTCAAATTTTTGGTCCAAGTAGCCTGTGTATTTATACCAGGGGGGTAATGGTCTACGTAATTAATAAAGTTTGCTTTTAGTTGAGAAGACAGCAAATAAATGAGGGGTCTGGGCGTGAAAGGCAGCCAGCCCTTAGTCATGCAGCCACTTGGCTGCAGCAAGGTTAAAGCCTGCTTTGGAAGTCTTGGTGAGGTCAGAATATTCTGTACAGAGGTGTCAACATTTTCTTAAAACTGCAGATAAATATTCACAAGGGTCAAAAGTGATAAGAAATGTCACAGCAACCTTTGTCTTCAAGGGAGTTGCAAAACAAGCCAGAGAGACCAATAATTCTCTCAAATGATGAATAAAAAGGCTTTGTCCTGAACAACAGAAATTTTAATTCCAAGTGGCCATCATAGATCCGAGTATTTCTGGTTTCTTCACAAGTGATAGAACCTATACATGTGGCTAAGACAGACTTAAGTAGATAAATCTCTCAAGACGCCATTATTACCTGAAACCACTGACTTTATTTTTTGCAATTTTCATTCTTAAAATAATCGAGTAAAGGCAGCTTACCCACTGCCAAGGCAAATTTGAGTGACAAGAAATCTGATGATCTATGTGACCCATAGCACATACTTAAGAAATTCATCACATTTCTCCGGTACTTATTGTATTAGCAAAGTCATAATATCTAAAGTAATGTTTCTGTGATTTTAGTAAGATCAATCAGGGGTCAAATCCTTCCCTTTAATAATACGCTCCAATATAAAAGGTTTATTGAAATATGAGATACATTAAATATGAAGCACTGGGCTTTACACATTCTCTCACTGAATCAAATCGCAATTAACATTCCAAGTGTGTCCCCCTGTACAGTTTAAACGATGTTGACAATTTCCAATTGATAGGGACTCGCAGGGCTAAACAAATCCAGAGTCCTAAAATTCCAACAATCTGTTGTTTATAAGGTTTGTCTCTGGCTCACTGGGGATTGATACCTTTGCTCTAGTAATCACCCCATTTCCCTGCTACACAACAGGTGACTGCACCTTCTTTGTGCTTGGGGTTGTGTTGTCATAGCCTAATGGTAACTTCTTGTTCACAGGCACCGTTCAGCGCTACGTCTTGCTGTTGTGGCTGCTTCATCCATCCTGCCTGACAAATGCAGCCCCCCAGAGGACAGCTGAGAATGGTCACTCATTCCCTTCCCTGCTGATGCAATGATCCTGGAGTGCTCACTGGTAAACAGAGTCTATGTTCCATAAAATAAGCACACTCCATCTAGATGGTATTGGCAGATCAATTCCTGGCGGTAGAAACACTTGCTTTGGTTCAGATATCGTCACCCAGAACTCATTTAATATTTGCCCAGTGGTCACTGAAGCTTTATATATCAGAAAACTCAATCAGGAAACATCAGGTTGCTAGGTGTCTTAGTGCGATGACACGTGTACCTGTCTATATACAGACCACAGAAAATAAAGAAGAGGCAGCTTCCAGGATAACAGGCCAACTTGGCCCATCTGTTTTGTTGAGTATGTCTTTTAAACAAGAAAGACTGAGTACTACAGCCTTTCAAATTCATTCTTAATTTACTCTTCCTTCTCCCTTTATCTTCATTTTCACAAATGGATATAGGGGAATGATTGGCCTGGTTTCTTAGAAGTATCTTAGAAACTTGAACTAACTTGAAGTACTACAGCCAGCCCCAGGCCCTCCAACCAGCTTCCAGGGCTTACTGGTAAGTTTGTTTAAAACTTCCTGCAAGAATACAGTAGTTCTTTTGGAGTTTGGATCAGTGATGCCATATTTGATTGCTAATTACAGTTCCTGTGGAACTCTTTAAAAATATAGATTAGTGGGTGTCACTACTAGACAACCCAATCCATAGAGAATCTGTATGTTTATAATTGCTTAGAGAGGGGGGTCTATCACTGCCAAGGGTGTTCACCAGCAAGTCCCTACCACAAAGACAATAATTTACTTCACTTGAGGAAAACATCTTCCTCCTTTCTTCCTTCCTTCCTTTCCTTTTCCTCTATTTTTTTCTTTTTAAATATATAATAGGAAGAAAACAGAACTAGTTGCAGGTGTTTTACATACATTTTCTCATACATCCACCCAATAGTCTTTTTTTTTTTTTTAAAGTATTTGTTTATTTATTTGTTTATGGCAGTGTTGGGTCTTCGTTTCTGTGCGAGGGCCCTCCCCAGTTGTGGCAAGCGGGGGCCACTCCTCATCGCGGTGCGCGGGCCTCTCACTATCGCGGCCTCTCTTGTTGCGGAGCACAGGCTCCAGACACGCAGGCTCAGTAATTGTGGCTCACGGGCCCAGTTGCTCCACGGCATGTGGGATCCTCCGAGACCAGGGCTCGAACCCGGGTCCCCTGCATTGGTAGGCAGATTCTCAACCACTGTGCCACCAGGGAAGCCCCCCCAATAGTCTTTTGAAATAAGATAAAGATGAGGAAGCACATAAGGAAGTAGAGGCTCAGAGACGTTCATAACCTCCACCATCACACAGCCAACAACCGGCTAAGCAGAGATTCAAGCCTAGGTCTGTGTAGTTTCAGAACCCTCACTCCTTCTATTCTATTAAGTTGCTTCAAATATGAAGAAACTGTGAAATATGTTTTGTTTAGAAAGGCAAATAGCTATAGCATTTTTGTTCTATTTTTTTCTTTCTAACCTTTCTTCTATGTGTGACCTTTGTCTGTTACGTATACTATTTACAATCTGTTCCACTTAATGGCCTATCTTCCCATCAGATCTCATGTTATAGCCATTATAACCTCCTCTTTGTTGCTGTATAACAGTCTGTGACTATTATACATACATTAATAGTTTACTTCAATACTCTTCAGCTGTTAGAAGTTAGGTAACTTTCAGTTACCCACTCTTAGAAGCCAGTATGTCTGATGGACTTTGCCACAATGAACTGAATCTGTCCCAGGCTGTAGGTGGTTTCAGGTCTGCTCCTTTTATCAATCTCATTCTGTAGAAAGCCAGTGCTGGTACTTCTCACTGGATGGCAGAAGTACAAGGGGCCACGTCAGATCACATTTAGCGTCTCCGTGAGTGTGGATCTAAAGCTTTCCACTGGCCAAAGCAAAGCCAATGAGATGGGATTCATACTTTGCACATTCTGCTGGGAGGCCCCACAAGGAGGTATGATTCCACTGCTGGAGAGGAGTGATGCTTCGGGAACACTTATCATCTACCACACATGCTCAGAGAAGGTGATCAGAGTAGAATGCACATCTAGCAGCAGTACTAAGAGTAGAGTTGATGCCATATTGGGTTAGATTGTAGGTTGGTATGAGAAGTACTGTGGACTGAATGTCTGTGTCCCCAAAACTGAAACGTTGAAGCCTAATCCCCTCTGTGATGGTATTTGGAGGTGGGACCTTTGGGAGACAATTAATTTAGATGAGGCCATGAGAGTGGGGCCCCCATGATATAAAAAGAGGAAGAGACACCAGATCACACTCTCTCTGCCATATGACAGTGAAAAGGTGGCTGCCTGCAACCGAGGAAAAGAGTTCTCACCAGGAACTGAACTTGCAGCACCTTGATCTGGAATTTCTTGCCTCCAGAACTATGAGAAATAAATGTTTGTTATTTAAGCCACCCAGTCTTTGGTATTTTTTTACAGCAGCCCAAGCTCACTGTACAAGTAGAGATTGAGAGAAGCAGACAGATTTAAGAGCTATTTGTTAAGTGTATCAGTCAGTGTCCTGGAAGGAAACAGATGGTACAGATGGTACATTAACAAGGATTAATTGACAAGGTTTATAAAAAGAATATTTACAACAGTATAGAAAGTGTTAAGAAAACCAACAGTGAAGTAGTGAAAATAAGCAATAGTAGTTATGACCTCTTGGCCTGAAGCAGATTTGTCCAGAACCACTGATGGTCACATCCATGGAGGAAGGTCTACGTTAGAGAGCTTGACTAAAAGTTCTCAAGCACTGCCAAAGCCATGGCTGGTCAGAGAGGGAACAGGGGGGTTAAAAAAACCCCTACGCTCTTTCCTTCTATGCCTCTTCTTGGCTGTATTCATCAAGGAGGCCAAGAAGACCAAATGATACCATCCATGGAGGTGAGCATCTCAGAGCACAGACAGGGCAGAAAGCAACAGGAAATGGGTCGGGAGGGACATGAAGACAATCACCAGCATAATCTGTCCTCTTCACCATTTAGCAAACAAGTTCTCCTTCTTTTAGATGCAAAAATTTGCATACCCAGCACAAGGAAACTCATTTTCCATCAACCACTGTATCCTTATGGAATGCTATCAATTTAATCATACTTCCACCAAGAACCAAAATGATAATATTAACCACACCCAGAGCCCTTCATGTAAAGTAGCAGGAACAGAAGGCAAGGGGGAGGAAAGAAGGGATAAACATACAACACAGATGATACAGTTCCTCCTTTACAAGACCTAAATTCACCCTCCTAGCTTCCTTCTTTCACTGAACATGGACGTTCCATGTTCCCCCTCTCTTTCAGCTGGCATGTTGGCTCACAAAACTGTTTGCTTGCTTGTCTGTTTGTTTGTTTTTGCCTAAATCTTACCAATAAAGGATGCAAATACTTAGTGGTCCTCCATTTATTGAGTTCCTATTGTTTCAACTGACCATTATGATGCAACACAGTAGCAACTCAGCAAATCCCCAGGTTTCAGAGACAATCTCCTAGCCTTCACTGTGTGAAATCAGCCAATTTTTGAGATTAATCCTATCGAGTCATACAGTGATCTCCTCCTATGCCCCTCAGTTCAGTGAGGTGAGGAGTACAAATGGCTAGGGGCAGCCTTAGCTTCTAACACAACAAAACCATGGCCGTGTTCCCAAAAGCATTCCTCCCTTGAACACTAAGTCTCCAGATCCAGTAAGCCCAAGATTGCAGAGATGTGAAGCAAATTTCTGAAAGTGAGTTATTAGGTGTGATAGTGAAACAGCATTTCAGAATCTACTCCTTGGCTCCTGGACCCAAAGAGTTTAGCTGTTGGGGAAAAGATCGGTCCCTGGTTTAAGGCATGTACTATGTCCTGCAGGGCAGTCTTAACCATGGAGGGAGGGTACTGTCTCTTAAGGTATTAGGAAGGGTACTGTTGGTGCCATAATTTAGCCTTATGTTATTTACCATAGTATCATCCCAGCTGCTTCCAAGTGATGAGGAGACCAGTAAACCCATGCCAAAATTCCTCTGTCAAAACATGAGTTCCTCAATCTGAGGCAATGGTTTCTGCAATAATGTGTTAATGAGTAAGGCCTTCTTTATGTCCACAAATGAAGATGTCAGCACAAGTTTTATGAGTAGGGTTGGTAGGTAAGTATTTGGAATGTCTGTGAAGACAAATCAACTGCCCTTCCATGATGAAACAGTTCTAAGATAATCAATATCCAATATGTGGCCAAGTCTCCCCTCTGGGAACTGGTGCCACATCAAGGATTCAACACTGGCCCCTTATGTTGGCAGACTGGGCACTCAGAAGTGGCCAAAGCCAGATCAGCCTTTGTGCAAAGGGAGCCTATGTTGCTGGTCTCCCACGTGATCTCCTTCGCTTGGCCAGGGCCACCTGTGCAAAGCACTCTGGCAAGTGTGCAGTGCCTGCAGGGAAAGGTCCACATCTGTTACGCAAGAGGTCCTCTGTCCATCGATTGTTGAGGACCCACTCTGAAGTGAATGCCCTGATTGGCCTTGATGTGAAATACAATACCTTCATTCTCTGTCCATCCTCACTCCTCTGTCCCAGGCCTCCTGGTCACCAATCTTCTAAATAGCCACTGTCCAAGGATCAGATCTGAACATCAGGCCATCGCTCCTTCCATACGCTAGACAACCAGACTGCTGGGGTGTGTCCATTAACTTCCTCAACCTCAACTCTTGGCTGGTGCAGATATACAGTGACCATCTCCCTATAAGCCAGGCCCATACTTTTTCCTCCTCTGTCAACTCATGATAAGGAATTCCCTAAGAGGTCTTTGATTATGTTTGAGAGAGAGGTGGCAAGGCCACACAAGCAGGTACCATGGGAGTCAATCCAAGGCAATGTACTTGTGCCCAGTGCACCTGTTCAGGCTCAATCTTGTGTATACAATTTCCATGTTATGATGGAATGCCTCAGTGCATATTCAAAATCAAATTTTACGATCTAATGCTTCATATAAACCCCAATTTTGACAGGTTGTGCCTCATAATTGCTGATATCCCATGGTCAGATGTTCAGTTTCTACCACAGTCTAGGAGCAAACCAGGGGCAGCTTTTCAAATGTAAAACACCATCATCAGAAGTGGGAGTGGTCTTCCCCGAAACCCCTAGGCCTGTGTGTGACTCTACTATTGAAGCTTTCTAGAGCTTCCACAGGCCATCTCCCTCTGCCATAGACACTTCTAGGTACCACTGAGTCTACTGGGGAAGAAGGTCGGAGTGGCAAAACAGTTTCCACCATACCTCAGGCGTTTCCAAAGCTGAGGAATTGAGGGGCCTAGGATCAGGGCAGCAAAACCCGACATGATATACGTCACACCAAAATCCAGAGAGACCCACTGAGGACTATGCCCCTGCACCTGGCCTCTTACATTGGAAGAGACACCCCCACATTCAAGACAAGTGGACCCTAAAGGAGCTTTCCCAACCAGGCAGGCATCTGGCTGGCCACAGTGATAATCCCTCCATGCTGGCAATTAGGCTGCTTGTAAACACTGCCTCTCAAGTCCGTTTAGCATAAAGTAACTGGTGTAACAGTCCAGTGTGATATTCTATCGGATAGTCAAGGCATCTCCAGACTAGTGTCAAGAAGCAGGAGGCTGGGCATAGTCCTATGGTATGGCAATAAAGGTTTATGGCTTCCCTGGCAGATACAGGTAAACTTTGCCTGATTATCTTTATTGATGGGCACTGCAAAGAAAGCATTTACTCAACCAATGGGCACGTGACACAAAGCAGTGGCCAGAGGCTATACTGATTTATTCCAATGAAGAAACCACATCTGGTACAGCAGCTGTGATTATTTTTTTTTTTTTTTTTTTTTTATTAATTTATTTTTTATATTTATTTTTGGCTGTGTTGGGTCTTCGTTTCTGTGCTAGGGCTTCCTCTAGTTGCGGCAAGTGGGGGCCACTCTTCATCGCGGTGCGCGGGCCTCTCACTATCGCGGCCTCTCTTGTTGCGGAGCACAGGCTCCAGACGCGCAGGCTCAGTAGTTGTGGCTCACGGGCCTAGTTGCTCCGCGGCATGTGGGATCTTCCCAGACCAGGGCTCGAACCCGTGTCCCCTGCATTGGCAGGCAGATTCTCAACCACTGCGCCACCAGGGAAGCCCAGCAGCTGTGATTATTATCACCACTGATTAAGTTTCTGATAATCCAAGTCACTCTACAAGATCCATCTGGCTTTTCTACCAGCCAAATGTATGAGTTAGAGGGAAGTGTGATAGGAATTCCCTCCTCTGCATCTTGACATCTCCATGAAGGCACAAATCTCTGTTAACTCTCCCTGATAATTTGATTTACTATTTTGAGGATGAGGGCATTTCCAGGAATTTCCATTTGGGTCCTTCCCACCATAATAGTCCTTACTGCAATGGTAATACTACCTATGTGGGATTCTGACAATTATTAAATGTATTAATAGCCTCCAGAGCTTTGGAAATAGCCACAAGTTAAGCCCATGGCCTAACTGGACCCTCTGTGAAACAGATTGATGCTGTGAATCTATCACCTGCTATCGTAAACCCCTTTTTGGTCAACAGACCATGGTGATAATTTGTGTCTTTAGGGATTAATGTCCTATCAGAGATATTACCTAATAATCCCTAGAAAATCTGGATACTTCCCATTTCCCAGTGCAGAGTTGTTCTGTTAATAGATCACAGGTATTTCTGGGGGAGGCTTGGAACAGCCATGGTCTGCCTTATGGATGAATGGCAAGGTTTCCCAAACATCTGGTAGAGATAGGTAGAGGAAGAAATCCTTCAGGGAGCTATGGGACTTTAAAGGGGGCTGATAGGGGGCACAGTGGGTGGATGCAGGGGAGAGAGGGCAAGAAAAATCCAGATTCCCAAATGTGATGTGTTGAAATTAAGATGCATTGAAACATCCAAGTGGCAATGCCTAATAAACACTTAGATACATGAGTCTGAGCCAGAAATTTCAAATGGGAAGTATTAGCAATTAGAGGGCAACTGAAGCTGTCAACCTGGATATGAACTTAGTGAAAAGGCAACATTTAAGGTTTATGTAGAAAAGAAAATCCAGCAAAGAGGCCTAAGGAAGATCATCCAGAGTGGTACAAGAAAAATCACATAAAGGGGATATTGTAGAGACCAAGGGAAGAAAGTGTTTCAGGGAGGAAGTGGTCCACTGCATCAAATCCTGCTGGAATTTCAAAAAAAGAGGAAGAAAAAATGCCTCTTTGATTTGGTGACATGAAGATAACCAGTGACCTTTGCAAAAACTTTTTCTGTGGAACTCTGAGGGCAGAAGCCAGACAGGGTAATCACCCAGTGCTACAAAACACTGCATATATCAAATAATTCTGCCCTTCGAAAACCAAATGACTTAACATTTCTAGAGCTTATTTTATGTGTTTGACTTTGATTCCTCCGTTATCATATTTTTATGGTCCATATTCCAGTGACGATTACCCACTGATGATCCTTTTGTTTAGCCTGTTCCAACAAAGATTTGGCTCAAGCCACAGCCACATACCTATGAGGCCTGTTCTAAAGGGTTCAGCTTCCTGAGTTGTTTGTCTTGTGTGCTTTTGTGATGGATGATGAAATAGTAGCAGGGAGACAATGGTAAGGCTCTTAGCATGCTAAAAAGAATGCTCTGTTATTAACATAGCATCGTCTATCACAAAGAAAAACCAGTCTGGAATTCTTTACTCCAAACATCACAGCCTTAAATTCCTCCCTAGAACTATAGCCAGAAATTCAGAAATTTGTATGTTTTGTTATGTTTAGGTTTCCTGGGCACTTACTTTGCTTCTGAAATATTCACTCGTGCCGAGCAATCCTGTCTCCCTTCTATGAGTTCCTTCAGTCTTGGCTCTGTGTATCTGTTGGCCTTTGACACTGAGATTCATAGCTGATTTACATTTGGACATGAAATCAATGTATTAGGTTCCTTTTGAAGTTTAATTATTCCAAAAAGATAGGCAAATCAGAGTAAACTTGGAATTGAGTAAGCATTACAGAGTGGAGAGACCACAGTATTTACCTGTAAAGACCATTAATGCCTAAGCAGAGAGAGTTTAGCTAACTAAGCATTAAATGGGGATTTAACTACCCACAATTCTGTGATCAAGGTGAGCCTAAAATAGCACCAAGCTAAGAAAGCTAAACATTGACTGACAGCACCAGGAGTCTATTAAAATCGTTTTCTATATAATGACTCTGAGGGAACTTAATAAAGAGATTCATTCCCATGGCTTCAGCCATTTGTTTGGACATAAATGGCATACTTATAGTTTCTACATCTCACATTCATTACAGAAGTGGTTTGGTCTTTCTGTAAGCCTAAATTGTTCCCATGCGATAAGAATTTACACATGGTATAAATTCCACGTTTTGACTCCTGGTTTGTAGATTAGTCAGTATCCAGGCAGACAAATCCATCAAACTGCTGACTTCTCTGTACACACAGCTCCTCACCTCAAGTGGGAAATAGAAACACGTTTTGCATATGGAAGACAGAAGTGTGAAGAGGATTCATCTAACAGATTTAGAAATGATAATGGATTACAACTGAACAGAGCACCACGGTTGGCTGATCAGCAAACAATGATCCAATATCAAGACTCCCCATGTGGGCTGCACTTAAGACACAGGAGGATTCATTGACCAGCATCCTCCCCACCATGTCCCCGTGTCTGACCCGGTTCTCCCTTAAGTAGTAGGTACAAATAAAGAGCAGCTATTGCACAAGGAGGGAATAATGACCAAAAAAAACTACCCCCAAGCAGTGTGCTAACTGCTCTACAGCAGCACCTCATTCAATGACACGGCAGGAGCCCTGCAAGGTGGAGATCAGTGACCTCTGAGCACCGGAAGCTCAGAGGGCTGATGCCTCTCTGAGCAGAGCTGCACCTGAGCTCACAGCACCAGACCCCAGAGGCCATACTTTTCATCACCCAACTGTGTAATACATCTGATTTCTGCCAGTGTCCTGCATTTCTTTGTAATGTCCAAATCCTGAACCTTCTTTCATAGCTTATTTAGTTACTGGCTCAGCATGAAGGTAATGTGGAGGAATTGAAAGTGATCTCTGCATTAAAAATAATCTGCATTACGATTGCAACACTGTCAAGTTACATGCAAGGGTGAACAAGGTCTATAAAAAAAATAATTTTTACGTTTAGTGAGGCAGAAATTGATCATATATATTTTCTTTTTTAATTAGGACATTTTAAATATTTTTAGAATATCTATGTAATTATTTTTTCTAAATTAAAAAGGCTGCACAGTTTTATATAAAAAACAATCTTATCAAACCAAAATGTCCCTTTTTGAGAACTTAATAATTAATTTTGAAGGCGACAAACTCGAGTAGGCTCAGAGAAGCAGCAGCATAAATACTGACATAGACTAATCGTGTGTAATTTTGGCCAGTTGCCTGAAATTTTCTCAAGGTGAGTGTGGAGGTGTCAGGCTAAGCAAACTAAACAGAGCAGAGCACACCAAGATGACAGCTCTATGGGAGAAAGTAAAATGACTCATCAGAGTAAAGGAGCTATAATGAGGGAAAAGAGAAAAAAAACTTTTAAAACTACAGTGCTAGGAATGTCCCCATCATTAGAAAAGATGCAGACAAGTAAGGATGATGTGAGAGTGGGTGGCATGTGCAGGGTTTTTCTTCCCCATTTTCATATTTCTGAAATGTGTTAAATATGCATGGATCTTTAAGAACAAAAATTTTAAGTCAGGCATTCAATTTGTACAGTGCTGAAATGAATGAATGGACCTTCTGACTAGAAAACACCTGAAAACATGTGATCTTACTCATAGTGCTAGTACTTGTACTGACAGTACTAGCAGTGTTCACAAATCGCCCAGGGACCGGACACTGAGCCGGCTTCACAGGCAGCTTCCCGCTAGTCTTCAAAGCGGTTCTGTGAAGCCAGGTGCTACTGTTCTCCCGGCTGAGGTCGACTCTCGCTCACCGGCAGACGGCTGACAGTCTGGGCAGGAATACCACCCCAGATCACCCCCAGAGCTCACCTCCTAACCATTGTGCTAGACTGCCTTCTGCAAAATACTGGAAATTTTCATCTTTAGTCACTCAGAGGAAATAATCTTTAACAGTATTTTAACGCAAAACACTTTGAAAAACCAAAATGTTTAAAACACACAGCAAAGAGGTTCTGTTTCACTGCTTTTAGCAAATTCTGGATTAGAAGTGAAACGTGAATTTCTCAGTGCAGTTTTCATATTAAGGTGTGGCAGAGATGTTTAACGATTCCAGAGGCACCAATATGCAGAGGAATATTGCTTAAACAGGACTAAATACTTTTTCTTTCTTTCCAATGTGTTGCTTTGTCTTAAACTGGCCTATTTAATACTTCAGTAACCTCTTCAACAATCCGAACAATAATGGAGATGGTCAAAAAAACAAGCTGTCTCAAGATGGCCATGATAAGACACAGCTATATGTTTTCTTCTGTTTTTCTTTTTTTATTATGAATGGTTTTCGGTTTTCCAAATGCATCATGTGTTTTCTTATCAGATTTAGACATAATCATTAAACAAATTAGCCACTGGCTAAAGTTCACGGCTAATAGTCTGGGATTTGGTTGGGGAGATGCTTTGTGCATCTAGAGAATGATCAGGGTCTAGTGAATGATGTATTTCTTTCTTTAGGATGTACTTTACAAGACAGGAAAAGAGTCACAAGAGCAACTGTGAAAAACCTTTGGTCTGGAGACAGTGCTTGCCTCAGCTACTAGAAGCCGTCTGATGTGTAAGATGGTGATGCTGTTAAGAGTAATGCCCTCCTTGGAGGCTTGCTGTGAGGGAGAAGTAAGAGACTGCACTTAATAGGCCTATAGTAAGTGCTCAGCAAATCTGCTATGTGAGCAAGCCTTGAAGAGCTTTGGAAAGGAAGAGATAGGGAAACCCACTGAATTCCACAAGGTGCCATGATCTATCTAAATGATAAAATGCCATAAATATTTTAAACAGATCATTATTTGCTAAATATTCACTCCTGAACAAACTACAAATGTTACAATGTTCATTGGAAGAGCTACTGTACAGGATAATTATATGATTCCTCGGTAGTACTTAAAAGTGAATTACAGGATGCAGTTTGCATGCTCTCAGAGGGCTAATGAGCTCTTCCTTTCACTGTCCTCTGAGTTGCACCCAAAAATCTCCTGGCATATTCTATCATTTAAAAGCAGATAAGACCACAAGGAAGATTAAACTATATTTTGCTCCCTGGTGACACACAACGATTAGTCATTGTCCCATGAAGCAACTCTTGACACTTAACCCCTCTGGTGACATTTCAATAAGCTCCACGAGAAACACCACTCTCCTCTCTTAACTGCAGTTGCTTTGATTTTCATCATCTCCCCCAAAGAGGTTTCACCCAGAGGAACCATGCAGTCCCTCACACCGTATGAAGTAGGACTGAAGTAAGTCTTCACTTGGCTCTGATTGATCAGAGACTTTCTCAGTGTACAGAGACCCACAGAGGTCATCTGGTTTCTCTTCTGTCTCAGGAAAACCCACCTTCACTGTCACTTAACTGATTAAAGATATCATTAAAATTCTCTTCATGGCCTTTTTTTCCAGCCTGTTGCAGTTCTCCATTATTTCCATTTTGTAACCTCCCCAACAGCTCAAGTAACCTGATCAGACCTCTACACTACTCCTGCCCAAACACAACCTCCAACTGTTTTGTGTTGGTGTTCACATTATCCAAACATATTAATATCTGGGAAGGCGAGTGTACAATGACAAAAGGAACCTGAATATTTCATTTCTTACTTCTTTTTTGATATCACTAATCTTTTGTAATTTGGAATATGGCCTCCCCAGTCTTTAGAACTTCTAGGTATTTCTCATGAGGAACTGTGAATGATATTTACATCACAATAGTCTAATTCAGCATTTCCCAGACTATAATGTATAGAATTCATGCTGAGGGTATGCTTTGTCAAAATTATTCCATGCTCACTTAACTGTATAAAAAGCTGGAACAAATAAAGGTAAACAGTAATGCCTCTACTGAAGGAGTTCTCAGACTCCTGAGCATGTTAATATATTATGAACACTCAAGAGGAGTAGGGAATACACTAGTCAAAACATGTGTCTTTGTGTGTTGGAAAGGGAGGATATATTAAGCTTTTGTAAAACCAGGGTTCCAAGGATTATATTCTGAAAAACATTGCTCCAAAATACGTAATTTTTTTCTAGAACAGAGCTGGATTCAGAGATAGTCCAGCGGGGTAGCTCCCTAGAGAGCCAATATGAAAGGAATGAGAAAGAGACTGGGGCAGTGCATCAGCACTGGGATTGCAATGAGAGGAAAACATCACACTCACCAGAACTGCTCCAAAAGAGAATGTTCAATAGGCCCGGGAGAAATATTCTAAGACACCTGAAGTGAGAAGTGAGATAACCAAAGAGTAGCTTGATTAACAATAAAAGGTCTCTGATCTAGGGACACACTGATTAATGCTACCACAACCCTCCTTTGGCAGATATTTCTCCTTTAAATAGAGGTTGACCAGATGCTTAAGCAAGGGACCCAGTGACCACCTGCTCTGTACCCACAACCCTGATCTAATCTCTCTCAGTGTTAAGAGCAAAATGGATTCTGGTTCTTATATTTTCCTCTTCGTACTTCTAGTTGCCAGTCTCTCGAGGGACATATTTTATGTGAAAAAAGTGACAGAATTACTTTAAATTTTAATACTAGTAAATATCTTATTTGTAATCACATTTGTAGAAAAAGAATCAAATAATACCTCTTGAAGGCTAAACATGAAAATTTTAATATGCTGGCACAGTCTATAAGATAAACATTAATCTTCTCCCATAATGAATAACATTTCATATATGTCATGTATATCCAACCATCTTCCATTGCAAACTTGCTTTTTTGTTAGATTTTAGTCCCTTGAGCACAATACCTTTTGTCTTATTTTTACCTCTTCACTCAAGGCCAAGCCCATAATCTGCATTCAATGAGGATTTCATGATAATGAAGATGGAAAGAGTGATGATTTAAAATTTGAAAAATCTATCTGAAATTCTAAAAAACATTTCAATTTCCCAAAATGTTTTTCACTTTAGTGAGTCAGAGAAAACATCAATAAAATGAACATCTATACTCAGAGAAGAATTTTTCCCCAATTTATACGATTCAACTAACTCATCACAAATACAGTGAACCCCCTCTGCAGGTTTTTATTTGTTTGTGTTACAAGTAGAAAATTATTCCCTGTTCTTACGGATTTTTACTGAAGATGTTTTGTTTGGGGTCCCATTTCATTCTTGGAAAGCTCACTGCTTTTTTTTTTCCTTTGGCCACACCACGCGGGTTGTGAATCTTAGTTCCCTGACCAAGGATAACCAGGGATAGAACCCGGGCCACAGCAGTGAAAGCACTGAGTCCTAACCACTGGACCACCAGGGAACTCCCTCACTGCCTTTTTTTTTTTTTTCATCTGAGTGTTTTAGAATTTTGTAGACTTAGGCAGTGTCTCTTATGTAAAAGTGGCTTTTTTTTCATAGTTTCTATTATTTCTGTAGATAATTTGTGTGTAATTTTGTTTTCATGGATACTATTTTTAACAGAAAATTATAATTCTCTATTTCCTCATCTTTAATTTGGTGGGTAATTTGCCAGTGGTGAATTTATTAAGACAACAATAGGATAAAAAACATTGATAACAAATCTCTCAAAATAGGACTGTGAGATGGGTTATCAAATATCTCCAAGAGTTGTTAAAAACTCCTGTAGCCATTGTTCTAATCATTGCTTGACATTATAAAATGGATAAAACAGAAGTTCATTCATCCTAAAAGTGTTAAGGGAATTAATATGGCATAACATGTAAAGTGGATAACATAATATTTAACTCAATAATTCAATAAATACGATCTATTTTTATTTTGGTTAAAGGTATCAATATATGCGACAAATCCAGGTGTGAAATCTCAATGTAGCGAAACACATGAATCTCTTTTCCTGATAATGTAAACACTATAAAACCCAGCATAACAAAACAAAACAAAAATTCACTCAAATAAAATATTTTAAATATTTCAAGATATTTTAATTTTGACAGACTGTTGACCAGATTTGGGAATATGACTCATTGATGACCCTACACCTTCCTCATTATACGAAGGTGTACCTCACCATCTCTTTACTGGTTCTTCAAAGGCACTTTGTCCATCACTGCCCACATGCTTTGGCTTCATTCATTCTAGAGTTTCTATCTTTTTTCTATATCACTATTTAAAGTCTTCAAGATCCTTCTTTCTACTTCCACGTTCAAATCCCATAAGAAACTCTCTGAAGTGCCTCCTGACTCATATGCTATAAGCATCCCTCACATTTGGTGTGCCCTTATATAATTTAAATCTTGATATTTGATAATGCCATGTTTCATCTTGTTGGCGTGTTGTCATTTCTATGTGTTTAATTTTTTTCCTTAGTAATATATCATGGACCATGAAATCAGAGACGTCCCTTTAGACAGCAGTATGTGCGGAGCAATGTACAAATTGAAAGTATTAAGTACATAATGATTAATGTAGTGGGAATGCCATTTTAGAAAGAAACTGAGAACTTCTTTGCATTATTTGCATCCTTTTGGGTTCAGACTCCTTTAGTGCTGATGTTTCCCCCTCTTTGCAAATCACTCTTCCTCTTCCAGAAAACGTCTCTGGGTTGCACTATCTTTTCTCCTTTTATTTACTTTTTTCACATTGGGAAAGATCCTAACGTGATTCTGTTGTTTCCAATATACCTTGACTGGCTAGTTTTTTTGAACATAAAATAAAATGCAACCTTTGGAAGGCTATTTATCTGTCTTCAGAAAAGGTCATGGGAAGAATGCCACAGAATTTTCAAATGGTTCATCCATCAAAAATGCAGCTCCCCATTGATTCTTCCTGAATTGTCGATTTCCAAAGAGCCTCAGGGACAAGCCTCATTCTGTGAGAAGAAATCCTTGAAAAGGAAAAGGATGAAATGATAAATGACTTTTTCTGGTGTTTTCCTTCGGGAAAGATAGTAAACTTGCTCTTAGCTTCAGGCAATAGCGTTTCATGAACAACCAGGACAAAAAGAGTTTGTGGTGATAATGATAATGTCAATCTGGCAATAGAGTTTTAAAAGGAAAGTCACTCCCTAAATATGAGGCCCCTATATATGACCTGTGCTGGAGAAAACTAGCAAAGCCCAGAAGGAAACTGACTTACCTCAAAGTAGATTGTCAAATACAGTATCAAACGTTGGTTGAATGGAATATTTTTCAAAAGGAAGTAGAAATATTACAGCAAAATAAACCTCCCATCTGGGTCCATTAGCCAATAAATTAAAATAATCCTCAGCAAATCTCCTAGATTTAATCATTTCTAGCACTAAAGAGAATTATATTAAACGAGAAAAGGTGATTAAGAAATACACTAAAAGGGTCATAGTCCACGGGATATTACTGAACATTTTTCAGCCACTTGTCACATGGAAAGTGTTTTGGTAAACACAACTCTGCCCCTCCCCCCGTTTTCGCCCTCTTATTTTGACATAACCATCCAGGCGAATGTTAACATCACTCAATACTTGTGTATTTGTTCTATGTCCCACAGGTTCTGGATTCCAAACTGAACTTTATCTTCATGTACAAGCTTCATGGCAACTAATGACAGCACTGGGGTACAATGGTAAGGCCATATTCCATGTAAGGCCAAAAGCCCTGGGTCCAGCAATAACAAAGGACCCATGGTCTGTGTGATGCACACACGTGAACAGCACTTAAAATGAAGCATGATGAGTCCTGAGAGAGAAAGTGGAAAGTGCTGAGAGGACCACACCCAGGCTCTAGCTGTTATGGAAAGTGTGCGGCCCAGGTGAGCCCGAGGAGCAAATGGGAGGTAGCCAAGGGGTATAACACACACTGATACACACGCACACACAGAGACACGTGCCTACATGCATGTGCACGCACCCCACGTACATGCTTGTGTGCATCCAATCATGCACATGAAACACACATAGGCACATATAAAATACTTGTGCACACACAAATACATGACACGTGCACGTGAGGTGTGCATGTACACACACAACACATGGATGTATGTCTACACACAACACACACATACAACACACCACACACACACACCCCACAGAGGTGAGAGTGGAGGAACTCTCTGAAGCATTTTCCAGCCAGGAAACTCTGCATATTTGGAGAAGAGAAGTTGAGAGAAAGCATTGCCTGAAAGAACTTGGGTTATTACTGGATTTCAAAAATGAGAAGGAATGAGAGGAATTATTTTGCATGTTGTAATTTCTCATTATGAATTCCTAAATGACTGATATTGAGTGACTAACCCTGCGGCTGTTGGTCTACCATGGTGAGGAACAGGGTAGCAGACAATCTGTGAGTTTGCTGGGCCAGACTGTTTGAGAAGGAAAAGAGTTTGGCAAAAGGTCAAAGGTTACATGTAGGAAGAACAGAATTTTTAGAGACCAACTTGAGCCAATTCAGTTCTTTTATCAATATTAGGATTTTTAGCCCAAACGTTATAAAGATGTAGACATGTTATCCTCCCACCCCTGCAAACTGGTTTCTAAATGCTGCAGTTTTTCATTCTTGAAGTTCCAATTGGATCTTTTTGTATCTTCCATCTCTCTCTTCTTTATATTCATGTTTTCTTTCCATTATTTGGCATGTTTTCAAGATTAATAACAGCTGTTTTAAGGTTTTTCTGCTCCTTCCATCATCTCTTGTCATTTCTAGATCTGTTTTTATTAATTTTTCTCCTATAAGTACACATTTTTCTTCTTTCCATGCCTGGTAAGTTTTGACTGGATGCCAGGCATTGAGAATTTTACATCATTGAGTGCTGGACTGTGCTGGATTCCTTTAGAGAAAATGGGCCATTTTCTGGCTTTGAGGTTTGGTAGGCTAGATCAATAGCAGCCCTTACACTAGGGTTGCTTCAGCCCCACCTTAAGAAGGTGACCCTTCTTAAGACTCTAACCAAGGCCCTGCTTCTTACGTGCACTCGGCCCACTCTGGTGAAGCACATGCTCTTCCCAGCCCTGAGCAAGGCCCAGGAATGTTGAGACTGCTGCTTCCTGAGGTGGATTCCCCAAACTCAGATGTATAAGTCAGTTCTCAGTCAGAGGCTAGAGGAGACCCTCATGATCTCAGCAACTCCCTCTGTGCAGCTCCTTCTCTACAGAACTCTGCCCCATGGATTTTAGCCCCTTGGCCTGCCAAATTCCATCCTCAGTCTCCTCGATTCAGCCAGACCTCCAGGCTTTGTTCCAACTTCCTCTCCCTGGACAGTGGTCTGGAAATTCCTCCAGGCAGAAATCTGAGGCAATTTTAGGGCTCACCTTATTTCTCTTTTCTCAGGAATCTCTACCCTGTAGGCTGCCAGTTGCCCAATGTCTGGAAAGTATTGTTTTGTATATTTTTCATATTTTTACACCAAGAGAGCACCCCTGTAGCCTAGATGCTTCACCGTTTTAATGAATATAAAATTTCTGGACCAAGTTCTGCCAGATAGATAGATGACAGATAGACAGATAGATAGATGGTACAGATATAGATATAGTTTATATATAAACACACATACAGCTTTATTAGCAAGCAGACACATACAGTCACACAAAGTATCAATAGTTCTGAAATGTTCTCTCTCACTGACTTCAGTTCAGGTGCCCCAAACAGCGTCATATATAGAAGACTTTCTCTAAAGCAGACTTCACAAGTTCTTACAACCAGTTCTACAGGAGGCAGGATCTTTTCTTCCAAGAAATGGAGAGCAGAGATGGGACCAAAGGTCTCCTGACCTCAGGTACAGCACCCATGCGAAGGACAGTGGCTGGCTGGGTTTTACACCTTAGTTATGAAAAGACAGTGTGCCTGTATACCATTCCTCTCCAACAAAATATCTACAACTCCACAAATTTCAATAATCTAAAACTTCTGTCATTCTTATGATAATAAAGCAATTCTAAATTGTTAGTAGCAAATAGGATTATTGTGTTTATATTATATGATTAGCTAACCCTACCATGTTTATGAACACAAAAATTACAGTATTTGTGAGGACGGAAATACCCAATATGTGACAGAAATACAATATAATAGGAATGAATGAAACTGAATCTATAGATCTTTTATCTAAGATAAAGGAAAATAAATATTGGGAGGGGTAGAATAATCACTTTGCTACTTTTCCACTAATAACATTTAGCACTATACATCTTTCATCTGATTTTGAGGAAGTATAATACCAGAGGAACTGATAAATGGGTATTTTGACATCCAACTATCCAAAGTCAAAGATGGATGGATACTGCAGCTACATACTCAGACATTGTGGGAATTTTTTCAAGATTTCTAATTTCAATAGAAGTACAGTATCTCCTCGCAAAAGGGTGGACAGAGAAGTACACACAGGCTGCTTAGGGACTACCTGAACCACTCACTGGCCATTTTAGGGGCTTCTGGTCTTCACAGCTGTTTTTCCCAGGGTGTACATGTGTCTTCAGAACTGGATAAAAAAGTCAATGTCTCTCTCAATTGGAGGTTTTTTCAAAGCACTTAATTTACATGCAGAGTATAGTGTCTTTTCACTTCTCTGCCCGCCATGTAAATAAAAAAGCAATTCATCTAATTCTCTATGAACCAGGTCAGAAAACCCTGGACCACACACCAGGAACTCACAGTACCAGTTTTATCTTGAGTTCCTTCTCAGAAAACAAGATTAACTTAAGCAATGGTTTTGCTGCTATGATAAAGTAGTTTTCAAAAATGAAAATTAGTACTACCTAAAAAATAATCCACACAAATTCCCAAGACAAGTATGTCTGAAAAAAAGTTTTGTGCTGGTCAAATCTGCTGCTGAATGGAAGAAATACAGAAAGAAGGAAGGAAGAGAGAGAGGGAAGGAGGGAAGGAAGGGGTGAGGGAGGGAGGGAGGGAGTCACCTTTGCTAAGGAAGGACAGATAGCTGTCTTCCCACAAGGTTTGTGTGTCTGAATGACAATGCCTGGTTTGTATTTCTGGGTTTTCCCTACAGCTACATTCTTTAAGAAAAAGAGAAACTCTGCATCCTACTTTCAGTCAAACCATATATAGAAGAGTCTCACAAGGAGATTTTTGAGGATTATGAAGCAGAGTCTGGAAATACCTATTAGTAGAGGTCTGAAGTGTGCAACGAAAAAGTGTATATATATATGATTTCCCTTTTAAGGAAAAGAATTTCCTTTATCACTCTTGTCCTGAAAGCACTTTTTTTTTTTTTTTATTCAACAGCTCAGCACGCACTTGGAATATACCTTGATGCCTGATGACAGGTAAAAGGAGAGTCAAATATAAATATAATAAGCTTCCAGAGAGGGGAAGAGACGTTTACACCAAGAGTTATTTTGCTTTATTTTAAGGACATAGGGAATGCATTCTATGTTTAAGATTTGCTCAAATGTTTCTTTTTCAATTACCTTTCCTTCACCTCAGATAGACTATCAACAATATCCACTGTAACTGTGGTACTACTACAATTAATAGTGTTATTAATTATAGTATAAACAGTATAACAGTGGATACTAATTAATGACATCCACTGTGATGTGGTATTACAATTAATAACAGTATTACTAGTTATATAGTGTAATAGTATTGTATAACAGTGGATATCAATTAACAATTTCCACTGTGATTTAGTATTGCTACAATTAAAAATAGTATTATTACTTACATAGTATAAATAGTGTTACATTTGTGAATGTGGTATTGCTACCCTTCCTTCCAACTCCCTCTGAGGAAGAGAAGCAAATGAGATTATTAAACCAACCTGCCAATTAACCATTCAGTCTCTGAAAATGTTGGATGATGCCTGCCCTTATACCAAACTTTTCAAGATTAATTTATAGCTCTCTTTGTAGCTTCAGGAGGGAAGCTACATCTCATTTAGGGAAGTCAAGCGTTTGTTCTCATACAAATAATGAAAAGAGTTAATATTACAAGCATGATTGTCCCCTGAGAAAAGTTCCAGTGACACAAAAGACAATGTGACCTTTGCTTAGCGGGTATTTTAAAGGTGTGGAAACAGTCATTAAATAAGCACATAATTGTGGGTTGCTGATGACTTTTTTTAACCTAAATTACTCTTTTTCTAAATTTTCTACAGCAAGAATATATTAGTGGTTTTAACCTAATTCCTTTTTTTTCTAAATTTTCTACAACGAGCATATATTCATGGTTTTATATTTTTATACGAAGGGAGTCATGCTTAGTATGCGAAAGTGGAAAACAAAGAAAACTCACATTTCCCAGATTCAAAACATACAATGAACAACTATGGCAGAGACCACGCCATCTCTCTAAGGAAAGCAGTCACCATGCTGAGTGAACATCAGGAACCCAGTCAGCAGACAAGCCAGGCTGGCCCATGAAGCTGGCTATGTCCTATGAGGGAAATTGGTAAATGTTCTTCTTAAAATCTGAAAATGCATGTAATCTGCAGATGTGCAAAAGCAAAACAACATATCTCACATACTTACACAAACAGAGAGAAAACATGAGCTACACTTTCACGTTACTTGTCATATGGGTGTCCAGGCGTGCAGATCAAACACTCCTGCCTGTTGGCTGTCAAATGTATTTGTGTGTGTGTGTGCGAATGTGCATGCTCACATGCATGCATACCGGTCTGTGTCTGTATCTCCAAATCTGTCTGTTACACTCAGCTCGATAAACTTAATCATGGTCTAAGAAAAATCTAGACAATGCTACCTCCCAATCAAAACACAACAAACAGCTCAGAATGTTTGCTCATAGCCTGCTCTTAAAACAGGGATGTGCTAAAGCATGAAGCATTAAGAGTTGCTCTTTGCTCAGGGGGCTGATTTATGATGAAAAAATTACAAATCTGTTCTCAAGATGTAACCAGGATGGATTTGGAAAACTCAAGAGAAAGCTGGCGAGCAGAGATAATTTTCAAAAACTCCAGAAAACTTGATCAAACTCCCAGTTCTCAATTTCTCTCAGCCCTAGAAATTCCACTTTGGGCTCCAATTCACCTCATTAAAGAGTTTGGTGTCAGGTAATGGTGCTCAAAAACAGAAGGAAGAATGTCTTACCACCGGGAAGGCAGAGAATAGCCCAGGCTCTCGGCCACTCTGGATCTTTATCTCGTTTGCCACAAACATGGGTTCCCAAGAAGGTCACCATGCAAGCAGAGGGGCTCTTTGCCTGTGCGCACACGTGTGGGCTCCCAGACCCTCCCTCACCCAGGGTAAGAAACTTGGAGAGGGCAGGGGTAGCCAGCTCCCTCCCACCACCTCTAGGTTACTCCAGGCAAGCCTCCAGACAGAAAAGAATCAGCATTACATTAGAACCAGATGCAGAAAGCGGCACATACCAAGACTGAAAACCTTGAGGATTTGACTGGGAAGTCCTTGTGGGGAAACGCCTGTCAAAATATCTGATACTTGGGAACGTTAAATGAATAGTTCTTACTAAATATAAACGAAGGCATTTAAAACAGTATATAGGATCTCTCCATCACATGAAACTCTGGTCTACCTTAAATAGTCATTTAATGGGTCTGTCCTCTTTTTCTCTGATTTATTCATTCATTTATTTGTTCATTCATTCAAAAGATATTAACTGATTAGCTGCTATGGGCCAGGCTCTGTGTTAGAGGTTAAGGGTCACATTGTCATCCACACACAAAATTTCAAGCGATGACCAGTGCCAGGAGGAAGAGCTCACAGTGTGGTGGGGACCTGAACTAGTCTGGGCCACCAAGGGGGCAGTGTTTTTGCAGAAGTCTGAAGGAGGAGAAGGGCTCATTAAGTGTCATGGGGAGGAAAGTGTCTCCTCCAGAGGGAATAGGGGAGTGAAGCCCCCAGGAACAGAGAGAAGGACCTGAGGTTGAAGCCAGGAGATGAGAGGGAGTCTAAGCAGAGATGGAGTGAGGTGCTGGAGGTGTTATCAGTCACATTATAGATTAAGGGCTCATCAGAGAGCCTTGAACAGCCACTGAAGCATTTAAAACATAATAAAGGGACTTCCCTGGTGGTCCAGTGGTAAAGAATCTGCCTTACAATGCCGGGGACACGGGTTCGATCCCTGGTCAGGGAACTAAGATCAGACATGCCGCGGGGCAACTGAAACCCGCGTGCCACAACTACCGAGCTTGCATGCCTTAACTAGAGCCCGCATGCCGCAAACTACAGAGCCCACGCACCCTGGAGCCTACGCACCACAAATAGAGAAGAGAAAACCCACACACCACAACTAGAGAGAAGCCCGCACACCGCAACGAAGAAAGATCCCGCGTGCCTCAACGAAGATCCTGCGTGCCACAACTAAGACCTGATGCAGCCTGAAAAAATTTTTTTAAATTTTTTAAAGGTAATAAAGCCTTGAATGTAAAGGTCATTCAGGTGCAAGAGCAGAACAGAAAAATAAGTGTAAGAAACAGGGGATGAGGGGGTGACGTAACAGAGAATAAGTAGTAATGGAGACAGAAAATGATGAATGGGGTGCAGCCAGGAGGCAAAACCACTGGGAAGCTAGTGACAGATTGCACAGAGACAGGGAAGGAGGATGTGACCGCTGGGTAAGACTCCCAGATTGCTGGCTTGTGCACTTGGACGGATATAAACCTTAATACCCGAATGGAACTACCAACCTGATGGCTGGATGTGCTTTTCTGAAGCTCTGAGAAGAGATCTGGGATTAGAGACTTATTTGTGAACTACACATGTATAGGAGGCAACTGAAGACACCTGAGGTGAAAGTAGGCAGAGAAATCTGAGGACAGAGGCTTGAACTAGTCTCAGATTGAAGGGTCAGGCAGAAGAGAAACTAAATCAGAATAACAGTCTAAGGTGAAGCAAGCTGAGTAGAAGGAGCAAAAATGTATGGTGTGGTAAAGCAAAGGAAAGAGGGAAAAAATGACCCGACAGATTGAATTCCACTGAGAGCAAGTGTAACAGGAGAAAGAAACATCCCTTCCATTTAACAACATAAAAAGAGATGGAAATCAAATGGTATATGTTATTATATGAAAAGTGAGTAACGAGTGAGAAATGAGAATACAAACTACTCTTTAACGAAATGTGGCTGTGGATGAAGAGGGGGAGATGTTGGTGGTGGAAGTGGGGGTGATGGAGGCTTTTGTTCCCTTCACCTATCTGCTCAGGTTTAAATGCCAATGGAAGGCAGGCCCTTTAGAGAGAGAAGTTGGAAACAGGAAAGAGAATAGAGCACTGATGTTGTGTGTTCCTAGAGCTTAATGGGAGTGGGGACAGGAGCACAGAAGGGAAGTGGCCTGAGTCTGGGGAAGAGGAAAAGGACCAGCTGGTTCAGATCCACATCAAGTTGCAGACCCGTGTTGCAGGTCCGTGTGCAGACCCGTGGAGAGCCTGGTGGGCCCTCGAGCTGTAGTCTGGGTCTGCAAAGAAAGTCTGGAAATGGCACTGACCCACGGAATCCCTACAGGCAAGCCCCTCCAGGTGCAGCCCCTCACTCAATCTACAGGCAACTTCCCCTGGGCCTCCATCCCTGGGGGGCATCCCAAGACTTGTAGACCTGCGGCTGTGTCAGGCCCAGGCCAGGACCAGGGTGGAGAAGGTGCTGTGAGCATCTCTCCAGTGGGGCCCAGCACCCATCTGGGGGCAGGGGCAACATCCCCAGGCCTCTGAGGAGAACCCCAACTCCCTGGACAAAAGAAACAGAATCACCCCTCCCATTTGGCAGGCACCCTCCCCAACTTTCCTTAGTTAGATTTCTTTTTATAATATTCAAAACCCATGTGACAGCATTTCCAGGCAAAAAAGGACATGCCCAGAGATGGAGGTGGGAAGGGATATCAAGAATTAAATGTTACCTGCATTTGGCTACAGAGAATTTTTTAAGTTTTTAAAGAGATGTTTACAGCAACTTTATTCATAATTGCCATAATTTGAAGGCAACCAAGATGTCCTTCAGTAGGTGATGGATAAATTCAGACAGTGGGGTATTTTTCAGCAGAACACCTGGAAGCCTGAAGCTGTGCAGACCCATGAAGCTGCAGCACACAGTGAGGGGAGTACCACAAGGAGGCAGGAAGAAGGAAAGTCAGCTGATGTTTACTGACCCTGTGCAGTAGCTGCTCTTGGGATCTCCTTCAACCTTCACAACAACCCAAATAAAGGGTCTTTGTTGGGTCCAGTTTGCAGGTGAGGAGATGGTGCTCAGGGAAAGTGGGGGCAAGTCATGGGAATTGGGGTTGAGGTCAGGACTCCAGTTCTCAGAGTGATGAGAGCAGAAAAAAGGAGCTGACCCTCAGGTCTGGATACCAGACTGACCACAGACAGGGCCCAGCGGGGAAAGGAGAGCAGGCTGCACAGGAAGACAGGGACCATGTGGCAGACCTGGGGCACAGTGTCAGACACTGAGCCAGCAGGCTCCTCTGCTTCTGTCCAGGGACTGTGACAAGGGGGGGTCAAGGGGTTGCTGAGAAGGGCCCAGGCAAGACACAAGGCTGCTGGCCACAAAAAGCCACATTCATCTCAAAATCACCTTCCTTCTGGGCAGCAGCCTCAGCCAGAGGAGGAAACGGCTGGATCAGAAATCCAGATCTGCCCACATATCATGCATTTGTTTCACATCTGCTCCCCGCAGGTGTTATGGGGGTGATACTAGAAACCGATATGGCTATCCTGCTGGGATGCAATAATGCCCAGAAAATAGTAAAGGGATGCCAGGATGCAGGCCGACAGCCAGGGCAAGACCATTATGGTAGATTAAAGCTATTGGGGGTTTCCCAAGAAGCAATCCCAGGGAAAACATCAAAGAGCCACTTAAGGGGGAAATATGATAAAGATGAATGATAAAAAGGACGAGATAATGAATCTCAAGAGATTCCGGCAAAACCAAAGCCACATAGAGATGGCCCCTGATGGGTACAGACCTACACCAGAGGGGACAGCCTCACAATTCAGGATACATGAATAGTAGACCAGTGTTTACAATCAGACAGAAGAAACTCAGGTATTTCATCTGGAATTCAGGCTTCCAAGTATTTATGTAGTAAGTTTCAAGCAAAAAAAAAAAAAGTGCAATAATGATTAAAATTTATTCATCCCCCAAACCAATTTATTATTCTTGTCATTAAGAGAAAAACAAAAAAAAAACAAAAACCAGTGTATCATGGTATCATGTGATTAGCCCAGGACAGTAAGCATACTTCGAAAGAGGAATCCCTTCGTGGGATCTGTTGGTTAAAGGTTAACTTCCAAATGCAGCTCAACATGCCAAATGTTCATTCCAGTTCAGCAAAAGCCTACTCTGAACTGTGTTTATTTATTTCACATTAATCTGCTATTGCAGTCAACATTCTAGGGGTGAGAGGAGTCATTTACTGATTCAGTCATGCGATATGGAGCACAGACAGGTGTTATTAATACCACTCATCATCCCAAGCTCCTACCTTGCAAAATATGTGAATCATGTTACCACATGGTTACCAGGGCAGAGTTATGAAATGCCCCCAGGCTGGCTCTACAAATGCAAGTCACATATTCTGCAGGAGGTTCTGGAAGAGGGGTTGAGTTCTATTCCAGGAAGCAGAGGAAGTGTCATAAGACAGACACGCTACAATTTGAACTGCCAAATGGACGTCTTCCCATTTTGTATACCCAGTGGTTTCTAAATAATACACATGTCAGCTGCACAGATACTAAATGCCATCATGGGTTCTGACGGGTTGCCCCAAATCCCATCATAAGCACGGGTCAATGTCTCCCAGGAAACTAAAGGTAGAGACTGGAGGACCTGACTGGGGAAGGTGGCCAAGTGGTTGGGACTCAGCTGGAAAGCAGATTTTGGAATATGAAAGTCTGAGAGACTGGGTCATATTGAGAGAATCGTGAAAATCATTTGGAAACCTGACAGGGGACATGGTAGGATGAGGCAGACTTCCAGTTAGAAGGGACCAGACACAATCTAGCACTCTTAGAATGGCCAATTTCATCTATGTAACTTGTTGATGCAGAAGGTCCACGTGCTAAGGAGAGAAGCTCTGGTCTCTCAGTAAAAAAGGAATACTCAGTGTGTGAGCCTCAGGGTAGGTAAAAAATAAACTAAATTTAAGACGAGACTGATTCATAAGAGCATATTCTTGAAGTCCTCCACTTTTTTCTGGAGGACATCAGTACATGCTGCCTTAATTTCTGCTGCTTTCATTACACCATTTTTGCATCATACGGAACAGTTACTGAAATCTGCAACTTGGATACTTTGTACCCAAGAAATACTCATTCCCTCAGTATTCAATGTGCCACCATAGCAAGACTAGGATGTTTTAAATTTATACCTATTCTCTTACTTCCATCCTACTAATGGATTTGGTATGCCTGCAGAGCACCACAATTCCAGTTTTTAAAACTGTTGTTCAGGGCTTCCCTGGTGGCGCAGTGGTTAAGAATCTGCCTGCCCACGCAGGGGACACGGGTTCGAGCCCTAGCCCGGGAAGATCCCACATGCCGCAGAGCAACTAAGCCCATGTGCCACAATTACTGAGCCTGTGCTCTAGAGCCCACGAGCCACAACTACTGAGCCCACGTGCCACAACTACTGAAGCCCCACGCCTAGAGCCTGTGCTCTGCAACAAGAGAAGGCACCGCAATGAGAAGCCCGCACACCGCAGTGAAGAGTAGCCCCCAGCTCGCCACAGCTAGAGAAAGCCCACATGCAGCAACGAAGACCCAACACAGCTAAAAATAAATAAAATAAATAATTTGTTTTTAAAACTGTTGTTTACTACTGATTGTGAGTCATGTAAAGGGACAATGCCTTGATGGTTTAACTGAATATATTAGCCACAATGGTTTGAAAGATGTTTGTTATGGACTGAATGTTTGTGTCCCCCCTCACCAAAATTCATATGCCAAAACCCTACCCCCCTCAATGTGATGGTATTAGGAGTTGGGGGGCCTTTGGGAGGCAATTAGGATTTGATGAGGTCATGAGGGTGGGGCACTCATAAATGGGATTAATGCCTCTACAAGAGTCACAAGAGAGCTTGCTTCCCCTCTCTGCTCTCAGTCATGTGAAGATGAAATGAGAAGTTGGTGTCTGCAACATGGAGAAGAGCTCTCTCCAGAATCCCACCACACTGGCCCCCGATCTCGACTTCTAGCCTCCACAACCGTGAGAAATAAATGTATGCTTTATAAACTGCCCAATCTGTGGTATTTTTGTTGGTAGAGTGTAGAGGCCCCAGCTGTCTTATTTAGAGTGTCCAAGGGTGTTCCCTCTCCAGATATAAGACCTTAGGGAAAAACATGCTCATGCTTCAGTTACGTGGTAAAAGTATGCATGTAATGTGAGCATCAGGCTCAGCCCCAGCAGGAAAAATAACTATCATCTTTAAATCAGAAGTAACTCTATAGACTTTAGCCCAATATAGTAGCTATATTATGGCAAGAATAAATGACTAAACATATAAACACCAGAAGAATTTTCTCTTATTCAGGTGATAGTCTACTTGATTGAAATTACACTGCAGAACCTTACCTAGGAATGGGAAGATAGAAAATAGAATGAGTGAATTGGAAAGCATAGATTTTCTGCAGTCTACTTCGATCACTGACTCTTGGAGGACTTAAAATTTGCTATTTGTGGGTTTATTGGAAAGTAATCACAGTGGCACTAAATTTGGACTACTTGATTAGTTAATAAAAGTGGATATTATGTAACACTACCAATATGCTAATAGTGTATTTTGCAAAACATTTTAAAATTACTTTAATAAAATGTTTGATTAAACGTAGATTTGTTTTAAAATCACACATTTTTAATCAAGAACAGCCAGTAATTAGCTTTGATTCTTAAAGTAGGAGCATACTTATAATTTCATCAAATAAGGGATACATGCCAGGGTGCCAGGAGGGGACTGAGTCCATGACCTGTGTTTGTATGAATAACTAAACATTTGCTATGTCTGGGGGATTCGTTGGTAATTTAATTTCAGACCAATTAACAGAGAATTTGACATTCCCAATTACACAAACTGGATAACTGGTCAACTCAAGAATCCTCATACAGCAGAGATCTCACTTAAGAATTTTCTAAATGTGGGTAACCATTTTAACTGACATCTTGAAAAGGTGTCCAGAAATCTAAATGAGTGAAATCAGTGGCAGTATTTCCCCCAAGAAACATGTACTGTTTTCAAACCTCCCATGTACAGAGTAAAAATTCCATAAATGGTCAATTATTAAAGCATTTTATCAATACTGCTATGGACAGGAGGAATTGACTGAGCTCCTAAAGCATGTGTTAGGAGAGGTTCTTCACACATGTTAGTATCTGGTATAATCCTCAAACTCTTCCTAGAGTGAGATCTTATTATCCCCATAGCTGGCATGGAACCTGAGACCCCAAGTACTCAAGTAAGTAACCAGAATGAGTAGACCCAGGACTCCCTCTGTAGCCTGAAACCACAGCCTGGCTCCTTCCACCAGCCTACTTGAAGGGTCCTAAGCAACAATTCTCTTATTTACTCATTCACTCACTTAATCTCTGTTTTGTACCCCAAAATTATTTTAAAGTAGTTCCAAATATAATTAACAGAGTGAACTTTTTTAACAATACTGATTCAAACTATATTCACAGGTGCTGAATGAATTTATGTGCCAAATTGGAACATATTACAAGCTCTTGGTGTTATCCCAAAGCTCTTTAGATTTAAAATTATATAGAATATTAAAACAGGCTAATCTGATGACATCAGTTGTCAAGTTGTGAAATATTCTTCAAGTTGTCTTCAAGTTGTGAAATATTCTTGACACCACTTGTCAAATTGTGTGCATAAGAATCACACAGGTAAGTGTCTCCGAGTTATGCTATGTGTATATGCAGTTCTGCAGGGAGGAAGCAGTAGAGATGGTTTCATCCTTATACCTTCACAAATGTGTCTAAACAAACCTGGATAACTGGTCAACTCAACTCATTTCAAGTAGATGTCAGCCACATGAGCAGAAACTGTAAACTGACAACTCATTCATTCCAAACTCTAGACCTGCTTGCTCAACATAGATCCCTGTAGAGAATGGGGTTAGATTAAATTCAAATTAAATTTAAAAAGAAAAAGAATTATTTTCAACTTATTCAGACTTTTAAAATTTTCATTTAAGGCTAAAATGCCATTTTGTTATACATGACATAAGCCTTAATTTTTGTCAAGTGCACAGTGAATTCCTCTGGGGGTACTGATTATTAATATTTATAATATATAATGATTTAATATTTTTAATTCTTTGAATTAAAGTTTGTACCTTTTGTAGGTGTATATCAAACAAAAACACCTCATCAGAATTCCCTTTGAGGATGTCTGAGCCTACATTATTAGAGTGGGTGCCAATAACAACTTTTCACAAAAATCTACTCATGCTTAACTTAGGATATTGGACATATGGTTTGTGGAAATATTTGATGCGTTTGCATAAGACATACAAGTTTTGGAAGAATGACCATTTTAATCAGGCTGACTAACTGAGATGAGAAGAGGGAGGTATAACCATCTGTTTAACTTTGTCTTGATTTTATTTAGCACCTGCGAAAAAATTAGATTTGAGCCACTGTGTACCAAGGAAATGTGAAAAACCCATCTAGGAATGCCTCTCATGTCCTTCTCAAGGAAAGGAAAGGTCAAGTTACAAACAAACCACACAAATACACACAAACCGTTCTACCCTCTGAAATCTAAAGTCTGTAGTTATACATTTCATTTGATAACTCTGGGTCTTGATTTTAGGATTCTAAGATAACGTTCAGCACATATGCTAATATTTGCTGATATACATAAAGGCAAACAGGAAAAAGGTGAAGTCACTATGAGCAGGAATGATAGAGGCTTCTGATCTGAGAGAGGCAGTTATACAATTTGCCAATTCAAATCTGTTTACATAATAGTTATACTTTGGGTACGCTATCTTCCCTATGAAGGAACGTCTCTACATGAATATTGACATGACATGAAAATAAAGGAATTAAATCCCAAGTTATACTTCAGTGCATAAAGAATGTCTAGAACTTAGTAGGCACTCAATAAATATCAACTGAATCAATTAAGAACATTTCAAAGTTTTCTGAAGATTTTTAAATGATAAATAGATTTGAAGTTAAATGTATTTTCTTCATCTATGGAGATTAGCCTGAGGCTTTTGTTCCTGCAATTCCTGAGATACATTATGTGATAGATTTTCTGATATTGAAATTTTTGAAATTTTCCTGCATTCTTGACTAAAACCCTTTTGTGACAGTAATTTCCCTTTCTTACTCTGGATTTTGTTTGTATTCTCTCTCTCTCTCTCATACAAGTCTTATTGAAGATTTAATTATTAATCTTCCAAAGACTCAGCTTTTGTTGTTGTTCTCTATTTTATTAATTTCTGTCCTTATAATTCTCCTCTTTCTTTTGCGATTTTACTCTGATGCGCATTTTTCCCCTCGCTTTTTGAGTTGAAAACTCAGCTTGTTTTTCAGCCTTCTTTGTATTTCTAGTTAAATTTATAACTTTCCATCTGAGTATTGCTTTAGTGCTGCCCCTCACATTTGGTATGTAATGCTTTCTTTGTCATTCAATTTTCAGAATTGTTGCTGTGATTTCCTTTTTAATCCAAGAGTTGTTTTGGTAGCATTATTTTAGGTTTTTGCAACAGATTTTTTTAAGCTTATTTTGTTAATTAGGTCTAACTTGATTGTATTTTTAGTAAACTTAGACTGTTCAGCTATTTTTGTTCTGTAAATGTATTAAGATATGCAGAGTAGTCTGTTACATAATCTTTTTTTGTAAATATTCCATATGGGCTGCAGAAGTGGGAATTTCTATTTTTTATATGTAGATTTATATATAGAATATACATGTGTGTATGTATGCATACATATATACACTCGCACACATGAAACTGCTGTATATTAGATTAATTATCTTTTGTACATTTTTGGATACTTGAGTTGAAAATTTCCCAACAAATGTGTTAAAATCTCTGAATAAAATCTATTTTCCCTATAATTTTGTCAGTTGCTGCTTTCTGAATTTTTAGGCTATATCGTGCATAAGTATTGCATCTTCTGATTCATTTTTCCAGTAAAGTAAGTCCCCTACATACAAACATTCAAGTTGTGAACTTTCAAAGATGCAAACGTGCATTCCATCAACGTCAGGTGTGAGTGAAATTCCAGCTTGCCCTCTGTCTCCTGTTGCTGACGATCCTTCAGCTCTACCATCTCCCACCTCCTCTCCCTCCTCCAGTCAGTAACTCTTCTTGCCTGTTCACTTGATGCCAGCCCCTGTATACCAGCTGTTGTACTGTACTACTGTACTTTTCAAGGTACTGTACTATAAGATTAAAAATGTTTCCTTTACTTTTTGTGTTTGTTTTTTATGTATTATTTGTGTGAAAAGTATTATAGACTTACTACAGTGCAGTACTATATAAGCGATTGTGTTAGTTGGGTACCTAAGCTAACTTTGTTGACTTAAGACCAAAGTGGACTTACGAACACGCTCTCGGAATGGAACTCGTTCATATGTAGGGGAGTTACTGTATTTTCTTTGTCTCTTATTATTGTTTTGAATTAAATTTCACTTCCTTCTAAAACTGCTTTTTTGTTCATTTGCTTTATTTTTACCTGATGTATCTGCATCTGTTTCCATACTGTAACTTTCAACATTTCTGAACATTTTTATATGTTAATTATAGATCATATATTGCTTTTTCTCTCATCAAATCTGTAATTTGACACAAATACATGTATTATAATCATAATTATATTAAAATTTATCTTCATTTTACTCATGTTTCCTATATTCAATATTAAATTGTTTTCTCTTTTTCTTTGTAATGGGCACGGTAAATTTTCTTATGCTACTTTAAAATTGATACATTTTATTTCAATTATTCTGTGATTAACACTATCTCATGCTTAACATTTTGCAACTGACAGTTTCCTAATGCAGCTGCACCATTTTTCATTCCCACCAGGAGTGCTTGAGAGTTCCAATTTCTCCACATATAGATGGACATTTGACCTTTAAGAAACTGCCAAACAATTTTCCAAAGTGACTGCACCATTGTACATTTGCACCAGGAGGGGATGAACTCCAATTCCTCCACTACCTGGCCAACATTTGGTATGGGGTCAGTGTTCTAAATTTTACCCATTCTAATGAGTGTGTGGTGGTGTCCAATTGTGCTTTGCATCCAAATTTCTCTGGTGAGTAGTGATGTTCTCATATGCTCTTCTTTTCTTATCTCCTTAAGGTGGAACCATGGGACCATTACTTAGAACCTTTTTCTTTTCTTAAATAAACATTTAAAGTTGTAAACTTCCCTATCAACAGTGAATTCATCCCTCAAGTATTGATGTCTTTTATTTTTCTTATCATTCACTTCATTGTTTTCTAATTTCATTGGTGATTTTTTTCCTTGACTTATGAATTAATTAGAAGTGTGATGTTTTCCAAATATTTGGGGGTTTTCAAGATAGCTTATTATTGATTTCTATTTTAATTCTATTGTGGTGAGACCAACTGTGTATGATTCCCTTTCAAATTTATTGAGACTTGTTTTATGGCCCAATATATAGAGTTTACCTTGATAAACATACCACACGCACTTGAAAAGAATGTACACTCTGTAGCTTTGGGGCACAGCGTTCTATCATCAACTGGATCAAGATAAGCAATAGAGTTAGATCCTCTATGTCTTCATTAATTTTTGTCTAGTTGTTCTATCAGTTGCTAAAAGAAGTATTTTTAAATCTACTATGTTTGTGAAATTTCCTATTTCTCCCTTTCATACTATTGGTATTTTCCTCATGTATTTTGAGGCTCTTACTAGGTTCATACAGATTTATGTTTTTTATGACTTCCTGATGAATTGACACTTTTATCAATTTGGAATTCTCTTATCCTTGATAACAATTTTGGTCTTGAAATTGTAGATATTTGCTGTTAATCTAGTAACTCCAGTTCTCTAAAGCTTACTGTTTAAATAGCATATTTATTCCATCCATTTACTTTCAACTGTTGCATATATTTAAATTTAAAGCAAATCATCTTTCTATAGACAGCAAATAGTTGGTTCTCCCTTTAGCATCCATCCTGATATTCTCTGCCTTTTAAGTGGAGTGTTTAGTCCATTAACATTTAATGTAATCATTGATATGTTCAGATTAAGTCTATCATTTTATTATTTGTTTATTTGCTGTTCCCTCTGTTTCTTGTTTGTTTCTCTCTTCCCTCTTTCCCACCTTCTTTTAGATTATACAAATATTTTTACATTCTATTTTGAAAAAAATTTGGCTTTTTTAACTGTACAGATTTGCATTTTTTCATGGTTGCTCTAGGGATTACAATATACATCCTTAACTTTTCACAGTCTACTTAGAGTTAATATTACACCACTTCATTGAAAATACAGATCTGCAATCATATTAATCCATTTATCCACTCTTGCTATTTTTATACTGTAAGTTATCATATATGTTACATACATACCTTACAAATTCCACAAGACAGTGTTATAATATTTAAACACTCATATGTTTTTAAAGAAATTGAGAAATATGCCTTTTATGGTTGCCCATAAATTTCCCATTTCTAACGCTTTTCATCCATTCCTGAAGACCCAAGTTTCCTTCTAGTATCATTTTCCTTCAGTTTGAACAACTTTGTTTAGCATTTCTTGTAGTACAGGTCTCATGGCAATGATTTCCTTTAGTTTATATTTTTGTAGAAAAAAAAAGTCTTCACTTGTACTTTGTTTTAAAAGGATATTTTTACTGGACATTGAATTCTGGGTTAAGACATGTTTTGTGGAAGGGAGATGCAAGAGGGAGGGGATATGGGGATATATGTATATGTATAGCTGATTCACTTTGTGGTACAGCAGAAACTAACACACCACTGTAAAGCAATTATACTCCAATAAAGATGTTTAAAAAAAAAAGATGTTTTGTTTCTTCTTTTTGCAATTTAGAAGGTTTTTTTCAGCTTTTTGTAGCCTCCACAACTTCTGATGAGCAATCTGTGATGATGAGAATCATCATTCCCCTGTATATGATTTGTCATTTTTCTCTGGTGATCTCAAGGTTTTCTCCTTATCTCTGATTTTCAGCAGTTTGTCCATGATGGGACTAGTCATGATTCTTTTTGATTGTATCCTATTTGAGGTTCACTGCAATTCTTGAATCTGTCAATTTACATCTTTCACCAAATTTGGGAAAGCTCTGACCATTATTTCCTCAAATTTGTTTTGTCTCATTCTCTCTCCTTTTGTTCTAAGATTCCTTTTGTTCTCTGTCTCCTTTCCTTCTAGAACTTCTATTACACATAGGCTAGGCTTGTGAAATTGTCTCACACTTCCCTAAGACTCCATCTACTTTTTTTCTCACTTCTTCAGATTTTATACTTTTTATTGCTCTATCTTCAAATTTACAGACCCTTTTTTTTCTATCAACTCTAATCTGCAATTGAGCTCTTCCAGTGAACTTCTTACTTTGCCTATTTTATTTAGCAGTTCTAGATTTTCCATTCAGTCATTTTTATATTTTCTATTTCTCTATTGGCATTTTCTGTGTTTCTGTTTGCTGTATGTTATCCTTTAACAGATCAAGCATAGTTTCAATACTACTTTAAAGGTCTTGTCTGATAATCCTTACCTGGGTTGTCTCAGGGCTGGCATCAACTGATTATCTATTCCCTTGAGTTGGGAGAGGAGGGTTGTCACATTTTCCTGGCTCTCTGCAGGTCAAGTAATCTTGGATTACATCTACTCTGCTGTGTAGATTCTGGATTTTCTTCCGCTGCTCAGAAGAGTGTGAATGTTCTTATTTTAGCAAGCATATAATTTGACTAGATTCAGTGTAAAGAGCATCATACCACTGTTGCACAAGATAGGCAGATTTTATTTCAGCTCTTTAAGTCTTTGTTGCAGCTGCTATCAGTTTGCTCCAAACATGTGAGATCCAATGTTCAGCCTTGGGCTGTGTTTATACTCAGAATCAGATGTCTCTCTTTTTGTCCCCCTCCTCCCTGGGGTTCTCCTCCATTCTCTAGCCATTCTGGCTGCTCTAGGCTTCTCTCCCTAGTTCCTCCAGCCCAGGAGATGGTGGTTTTTTTGTTGTTTTTCTTTTTTTTTGTCAGAGTCTTACTCATCCAGGGCACATACTGCCTCAACAGGAGCATCCCTAAACATAAAAACTAGAAGAAAAATGGAAATGTGTTCAGAGCCCATCACTTGCCTCACATTCAACTCCCCTCCAGTTCCCAGAATGCCAAGACAGTTTCTGTATCTCTTTTGGCATTTATAGCTATTATTCATGAGCATGAGGTCCATAGAAGGCCCTAATGAATTCTTCTATGCAATGCCTCTTTGTGTCTTTTATGCACTTTCCTCTCTGTCATTTTCTTACACACACACACACATATATGAAAATATATATGTATACATATGTACATATATGTTCCGGATTCTAAACACTTGATTTCTTCTTGTGTTTCAAATATGTTCTTCTAATTCATGGCTTGTCTTTTAATTTTTTATGATAAATAGAATTTTCTAAGTGTAGTCAAGTGTATCAATCTTTTACCTAATGGTGTGCATTTTTTCATCTCGTTTAAAAATACTTCCTAAATCTCATGATCATGTTGATATTCTCCTTACTTTCTTCTAAAATTTTATGTTTTTGTTTTTTCACATTTAAAATTTTAATCAATCTGTAATTGACTTTTATATGTGATGTGATGTGAGAACTAATTTCTTGAGTTTTGATTTTGGTTTTCTGAATGGATAACCAAAAGTCAAATGCTATCATTTGCTAAAAAGTCAGTCTTTCCCCCACTGACCTGCTGTATCAACTCTCTACTGAGTGTCTATAAACAAACAGGTCACTTTACAATAGTCTATCTGTCTATCCCTTGTCAATACCACAATCTTACACCTGAGCGCAACACTAACAGATGTGGAGGCCCACTGACAACCAAATGGTTGCAAAATAAACTTTACCAACTTCAGGACTTTGCCTAGAGTTGGTTGTTTCTGCATGGCATTATTCAGTCAAGGACCTCAAAGTGCCTTTTAGCCTGATTAGGAGACAAAAGGTGAAAACTTTCCTTCTTCTTTTACAAATAAACAGAATTAGGTAGCTGGCATAGTCAGCATGGACCCTGAAATAAAACTGCCTGAGTTCAAAATCTGATTTTATCACTAACTTAAATGATTAACCCTTGGAATATTATTTGACCTCTTTCAGCTCCAATTTCTTATTTTTTTTTTTTAATTTATTTATTTTTATTTATTTATGGCTGTGTTGGGTCTTCGTTTCTGTGCGAGGGCTTTCTCTAGTTGTGGCAAGCGGGGGCCACTCTTCATCATGGTGCGCGGGCCTCTCACTATCGCGGCCTCTCTTGTTGTGGAGCACAGACTCCAGACGCGCAGGCTCAGTAATTGTGGCTCACGGGCCCAGTTGCTCCGCGGCATGTGGGATCTTCCCAGACCAGGGCTCGAACCCGTGTCCCCTGCATTGGCAGGCAGATTCTCAACCACTGCGCCACCAGGGAAGCCCCAATTTCTTATTTTTTAATCGCTAACAATAATGCATTCACTCGTGAAGAGTTGCTATAAAATTTTACTGAAAAAAATAGGTGAAATGCACCTGGCAGGACAACCAGCAGAGTGTCATACAGAGAAAGACTTAACTAACCAAATAAAATAGAGTCCTGTAGGGAAGACACTACAAATTAGTCCATTCATTCCTATGCTGAACCCCTTCTGTCTTAACTATCAGTCCTAAGAGTGGAGATTCCAAAACCACTTTCACAGGTTTCTTTGCCACTAGGATCATTCTGGCCACCTGGCCTCTGCCAAACAGGCAAAATCCAGGGAGAAGTGAGTGAATAATAGGAGGTGAGAGCCAAGAGTCTTCTTACAAGCATGGTGGTGAAGGTGTCATCTCAGTGGGGCCAGTAAGGATGCAGTTCCTAGTCCAAGTGATAGTAACCATGGCAGCATTGCTGTGACAACAGTGGGTATGGGGATTTCCCCATTTAGTCCAAACTGAACAGCTTTCAAACCATGTTTTCTACCTCTTCGGAAGACTGCCTGACCTATCTAATATTTTTGTTCATTCATTCAACAAATATTTTCAGTACACCTACTGTGAGCTCCATACTGCTTATGTGTTTTGGAATACACCAGCACATAAAATAGTCAGGTGCTAACATTGTAACAGGTGAAAACAAATATAAATGTGCAACAGGATGAATAAATAATTTTAACAGTAAGGGAAAAAGTGGAAAATGCTCTGGGAAAACAAAAGGTAGAGTCAGAAAGAGGGATCTGGTGTGTTAGGAAAGGAGAGAGAGCTAAGCAAGGGGTTGGTGAGTCCTCATGGAGCAGGTGAGATTTGAAAAGATGCCTGAAGGAGGGAAAGAGATCCCCATGTGGATGTCTTAGGGAAGCTCACAGTGAGAGGAAAGAGCCACTGCAAGGCTGGAGGGCAAGATTCGTCTGCCCTGCTCAGGGAATTGTGGGAGGCCAGTGCAGCTGCAGCAGTGTGAGCCTGGGATGGACAGGAGAGTGAAGAGCTGGGTTATGTGCAGCCTCTCAGATCAGGCACCTGAGGTACAGCCACACAAAATGGCCAAGTTCCTTGCTAGGATGCCATCCCCCACCCTCCTCCCTGGACCACTTGACTTTCCTGACAGCCATCCAGCATCAGCTCTGTGTTCTCTCTGCAAGCCTCTCCAGCCCCTGCCTCCATGCTCTCAGCCACTCTCTGGGTGTTCCAGCTCCGTGCTCTGCCCTGTGATCAGTCCTTACTTGACTACTGCAAGGGCCACCAGGAAAGGGAGTGAGTCTTATTCACCTCTGTATCTTCAGCTCCTAGCTGGAAAAGATTCAACTTTTAGAACTGGTTGGTGCATAGGTGAATGGATCATTGAAAAAAATTATAATCTCTATTTTCCCCCTTTAGATCAATTAATAGTTACAGCATTACCCAACAGCATACATATCACATGTGAAATTGTTCTATGATTTGTAAGTCCCAACTACAATATTCTTAATGCAGTATTGCTACAGCATAAGTTCCCCTCAATAATAAAACAAATTTGACTCAAATGGTTTCAGCTAGGAACTACCCGTAATGAGCCAGATCTTTCTTGCCTTAAACCCCAGCCTGGGAGTACATTAAGCACTTTTGGGTGTGCTTTCAGGCTGCCAGGGTAGCCAATTAGTGAATCATTACCTCAGCACCTATGCCCTTTTAGTGTCTTCTTCAGCCCAAAGGAGTCTTGTGTAATATTAAAATACAGTTCAATACATTGAATACACACTCAACTTACCTTGGGTTTTCATGTTAGAGGTTTTGGTCAAGAAATCTGTATCAAACACTTCATGTATCAAAATAAAGAAATGCATGACTATAGATAAAAAACTGTATAGCATGTACACGTTATCATTTCATTGCATACGTATACACAAGCAATTTTGAGGAAACCAGAAGCTTAAAGGCCAGAGTGATTACACAGAGTCCTCCTGAACTTGCTGTACATTACAAAGTTGGTAACCCAGTTTACCAAACTTGGCAGGGCTCAGAAGTTTACTCACTGACTCAGTATATTTGGGGAAGATTTAGTGTAATTTTAAATACTTTGTTGCTAAGCTCACATCCTCCTGAGTGTGTTTATACAATGCTAATTACTCATACAACTGAAAAACGTACCTTGTTTTACACAAAATACCCCGTATGATTGGATTTAAATGTGTAGATTTAACCAAAGATTAAGCCTATTCATAGAAAATGCAGATTTGGACTTGTTATTTTTAAAAATTTTAAAGCAAGAAGATAGTTTTTAACATGTATGAGAGTTGATTTGGGGTTATGCATCATATTAAAACATATTATGATAATTATTTGCATTATATTACATTTTTGTTTAAACAGTCTTAGGAAAGAACACTTGTGTGTGTGTGTGTCCTGGTAGGTTAAATTCCCTTCATTACTCTTTTTTTCCAGAAATCACAGATTCATTTAGCTATTCTTACCCAGTTACTTTTAAGGTGTATTTTAAATTAAATTTATGAAATTCCAAAAGAAATTCATTTAGATTTTGCTTGGAATTACATCATACTTTTACATTAATATGGAAGGAAATTACATTTTTATAACATCCAGCATCCATCCTGGAATTTGTTTTATCTGTCATTTACTTAATAAAAATTCTTCTGTAAAATTTGAATTCTCTTCGTCTAGTTTATTTATACTTATTAAGTTATGCACAATGATAGGAAAGCTGTAAGCTCAGAAAGGATGAAACAAGTGTTTTGTATTCTGTTATCACTTCTATATCACTATGTAAGGGGATGTGATTGGTCAGTATAGTTTTTCCAAATGTCAGAATGGTCATTTATAAAGAAGCCTTCTATGTGTGCAGCACCACCTCATTATCCAGCAGATGGTATAGCAGAAGGTCTCATAAATTTCACAGACTACATATTATCACAATACAATCAATAAAAACAGCATGATCATTACTAGATAACTACTGTGTAGTAAAAATTTTATTTGAACCTAAAATTCAGTAATAAAATGAATGAGGATTTTCTATGAATACTTCGTATCTTGTATTTCTTATGAGTAAAGAGAAAAGTGACAAGCAAGCATCGCATTTTTTAGAAAATAAAACACAGAGAAGGATCATTGCCCTAGCACAATACAGCGTTGTTTCTTTAACTTTTCATGAATTAAAAAATCACTGTCATTCTTCTCTTACCATGCACCAACATTAAATGTGGAGATTAACCTTTTAGAAAATAACCATCTAGAAGTTAACTTGATGTTTCCAGTGACTATATAGAATTTTATTGAAATAATCTGTTAAATTACAAGGATTTTCATTGTCACCCTTCTGGAATCTGTAGCATCACAGTCTTCACTAGCTCTACCAGGACCAGGTCACAGTGAGGCACCTTGCTATCCACTAAATCTCGCCATCCATTTGCCTTCCAGAAAAATGTACACTTAAAATGACAGGTTTGGGGGGATGGGTGGTTCTTTACTACTTTTTAAACTAGAAATACAATTTTTCCCTAGATTGTGCTACTAAAAGGTTCAGATAAGAGAATGTGTAAAACATAAAGCAATTTTATGTTCTATGAAGTGAAAAATTATCTATCATTTTTCAGCTTCACGTGCAAAGAATTATCCCAGCCAACATTCTGAGGATTTTATGACACAGTTAAAAATGTTACAGTTGGATGATACGGAATCTCAAGGTAATTCACTTCACTCTAATGCGTATTTGTCAGAGAAGCATGTGCGTCACTACCTTTTTTTACACCTAGCTTAGGAAAGAGAAATTGCACACATCAGCTTAGGAAAGAGAAATTGCACACCTAAATCCTGCTCCCAGAGCCCAATCCTGGAGCTATAGGCGTGAGAGAATGAGCACAGGGCACTAGCAGTGGTATATCATCCTTTAAACCTACCAAATTACCAGTCTCCATTTAAACATCAGAGCAGCTAAGATTTACTCAACACTCTCAATGGGCCAGGTACCACACTAAGCACATTTGTGAGATGACCTCATTCAATTCTCACAGTAACCTTATGAGCTAATGACTATTAGTATATGTATTTTTCAGAGGAGAAAACAGTTTTCCAGAAGTTAGCAGAAAGGTATCCAGGTTATGCAGCTGTCATTATAAAGCCAGTATGTGAGCCTGGGCGGAAGGACCCTGCCACATGCCAGCCCACAGTGGCAGTATAAAAAATGGCTCCAAAATTCTTTCTCACTTGGCTCATCACAAGTTGGGTCTCTCTCCTCACCTTGACTCTGTGCTCTGTGACTGACAAATAGGACACAACCGAAGTAATGCTGGGCTGGCAGAGAAGAGAGCTGGGAATACACAACTCGGAGACACCATCCTGATAAGTTATCAATGCTTTACCTTCACAGCTCTTCATGCTCCAGCCAAAGAAAGTGGCAGGTGGGGGGAGACAAACACACTGACCCTAGATACACACCTAGGACTTGCAAGACCCAGACGGTTGGTCACAGCTTGGGGATGCCAGTGAAACCCACAACTGCCCTTGATAGGGAACCACTGCCCTTCCAGGAACCATCCTGCTGTTGCGCCATACCCCAGCCCACCCTCTGCTTCACCTGCCTCTTCTGATCCCTGTTCCTACCTTGTCCTTTCAAAGATGTTACTTTCGACAATCTTCACTCACTAGTTAGGGGAGCTGCCTCAGGCTGTCTGTTCTAGCAAAGGAGTTCCTACCCACCTTTCTGCCCCCTCCCACCTTATCTAGTGATCTACCCTAACACCGGAACCCCCCATCATCTTTTTAGCTTCAACAGCTCTAGGAGTACCTACTGTATGGACTAGTAGACCAAATTTAAATGCCGTGACAGACCAACTAAGTAACATTCAGGGGAGAAATAACTGGGTACCAGACAATAGGGAGTGGTGCGGTCTTTAGCAAGTTTATTTGTAATCTAAAATATGTAGACTCAAATGTATTAAAGTACCTTCAAAACAAAACTAGTCTAGAGAAATGATACTGGAATAAAATCCTCGTTTTGATCCATTCATAGACCTTACAACTCGGTTCAAATCTGTTCCTGGGACTAATCAGTGCAGCATCCTAGTTCCGAAGTTATTACGACGAGAAAAGTTCAGGGAATCTAGCCTGCGTGAACACTCACTCACATACTGGCACAAACCAGAAGAATCCTTTCTGCCCTGATGTACCTAATGGCAGAATAATCTTTAAAATAATTTTATTCAAAATACTGATATATTGACATGGACATTATGATTAAAGTCATTCGAAGAAACAGTTCGCTACCAGGCACACACAGATATTTAGACATCCTATTATCCTGGTTTTGTGTCCTGGCCTTTCACAAACATGTGCTGACTTACACACACACACACACACACACACACACACACACACAAGTGGAGTCTGTGCTCACTGGAAACAAGGAGACTCATTGTCTGGAAAGTTTGAGATGCCCTACTGTAGATTTAACTGATTTAGGGGTGAGCCATGGAGAAAGGAGGTCATTCCACCAGCTAAAACCAAAAGTAAGGCTTCTGTTTATACAATCAGTTCAGAAATACCTCTGCCATTCCCACATCAGAGGCATTTATTTTATCTGATACTTTTTCATTTAAGAATGTTAGAAGAGCATTTAAAAAATAAATACATAAATAAAAACTCTAACTGGGAACATACCACTTGCCAATGAGATTTTCTTTTTTTATGAAAGGTCGAAACCAACTTACCTTCCCAAGCTGATTTTGAAAGTCAACATATCAGAAATAATAAGGTACATAATTAAAATTTCCTGTAGCCTCAAGATCTGATAAACAGTTTAAAAGTTGGAGGAAATGTTTCCCACACATATGGTTGCAAAGAGTTAATACTCTTAAAGTATAAATGACAGATAAAATTTGAAAAGAGACACACACCTCCACAGACTAATGGGCAAAGGATATGAACAGGTAATTTTGAAAGAGAAAATACATGTGCTGTTTTCACTTAAGAAATTATGAAATGTTAAAAATAAGTTACAGTATCCAATGTTGTCCCAGATAGGAGGAAGTGAAGAGCCTCCTACACTATTGAGGGAAAGACAAATCGATACATACTTGCACAAACTAATTTGCTCAGTCCTATGGAAAACCTTCAAAAGACTAAATCCTTTGGTCCAATAATTCCACTTTGAAATGGAATAAAATCATTATGGATCTCCTCAAAGATTTGACTTTAAGTATGTTCATTGTTAATGTCTGATCAAATAATTGAACAATCTGTTAACAATATATATTACAGTCCCATTTTTGTGAGAAAAAATATTTATATGAATATATGGTAAAAAAAAAAAAATACATAGAAGTAGATATAGCAAATAAGTTATTCCAGAATGGTGCGATTTTTTTTTCTTCGATAATCTAAGAGGACTATTTTTTTTCTCAATAATCGTGTTATGCCATTAGATTTTTTTACTAAATAAAAAAAAGTTTTCATTCCTTTGTTATTAAAAAATAAATGCCTCTAGGAGAAGTAAGTAAAAGTGATTGAATATTTTGGTATGTAAAGTTATTTGTAATATATTGACTTGTAATAAAACCATGCAGTTTAAGAACAAAAATACTCGCATATGCATAGAAAGAATGAGGAAATATATCAACAAAGAGACAAAACCAATAGTCCTCATGTCTAAGTGATGGAATGATGAGAGATGTTTATTTTCTTCTCTGTTCTTATCCTCACTAATTTCTTTATAAGAATGTTGATTATTTTCTAGGAATACATATTTTAAACCCAGCTACTGTGCATTTTACAACTACACAGAATAGCTTCCTGAAAGTGCTAATATCGAACTATTCCATGATCATTAGACGTTAAGGGGAAAAACAAAATCATTACCCCTAAATTGCATCCAAGTATAGTAGACATATAGACATAGGAAGAAATACAACAAAATATTCATAGATGCCACCTGTGGATGGCGGGTCTTCAAGTAGTTTCTGTTTTATTTTTTTCTTTTTGTACTTCCCAAATTTACTACCATGAATATATCTTATAATCAGAAAAAATATTTTATGTATCCCCAAGTGACAGGAAAATGTTTTCAACCAGTTATATAGTTGGTATGTTTCACATAAGCACTAAACAGCACTAGAATAATGTGTCTCTCAACTTTATACACACTCTGCTTTGTAATAATCCTACGGAAAACAATTAAAAACACATCACTTGACTTAAGAGTAGGTATGTCAATATATTTTTTTCCCAACCAAATATCTGACAAATGCTTTTGTTTAAGGGTTCCTCCCTAGATAAATAGCAACACGCCACAATCCACAATAAAATAAAGTTGGGAGGGAATTTACCCTCCGAAAGGGGCGGGGTGCTGAGAGATAAGAGTTTTGCTCCACCCTGGCCAACCAGCCCATTTGGAAAGAAAATGCTTTTCCTGTTTCTTCAAAACAGGAACTACAGTTAAGTCTCGTAAGTTGTTTAATTCCCACCGTGCCATCTTCAAATCCTCCAGGTTTTACCTTTGAAGAGATTCAAACACACTACCGAAATGACAGGACTGGGTCAAAGGGAAGGCTCCATTATGCAAGGCTTCCAAACAGACTGAATGGAACGGGATCCATAAAGACGGAATCACCCCCAGGCACGAGTAACCGCGGGAGAGGATGGCTTCCCAGCTGAAGCAGAGAACCTTCTCAATAAGGCGAGCCACTTCAGCGACAATTCGAGGGCTGCCTTTCTGTCTGGCTACCTGCCGAAGGTCCCAGAATAACGTCTGTGTCCTCGTTTTTCATGCAGGACGGCATCTATTTCATAGCGCAGATCTTATGGGGGGACGTGCACTAAGCCCAGAGGCCCAAAGGACCCAAATCACTCAGTCACTGCTACACTGCGGACGGCGCTCCTGCTGCACGTGCAGCCGGTAAAGGGCCACCCACGGCCGCTGCACACCGGCCCCTGTCACACGGCCAGCGCCCCAACACCGCGAGCATCACCGGCGTCAGAAACCCGGATATTCCCTGGATAATCTAAGGAGCTTCAGAAAAACATGCCCAGTAGGATCATTTTCTACCACAAGATACAGTTCTCACTTGATAAAACTATGACATATCCTATCACATGGTAAAACTGTGGTCTGACAGCCAACTTTTCTTCCCGGGCCTATCCTTCCTGTGCCAGCACTGGCCGCCGCGCTCCGGTCACAACAACGGGCAGCCCGGTCCCCTTTAGTATCTCAACCCTCGGTCCAGAGCCGACAGAGAGGGAAATCCGGGCAACAGAGCGAGAGGGGCCCGAGGCCGCGTCCTGCCCGGCGCCCTGGCCCCCAACCTGGCCAGCGCCTCACGGCCGTCCCCTCCCCACCGCCTGGGAGCCCCGCGCGGGGTCCCCAGGGCCGCCGGGCCCGCAGGAAGACCCGGACCCCGCGGCCCCGTGAACCAGTCCCGGGAACCGCCCGGCTCGGCCTAGGCCTCGCAGACGCCCGGACGAGCTGCCCGGGGGCGAGAAGCGGTGGTGTAGCCGAGACACCCCCGACCCCAGTCCAGAGGAGCCGCACCCCGAGGAGACCCGCACCCCAGGGCCGCGCCCGCCTCGCCCAGGTCAGAGACCCGCCTGAGACGCGCACACTCACCTCGGGCGGCCGTCCTGTCACGGAGTCGCCTGAGGGCCTGGCGTCCTGTCGGGGGCTCCTCTCCTCGGGCCCCGGAGACGCCTGAGAGGCGGCCTCCTGTCAGCGGCTTCCAGGTCAGTGCAGTCGCCTGAGGCCAGGCGTCTGAGGCACGCGGGGCGCTGGGCGCTGGCCGTCTATGCTCCAGAGCGCAAAGTGGGGGGCTCCGGGTTACCTCTCCGACTCGGGTTTACGTCTTGGGGGCAAACGAGTGGAGAGTTTACCACCGGTTTGGGAACTACGACTGGACCCCCGGTTTAAGTCTGAAGGGTTTACGTCTTGGCGCGAGGGGGTTATGACTGGAGCGTTTACGACTCGCCCAGGTTTACGACTGGGGGGTTTACGTCTGGGCCCCTGGTTTACGGCTGAGGGGTTTACCCCTGGCCCCGGGTTTCTGCGTGAGGGGGAGGTTGGGGGCGGGGCAGGTTACCACAGCCCCCAGGTTTAGGTATGGATCTGGGTTTTCCTGTGGACCAGGGGTTACTTAAGGGCGAGGGGGTTATTCTGGGCCCGGGTTCTCTCTGGGGTGTTAACATCAGGCCCGAGTTTCTGGCTGGGCCCCTGGGTTTTTCACTGCCCCCAGGGGCCACCTGTAGGTCATCCGGGTCTGTTGGGCTAGTGGGGCTCGTGCTCCAGGGTCCCTCAGCATTGTATGTATTTACACACTTTAAAAGCTCTTCCTGAGAAGCCTGCTTCCAACCAGCCTGAGTCTCGGTGCTGACTGAGATCCCCTCAACCGCTGGGCACCTCTGAAGGTGAAATACACAACTTAGACAATCACAAAGTTTTGAGAGACAACCAAGAGCTAGGGCAGGTTCAACAACAGCGTTCGTCTCCTACAGGAGACCCCTCCTTCCAGGCTGGAGAAGAGCTGTTTCACCTGATGCACAGAAACCAACACAGAGTCCCGCAGAGTGCAGGAGCAGAGCTGCATTGATACTCCGGGAGTAAGGCCCAGACTAAAGTAGGTGTAACCGCTTGGCCTGCTTGCTCTTCTGGACCCACTAGCACATCCTGACTTCAGAATCTTGCAACACCTGTGTACAGAAGTACCAAGAAACAATAAAGAAGGGAAGGTACATATGGGGTAAAGTGCTTTTTCCTTATAAAGGGTAAGTTATTCTTCTGCTATCTCCTGATAAGGAGGCCTTGAACCAATTACCTGGGCTGTTTTCCGGGGAAGAGAAGGTAGGAGGAAGCAGTGCTGGGTCCCCTCCCAGATGTGAGTGTGTGCAGCCAACACGACCCTAGAATTGTTTTTTACTTCTGTCAACCCAAAGAGCCAGATCCACGGTCCCCCCTCACCCTCCAGAGATTCTGGTGTCCTGTCTAGGAAGGAGATTCATAGAATATCATTTAACTCCGGTTCCAGTCCAGACAAGGTAATGTAGACCCGTCCCTCCCTACTCATTCCCACCAAGGACAACTATAAAATCTGGAGTGAGGTGTAGAACAAGAAAGGTGAGCTGCTTAGGGACCCCAGGACTCAGGGAACAACAGAGGCAGAAAAGCCAGAGAACCCCTCTCCACCTGGAAACAATGATGTCCTGGGGCCTTGGCAAAGGGGATCCCACACAAGTGGCTGCCACCCCTTCAGGCATCCCAGCAGGGATCAGTGGGTGCTCCAGAAGCACCAGACCAACCAAGCAGACAACAATAGCTTGACAAAAGGCTCTAAGAATTAAATAGCCACAAACATAGAACCTAAACAGGGTGACTGCATGCAAAAATGCAAGATTGAAATGGGGTCCATATTAAGCAAAATTCCAGGAAGCAATTTTAAGGAATCACCTGTCATACCAAGAATCAGGAAAATCACAACTTAAATGAGTAAAGACAATCAACTGATGCCCACATGGAAATGAATCAGACACTGGAATTGTCAACAAGAATTTGAAAGCAGGCGTCATAAAAATGCTCCAGCAATTGATTACAAATTATCTCCAAACAAATGAAAAATATAGAATATTTCAGCAAAGATATACAAGTTACAGAAAAGAACCAAACACATTATAAAACTGAAAAATACACTAACTGAAATAAAAAATTCACTGGATGGGCTTAATTAGTAGAGTGTCCTTTTATGCTCAGCCCAAAGCCTTTGGCATACTCCACCCCATTGGCAAACCAGGTCCGCACTCGGTGCCAAGTCAAAGTTCAGCCCTCCAGAAACTAAAAAGATCATCAAAGACCTATCAGAAAATTCCAGCCTTGCAACTAGGTATCTAATAATTACGTGCTCACGAATTGCCCTCGAGCCCCAAGTGTATTTTCCCTTTTTAAAATTTCATTTATTCCACAATGATTAATGATTATCTCCTATGTGTTAAAGATTATGCTGGACACTGTAAAGACTTCAGTGAACAAAATAGTCTTTGCATTCACGGAGCTTAGAGCTATTTCCCATTCGGAAGTGTACCCAAACAGAGGGCTTGTCCCACCTTAGCATTTTTTCCAACCAAGTTTCTTAATGTTTAGAAGCACAACTCTTTGCAACCTTCCTAGGGGGGTTCAGTGACCTGAGACATTATCAGAGTAGAGAAATAAATGTTTACATGGGAATAGAAACTACTCTGAACCATTTAGGAAGCAACCTCACATTAGTCAAACATGTCTCTCTCATTGTTTTCTATCTCCCTGGAATGACCCGATTCTTAAAATTCAGATTCCAAGTGGATATGAGGAGAGGTGAAGTGTGTGGGTCCGAACGACCACAGGGAGCATGAGGGCAGTGAGGAAGGTGATTGTGAGGACGGTGAGGATGCCTGCAGCTGAGCAGGCTCCCATCCTGGGCACATGCACAGTGTGGAAGGGGAAGCACCTCCTATGGGTGAGACTAGGCTTCGTAACCAATCCACCGTCTTTTCATATTTACCTTATATTTAACCTTACTGTGTGGAATACAGGTGCCGAGCTCCTTGGGTCAAAGATGCTTCCAGTGACATCTAAGGAGCAGATTCTCATGTCCACATCATGATGTAAAGGCTTCCTGCTTTCTGCATGGTGAGGTCTTGAGGTTCACTCTTTTAGGAATCTCTCTTTCTCCTTGATGCTGATATTATATTTTGGACTGTGAATGCCTCCCACTAGGGAGAGACTCCCTCCCTTTAGAAAACCAAACCAGTGCCGTTACCGAGAGGAAGGCAGCAGGCAGCCAGCCACTTAGGCCTGCCTGTTCTCTCCCAAAATAGTTGTTTTGTCTTACATGAGCTCAAATCCAGATCTCCAAAAGAACACATCAGATTTTTGAGGCCAGAACACTAGCTGGCAATAAAGAGTGTGTATTTCTAGGGAGTGTCCTCCAGCTTAGTCCTCCCTTTGGAACTAACCAGTGTGGCCAAGTCTGTAGTAGAAGTAATTTGGGCATTGGGAGCTCTGGACCCGGCCCAAGAATTTTCCAACTCACCACAGTGAGTAAAATTTAATACATGTTGACATAATCTAATACTTAATTGCATCGTTTATTCCGTTGTTCCAAGAACTCATTCCTAATGGAGGAAAGCCAGAGTATATAATTATATATACATAGAGAAGGAGGAAGAGAAATTTTGTACTAAATTATATAATGTTTGTTAATTATCTCACAAGTTTCAGTAGAATTGTTTGTTCCATTAAATTGAATGATAATTTCACATTTTTTATTATCATCCCTCCCCAGAGTCTATCAAAGTACAAGGCACACAGTAAGCACACAGTAAATACCTGATGGACTAAGTCCTTTTTGCAAGGTGAGGCCTGCTCCCACTGAGAGCTGCTTCCTTCTGTCTCATTCTCTTGAGCTTTTCACTGAGGAGTTTTGCAACTGGTAAAATGAGGAGAAGTAAACTAAAAAGGCAGAACAAACATGGAGATTATAGAATAAATTTAGGAGAATCTCAAAATCCACTAACTCAATGGAATTGTGAAGACTAAGATGTCAAAGGAAATGAAGATATGAAAAAAAGAAGTGACGGAGGAAAGAAGATGGAAAAAGGAAATGAAGGAAAAAAATTAAAATTCAAATAAAATTATTGTGTTTTTATTCCAGTAAGTGGCTGGGAATAGTAAATAGCACGTAGAGAACTGGAAAAGGGGAGGAAAAATAACTCAGCACAATAAAAGACTAAAAACAATGATGGCGTGTTGGACATGGGCCAAAGTAGGATCAGATGAAGTACAGACGTTACAATGTTCTGTAATATGGAAACGGTGGGGGTGGGCTATTGCAGTGACAGTCTCTGCTTCAGCATCTCTTAGGAGAGTTTTGAATACTTCTATGAGGCCAGGACAAATGACCAATTAATGGACTGTAATGACATCTCTCTCTCCCTCCCATGGGAGGGAAAATCTGGAAATGTGCAGCAGCTTTGTCCCTCACTTGTCTAGACAAGACGGTTTCAATGTCAGAATCCATCACCATATTCCAAAAGCAAAAGATAACAAAGGCTATATCCTAAAATCCTTTACAACATGTTTCAAACATAGAATTATTTATAGCTACTGTGTCTTAACCTTGCTAAAGCCATCAATAACTTCTTTGTTACGAAATACAACAAAAATATTCTGTCGTTGTTTTTACTAGTTTCCTCTGCAAGATTAGATGAATTTTATCCTCCCTGTCTGGTATTCCCATCTCATTCATTCTCGTAATCCTTTTTCCCTGCACAGCCCTTAGGGGTTAGAGTACCCTGGGTGATCTCACACATTTTCCTTAGTGACCTTGGCCATTACCTTAGTGTTGTCACCAACTGTATGCAGATAGAACCCGATCTCCAACTCTATCCAGGTCTCTTCTTTGAGTGCCCATACATTTATCTGTTGGCATCTGTGCATTTCCCTCTGAACATCCCCCCTACCTATGCTGAGTTATATTCTTGCCCTATTCCTATCCCTAAGCCCCATATCCACCTGAGCACGAAATCTTCTCAAAATCACTGCTGCAGTATCTCTTTAATCTCTTTATTCCTCTTTCCTGATTTCATGGTTCATTCCTCATCTCTCTTGACTGCCATGGAAGCAGCCTTCTAACTGATATTCTTGCCCTCAATTTTGCCCCTGTGTTAGATAGTCACCAGAGTACCTTCCTGAGAAACCATCCATTGGATTACACCTGCCTTCCCCCCTTTAGAACATGCTCCCATGATCTTCAAGATAAGGTCCAAATTACTTCATGGGAGAGTCGAAGTATTAGCAATCTAATCCTGTTCGCTCTCTTCCCTTTCCCCATCTCTGATGGTCCTCATACTCTACAAGCCCTCCCTCCAGCATCACCACTTTGAATAGGATGCTTCCTTTGTGTGGAAAAGCCTTTCAATTTCTTAGCCTCTTTTCAACCAGATACCTCCTTTTTTAAAATTCAGCACTATGCTACAATGTCCACACCTCCAGGAAGCTTTCTCTGCTGTCTGTTTCCAGTTTGAAATAACCAACCTATGTGCTTTTCAGCCCACTCTTCAGACTAGATCACAGCAGTTATCAACTTGGATTTTAATTACCTATTTCCTTAGCTATCTATCTACAAACTACCCCCTCCCACTAGATTATAAACTCCGTGAAGACAAAAAAATGCAGTTTATTTGGTTTATACAACAGTTGCCTGTCACAATGGATGACCTGTGATACACCCTCAATAAATGTTTGTGGAATAAATGCATGAATGAGAGAGTGAAAATAGTTTAACTTGCCGAAAAGGAACCAGAAAATCTGTAAAGCTTTAAAGAAGACTGTAATTGGTTATATATGTCAACAGACAAATGGAAATTTGGCAGAGGGAAAAAAACATCCCGGAGCGTGTGTTCTGTTTACCCAAACCAACTTCTGTTGATGTGAAGTTTTAGTAGAAAACTAACATGATCATTTGCTTAGAATTTCTCTTCTGGTAGCTCAAAATATCTGAAATGTGTTGAATAGCAATAGTGTATCTAAATGTATTGGTTAACAATTTAGAAGAATAAATGACAAATAAATATCTTCCTTAATGTAGGCACATAAGAAAAGACAGTAGCTACCTCTAACAAATAGTATTTCAAAATAATTTTGGGCCAATAATTTGACAGCTTTGCTTTATTGCATTTTTCATTCAGTACTGCTGATGTAATTTTTTTTCAGTGATTTTTTTTTTCAAGTCTTGAACTTTTTAGTAATGTCTTTTAATCTTGGTTATGTAAAAATCATAAGCACATGTCTAGATGTGGCTCTTCTTTATTTGAGTTTTTGAGTATCTTGGGGGGCCTTTTGGTCTAAAGGCTCGTGTTCTTTAGGTTTGAAAAATATTCTTGCTTTGTTTCTTTTATAATTTCTTTCTATTTTCTTAGGCTGAAATTCCTGTTCTCTTTTTTTTAAATTTATTTTCCCTGAATTAGTTGTCTATATATTTTACCTTTTCCTATTTCCTATCATTTTCTGAATCTTTATATTTTTCTCAGTTAAATTCGAGACTAATGTAAATAACTATTTGACATTTTGAAATTCTACTGTCAATATCAGGAGGAGAAAGAAGATTGAAACAATGACAGTACCTCACACAATATCTTTATCGATAATGCTGATTGAATTAACTATGAGCTAAGGAGAGCCATAAAGCAGCTGTATGAATAGGGAGAAAGGACAATTATCACATTCAAGGAACATTAGGAGACATTGATTGGGCTTACCAGCTCTGTGCTAGGTGTTGCTGATTTGTGATGAATAAGGCTTTGTCCTTGACCTCCAGGGCTGAAAGTTTAACAATTCTGTTATCCTGCCACCCTTTATCATAGTGAAACAATTCCAGGCTTTGAACAAAGCTCTTCACTAGAGTATGATGTAAGAATATTGTTTTACTCCTAAAAATCTTACAATCACTACCCGACTTTATAATCCATCAGAATATTACCAGCCAATCAGGGTTTGTGTTCTTTCATTTACTCCAGGTTCCCTTCACCTTCCTGGGCAGAAACATACATGCATTCAATATTTACCTGCCTGAGAGCTGGCTGCACCCCATCACTCTCTCCCTACACTTGAAGTCACCACCCTTTCTTCTATTGTCACTCATTAGAACCAATATTCTCAGTTAATTAGGATTCCATGAGCTGCAAAATTCTCAGGCTTCAAAGAAAAGTTAAATTGGTTCCAGAATTTTTTATTCCTCATGACAGTTTTGTCACTGTACAAATATTTTTTACTCTCCTTGCATTCTGGAACAGGTGATAGGGGAGAGCCAGAGAGGGGAGCATCCATCCTTCCATCTCTCGGAAGCACCGTTCCTTTTGTCAGTCATCACAAAGGAGATCAGGAACACTGGGCAAAAAGACAGGCACCTAACATACAAAAGAGTTTATGAATATCAGCATAAAGCAAGACCTTAATTCCAAACTCATAAAAATGTGCTGCACCCCTTCCAAAAGCAGTCTCTCGCTTAAAAGACTAGCCTATGAAATATTACAATGTCACTACCGCTTTCAACAGGATACCCACCATAAAAAATGTCTCAGGAAATCATCCACATTAAGAGAAACACCAATATAAAATTGAGGCAGAAAATATTTACCTTAAAAAGATGATGGCAATAGGAGACACTCTAAATGCCCATCAACAGGGAGATGATAAAATAAATGACATTATATCTATTTGGTCACAATCCCGACGTGTGTTTGGGGGTGGGCGGGTTCCACCCCTCCCGCCCAACACACACACACACACACACACCACCACCACCACCACCACCACCACCAATAAGCAGTTCTCTGTCACTGGCTAGAAGTCCTACAGTTCAACTCAATTCTGACACTATCTACCTGGAGATTCCACAGGTTGAGTCTCAGTACCGCAAGACTGCCCTCCCCCTTCAGATGCCAATCAAAAGTGCAGGTCATCTCCTGTGCTTCTGATCTACTGGCTATAAATCCCTGGTTTCCACAATCCCCTCCTTGGATTTGATGAATTTGCTAGCATGGCTCACAGAACTCAGAAAAACATTTTACTTACTTGATTGCTTGTTTATTATAGAAGGATATAACTCAGAAACAAGCAGATGGAAGAGATGCACAGGGCAAGAAAGGGCTCAGAGCTTCCATGCTCATCAGGTGCACAACTCTCCCCAAATCTCCATGTGTTCACCATCCCAGAAGCACTCCATACCCCCTCCTCTTGGGGTTTCACGGAGGATTCATTACAAAAGCAAGATTGATTAAATCATTGGCCATTGGTTATTGATTCAACCACCAGCCCCCTTCCCCTCCCTGGAGGTCAGGGTGGTGGGACTGAAAGTCCTAATCCTCTAATCACATGGTTGGCTCCCCTGGCAACCAGCCTCCAGCCTTAGGTAACCTAAGGGCATGCCAAAAGTCCTCTCATTAGCATAACAGAAGACACCTTTATCACTCTTATCACTTAGGAAATTCCAAGGGTATTAGGAGCTCTACTCCAGAAACGGGGGAGAAGACCAAAGATATATTTCTTATCATAAATCACAATTTTACAATATCCATTCAGTAGCATAACATGTCAATCTTAAAGTAGATATGTAGAGCCATATCAATTGACTTGAAAAGACAGCTGTAATATTTGATGAAAAAGAGTCGGGCTCGAAACAGTAAGTAAAATAATATTCTGTTATAAAACCATGAAGAAAGGAGAAAGAAAAGAGAGTGAGACTTCTCTAGGATCTATAAATACAGTTAATGCTGGATGATGAGTCGTTTTCTGTTTGTCCCTTTATTTTTTTCCACTGTCTAATATTTATAGTGAATATGTATTTTGAAACTAGTCAAAAATTGTTACACATGTATAATTTACGCAATGCAAAGGCATTGGGGTCTGGGTGGGGGGACAGCTCTGGGTTCTTCTAGTTCTGTGCCAAGACATTTAGGAAGGCCATTGAACCACCTGAGCCTGAGTTTCCCCACCTTAAAAAGTGAAGAGGTTTTAAAATTCAATAACAGCTACAAAATTTGGATTGATGGATTTTTTAAAACTACTATATCTCACTGTATCATCTATCCACGTAATACACACTGACTACACAGCAGAGCCTAGGGGACCATCATGTCTGCCAGGCAGTAACACTGTTGGCAGCTTCTGGCCAACACATGTACCCTCCATGTACAGAAGGGTGCAAGAGGCCACACTTCTCAGTCCAGGAGGCAGGGCTGCTGACCATACGATGCTGCTCATTTAGACTCTCTCAGTCTTCACTGAGCTTGACTTAAAATAAATAGAAACATTTTTATTTGAGAGTAGATGCCCATTTTCTATTTAGGAAGGGACTTCCAATGATTCTATGAAATCCTGATGACAATTCCAGTAAAAATCCACAGCTGACTCTCTCACCGCTGGTCCAAGAACCCTAAGGTGAAGCCCTTGGGGTGGATACAGCACATGTCTACACAGGTGGGGAAATGCAGTCATGCTCACTGAGGGTCCAGGGGTGCAAGTGGCTGGATGGAACCCTTTCATGCTGAGGCAAAGACATGGAGGCCAGAGTCCACACAACCAAGGTGGGAGGCTTGGGGACCAGCTTCCCCACCAAGGAGGATGCAAGTGTGAGAATAGCGGTCAGGACTTGGGATGCCTTCAATATCCGTGAAGCCTGATGAATCTGGCAAAGGGAGCTCTTTGTTTCTCAGGCTGGAGGAGGGCAGGTGAAAGCAACATTCTGGAAGCTCAGGCTGGCTTGGGTGAGCTGTGTGAGAGGGACTGTGGAGAGTACCCTCCCAGGACCCAGCCAAGAGTCGTGGCAGGAATCTGGGCATGGAGGACTGAGAAGAGGATAAGGCTGCAAAACTAGGCAGGATGATGCACCCCACACCCTTGGGTACAACACTTGGTTTGTGTGCATGTGGGAAGCCCAAATAGCCAGGTTCTAGAATTCCCAGAGGAGAAAAGGGTTACTGTATTTCCCATGAATTCCCCTCCTCCTGGCTGCACACATCTTTTTTCCACTGTGATCCCCACTAGGAAGGGTCTTGAATAACTCCCCAGGGTCTCAGGCAATGGAGCATTACAAAGACCCCTGTCTTTGATTGTTGACGTTGTTATTACACTATGAAAAACCATAGAAGGATAACTGAGCAAAAATGGAGGAAAGTAAGAATGTTCACCAAATAGGAATTCGATTTTAATAAAGTTTGATTTTCGGGAGTGCCACTTACTTTTATTATATAAACTCAAAGTTCTTTTACATTCAATCTGGGGAGGTAATAAAAAGTATCCTATTTGACCAAGAGCCATCGAAATCCATGAAAACAGGCATTCATAACACATCTGCAAACAACTACAAGCAGCATGCACACCCAGGAGAGATGAAAACAAAGCCTTTTTCTGGGTATTGTTTCGTGGGACTGGATTACGGTTTCAAAATGTGTGTGTCCCATTACTAGCACAATGTTCTACACTTACACCCTGGTAAATATTTTTGCAAGATAATATTTAATGATAAAGGTATTTTGCTCACTAGACTTTCCCTGTCAACAACTGGAAATTGACCTCTAACTTGGCCAAAGCTGAATAAACAGTGGAGGTGGATATTTGCATCTGTCACTTCTAAAACGCCTTCCTTTTAAAATCTGGTATGAAAGAATTTCCTCTACTAAAAAAAAAAAAAAAAAAAAAAGTGTACCAAAACAAAAGCTTCTTCTTATTATTCTATTATTCTTTTTATCTTCCTTTTTTTCTCCTCTTCCATTTTTGAAATGTCCCGTAGACCAGCAGAAAGACGAGTCTTTTCTGGAAAGCAGACTAGCTGGCATTGATGAATGAAATGCCATTTGCAATAACTCCTCACCCACCTGCGCAGTTAAAGATGAGATTCATGACGTGTGGAATTATGCCATGTGATTATAGGGAATTTGAATTTTCAAGCTTTTCCTCACTATCTCATCTCCTTTCCTCCCCCCATAACATCTAGGGAAGTGATGCTATGCTAGGTGAATATTCCTGTGCTGTGCTCAACTACACAGAAAACAGCCTCCTGCCTGATTCAGGCAGAATGTTTTATTGTCAAAACGGATTCATCTGGGAGTCTGGACCCCTCTGATGTCATCATGATTTTGCCACAGCTTTCCTAAAAGTCACTTCCCTTCTCCAGGCCTCAGTTTCCTCTCAGTAAAATAAGGAGTCTGGAAAGATACTAATTTGACATTTGGTGATTTTATGAACCGTAAGAGAACAACTGGTGGTAGAAGTTTTACAGAAGACCTTGCTTTTGTAGATTTAGAACATTCAGGCCGGTTCTAAGAGGTAATGTCCTGTCCTCATCTGACCTTGACCTTATGGAAGAAAATATGAAGCAAAGAGTCCAACATAGAATCCAGGCTCTGCGTGCTGGCTGCCCTCTGTTGTGTGTTCGGTGCTGAATAAGGAAACTGGGAGACCGCTTGATCCTTCCTAGCCAGAACGTTTGTTTCCTAAACACTGCAAAGCACCTCTGTGACCCACAGGGCAGTTCTACAGCTTCGACTCAACCCAGAGACATCAGCTGTGGGCAGCCTTGGTGGCTGGTTTCATTCTATTTATGGGGATTTCTCCATAGCGTATCCAAGTCCATATGCTATGAAGAAATAAATGTTCCCAAAGTGGCTTGAGGACTATTTTTAAAGTCACAGCTAATGATTTACCGTCTGACGCCCTGGGGCTTGCCTGGGTCTAAAAATAGTTGTTCCTGAGCCTTCCCTCACAGGGTCAGGGAACACGGCTGAGAACAGTGAGGAGTAAAACCTGAACCACCAGGAAATACACAACAAAATCAAATCCAGCCACCCTAGATTTGATTTTCAAAAGATGGATGTGACAGTTGATTTCCCATCAATTAAATTTGTAAAGGTATTTTAAGGATAGAAATAAAATGACAGCCAACCAGACACTTCCTTTGGACTTAAGACTGAATCCAAAATTGTATTACATCACCTCTTTAACAGCAGTTTAGTGACATCAGAGAAACGATTGAAGCAAATGGCCCACTTAGGGCTGTCAGCTGACCCTCGGCCCAGCTGGCAGCACCTCGATGGGGTCAGGCCCCCTAGGAAGGGGGCCCAGCTCAGCCACAGCCAGTCTTCAAATTCAGGGCTTCTCAATTCCGACAGATCGAATTAACGCTGAAGGAAACAAAAAGGCTGGATTTTCTTTCTCCCCAGGGCAAATCATAGGTTATTTGGCCCTTGTCCAAGGACCAAAAACAACTCTGTGTCCAAGCACTTCTGAGAGCTCATATTTATTTAAAGGAACTAACATTGCTTTGTGTGGGTGGGCTCAGATCTTTAAGGAATATTTGATTAACGTATGTATGTGGAGACCTCCCTATGATTAGTTAAAATACCAGGAAAGGGAAATTCAAGCCAATTTTTGGTGTTACTTTTACTATTCTTTGGCTTCCTTCTGGCTACTTTCTACTTACTTTATTATGCTTCTCTATCCATTCCATCTGTCTATCCATCCGTCTATCCATCCATCTGTCTTTTGTGGGATGGAGAGATTAAAGGGGAAGTTTTCAAGTTTCAGGTGGATTGTTTCACTCGCATTCCTATTAATATATTTAAAAATTTCAGCTAAATAGAATGGAGTGTTTAGTCTAAACATACAGTGAATGTTTAATGCTTTGGGCAAGATATTGAAAGGGGGTGGGGGTGGGAGAAAAAGAGACAGAGACCGAATGTGGGTGCTTGACTGACCCAGCTAGACTCAATCTTTATCCTAAACATGGGATAGAATGCGTCCTGCGCGTCTGTTATTTCCCTGCCTCAAACTGCAGTTGAGACTGCAGATAAATATAGAAAGCACATTTGAATACAGGAAATGGTTTCTGATAAAGAAAACACATGCCTCCCCCCACCCCACCCCCAATACACACACACACACACACACACACACACACACACACACACACACACACAAACACACACACACAGGGACCACCTCCCCACAGCTCAGACGTGAGTCTGTGAGCCCCATGCTGCAGGAGGCCCCCTGTCCGGGGGGGAGGGACATGGGCTGGCATGCCCTGTTTTGCTCTACCAGTTGAAGTCCAATTCCTGGAGTCGGGTTTCTTTCACTCTCTGGGATCAGTCATGACAGCCAGGCGGCAGAGCTTCCAGATGGGAAATTCATGGATTCCAAGCATTTCAGTTTATTTTCATTTAAATGGAGAAAAACCGGGGAAACACATTACACTTGCATTATCACATTGTATGGGAGCAAAGAATATGATGCCCTATTGTTCAATTTTATAAGAAAACCCTGAAAGAGTCTGATGTTTAATCTAAGTGAGGTGCTAAATGCTTTATGAGGTCTGTTCTAAGGCACGAATATCATAATTTACTGTGCAAACATCATGTAGGTGACTAAGGAAAATACGCACTGTGAGTTGTATAAGGTTTAAAAGAGTTTTGAGTGGTGTAGCTTGAAAAGATATTACAATAATCAATTATCATTGTAGAGAAAGATGTCATGTGTAGTATTGATTCTCTTGTACAAGTGCAAGTTTTTCCACTGCAGTGTATTCCAGTGGCATTATTCCTTGCTTTTTATTAATCAATAATAAGTTTGGTACAGAATGTTAAGAGACTATTAGGAGCTATTTTAGAATATATATTTTTCCCTTTAAATTTACTCATAGTCTTTTCCATAAGAAGAAATATTTTCCTTTGTAAGATAATATGTATCTGATGATAGAAACTTTTCCTCACCTCACTTAAAAATAACAAGAGTATTTATTTCAGATTAGTCCTTATTTAAAAGAGTTTAGAAATCTTAGAAATGTGTAAATCTTTTAGAAAGACGTCTTGTATACCCTTTAATTCGATCTCACACCCAAAGCGAGAATCATACCCCTAGACCAACGAGCCACCTTAATTCGATCTCATCTTTTTACCCCTAATATGAGTAGAGCCTCATTCTACATAGCCCCCTCCCAACAAACCAAAGACAAGAACAACAGAGTACTCAGGCTGAGCGTAGGGCTCAGAAATTTGAGTCAGCCAACTTTCTCAAAGATATGTCAGTGTAGACTCAAACATACACCCAATTGGAAAGAGGCAAAAGTTGTAGATGTAAGGCAGGATCCGGGAGAGAAATTCCTGTGCTATAAATCTACATCATATGGAAAGAACCACTAGAAGTGAAGGAGAAATTGTAGCAAAAGGGGAACAGGTGGTTGGAGAAATTCCTGCTCGAACCCCAGGCCTTAGAAAAGACAGGAAGGGCTCTGCTTCCCACTGGGCCAAGGCTGTCAGGTCAGTACCTATTCTGGGTGGATGCCTGCTGTCCAGAGATCTGATACAGGAGCATCTACACCAGAGACAATGGCAAGGGTCTTTTTTTTTTTTTTTTTTGGCTGCACCACAGGGCTTGCAGAATCTTAGTTCCCCCAACCAGAATTGAAGCCAGAATCCCGCAGTGAAAGCACCGAGTCCTAACCACTGGACCACAAGGAATTCCCAAGGGTCGTTTTCAAAGGTGTCAGCATGTATTTTTATACTATACTTCCTTCATTCATTCAGTAGGTCTCATGACTTATTTATACAGGTGGTCTGTATGATAAAAACCATGTTGAGGACTTGAGAAAACCACATTATTTCAAAGTCAATTTCTTGTGAGGATTTTCTTCCAGATATTCTGTAGGAAGAAGCCTGCTGGTACAACCCAGGAATGATTGGCAAACCAATAATAATGCTCTGAATTTTTTTTTTTTTTCCAAAGAGAAGAAAAACACCTCATCAGAGAGAAGTTTGAAGGCTTAAAACAAAGGTCATACAATATTATCAGATCCTGTGTAAGACCAGACCTTTGATGAGCAGAGTCCTGAGAAATATGCCGAAGAGGTCTAAGCGCTGAGCCTGACAGAAAGTTGAAGACTCTCTTACACAGTCTCCGGAAAGAGGAGCAAAACCTGCTGAGAAGGTTACTCAGGCCGAATGGTGACACGGAGTGAAGACAGGGGAAGACAGTCTGATTTCCTCCAGTCTAACCAGTGACTGTTGGAATATTTGCCATTAACACATTCTATGTTTCAGATTAAGAAACGGGACCTCAAGAATTAAATTGTCCTAAAGCATTTAAACCAGTGGTTCTCAACTGGGGATGGTTTGGGCCCTTCCTCTCACTGCCCCTACCAGGGGCCATTGGGCAGTGTCTGGACACGTCTTGATGGTCACAGCTGGGGGTGGGGTGCTACTGGCATCTAGTGGGTTGGGTGCTAGGGATGTGGCTGATCCTCCTACAGTGCATAGGGCGGCCCCTGCCATAGAAAATATCTGGGCTGAAATGTCAATAGGCTGGAAACACAGTCTAAACTATTTGGAAGGAAATGGATTTTAAATTTATATGTAAATTATATATAATTTTTATGTATATGACAAGTATATTAGTAATTATATATGTATATATTTATGAATAAGATTATAAATATATATACATATGTATGCATATGAAAAAGAAAGGTAATGCTAGGTTAGAAAGCTAAACTGATGATGGTAAGGGGTCAATGTGCCTGGCCCCACGTAACCTCAGACAGCCCTCTGAGCCTCAGTTTCCTCATAGGTAACAGTGTGATAAAAATAATGTCTGCTTCATGGGCTCTAGGTATTGTACAACATGGGGAACATAGCCAATATTTTATAATAACGGTAAATGGTAAGTAACATTTAAAAATTGTATACAAGTTAAAAATTAAAATAACAATGTCTACTGCAGAGTGTCCAAGAGTATTAAATAATGTAAAACGCTTATCTTGGTGTTTTGTGCATAATAAACCCTGAATAAATATTTGCTCTTATTTTGTGGTTTTTAGCATTGCACCTGAGTCATTATGTGAAATGATGAACCTAAACTTGGCGTTCAGAAAAATCATGTATTAACATGGGATCTTTGGGGTTGATTAAAATAAATATATAAAATACAATTCTCAATAAGAACTCTTGTTTTCTCTAGTCCTTGTCGCAAACTGTAAAGGGAGCAAAGGTGGTATCTGTTGGGAGAATTCCGACTGGAAGAGCAGGAGAGGTTATGAAAATCAGCTTCTCACCTTGTGGAAGGACCCACCTCCGTTGTAACAGACTCTGAGATCTCCAGGGAGGACAGCTCGTGAGCTAGCGGAATAACCACTAAACCCACATTCACCGTGAAGCAAGTCACTTCTTGAGCGCTTCCAAGGAAAAGGAACTTACCTTCGTGACAAGTCTCATCTCTCACCACTTCTCCTAGCAGAGTTTAAAATTTTTAAATGACCTTTTGGTGCTTTCTTGGCTGTGGTTTATGCAAGAATGTTCCAAGAACCTAACTAATGGTCCTGGCCAGTTGAGTCACTGGCTGTGATCAGGAGGCATCGTCCTGCCTGCAAACGAAAAGGAAGGCATGAAGCGATTTGAGCCACACACCTTCCTGACACCCTCTGTCTGGAGTGGAACCTGACTCCGCTGAGACTTGCCCAGCAAGCGTCGTGTGAGCTCGGATACCTGGCTGCCTGTGGTTCAGTGGCGCAGCTGGCAGCCGTAACTGTCTGAATTTTCACTGAAGGGGTGTCAGCGTCCGATGCATGGAGAGGCAGTGGGCTCGCTTCTCTGTAATCACTGTGTGGAAGTACTTGGGGCAGAGTTTTATGTTCCCCAGGACCCCAGACAACTCCCCAGCTGGGGATGCTCCCAAGAGAGCAGCCGTGTGGAGATGTCACTAATTTAACAGAAGTGACCCAGTCTCGCACCAAGGTCCCCCTCTGTTTCCTGACTGAGCTGAAATCACAAATCAAACAATTAAAAGTGAGCCTCAAAGCTTCTGAAGAGCCTGGGAATCTCTGCATTAGAGTCCTTCCAGGTCTGTTTGCCTGGATCACCTCTAAGTTTTGCTCTTTAGACAGACAGACAGATGGATGCTTGTGCCTATCTGTCCTGCAGTCCCAGGGTCATCCCCGGAGGCTACTGTCAACAACTCCTGGGGCATCTAGAGTGAGAGGGTCTGCAGCTCCCGGACACCCGCATTTCTCTGGGTAGCAAAAGCCCCTCAGACTCCTGGAAATTTGTTCTTAAATGCTGCCTTTGGGAGAGGAGGCAATTCTGCAAAAGTAGAGAATGAAGGAAAACTATGACCTTGAGTTTTCATACACCATATACAAGGTTTTCCACTTCTATAGCGGAAGGGGGGTCCCATGGAACAGCAGAGCAGAAATCCCCTAACAAAGAATAAAAATCAAATTAGACGAGAAAGATGCACAAACGGAAAAGGCAGCAGCGTCTGTTCTAAGCGTTGCCCACTGGCTCAGCCTGTTTCCTTACCCATGGACATCATTTTCCTGAAAGGGACCTAAAACTGACAGCCGCCCTCAGTCAGGGGGTCAGTCAGGGAAAGTCCTGTTCCTTCCACACAGAATGGGGACACATCCTTCTTTGTTTTTGTATTTTTTTTAAATTATGAGGTTGAAGTCCCAGATTGAGAGAACAAGTGTTTTTAATTTTTCCTATGAGAGAAATTTCCCCTAAAAATGAGCACAGAATTCTCTAACATCTCGCATGAATAACAACACATATTTACTAAAAAGCGTATCCAGCAGGGGCCACACACAACTTACTTGAAGGTAATTAAGCTCTCGGGACAGTCCCAGAGGTGGGAGAAGGTGCCCACCGGGGAGGGCTCAGTGGGCACCTGGCTCAGGCCGCTGGGTGGGACGAGCTAGGCTGGTCCCCATCCTCCCCGGCACTTTCTCCGCCCGCGCAGAGCTGCTTCCCACAGCCAAGCACACTCAGGAACTACCGAGAGGAGCTGGCTTTTTAAACCCATGAACTTGAAGATGGGAAACCTTCGGGGTTGCTTTGGGGTTGCTCAGCACTGCCTTCACTGAACTTATCTGTTTTCATGATTCCAATTATTATCTAAGCAAATGGAATCATAGAAGATCTGATAAGTAGGTGGAAGGAGATGAAGAGCAGAGAACACCGCTTTTTTTGGGCACAAGAACAGCAGCAGTGACGTCAGAGGGAGGCGCCATCCTCTCCCGCGCTGGCTCTTACTGTGGAGGCGCTCGGCGGGTTCGCAGTGCTGGATCACCCAAGACAGGTGTCGCATCAGCACCAGTCTCGTCCTGCCCATCGACTTCTCTGGGGAGTTAAACGTCTCCCTGGGGTCACTCTTCTTCAGCTGCCCCAGCACCGCCAGCCTTTGCCGCCTCGCAGCCCTGTGGGCATTGCCTGGGCTACTCTCTCGGTACCTGTGCTCTCCTGGCTCCATAGGGGGACATGGAGAAGGATGCCCACAGCAAACGGACCCTACACGTGGAGGCCAATCTACATGTCTGTGTTGGGGCGACAGTAGGAAGAGTGCTATACACTGAATGCTTGTGTCTCCCCCAACCCAAATTCCTATGTTGAATCCTAACCCCCAATGTGATGGTGTTAAGAGGTGGGGCCCTTGGGAGGTGATGAGGTCATGAGAGTGGAGCCCCCATGATGGGATCAGTGTCCTTATAAGGAGCCCCCTTGACCCTTCCTCCAGGTGAGGACAGCGAGAAAATGCCATCTATGAACCAGGAAAAGGGTTCTCGTCAGACGTTGACTCAGCTGCCACCTTGATCTTGGATTCCCAGCCTCCAGATCTGTGGTAAGTCAATGTCTGTTGTTTAAGGTCCCCAGTCTATGGTATTCTGTTATGGCAGTCCAAACAGACTAAGGCAAAGACAAAATTCCCTGTGTGTTTTAAGGCAGGACTCGTAGGTAGGATCTTGTTTAAGGGTAGGTGGAGGTACTTGAGTGGTCCCAGGGAAGAGCCCTGTGTGTTTTGTCCAAACCCAGGTCCCAGCCTCCTCCTCCATACACGGCCTGCTTCTGGGCTCTGGAAACCACAGAAATGTGGGTCCTTCACAGGCAGGGTGGTCTCAGGTCAGTTTCTTTACTTCTCTGCAACGTGTTCTCCTTATGTGCGTAATAACACCTACGTCAGGGGGACTTGTATGTGTTTACTGAGGGAAATAAGTGTGGATTTTCTCTCCATCCCTATACTTATCTCTTGCACCACAGATAGATGTATATTTCTAAAGCACCTATTTTGTTGTGTTGCTTTCCTTCTCAAAAACATCAAGGACCACCCCCATCCCTTTGCCACCATCGTTTCCACCAGGACAGAGCTAAGATGTCATTGACTGCAGAGACCTCAAGGGGTCATCAGAAATCATCCTGTATATGAAGGAAGTAGCTCAAAATCTCCAACGAGGGCCCCACAGACCTCTGTAAGTCAGTTCTCATGTTATTTTACCCAAACTTGTCTGCCCCTCTCTGTCCCAGTGAACTTTCTTCTCCAGCTAAAACTCTTTCTTGTGGCCTTAGAAATATCTGGACAGCCCCTCAAGTACAAGCCACAGGAAAACTGTTTCCCTGCTCCTCTACCCACTGAAATATCTTCAAGCAGCAAACGCCACCGACCTCTCCCATGATACCCTCATTCACACATTAAATGGGTTCCTTTTCTCAACTTGTTCATTTACTAATATGATGCCGTGCATGTGATGTGGCTTTGCTTAATGATTCCGTGTTTGCGTCTTGCAGCTCATTCACTCGATCCCAGGAAGCAAGACCAGCTCATAATTTCCACTCTGTTCACCTTGCACCTGGCAGAGGGGTACGGCCATGGCAGGAGCTGAAGAAAGAACCAGTAGGAATAGCTAGCGCTTCCTGAGTGTTCACTATGGACCCTACATCATTCCAAGTCTTTCTTATATATTAGAACAACACTGGGAGATGGGTGCAATTATGACTCCATTTCACAGTTGAAGAAAGAGAAGTATCTACCGTTAAATAAATTATCCAGGCCCACACATGAGTGACAGTGCTGAGATACCAGCTCAGGTCATCGGACTTCAAAGTGCATGCTTCTAGAAGGAGGGAGGGGGTACAGAAGATAGCTTTTAGGTCTCAAGCTTGGAAGAGTAGATTGTGCCCTAAGAGCTTCTCCAATGACCCTACAACCACAGGGCAAAGGAGTATTTCTAAGAGTGGTCTAAGTTATTCAGCCACTGTCCTAGGAAAGACTCTAGGGGTCTCCTTCTTGTGAGATTTTCAGGCTCCACGTGAAAGAATCATTAACAGAACCCTGAGTGGAAAAGGAGGAAGGACCAAGGACAGTGAAGGACAAAAGAGAAAGATGTAAAAGGGAGAGGTTTGTAGTTTGAGGAAAACAATCAGTGATGAAGACCTTTATCATTGTGAGGCCCCCGAGCTGATTCCTCCTGATGGAGCTTTAGTGACTTGGAGGGAAGAGGAGAGGAGATTGTCTTTGCCAGCCAGTTGTCCTTTCTGCCCCCTGCCCCTGTGCCCCAGCTCCACCCCCAGGGCTGTGGAGTTCTGTGAGTCTCATTCCCGCCCATCCAAGGAAGACTTGGGTTGCTCCGGGGTCCTCTGGGTGCTGGGGCACCACGCACCACCCCTCTTTCCTTTCCCCAGGATCAGACCCAGGACGCACTGTGTGGCCTTGAGATGGATTCGGGATGCAAACCTCAGGCTCTCTTAAAACAATAAAAGGGGCTTTTTGTTTTCTTTTTCAAATATGTTCTATGTAATTCTCAGAATGCCCCTGAGTGATAAGTGTTCTTGAAACTTGGGATGTGTTGAAGGCCAGGGGACGCGGTTAATCATGACAAGGACTGTAAGACTGTGACCAGCACAGTCGGGGGACACCTCCCAGGTCCCCATCTCTCTGCCTCTGAGCTCCCAGCACTCTTCTTGCTAAACAGTTTTATGCTTAGCCAAGGAATTTGAGCTCAATTTTTAGCATTAAGGGAATACTGAAGACTGGTAGTGATTGGTCCCTTCTTTTTCAAAGTGCACAAAAAATATGCTCATTTCTTTTTCCCTTCGTTTCTTTTCTTTCTTTTTCTGTTTCTTTTTGGTGCATGTTTAGGAGTCAGAATCTGCATAATATTTAGGATGAAGAGAAGTTGAATTTTTAATCTCTGAGCAAAAGGCCTTGGGTAACTTTCAAGTTCCCCTGAATCTTCTGATTTTCGCTCTGGTTCAAAACCATAGTTCCACGTGCAGTTGAAATGGCATCTTCTCCCATTTGCGACTTCTGCATTTGGTATCAAGTCCTTGGTTATGTGCGAGGCTGTGGGAATGAGCCCGGGCACTTTTCCCAGGCATCCCAGCATCAGAGCGCTCACGTCTTCGTTGGGAAGAGCACCTTGAAGTGAACGGGGTCCTCCATCCATCCAGGCAGCAAACAAGGGCACGACCCTGGTCATCCGAGTGCCCGTCAGACAATGTAGAAGTGCAGAGAAGATGTTCTCAGAGATATGCCTGATACAGGAAATGAAAGACGGAACCAATGGTTTCAACCAAGTGAGAGCAGAACTGAAAGTCTGCAAATAAAAATTACAGATCCTTAATCACAACTTTCTCTCCACACAGGCTGTATAAAAACATGCAATTCTATAAGAGACTTGTCTTTCTTTTCAAGACCTCTTGAGTCATCTTGACGTCTGTCTCTTGATTTAGATTTGGCTCCGAAAGTAGTAAAATAGTAAAAGCACCTGATTTCCCTGATCTGCACATACGGCATGCACTAGGGAGGTATTTCTCCACCAGAGATCCCCCTCTGAGGACTCTCCCTCCTACCTGGCCTAACTGTGCTCAGCTGGATCTGCTTTCCTGGCTTCCTTGAGAAAGCAGAGAAGCATCTCGAACCCTAACTTTTTGTTTCATTTCTCAGCCAAACATTTGAGGCTTTAAAAAAAAGCGTATGGCGATAAAGCCATCACTGACTCTGTGGAAAGGAGTGTTAGGCAAAAAATAAGTTGGACAAATTTATTAAAAATTGAAGAATAAATGAGCTGCAAAAAAGACTGTAAGCCAAGGTAATCTGTGCGAGATCCCAGCCCCAGCAGTGCAAGCCTTTCATCCTTTGGGTTCTTGCTTTTTTTTTTTTTTTTTTTTTTGTTTTTGTTTTTGTTTTTTTTTTTTTTTTTTGGGTTCTTGCTTTTGACTTGCTGAATCTGCAGAGTTAGCAAACTGGACATACATGCAAACAACCTTTTGCAGTTCTTTGAGCATCTACCTTTTGATCCATACCCATCTGCAAAGCATTAGAAGACAAAATGTGTATGTTTTTTTCTGCGCTTCGGAAAAAGGGAAACTGACGGTTAGCAGCCTTCAGAATTCTCTTGAGTGCAAATAATGAAGCTCGGATTCCTGACGACACTATCCTCCAGCATAGTTCTTGGGAAATCTTTGGAGAGTTTATACCTACAACTCACGCAGGACCCCTTCCCGCCCATCTGTTCATTGGAAGCCACAGTTGAGTTAAAATTTGTTTATTTGTTTTCTCTGCATAAGAACACCGCAAATAGACTTCAAATGAGAAGCAACTTGCAAACCCAGGCTCTTATGTTATGAACACACCACGTCAATATATTTTAATAAGCATTCATTACTTATTGGACCTGAGAGCCCTTAGGCAACATCTAAGATTTTATTTTTTTTCAGTCTGTAGATTTTATTGTTTTAATGGGAGGTACCTGAGGGCAAGTGCATCCCTTCAAGCTTGTCCTAAGTGTCATTCTCGCCGTAGCAGAAGCACATGTGGTGGTCAGATGGATGTAAGCCTGAGAATTCTTAGGCAGGACACAAACTATTTAGAAAATAATGATAAAATAGTTTCTTCCTTGGATTAAATATGGGGATAAAATAACATTTATAAATACTATGTAAACTAATATAAAATTACCCAAAACAACAAATTATCCTGGAAATAAATTATTCCTGGCAATAATCATCAGTAAGGTTAGTACGTCCCTCTGGCTCTTCTGAGTCTACAGTGCACTGCCCCGCCCGATTCGAAAGCATTGAGTTGAACCCAGGACCTCTCGGCCCGTGACCGTCACTGGGGTTCTGCTTAGTTATTTCCAGCAAGCTTACCCCGTCTACTCACCAGCCTCCTAAACAGTCTTTTCCTGGACCATTCCTTTCTTTGCCCCTAGAAGAGTTAAATTCCCTACATTTGAAAGGAAAAGGAATTAATATTTGCCAAATGCCTATTTCATACGATTCCCACAGAATTTTGCGAGAAAGGTATTGTCCTTTTTTCACAGATGTTGCACTGAAGGCTCAGAGAAGTTGAGTGACTCATGCACGGCCGCACAGCTCAGACGTGGATGGACTTGAACTCAGTTCTCAACCCCCTCATTCTACTGCCCCACGCCACCTCCCAGGGCATAAGTCACCGCCCAACAAACCAGTTTTATGAGAACACGCCTTGCATTTCTTCAGGGAGTCTCACCTAGGTCCTTCCTTTTGCTAAAAGGTTAAGGGTGTGGTGCCTTTTGGACACAGGCCCAGGAGATTAAGTGCTCTTGAAATGTGTCATCAGTCTACCTTCCCAGGGCCTGTCACATTTTCCCAGAACAGGTATGAATGGGCAAGGAAAGTGCAGAGTCTTGCTCGACTGCCCCACCCCAGGTGCTCCTCTCCTGACTCACGGGCCATCTGGGGGTGCCAGCCCCGGAGACCTGAGTCACTGCAGCCTTCCTCCATGATCCTTCCCAGAGAGCCGCTCCCCATGAGCCTGACTAACACCCCAAATATTCTGCAGTGCCAAGGTGTCATGAGCTGTTTAGCCAAATAAAGATCTGGATGATGGTCTGTGGTCAGGGACACTGGCGTGCTGCAGCCTTAGGGACCGCCATTCTAAAACAGGGACAGTAATTCCTGCTCTTACAGGTTTGGGGGAGAGTAAAATGAGACAATGTTCAATATGCATATGGATTTGGGGGGGACACAACAGTCGGTCCATAAGAGAAGTACCATCTAAAGAGCAAGGATAGGGTTCAAGCAAGCCCAGACTGCACAGGGTGAGGGTTGGTTCTGTTGCGACCTATTCTCCAAGCCCCGTACACAGCCTGCCCATGGTTTCCAAGGTCACGGAAGCTGTCATGACCATGATTCAGCAGGAAGCAAACAGAATGGGGAGCCAGAAGGCCTGGGTTCTAACGGCCTTGACATTATGGTCTTACTACCTGAGATTTAACAGCATTTGTAATTTGGACTCAGGGCTCAACCCATGGGGAATAACAGGCAGAGAAAAGAAAGCTGCAGCACTGAAATTGGTCCAGGCCGAGGCCATGTTCTGTGGGAGTTACATACGACATGTGAAGAGCCTCAGCTCTGTATCTATAAGATATTATAGGATTGAACTGGAATCTGAGGCAGGTCTGCTGCATGTTGAGCACTTGCCAACAGTAAACTCCTCCCCTCCAGGCTCTGCATCCTGTGCTCCGGGGACCCAAGAGGGAAACGTCCCCCATTTCAGAAGGCGGATGCCCTGGAGTTTAAGGTCTCATGGTTAGAAACTTCCAGAGCTGGCCTTTGACTCCAGGTCTGCTGGATTCTAAAGCATGTCCATCTTCTAATCTAAGGTCTGTACAGAGACTTGTCCCCAAGGGTGTTGGACTTGGTCTCTCACTCACTTTACTGCGGTTGTAGAAACGGGACGGAGAGATGGGCTTCGGCCGTGGACAACTGCAATGGGTGGGGACTCAGAAAGGATGTTGAGAACTCAAAAGGGAAATTTCGCCAAGGTAGTGACCCACCTGTTCATTTTGTAGGTGCAAGCCTTGTTTGTGGCTCTGTGCCCATGGAAATTATTACTGTTTGTTTTGTGGCTCTTGCTGTTGTTACTTGCTGTGGGTAGTGAGTACAGGAGTCTGGCTGCTGCTCTGTTGCCCTCCTGTCCTGAGGTCCTTTTGCACCCAACATTTTCTCTAACCTTGAACCACAGCAAACACGAGCCTTCAGGATGACAATATCAAGTGTAGACAGTGCATGCTATACTCCCGGGGTTATGTAAATGAGGGCGATCTAACCATTTCATAACAAGGTGGCCACCGGTCAGTTCAACCGATGCTTAGCAACACCACTGTCTCAGGTACGCTTCCCTCTGCCAGCAATGCCTGTCCTCTTTATAAAAAAAGAACTCTCATGAGTGGGCCCATAATAAAAACTGTGACTGATCATTAAGCAAAGAGGAATATTATCTTCATGACATGCATATCCAGGAGAGGAAACTACGGCAGCTTCTCCTTGTGTGGCAGGAAGCAGATGGCTGCAATCCTAATTTCTGTCTGTCATTTTTTTAGGGTCACTTGCTGGAGCAGGGTTGGCAAAGTGCAGGCATATTCGACAAACAGTCCTAACTACTCGTGTCATACTGAGAAAAATAGCGGTATCTGTATGTGCTGTTTTGGACTCAATGTGTTTCTATATCTGTGAATTTCAGGAGAGTATTTTATAGTTATTTTTCCCTGTGTTACAAGGAAGAAATTACAGCAATCATCCGAATCTGAGTGAACTACGATGTGCATCACACACCTTGGCACCAGGCCCCAGGCTAAGCTCCTTCCGTGTGTTATTTCTAATCGTAACGACACCTCAGCACGTTGGCCATTTATTATCATACCCAATGTTACAGATGAGAAAACCAAAGCAGAAGGAGGTAAAAAAACAGCAGCATCGTCGTATTTGAGCCCAGCCCTCCAGTTGGGGTGTTTTCCTGTGCGTTCACTCCTGATGTTTGCACATCAGCCTCAGGGATGTGGGGAGACAGGCATCTCTGTCTCAGAGAGGTGGAGCATCTTGGCCAAAACGACAGAGCCAGAGGAGGACCCCAGGAGGGGACCAGCCTTCAGGCTCTGTAGCATTTTATTTGTTGCTGAGATGTCCTGAAAGGATATTTCCCTGGGACGCGTTACAAAAATCAATTGAATGGAAAAAAGTTGCTAAAAGGAATGATGTCATGCGAGAAAAGTTTCTATCCAAGGGATTTGAGACAAAAACAACCTGCCTCTAAGAGAGAAGTGGATGAGATCTCATTTCCTACGGGTCTCCTGGCACCAGGAACTGTATCAGGAATGTTGCATGGGTCTTCTATTCAATACTTTCAGCCGCCCTGTGAGGGGATCCCCTTGCTTAAGTAAGAGCAGACTCAGAGCTTCTGAAACCCGCCCTGGTTACACAGATGCATGCGGGAGGGATTCAAACTAAATTTTTTCATCTCAAATACTCACCGAATCATGTACTTTTAACTGGAAAAAGACCACGTGCACTTGTAATGCCTGATTACAACGAACACATGATGAGCAGTGACAGCTTAATCACCCATTTGACCTTGAAGGAAAAGACGGCCACTCCGACTGAAAACAGCAAAACCGACCTCCAGTGTCAGGATGTGGAAACAGGTTGTGAGAAAGGAGGTTTCAGGTTTGCAGACATTTAAACTAGTCACCTGGGAATACCCATTCATTCCTCCTGTGCCAAAGACTCATATCCACAATTAAAAGGCTTTGCATTTAGTTTAGAAGTAGTAACACTTGATTATTTAAATTGTATTGACAAGTCCAGAAACCGGCTTTAATACAATTTTGCTTTCATTTCACTGAGTAGCTCCATTCAGAGGCACGCCGCTCTTTCTGGAGCATTCAATGCGTTTATATTAAAGTAAAGAAAAAAGGTTGAAAGAACGAGCACTTGTGTAGGTGCTGCCCCAAAGGAGACAGAGCTTGCTGGTGTTGTGTCATACAGAGCTGAGCTGACAGGTGTACGGATTTCCCCGATTGTTTTCCTCTGATCTTCGACCACTTCCTCTTCTCCAATAACTTTTCCAACCAAGGTGAAAGGGGGAGAAGAGATGGACGGAACACAATGGATGCTCAGCCTTTCTTGCCACCAAGGGATAGATTTATTAGTCTAATACTGTGGATCAAGTGGGTGGTTGGATTTTATTCAGAGATTATCCTCAGAATTAAGGTCTCTGTGCTGTTGGCAACAGGAGGAATTAGTGGCACGGTCATCCTTTCATTCATTCATTGAAGAAGCATTTCTAGAACACCTGCACAAGGGGCTGGGCACTCAGACGTGTAAAATTGTGGACACACAGTCTTGGCCCAAAGGGACTCCTACTCAGGGGAAGAGAGAGGGGAAGAGAGAGGGAGAGAGAGAGAGGTATAAGGAAGCCCAGAGCAGCGGCAGGTGACGGATCCAGAGAGCAGAGAAGACCGTGGGGTGGAGGGCACTTCCGTCCATTTCTGAAACGCTTCACACCTTGGGAAGGATGTGCCAGACATTCTCTCTCTACGGTTCAGCCAAAGAAGAAATGGAAACAAAGGCGTTTGTGTCCTGTTCAGGTGCACCCTGGCTGTTTGGTGGTGGCTCCAGCGCTGGTGCAGAGGTCAGGGCGGCGCGAGGCGTGATTGCAGACAGCGAGGCTCGGCTGTGCGGCCAGATGGGGGCCCTGGGGACTTGTTAGTGGATCCAATGGATCCTAAGTCAGGGGGCTGTGAGGGTGATGGCGAAGGGCCGTGGGTACACAGAACATATACACAGTTCATTGTCATCGTCAAAACTAGCAAGTGCTTGATACACACACAGCCAGCTTTGCTTTGAAAGGCACAGCTCTCTAGCTGAGCATCACAAATGAGAGACACAAAGGCACCTCCCACTGAGTATCAAAGGAGGCAAACAGGAAGCAAAGGACAGGAGCTAAGGGAAGGGGACCCTCTGCAGCTGGTGTGGCCTGGGAAGTTGGTGGCGGGGTCAGTATATAAGCTACAGTTTGAAGTGAAGGGTCAGGACTTGGTCTTCTGCTCTGGAAGGTGGAGCTCATAGCAGGGTGCCAGACACCTCGTTGACACTTCCCAGCTGTTGCGTGAGTCAGTGAATGAATGAATGAATGAATGAAGTATGGGCTTTGCCTCCAATGCTCCATCACTGGCTCCCGTGGAGCTGAGCCATGGGTGGGCTGAGAAGGTGATGGCCTGACCACGTGATGGATGCAGACATGGTTCGCCCCACACTTTACACAGGAGCACCTGTGACCTCTGTAGCATCTAACTGGAGACGTTAACAGGTAACTAAACAAAACCTATTATGAGAGTGGAAAGAGATGGGTTGGCTTTATTTCTGGCTCTGCCGACTCCCTGCAAAATGAAATGCTAATGCCCTGCTCACCACAGGGCGTCTGAGGAGCAAATAAGGGTTGTCCCCACGTGCTGGCAGTCGGCTTTGTCACCTAGAGTGGCGGCTTGCATCTGATCGACTCAGTGCTTATTTGTCAAAAATGTCCATTGAGACTATTTACATACAGATAACAACAGTGACACCAAAACAACACAAAACTTCTGCAAATATATGGTATTTTATTTCCACTAAGGACAGTGGATGCTTGGAGTGCATGTCGATGGGAATTATGCACGTAAGAAAGAAAATGGGTGGTGAAAATAAAAAAATCAAGCAAACAAACACCAGTTAACTAGAAACAAGACAAAATAAAGAATATAAACCAACAAGTATATCTGAAGGTAAGCATAGGAATTTTAACTGGATAGAACGTATGCCAAATTCAAGTGGCGTCCAGCATCTAGGCTGATGCTTGCTCATGGATGAGGTATTCTAGGCACAGAATCCATTTAATCAGAAAGAACGTAACAAGTTAAATAATGCACTCATTCCAGAGGGCCATGAGGAGATAGTGGTTCAATGGCCAGCTGGGCACAGTCTTCCTGATTCAGAAGAACTGGACCCATCTCAGGATTTACAGCCATTCCTGAAAATGGCAGTAACAATTGGGACCTCTGGGTTCTTTGTCATTTGTCAAAAACACTGTGAATTCAACTCATTGAACCTGTTGGTCAATTCAATTCTGCCACTGGTCAGAGCGTTCACAGCTTTCGACAGGAAAGTGCTTCCCTAAAAGATTTGCAGAACTTCCTTCCTGTAAGATTGCAGCAGAACAGCAAGAATTTCGAGAGGAAACTGCTTTCTTGATCATAAAAATGCAGCATAAAGCCTAAGCTTGTCCTTCACTGAATTTACTGGAAAATTATGTTGCGGAAACTAAACATGACTGACTTTTCCTAATGCTATGTTTTAAATTCTATTTTTAAACAAATTCAATGGGAAGACAAAAATTATTTTTCTGATTGAGAAATAAATATCCACCACAGGACGATGATAATGATCTACTATTGATCCCTATATACCTTATCTCTAATCTTTCAACAGTCTTAAAAGATTCTCATTATTCACATTTTGGAGATGAGAAAAACAAAGCTGAAAGGGTTTTAAGTAACCATCTCAAAGCCAGGAGTTAGCTATTCTTCTACTTGTGAGTTACATGTGAGAAGGTTCATTCTTCCCAGAACATGATAGGGTAAATGCCCAGTCTTTGCAAATATAATTTGTAGAATTCTCTTAAAAATATATATACGTTACTATGTATCTATATAAAATAGATGAGAACCTACTGTATAGCACAGAGAAGTCTACTCAGGGATCTGTGGTGTCCTAAATGGGAAGGAAATCTAAAAAAGAGTGGATATATGTATACATATAACTGATTCACTTTGCTGTACAGCAGAAACTAACACAACATTGTAAAGCAACTATAAAAAAAATTAAATTAAAAAACAAAAACAAAACTCTTAGTTTAGGCTACTGTTAAAAATTTCCAAGGAAAGTCACAATGTAAAGAAAGGGCTCCAGCCCTTGGACGACTTTCCCATGTTCTTGTCCAGTTTCCTGATTTCCAGGTGCCACTCTGGCTGGTCACTCGAATACAAGCATCCTTAAAAGGCAACGTTCCTTGTTACCTAAGTGCAGGAAGCACAGTGGGTGGGTCACGATTGATTAAGGATGAACAAGAAGCTGCTGGTGAGTCTTCCTCTCTCAAACCCCATAGACATTTCTGACCAAAATGGGACTGAACCTGTTCTCCTGGTTCCCTCCTCCTGATACATGCGAAGTGTGAATGCTGCATCACTGACTGGAGAAACCCAGGAGGTAGGTGGCATGTCCCCTGGGGCATCCTCACGTGCTGCTGTTCACTCAGCAAAGGCTCCCGTTCTTGGTCTTACTGGGCCTCATTCAGGTTGCAGGGCTACTGCTGGGGGCAACCTCACCAGTGCTGGACTCTTGGTGGTCTCAGCTCCTGCCGTCTCCTCCCCATCTTCTGGTGGGGCTTGACGACAGATAGATATTCAAAATCGCATCGTTATGGTTCAAAATTTTCAGTCCGTAGCGAACATTGATGTTCTCTTTAACTTACTTTAACTAAATGATTTATATGTCCGAATGTTGCCCAAAGGCAATTTTACCATGAAGAGTTAAATTTTTACAGTTCCACACACACACACACACACACACACACACACACACACACACACACAGAGACATATGTCTCTTGGTGAGTCAGCACAGCTTTTGAGCTTGTGAGTAAATGACCTATTTTAGGGAAGATGGTAAATTGTATGAGTGAACACGGGGGTGACAGAGAAGATTTTTTCGAATTCCTGTTGAAAGGGAAGACAGGGCACGCGCCATTTACTGCCCTTTTACCTACCCCACAGTGCCACCACTCTCCCATCTCCTCAGCCACGCAAACGGAAAAATGACACCCAAGCAATGCCGCCTGCTTTTACAGTGAGTTAATTGATAAAGCCCGTGCTTGTCATCACCTATCTTGCACATCTGGAAGGAAGTCTTGCACAACCACAGTGAAATGTAGTAATGTGAAACTTAAGAAATCGAGGAGAACAGAACTCTGATTAGTCAATACATGCAAGTCACCGGTACATGTGCTTGGGAATCAAGCAAGTACACAGCTTCGGAAAATGCTAATTTCTCTCGCCTGGCGAACATTTTCCACTATCTAAGTAGCTAAGCCTTTTAAAAAGTTAATAATTATTTGTTCGTGGCAGCTTTGGATTGGGGGCTCTGAATTTAAGGAACAGTTCTAGATCATATGATACCTTTTTTTTTTCTCTTTTAGCACGATTATGTAAAGGGAAGTCAGTGCAAGGCTTAGCAACACGAGTTTGAAGAGACTCACAGTGACAAGGGGCATTCTAGTTATATCTGTCTTTTACTGAAAATTCTGCAGTGACTGCTCAGCCCAGCATGACTCCTATCAGGACATGTGGTACCCAGATTCCTTCTTGTCTTTGTCTCTTTCCATTCACAGACGTTTAGAGAATTCTCATTAAAATTACTTAGGGTGAAACAGAGAGACTGTGTTATAAACTAAATCTAGTTAAACACACTTTGTTGTATTGCCTCATTTGTGTGATGCATGGACCTAATTTTCCTCTCTTTGTGTCTTAACTACGTACATTAGGTGATGCTTGCCAATTAATGCAGGATGTCACATCCCCAGTTGCTTTCTCGAGCTTCTTAAACATTAGAAATAAATACATGCCACCTGTCTCATATCTTGAAAGCAATTCAAAATGGTTACTTTTGTTTGCTTAGGCTTACAGCACAGTTTATAGCTTTAGTGCTTCTGAATTATAAGAAGGTTCTGTCTCCATTTCATAAATGTAACTTCATTTCAAGGTGAATCCAACAGAAAGGGCAGAAGGCTCTCATGGGAACTTGCGTGAGACAGAAAGCAGTGCTGGCTGGTGAGTAAAGCCTTGGTCTTTGGCATTTGAGAGACGTGGCCTCAAATATTTAGCCTGATGCTTCCTGCTGAGCCATCTAGAGAAAGCTGCTCAGTATTCCTCACCTGTGAAATGGGGATAATGCCCGCCGTGTGGAGTACACTGGGAAATATACATAAACACACACACAGACACAGATATATAACATACTGCCTCCCAGGTTTGTAGTCAAGGCACAAGAAGTAGTAGATATCATCATTTTCATTATCGCCCAGTTTGGGCAGGGGAATAATTCAGGTTGAGAAGGAGGGTTGTTAAAAATATAGCTCATTGGGGCTTCCCTGGTGGAGCAGTGGTTGAGAATCTGCCTGCTAATGCAAGGGACACGGGTTCGAGCCCTGGTCTGGGAAGATCCCACATGCCGCAGAGCAACTGGGCCCGTGAGCCACAACTACTGAGCCTGCGCATCTGGAGCCTGTGCTCCGCAACAAGAGAGGCCGCGATAGTGAGAGGCCCGCGCACCGCAATGAAGAGTGGGCCCCGCTTGCCACAACTAGAGAAAGCCCTCGCACAGAAACGAAGACCCAACACAGCCAAAAATAAATTAAAAAAAAAAAAATATAGCTCATGGTGGCCTAAGGTTAAAAACTAAGAAGGGAGTTACATATGAAAGATATGTTCTATCTTCGGAGCAATTAAAATATAAAAGTAAACAACCTCCCATCGACTCCACCGCCCTCTGAGCACACAGGTCAGCTGGGAACGTGTGCAGTATGATTGATGAGTTGGGAGAGCTTGAGACTGGATCTGCAATGGCTACAATGGCAGTTTTCAAAGAGGTTTTTTTTTGTTTTTTGTTTTAATTAAAAAAATGGTATGCTATGAAGCACCAAATGCTTGAAAAACTTAACTATAATTAAAGGGGCAATTTGAGAATGTCCCTCTTTCCATTCTAAGTCAGAGCAATTTTCTCAACAATGCTGTCTACTGTAGCACAAGAGAAAGCTTTCTAGATCTGAGCTGAGCATTTCGAGGAGGGTGGACATGTAATTTGAAGTCCACCCTATACTCACAGACCACAGAATTGCAGTGCTCTATAAAATGCTCGATACACATGACCTAACCCAAAATATTTTAGCAATAAGAAAACTGAGGTCCAGCGTAGCTCAGCAAATTGTCCGAAAGCACACGGCGAGCTCGACTGAAAACGTATCCTTTCGTTTAGCTAGGTTTCAAAAATTTTGTTAAGCAGACTGAAATTTTTTGTCCTTCTATAATTATCCTTGGTTTACAGCTGATTCCTTGCATGGCAGTTCTCCTAGCAGCCTTATTTGAACATAACCGAGCTGTTCGGCATAGTCTTCACATGACAAAGTGGTCAAGTCTTACTAGTAGCCGAGAATGCATTATCAAGCCTTTATTTAGTGCTACAGTCAGGGCAATCCAACTATTAGTCATCCTGACATGTGCTTTGAACACAACACACCCATGAGTCCTGGCAAAAATTGCATCTGCTTCCTGCACCCTCCCACATCACAACTCCGTTGAAATGGCTGATATTTTTACCACAGTTCTAGAGAGAAAATTACTTAACATTTCTAATCTGGGGACGCACTTCAACTTCCCCTCCCCAATTATCAAATTAAAAGCAGCTCGTGTAAACTCTGCCCATGCAGCAAAATGAAGATCCGCTAAGAACAAGAGGCAGTGAGCCCTTCCAGCAACCAGAGAACTTCCTTAAACTAAGAACAAGGTTAAGAAGCTCATTGTCTCAGAAATTTCCATCATCCTATAGCCCCTTCTAGAAGGCACACACTGATTTAACCATCACTACTGAGGAGCTTAATGTGAACTCAACACAACCTTGTTTGCCACTCGCCACTCAGTAGAACTAAGATCTAGTGCTGCTCACGGGAAATGTTTCTAGAGAACCGAAAGCTATTTTGTTTTCAAACAAACTCTGCGTTTCAATGCATCCCATTTACCTCAAGAAAAAAAAAAAAAATCTGGTGATCATGTAAACAATCTTTTACCTTCTGCCCTATTTTGCTGGGCTGACCAGCGAAGGTGGTGGGAGGGGGTAGGTAAGAAGAGTGGACTGAAGGCCAGGGGGATGGCTTTAGGGCTTGCTGTCCCAACTGTGTCCTTTTCACCCTCTTGGGTGACATCTCAGCCAGGTGTGCGGGCCAGGTCAGAGGCGGCTGCCCAGCTCTGACCGCCTCCGTGGAACAGGGCTGCAGGAGCCTGCGGAAGTGAAAGGGAGGTGTTTGTTTCACATTCTGCGGATGCCTCTGCAATTTATTCTCCTGGCTGGAGTGACAGGAAGATAAAACACAGCAAGTGTTTCCTCCTGTGCCCCAAGGCCTGGTGGCCAGTCTCTGGAGGAGAATTCAGTGCCCATCAGGGGAGCAACCCCAGGCTCCTATTTCCACCTTTGCTGCCAGGAAGGGCAGTGAGTGGGGGGGAGACAAGTGGTTCACTGGGTAGCACAAGGAAGATTTCCCAAGGAGGAGCCGGGTGAGTAATCTGGCAGGAATTTGTTTCAACACTCCGCCACCCACCCCCCACACACGAAAACAACCAGACTCAAGATGCTGATAAGAATTCTTTTATGTTATTCCAATAAAAAATACATTCATACAGAAATATAACAATCTTGCAAAAAACAATTTCAAATAAAATCTTGTAAAACAAAATTTTACAAAAATCTTACAAAGATTTTAGATAACAGGGTGCTTCAAAAAAAAAAAGAAATTTCACTAATAGAAATTTTTTTTTTAATGTCAAGCAAAAAGTTTCTGCTTGATTGAGGCTCAGTTATCACCTGAACAGAATGTAATTCTTTATGTACTTGCTTATTATGAAAATTACAGGCATTGACATATGTGGCACCCAGCCCCACCCAATCAAACCACTCCATGGTGTTTCATAAGTGAGACAAGCCAGTGCAAGTTTTTTTTTTGTCTTTTGTTTACCTTCTTGCTGAATGGAATTGTTATGGCTAAGCACACAGCAGGGCCAAAAAAGGAGTTTTCCAAAATCCAGCAAATCAAGTGCCTGGATTTGGAATTGCCAAAAGAAAAGTGCATTTCCCCCCTCAGCAATATGAAATGAGTTCTTTAGGTAAGTGTATCCATCAGCCCAGATTGAAAAAAACAAAAAAAACCAGTTATGTGAGCTTTCACCATTGCTCATCTCTAGGAAGATCCAAACAAAATACCAGCCCAGCCAGACTCATATGTGTGTATATATATATATATATATATAAATATATATAAAGGAAAGATCCACACCCATGAGCCAGCAGCTGGATGGAGGATCAGCTGTCCATGCTGCGGTGTGCCAATTCAGGGAAATTACTCGTTGGAAAACTGGAAGAATCTATGTGCTGGAAAAAAATAGCTTCATCTGCATAAAAAGTGCTCTAAAAAAGAATCCCTGTGATTAGCTTACTCTTAGGCTCGATCTTCAATAAAGCTGACATTCAAAATCAAAACCTTAGTGTGTCTGAGACCAACGAGCGGGCTAGTATTCCGTTCATGCCAGTTTTGAATGGCGAAGGTACCCTATCCCAGACCTGCCGATTATGATGAGCGAGTTGGCAATCTGGAAGAGATTTGATGCCAAGAGCCTGTGGCAAATTGTTAAATTAAAGGGAAAGCCTTTATAAAAGTTAGAGTTCTCATGTTTACCTCCTTTGTGGCCATTTTGAAATATGTCTTCACAGGCTGTGGAATTTTCTAGCTAGACATTCTAATTTCTCCTTAAAAAAATATGTATATATTATCTATATATATGTATATATATATATACACACACATACACACATACACATACTATACACACAAATATACATACACAAGAATTTCGCCCACTTTAAAAAAAAAGGTAATATACTTTCTGTGTTACCAACAGATAGCTAGATAGATACGCAAGAAACTTGTGCCTTTTAAGCAAATACATTGTTTTTTATACTTCTGTATCTTTAATACGTGTGAAAATATTACATATTAAACACAGCCGGTGTATGATCTGTACAACTGTTGTGCAAAGTCTATACGGAAGTCTCACGGTGGCAGAAATGGTCTGATTTTCCAATTATCACGTGTTTTCCACTTTAACACTGACAGTCAAGTTGTCTAAACTACTGAGTAAATACTGACTTGTTTGGGGGGTTTTCATCTATTTGACTTTGTGAAGGAGGACCTTAAAGAGATTTTTTTTCTGTATTATATATTGATACAGTACAAAGCCAGGTGAAAAAAGAGCCTTAATAAAGCATGCATCACCCATACCCCTGTACGAGACCCCTACATAAGGGGCCACTTGCGTAAGGCACCATTGTTAAGATCTACAGTGCATTAACAGCTAGAAAACCAGAAATTAGTCCTCAAGGCATAAATAAGAGAAACTTAGCTGCATGAGAAAACAGTTTCTAAGCTTTAGTGGTTTTATCCACCCAACCGAGAAAAATTTTAGGTTCTGAGTCTAATGAGACATTAGACCAGCAATTCCCAGCCCTAGTGTCCTGGACACCCAACTCGTGTCCAACATCTTTCAAGGGCATCACGAGATTCTCCAAAAAGGTAATTCAAATTCGAACCATTCACAAAATAGTCCTATGCTGCACAATGCCTCTCTGGAAGGGGAGTGTTATGAAATCGAAGGGGGGAAGGATTGTGTATTGCCAGGCCCAGATGGCTAGGGGGTCACCGAATTCAACCAATCGTATCTTAGCTGCTCAGTGAACTGGAATCAAAACTGTAGTCCTGATTTAAAAATGGAAAAGCAGATAATTCCCCAGACCATGCATTACTTTTGTCTTAGAAGGAAAAGTTATCAATGTATTATATTTGTAGATACACAGCTTATACAATGGGTAACAAATGAACTCTGTCTCAGAGAGTAGCAGAAGCTACTCACTTCACACAGCTGAACCAGACACCGAAAGTTCTCGCCACACGCTACAGGGAAAGGGGCTCCCCTCCCTACACCCACTCGCCACTCCCGGGTCCTGACCGCCCACGCCTGCCCTCCACATTTCCCTTCTTTTTTTCTTTTCTTTTCTTTTTTTTCCACTAAGGCGCAGACTCTACCTACACCCCCCCCCACCCCGCCCCGGGAAATGATTGGTGGCCATCTCATCTCATGGAACACGCCTCACACACAAAACATTCAAACTATGTTTTTTTCTGTCTCTTGCAGCCTCGCAAGGGAAAGGACTCTGTCTCGTCACACAGTCCGTAGGAGACCCTCCACATACAGCCCACCCACCACTAACATTCTCAGTGCACATGCTCACGGCAAAGGCTTAGGGACCACTCAGAGGATAGGTACCAGTGGCGAGGCCAGGGCCACCCAAACACCACACACCCTGGGTGCTCTGCCGCTTCGGACATGACTTTTTTCGCCCTCGAAAGACCTTCCCAGTAGGTCCTGGAGGCGACCGGGTAGGGTGCAAAATGGCTTTGGCTGGAACACGCACCCTCCTTCCACGGCCGTCTCAGCCTGGAAGCCTTTTTAGCCCGCAGGAGTCGACGCTCTGCCCCTTCAGAGGTGCCTCTTCATGTGCAGGGCCAGGTGGTCGGACCTGGAGAAACACCTGCAGAGAGAATCGGGGTCCCAGACGTTAGGTCTCCAGCCCCGTCAGTTACAGACCTCTTGCCCGTGCTCCCCCCAGCTAAAGAAGCCCTCTCCATGGGGGGTGGGAGTCATCATGCTGAGTCAGCCCCATCCACATTCAGGGCAGGAGTATACATCAAGGAGGTTGCCAATCAGCTCTTGGGAATGTCACCTGACTTTACTGCCCAGCCTTCAAATTTGAAAACTGTTAAAGGGCCAATCTTCAGAAAGTATGAATGAAATCATTCTATTCTCATGCACTCAGTACACGGTGCTTCCTAACCTGGACGAGTGGCATATTAGAGCCTTTTTAAAAAGTCCTGGGCTGAAAAGAGAGATGCCAGTGCAGGCCAGGAAGACGGCTGCCTTGCTGCAGGGTGACTGCATGCCTACTTCGCTCCGGGGATGGCACTGCCGCGCCCCTGCTGTTCATGCACGTACCTGTCACAGTGAGAACATTTAAAAGGCTTGGCACCAGTGTGCTTTCTGAAGTGTCTCGTTAACTCATCGCTTCTTGCAAAACGCCACTCACAACCTTCCCATGAGCATCTGTAAGGCTTTTCTCCTGGGAAGAGAGCACACGACAGGCACGCCATGATTTCACTGAACAGTGAGGGAAGGGCCCTGCTACCCCAACACGGGGCGGGAAAGTCCACTCAGGAGCAGGCCCAGAGGCCACTGCCCTCAGGAATTCAGAATACACCTCAGTTAGCGCTGGGAGCCGGCCCTCCCAAGTTAACAGGCAGGAGCTCTTTCTTGACCTAGCCTTGGGCCTCCAATGCTGGGGAAGAGACCCAGGCTTGGCAGGGCCCACATGACCGTAATCAGAGTGAACGTGTAAGCAGGACAATTACTCAGACTGGAGAAATACTTCCGAGGTGATGTGTCAGCCCACTGGACCCACGGCCTTGGCCAGGGCTGGGTTTTATTGCTTTCTCCATGGAAACGGTTTCTCTCAAGCACTTATTTTGTTCCTTACTCACTTCCCTGTGGAATGAGGCTTTGTAGTTTCCTCCGGGAAACTATATTTCTTCAAAACTGAGGTCATGAGTTTCTGGGAAACACCATGCCAAGGTCTTCAAAACACTTTCTAAATGACAAGCGAAAGACCCAATCAACTTTATCCCTTGGTCGGATTACAAATATGATTTCACTAAAAGTGCTACCTGAGAAAATAAAAAACAACTGCCACAGTCGGTCCTGAGTGTGCTATTGGGACAGTCAGGAGCCTGGTTCCAGGGTACCCGGGTCCTGATCCTGGCTCCTGTTTCAGGATCCTGATCTCCTCTCATTATTGGTAACACGAGAATTTGCATGACTTGATCTCTAAGACCCCTTCCAGCTCCAAAAGTTCTGTGATGCTTCACCAGTTATCCTAGACAGTCACGGTAACTATAAATGGAACTATTCTCTAGACTGTGATATTTCATTAAGAAGTTATTATTTTTTAAAGTTGGCATCAGAAAACAAAGGCAGCATGATACACAGAGAAATTCTCACTAAGTACCTGCTGATGATACTGCTTCGTACAGAGTCGATGGGTCTAGCTCAGACCCCACGTGGTGTCCGGCACCCACCTGCGCCACACCGCCCGGCCACCTTCTCCCAACCCTCGAGCTTCATTTCCAAAAATCAGAGGCAACTCCGAGTAACACTGTACATGGACACTGCAGACTGCACAGTGGGCCTTGATAACGCAGGTGGCTAGAGTGGATGGGGTACTCGGTGTAGACAGAGAATGTGATTTACCTCTTGTTTGTTTAATCTGAAAGCGATAACCATTCATCGGGCACACATGTCCAGTCTTTCAGCGCCTACTCTGTCCTCCCCAGAGACCCAACTCTTTTGAGGGAAGGAAGGAGGTGAGGACGTGTCTGCTCTGACAGCCTCCTGCGGATCCCCGGCCCCCTCCCAGGGCTGGTGCAATTAATTCAGCGGCGCCCGGGTCGCAGGAGGGACTGACCTGTGTGGGTGCGCTGATGTGCTTTCAAGTGGGAGCTTTTGGTGTAAACTTTTCTGCAGCCGTTAAAGTGGCACCGATGCACCCTCCTGCGGCCGTCTGGGGAGGCGTCTCCGCTGCCCTTGTCGCCGGGCTTCCCCGCAGTCCCACTGCGCGCCTTCCCGGGAGGGTGCAGCTCACCCGGCATGCAGCCCCACAGGTGGGACGGCTCCCTGCTCAGTTCTGGGGAGGAAGGGGGTGTGGAGGTGACGGAGGAGCTCAGGTTCCCCGAATTGACTAAAACTTCGCCGATGGGGTCAGAGGTAAACTTGGTGGTGGGAGAGAGCTCCTCGGAGCTGTCGGAGGATTCGCTGCTCACGTCCGAGTTCAGGCTGTTGGTCTCCAGGTTGTAGCCAAAGCCGGGGCTGTTGAGTGCATCCTCAGGGGGACTGGAGGACATCTTCAGGTCCGAGTCCTCCTTTTTCTCCCGAGCCAGGATGATTTTGGTCCACAGATCTTCCTGGCTGTCAAATTTGATTTCGGAGGCTGACACATAGCAGGGTTCGCTCTGGAGGTAACGTTCCAACTCCAGGCAGGTCTGTGCGAAAGGAACCACAAGGAGGCATGTGATTGTGACGACTACCGAAAACGGAACCGAAAGCGCATTTCCAAAAACATGCAGGAGTCAAGGGCAAATACACTGTGGCCTTGTCACTACAAGAATCCATGTCTTTATTAGAGTAAGAGGAAAGCTGCTTCTAGGAATGGGTACACATTCAGAAGAAAAACCAGAGGTGAAACCTCTCCCCGCTTCCCCAAGTTGGACCAATGGCCACAAATGGCTGATGGTCACTGAGCCAGTTTTTGTTATAGTTACAGTGTTGACGTTTCTAATAAGTTTCTGTAAGCCACACAAAGAATACCAGCCTCAGACCTGCCCCCACCGGACAGGTTTAACCATATTATCTGACAGTGGAGAACCCTGTGCATCAAGGAAACCCAGGCATCCGCCTTCCAGAGGCACAGACAGAGGGCTTGCTGCTCTCAACACAGTGTGCTCTGACATGGCATGTGTCTCCCTCTGGAGAACCGCTGACAGCACAGGCCACACTCAGTGAGCGGACGCAGCCAGCTGATGGTCTAGGGTCAGGAAGGAGCTGCAGAGAAACCACCCGTTTCCTGCGGAGCCCAGACCTAATAGGCTTTCAAAGAATGCCATTCCCAAGTACAGGGCCATGCGCACACACAACTTAAATGACTTCCACAGTGGTCAGAGGAAAACAACAACAGGAGTGGAGAAACCATTCCAGAATGGCCATCTGCTATTGTAAAGGATGCAGGAGGGGAAATTCCTCCGCAGCCCTGCTGGGAGTCCCACAATGGACAAGAACTTTATCTACTGGCCAAGAGTACAACTGTATGAGTCATCACTCTATTTCTTTCACACAATGCCAAAGGAGACTTCCTTTTGAAATTCTGACCAGCAGCCAAAAAAGGACCCGGTTCAAATATACATGCAGCGAGTCAGGGCCAGAGTGCCCCCCCCCAGCCCCACAACCAACCTTTCCAGAAGCTACAACTGCCGAGAGACCAGCATCCCCTCTCCCCACCATCTCAAACTTTCTAGCCACTGGAAAAGAAAAACGGTAGGAGACGTTTTAGGTTTAAATTATGTCTGCCCTTATCTTCACTAGGATCAACTGCCTGCATGTCCATATAAGGCTGTCTATACTACTGCAATTCCACAGTTTTAGATTTCTACAGCAAACTCTGCTCTTTTTAGCAAATCATTTTCAGGACTAGCAAAGCCCACCCAAAGGGCTCCCGCTTGGTTATTTAGCAGTGTGCCTGCTATCAGAATAGACCATTCCCCCTCCCCCTCCTCACCTAGCAAGCAGGAGCAAGCAGAGGGGGAAAAAACAATCATTGTTTTCTCGTTACCCCTAAAATTAGACGTCTGGGTTACAAAGCACACTAGAGTGTTCTGTGGAGAGACAGCAAGATATTCTACGGATGTTCCAAAGAAAAAGGAAAGCACGTTTATTGAGATCTTGTTAAACTTTAATAATCTGGCTAATTTAAATTCTCCATTATGCTGACGAGCACTGGGGACCAGAAGGAAGCTCTCAGGGTGAGTTTAAAAGCCTCTGAAGGCGACCAAGAGCTCAGCCTGGCTTGTGGCCCAAATCCCAAATGCCCAAGGAAACTACTTAGATCAATTTCAATCACGTCCTAGGAAGCAGCTTCTTTAGGAGGAAAAGCCTGGAGGGGAGAGGGAGGCAGGAAAGGGCTGGGAACAATTAAGCAGGCATGTGAAGGTTGTAACACTTTGCATTTCATCTCCCCTAAAAGCCTTCTAGGCTTTGAAACCCACAATATATATTTGATCTGCTAATACACTTTGTGACAAAAAGCAAACAGCCTAGCAGGGCAGAGAAAACCCCAAACCCTCCTTCTATCTTTAAAGATAATGGGACAAGTGTCAGAATCCCTCCCTTCAGGTAATCCTAACGCATTGGAAGGGGGAAAAATTGTTTCTTAAATGTCCAATGCCAAAAATTCCAGTTCCACTAAAAATGCTGGAAACAGAGACTCTTCTTCCCAAACTCTGACTTGAAGCAATTCGGACGGGCTCATTGTCATATGACTGATAAGTCACTGGTTGTGCAAACATTGGTTTTTTTTTTTTTTTCTTTTTTCTGGTCAACAAAAGAAGCAGGTAAGAAAAACAAGGCAGATCGAGGCAAATCTTAAGGATTCCCAAGAAGGTAAAGAATCTGAAAATAGCCTGGTAGAGAAAAGGAGCTGGTGGATGTTTCGCTGGTGAAATCCTTAATTTAAAAAAAAAAAATCTCCACGTACAAACACCAAAAAGCAAAACAAAACCAAAATCCCTTAAAAAAAAAAAACACCCTTGGCAGTCCATGCAAGTTCATATGACCAGATCCAGCTGTGGAGTCTGGAGCTGGTACAAGCACCAAACTTCTGCCAAGGGCTGGGGCCGGGATCAGGCCGCGGAGCTGGGTCTGCCCTCCGGAGAACGCAGTTCATAAGCCCCAGAAACGGCAAAAACACTCCAAGCGACGAAGCACTGCTGCGCCCCACTCAAATGACAACTCCGCTCCACGCTGTAAAAGGCCCCTTTAAAGTGCCTTCCACACCGGAGGCAGCAGAAGTACGTTTTAAGACTAATTATTTTAATTTTTAAAAAAATTTACCCGAACCATTAAAAAAAGAAGAAAAAGAAATGCACCTCCAACCACACACCGTCCTGTCGGTGAGTGCATGCACTCCCTCCTCGGCGCACCCGGGCACCTGGCCCATGAAAATTCCTATTTACCTGTTGCCAATATTCCTCCAGGGAGGGCAGCGCCGAGAAGTAACCAGTCTCGTGCACAATCTGGAGTTCCTGGAAGATGCTGCACATTGGGAGCACATCCATGTCGGGTTGGAAAAGACAGTCACTGCTGTTGTAAAAACAGGGAGGTGTGCGGTCTGGAGTCGGGAGCGCAGCAGCCGTGCCTGCAGCGCCGGGGAAGTTCATGCAAACTCAGTGGGCAGCAATTAGGCGCCGCGGGTTCGGATCCTACCGGAGCCCGGAGACTCGCTCGCGAGCCCACACAATATTTGCAAACACCGGACTGACTGCAAACGTAACCCCTGCAAAACTTCCCTATTCAAAGCTCCGCTGCCAGCCTCCCCTCCTCCCCGCCCAGCCCCCCCATCTCCCCACGTGACTCGCCCGCGCCCGCCCCGCGCACCGCCCAATCACGCCGCGCCCGGCCCGGGGGCTGCGCGACGATGATGTCAGCTCCGGCCAATCGCGAGCAGCGGCTTACAGCGGCCCCGCCTGGCGTGACCGAGCCTCTCCATCACAACCCTCGCCATTGGCTGAATTCGAACTTCGGCCAGCTCTGATTGGAAGCCGGTTTCGCAGGCTATTTTTAGCAGGGTATATAAGGCGCGGGCCGCCGCACGCCGGAGGAGTCGGTGCTGGGAGGTGTGCGGCCGAGTGCCTGAGTGCGCTGCTGCCGGGCAGAGGGAGCCGGGTGTTTCTTCCCGTCCCGTCCCCGGTCCCCGTACCCCTGTAGTCCCGGTCCCGGTCCCCGTCCTCGTCCCCACGACCCGGGCTGGTCGCCGCAAACCCCGGTCCTCGTCACTCAGGCCGGTCACGCGGGTCCAGTCCCCTGCCCCCCGGCCCAGCGGTTCAGTGTGCCGCTGCCTGGCTGAGGGGAGCCGGGCCGGGTCCCCTCTGTCCCCCGCTCCGACCCCGGGCCGGCCTGCCCTTCTCTGGTCCCATCCGTCCCTCCATCCCTCTGTGTTCCCCCTTCCGTCCCCCTGTATTCCCCGTTTTCCGTCCCCTTCTGTTCCCCCTCTGTCCCTCTCTGTTTCCCCTCCTTCCCACTCTGCTCTCCCTCCGTACCCGCTCCGTTCCCATCTGTCCCCCCTGTACCCCTCCATCCCCATCTGTCCCCCTCAATCCTCAGGTGGCACCTGTGACCCAGTGGTGGTGGACGGGTGGTGGACTGGGCAGCCCCACGGGTGTGGCGAGGAACAGGGAGGGGCCGGAGGTACTCCAGAATCACTGGGGTATGTTGTATGTGAATCTGAGGTCCCTCCTTCAGCCTCCCTCACAAGGACAGGGCACACACCTGGGGGACACGCCTCTGCCCCGCCCCACCCCCATGCCTGCCTAACCTGCAGGAAAAGGACCAGAATGGCCTGGAAGACCCAAGTTGGATCTGCTTGCTCCTGAGGGGGTTATTTGCACTCTTGATTCTATAGGAACACAGTTTTCTTTTAAAAAAGAGGGCGCTTTGGGAGGGGGAGTTTAAAAAAAGAGGGGGCCTATAACCATTCTCAGTAGGGTCCTCCATTCATACCAGCTGTGTACATTTTAGAAATGCAGTTTCCAGGGTCTGACCCCAAACCTACAGAATCATAAGCTAGAGGGTGGAGGCTGTCCCAGCCATTGAGTTTTGACCAAGCTCCCCAGGTTAATCTCTTGCCACTAAAGTTTGGGAACTGGGCATCTAGAAAATGTCCTTTTACTTGTCACCTACCATACATCAGCCTTCATTCCAAGAAGATGCAGAGACCCTCACGAAGATTAACAGCTAGACTTTCCCCTAGTTGAATGTGAAAACAGTTTAAATGAGGTTGAAGCTGACATTCAATGCGGGTTTTTTTTTCATATAAATTATCTCCTGAAATACACCATAACGTTCATTTTCAAGCAAAATGCCAAGACCACAAAGAATGTGCTTTTAAAATTTGAATTGGAAAACTGAATTATAGCTACTACCTCCATTTTTATTTCAAAATAGAGTTTAATGAAACATCCTTTTAAATAAAGTTTTTAAAAACTGAAGTATGTAAAATGAAGTTTTGAGAGGATTTTGTATGTTAGATTTTAGCAGACTTGAGTATACCAGGACTATGACCCTATAACATTCTAGGCAGAGACCTTTGTCAATCGAAAGTTAGGGGAAGTTATTATCTTATTGTACCTGTTGTATTAAAGAGGCTGTGAAGATGATTCATAATGAATTGATTAAAATGATCATTAGCCTGTGTTCAGTCTTATTTTACCCCAGAAACAGAGAGCGTGACTGGCCCTCCATGGGGAAGACATGGGCCTTGAGTCTAATTTCCGGGAATGGGAATGGCTTGCCTTGAACCATCTTCAGGTTGAGCCCACCCCCTGGTGACCAGCAGCTGGTTGTATTTGGGATATGGTTTGAGAGTGTGCTTATATCAGGGACGGGGTTTTCTCAGTAATTGGCAGCAGTGATCAAAGGAAGCAAGAATCCAGTGACTATGTGAGGGAAGGTCAGCATCCTGGACCATATGGAGGAGAGTTAGGTGAAGGGAAGAATATATTGCCCAAGGGAAGGCACGTGATGGCTCTCTGTGCAGTGTATGTGGGCGTCATGGTTACAATATTCTTATTTACCTTTTGGACGATTAATTATTCTTTTGCTTTCCTGTTAGTAATATTTTATTTTATTTTTTATTGAAGTATAGCTGATTTATAATATTGTATAAGTTTCAGGTGTACTACGTAGTGATTCACAATTATTAAAGATTATACTCCTTTTCTAGTTATTATCAAATATTGACTATATTCCCTGTGTTGTACACTACTGTATCCTTGTAGCTTATTTTTTATACATAATAGTTTGTACTACCCCTATCTTGCCCCTCCCTCTATCCCTCTCCCCACTGGTAACCTCTAGTTTGTTCTCTTTATCTGTTAGTCTGTTTCTGTTTGTTATATTTATTTGTTTTATTTCTTTAGATTCCATATATAAGTGATAACATATAGTATTTGTTTTTCTCTGTCTGACTTATTTCACTAAGCATAATACACTCCAGGTCCATCCATGTTGTTGGCAAATTTTCATTCTTTTTTATGGCTGAGTAGTATTCCACTGTGTGTGTGTGTGTGTGTGTGTGTGTGTGTGTGTGTGTGTATACATATATATATATATATATATACATATATACCACATCTTCTTAATCCATTCATCTGTTGATGGACACTTAGGTTATTTCCATACCTTGGCTATTGTAAATAATGCTGCTATGAATGTTGGGGTGCATGTATCTTTTCAAATTAGTGTTTTCATTTTCTTTAGATATATACCCAGGAGTGGTATTGCTGGATCATATGGTAGTTCTATTTTTTGTTTCTTGACGAAATTCCATTTTGTTTTCCATAGTGGCTGCACCAATTTACATTCCCACTGACAGTGTAAGAGGGTTCCCTTTTCTCCACATCCTCACCATTTATTGTTTGTGGATTTTTAAAAATTGAAGTATAGTTAATTTACAATGTTGTGTTAGTTTCAGGTGTACAGCACAGTGATTCAATTATATGTGTGTGTGTGTGTGTGTTTGTGTATGTGCGTGTGTTCTTTTTCAGATTCTTTTTCCTTATGGGTTATTACAAAGTATTCCGTATAGTTTCGTGTGCTATACAGCAGGTCCTTGTTGGTTATCTGTTTTATATATAGTAGTGCTTGTGGACTTTTTAATGATGCCTATTCTGACCAGTGTGAGGTGATCTCTGATTGAGGTTTTGATTTTCATTTCCTGATGATTAGTGATCATCAGGTAATCTCTTCATGGTAATTCTTTATTGTTTTAATGCATTTCTTTATCTACTTTCCTATAGAATGTAAATTTGTCCTTGTCTTGTACATGTACTTCCCTGTTCTTAGAAGATTGTTTAGTTTATTTTTAAAATAGTGAACCTGATTGGACACAATACCGATACACTCAAAATGGTTACTTTAAAAAAAAATAATAAAAAAAATAGCTTCCGCACCCATTAGCCATTCAGCACATACTCTTTAGGCCCTGTGACTGGTCAGGTGTTTGGGATTCACACCATTCACAAAGCAGGCAAAACTCCCTGTGACGGAGGAGGTAGGCAATACATAGGGAGGTCAATGTCTTAAAACAACCGTGTTACCACTCCCGGTGCACGTTACTATTTGGTGGGGAAATAATGTCAGCTTCTTACATGAAAAAGAGTATGCATGGGATCTAAGCAATACTAGTCACATCTGATTTTTTAAAAAATCAACAAAGAAAAATCATAGAAGGTAAAAGTCATTCAGAGGGTGGAAGTGTGACACAGTATGAAAGATGGACTGTAGACTCTAGTTAACCACGCTAGGTGTGTAACCTTGGTCACGTCTTTTAAATGGAGATAAAAATGTCTAAATCTTAGAATCAGTTTGGTAGAACTGAAAGAGATAATGCATTAAAATCCCTGGTTCGTGGCAAAGAGTAGCGATTCAATAAATTGAAGGCAATCAACATTCAGCCGTTCATCCATTCATGAATTCAGCATTCATCCATCCCTAAGTCTGCTGTACATGGCTTCTCCTCGGAGAGTCTTGACACCCTCTGAGATTCTGTTCACATGGGGCCCCCCCCCGCCCTCTGCTCTTAAGTAGGCTAAAGAAAATGAGGATTTTGTAGATGGTCTGATTTTTCTTGTTATTAGGGGGGAAGGAGCAACACGGAGAACATGGATGTACAACATTTTTTTAAAGAACATAAAACATAGGCAAAATATTTGAACAGATACTTCGCAAGAAATATATATAAATGGTTAGTAAATACATGAAAATGTGTTCAACATTATTCATCATCAGGGAAATGTGAAATACAACCCACTGAAACAGCTAAAGTTAAGAAACCCTGAAACACCAAGAGTTGGTGGAGATGTATGGTGAGCAGCCAGAACTTTGCTACAATTTGGTGAGGATGTAAAACGCTAGAACAACTTGTGAAAAAAGGTCTGACTGTTTTTAATAAAACTAAGCATACACTTTTATGACTCAGCTCTTCCATCTTCCAAGCCTTTAACCAAAAGACTGAAAGAATGTGTTCACAAAGAGATTTGTACAAGATCATTCATTGCCGTTTATCCATAATAGTCAAAAACTGGACACCACCTAGGTGTCCATCACCAGGAGATGTGGTATTCTTGTCCGTTGTGGTACTGCTCATTAACAAATAGAACAAACTACTGCACGTGTGGCAACACAAACACATCTCGGGGATGTTAGAATGAGTGAAAGACGCCTTGCACACATGAATACCTACTGCAAGTTTCAGAATACAGTATTCAAGTTCTAGAACAGGTAAAACTGATGTTTGGTTGCATCTGGTGGGCAGGGCTGGAGATTGACTGGGAAGGGGCATGAGGAAGCTCTCTTGGTGATGGTCATCGGTGATGGTGACGGGTGATGGGTGATGGGTTTGTTCTATGTCTGGATAGAGGTGTGGGTTACACGGGTGATTGCATGTGTCCGTACTGATCCATATTTAACTTTCTGTACATTTCACATGCACACACACACACACACACATGCACACAAAGAACCATAAACAAATATTGAACTCCAGTTAATGATGGGGAAGCTGCAGAGGGGAAGTGTACTAAGGTATGCAGTGTTTTAGAACAGAGAGAGAGAGAGAGAGAATGAGAGAGAGACAAAGAAAGAGAGAGACAAAAAGGATGTTGATTTAAAGCATCTAATGAATCAGAATATAAAATTAATATTTGTTTATCATATATTAGTTTTGTATGGATGCTGTAACAAATTGCAAACTTGGTAGCTTAAAACAACTGAAATTTATTCTCTCACTGTTCTGGAGGCCATGAGTCTCAACGAAGGTGCTGGCAGGGCCACAGTCCCTCTGGATGTTCTGGGGGAGGATTATTCTGCTCTGCCAGCTTCTGGTGGCTTCTGGCTTCCTTGGTTTGTGGCTGCATCCCTCGAATCTCTCCTCCCTGGTCACATGGCCTCCTCCTCTTCTGTCTCAAATCTCCATCTCTCTTCTCTCCTAAGAATATATATCATCGGATTCAGGGCCCACCTGGATAATCCAGGATGAGCTCATCTCAAGATCCTTGATTTAATTACATCTGCAAGGACCCATTTTCCAAATAAGATCATATTCATAGGTTCCAGGGTTTTAACGTGGTTATCTTTTGAGAGGTCGTTTTTTGCAGTCCATAAAAACAATATAAATTAACTTGTATTAAATAGTACTTAGTAGTAGAATAAGGGGATATGACAGACTCCACCTAGTTTCCTAGATTGTCAACAATAAACATTTTTGGATAGTAAAGGATATGTTACTTAAAATTAAAAAAATTTTTTTGATAATATGGTCACTTTTAGGGCTTAATGCTTTTGTTCTTGAAAAAACTAGCATCCATCAGGACTTAGGGGCACAAGTCTCAGTGTTCCCATAAAAACTTGATAGATTGTTTGTACAAACCAACAGGGGGGACACCCATGTTGAGGACAGTTTGTCCAGGATACAGAACTGGTGCTGTGTTCTGGCCAGTGGATGAGGGATTAGGAATAAGACCTCTTCCTTTCAGCATACCAATATCAGGTCATCAGCCTGGAGAAGGCAGAGTAGACCTTTGGTAGAGGCGCACGGTAGAGCGGGAACACGGAAGGGAGACGTTGACTTCAGCATAGGAATGGGGAGTGTCATGGTGGTGGTCTTGACAGGCGGTGACAGGCAGGTAGAAGGACCAAAAGCAACCCTGGCATGCTGTCCGGTGTTAGGAGCAGGTGAGCACCTGGGAGGGTGAGACCAGAGGACACGAGGGGAATTCTTCTTGGAAAGCAATTCTGGCAGGAGTGTGGACCAGCAGAAAGAATATGGCAAGATGGGCAGGCAAGAGGTAAGAGGGAGCTGGGCAGTGATGATAAACATTAAGCAACTCTCATAAGACCGCCTGAATAGAAACAAAGTTGGGTACCACATCCTTTCCTGATTGCTACGCTCAGTGCTTACCGTGGATTATCCACCTGAATCCTCATCACCACCCCACCGCTGAGAAGTTAAGTAAAGAGGAAATTGAGGCACAAGAGGTAATATAACTTGCTCAAAATCACCCACTAGGAATAAGGAGAGGTGACACTTCGTATATGTTTGGCAGCACAAGCCTCCAAGATAAAGGCTATCGTTACCCCATTTTATAGATCTGGAAACTGAAGTGAGCACAGGAGAAGTCACTTGGCTAGGGTCACTTGGCTGCGAGTTGTGGCCCAGGTTGAAAGGTAGGGAGGGGTAGGATGGGGGGATGCTCCAGAGCTCACAGCCCAAGCCCTGTAGCCTCAGAGTGACAGGGCTGGGAACTGGACCAGGGCAGTCTGAGCACCAGGCCCACGGGCAGGACCACAGTGCTGTGTGATAGTAGCAATGGCGATACAGAGAAAAGATGGCAGATTTGTTTCTGAGGACAATCACCAGGATTTGGTAATAGGGAGATAAAGCAAACTGTAATCCCATCGTGGGTCTGAAGTGATGGGCTGTGGGGCCTGCAGACCGGCCTTAATTGCTTTATCCTGCCCTCGGTCCTGGCTGCTGAAACTGCTGGGCTGTCACATCGTTGCCACTGCTTCCTCAAACCCTCTCTGATTTGGTCAGCCAGGTGGCCAGCCTTTGAATACTGAGAGCCTTCTGTAACTGTCCTTTGAGACTCGGCCCAAATGCACCTCTAGAGCCTTCCCCATCACCCCATCTAAGTGCCAGGCCCCTCGCCATGTCCTCTGTCACCTCTGTGCCGTGACCGTGGATTGCTATGCTTCTCTACTCCACGAGATCTGTGAGCTCCCTAATAAGAGGCACTGATTCCCATTCCCATGGCTCATCACCACAATGGGGCATTCAAAGATGGATAGAGTTTGTGGCTCGAGTCAGACATTTAACTCAATTAACTTCCTGCAAAATGGTGCTTGGGAGGCAGTCTTTCCGAGTGTTTGCCTGTCTGGAGGTTGTGGTTGTCTTGTGTTACTTGTGAATCCCTATCTTCCTTATTAGACTGTCCACTTCGAGGAAGTGGTACCAGAGTCTTCTGCCACCCTTCCTCCTTCTGCAAACATCAGCAGGCACCCATCTGAAGAGAATTTTCTAAAGGCAGTAATGTCGCCGACTACTAGGTAAGGCAGCCTCTCATAATTAAGATTCAGAGCTAGAGTTTATAATAAGGCGAAGAGAAAAGGGAAGATTGCCAAAGAATAGTGATTGATGCATTTGGTATAAATCCAAAGACTGCCATTGGGCATTAAATTGTTAAAGAAAAAAAAAGAGAGAGAATATGAAAAAATTACAGTTGAGTAAAATAATTGAAGGTTGGCAATTGTAAGATTAAAGCCTGCCCTTGTAAATTAAATAGGTTATGATTATATTTGCTGGTGAATGCCTTTAATCTTATTTTGATCAACTATGTCCTAAATAAAAATGAACCACCAATAATGCCTTCTAAAAACTTAGAAATCACTAGAAATTTCCCAAGGAAATTAAATTTCAAAGGAGGGAAATAGTATAAATGATCTTCAGGTTTTGAGCACCTGCCCTGTTTTATATAGACGACCCAATTCATACGTCCAGGAGGTCTGTACCACCTTTGAGCAGTAAAATACTCAGGGCTTTAGATATTCGTTTCTGTCTTTGTCTTTAGTGTTTAGCACAATGCCTAGAATTTAGCAGCTACTCAGTAAACACTTTTTAAAGTATGAGTCCCTGAGTGACCGTATGCATGAACAAGGAACTTATCTACAGGTTAATGATGTCAGTATTTTCTAATATTAGGAAATAAACATAAAATTGGCTTTTTAATCCAATTCACTTATGATTTTACTTAACACTTCTGCAGCCAGTAGAACATCTCCGTTTGTTGAGCTGATCAAGAGCCTAGAACACCCCAAGGCGAACGTTCTCCAAGATTTATTTCTTGTGACACAAAAGCTGCCCAGAGTGGAGCAAACGCAGGCTTCACTTCCAGTGAAAAGTCTTTGCTTGGGTCATTTGCATGATTGGGCTGTTTGCACAAGTGCATCATTTGCACGATTGGGTCCTTGGAGGGGTTTCTTTTCCATTTTCATAAGTGGTCCTTTCCTTCTCTCAGAGTCCTGCATCTCTCAGGAGCCTTGGCAGTATGGGGTCTGCGCGGCCTTCCCCAGCCTAGAGGCCGCCTTGGACTCCGAGGTTTCACCTGTTGGGAGGTGTCAGCCAGGAGTCCTGGGCACGTGTGAAGGGGTCTGGGAAGGGGTGTCTGAGGTGAGAGCTTTAGATGTTAGGCCTCCAGTTGGAATTTTAACAGCAGAGGCTTGATGAATTCTGCCATTTCTTATTTGTTATTAAAGAAACCGGCAGCCAGTCTGGGTGACCCGGAGTTGATGACCTCTAGTAACCTCTCCCCTCCTGTCATCAGTGCATCTCACTTGGTGCCATGGAAGAGGGTCTGCTCTTGGGACCTCATCTCTATCAGTAACCAGCTGCTTGGCTGCGGACACGGTTCTCAACTCCTTTGAATTTCAGTTAAAAACATGCTTCCTTTACAGGATTGGTTGGGGATTAAATGAGCTCATGTACGCTGCTAATTATAAGCACGATTTTGTCTAAGGCACAGGGACAAATTCAGCTTGACTCCCGGGAAGATTCCACCAATGGAAAATGGGGACACGTCAATGGTAACCAGAGAGGCCTGCTTCCTCCTGGGGTGGCCCAGCGACGCGCGGGCAGAGAAGGGAGAGATCTTGGAGGGTGAATGTTTTTCCCCCTCTGCTCGGTAATGGAGACATCAGGTCACACTCTGCCCTTTCCACAGCCTCAGACCGCAGGACCGTTCAGCAGAGTCCCCACCACTGGGGCGCCTTTTTGGTCCTTGGTGGCCAGTGTGTAGCAGGCGGGGCTGGGGGCACCTCCACACAGACCATCGTTGTGACTCTGGTCCCAATACACTCAGTCCTCCTTGATTTCTTTGTTTGCTTGGCTTTTATTTCCCCCAGAAAAAGTCTTGGTTGGGAGTGGATACACCCAGACACTCAGATATTTACAGATGCTGACATTTGCAGACACACACACAGACGCACATATTCACACACACAAAAACACAGACACAGACACCCACAGGCACACCTATTCAAAGGCACACTCACAGAGAGATACACAAATACAGACACAGATAGACACACAGACACACACACACACACACACACACCCGACGGTCACCTGGTTATATTGTGGAGAATTCATTCACGGGATGTTAGAGCTTCCAGCTGGCATAAGGCAAATTACCACCTGAATGAGTATCTTTAGACTACTTTCAGAATATAGTATTGTTGTGATAAACAGATTCATAAAAACATGCCAGGTTTCAAGAGTATTTTAATAATTAATTTTAGGGACTGAGTCGGTAGAAAATATTTGTCTAGAATTACCTATCCTCAGACACCTTGCTATTGAAAGAAAACGCTCTGGGTAATGAGCTATTTATAGCACTACTTTAAAAGATTACCTTGTTGAAAGGCAGCATCTCTTTGGGAGTTAAATCCTGGAGCTGCCTGGCAGAAAAAGTGGTACTTGGAAATCACATGTTGTCATGGTAGCGTGAAAACCTTACGGTGTGACTGTCTCTTTGTGCAGTGAGCATACAACCACAAAGCCCTGAACTTCTGTGGTGAGAAATCGTGTCGCTCTTCTGAGCCCAGAAGCCCTTACAGATGGCAGAGCAGAGAGATGTTTTCTTAATGTTTTAAGGTAAACTATTACATGACAGAGCACAAGAAAACATGGTACTCTAAAAAGCAAATTGACGGTATCTGTCATTTTAGAGAACTGAAATTATCAAGAACTCTTCATGTCTCCAGGAAAATGGAGAGGGGTGTCAGAAACTGTGGTTTTCCTGAATATGTCTCAGCTCATGCACATCACAGGCCATTTTTTAGAAAAGTCAATTTTTCACACATTTACAGGAATAATTTGTTTCAGATCTGCAATGATGGCTTGAAACTACATGTGTTTTTGAAACTGCCAATCCAGGATAATGTCTGGGGTATCTCTTTTTTTTAATACTTAAATTAGATCTATGCAGAGTGTGGAAACAGCAGATATCTGGCAATACAGACCAGTAAAGAAAAATAAAAAAGGAACCTTCTTTGAGCAAAGTGAAGTGGAAGTCTTGGGCTGTTATCAACATAGTTGCATGCAGCGAATGCTCGAATCATTTTGGAGATAATGAGACATTAAGTTTCTTGGTTCACTATTTAAAAATATAAAACCAACAATTACAGATGGAAACTATTCATTCTGAGATTTAAGGAGAGAAAAGCAGGAAAAAAAAATTAAAGAGAGCCTACGTCCTTTGAATGCCTGAGCATCTGTAGAGAATTGGACCAGGGCCGTCCTGATTCTCCAACAAGGGGAGCTGGCAAGTCTTTGAGAGAAAGGGATGGGCAGGGACCATGTGCTGTGGTTCTGGTCCTGGTTGTGACCCAGGTAGGGCCTTCAGCTGGCCCTCTGTTGCCTGAGCAAGAAGAGGCCCACAGTGGGATCAATGGTCCCCAGACCGTGCCATCCACAATCTCTCCAAAGCATCCCAAATACATTATGCATCAGATGGAGGTTTGCCTTACTAGGAGAGCCAGCGATTGACAGGAAATATCACACATCTAACTCCATCATCAGTGAAGCTTTTCTATTTGAATCATTTAAGGGCTGGGCAGGGGACTTTCTGAACATCAAACGATCAAATTAAAAAAAATCCTTTATTATTTATTTTAAGCACATTTCAGTAGAAGAGGCACTGTTCTCAAATACCCCCGTGAACTGTCACATATTCTCAGTATTTAATAGGCAATTAGCCTCAGCTGTTTATGTGAAAATTTGTTTCAATGTCTTAAGCATTTGAAATACTTTTTTTTATATTATTAATTTGCACTGTGTAGATGCAAAGGTTTAGTGGACAAAGATAAACTTCATCTCAGCCCAGGTCATAATGAGCAAAAATTCCAAAGTTAGTAAAATCTAAAAACATAGTACCTTTTAATGTCTTAAAAGGTCCCCCTAACCAAATGTAAGCTTCCAGTTAGTAGCAGTCATACTACTATTCTGTGTTGTGAAAGGTTTTACAACAGTATGCCAAATACTAGAATCCATGTCCTTAAAAATATTAAACATGCATTTCCTTTTATTAAAAAATACTCATTTGATTCTGTATAATACTTGTGAAACTTACTTCGCAATACTTTAATGATGATATATCAATTGAGGAAGCCTCCCCTAATTTCTTAGAAAACATTCATTAAAATCTCAAAGCCTCATCTCTGTTACATTTTTCTCCAAAGAAAAGGTATTATTTAGAAAACAAACACTGTTGCCTTGCAATAGTTTATTTTTTTTTCAAATGAGCCAACACAATGGAATAGAATATATGATCTGTCGTGGCTGAGTCACTTCCTGTTTCAATAACAAGAATGTCATCAGCTAAAATGTAACCAGCAGAGTTTGTCACTGTGTATGTTGCTTTATTTGTACACGTTGCCAGAAACAAGTTCTTAGGGAAAATACACTCATCATTCTAATACCAAGAAAGAAACTTTCGGTGAGCAGTTTTGGCAGCGGCTGTGGCCTTGTTTATTATTGATGCTATAACCGAAGCTTCCCTAATGGAAGGGACAGTGCTTGCCCAGCAGCATAAGTGGGGCTGCATTTTTGCCCAGGGAAGTCATAATTCACTCCTGTCACCAAAGCTGGAACACAAATGCACGTTGGTTTCCCAAAGATTGAGAGGTGTGCTCCAGCCGTGTGGCAGAGAGAATGTCACGGCTGGACATCAGAAGACCTGAACTTTCACCTGGCTTGGCTACCAAGTGACCATTTGATCCTGGACTTGCATTTCCCCATCTACAAAATAATGGCATTGAATTGCACGGTCTCTAAGCCTTCTTCCAGTGAAAAACGCTCTGGTTCTTTTCCTGTAATCGTGAAACTGAGCTGGTATTCTTTGCGTGATCGGTGTCTGACGCTCCCTCAGTTTAGAACCTGGCCCCCCAGAGACCTCACAGGGCTCACTGGAATGATTCATCTGGGTGATTCATCGCCACGCTGCCTTCAGGGCAGGACGGCTCCTGCCTCGGTGCTACCACTTGTGAAAATTGCTGTAACTCAGCAGCTGAAGGATTCCAGACACAGTCTCCAGTCAGATCAGCTGGACGACATTGTCCAGAGCTCCGAGGGCAAAGGTGGGGTCAGGAGGAGAACTGAGGCCTTTAGTCCACTCACCTCTGAAATACTATCCCGGGCTGTCTTGGAGGGAGACGTGATTCTCAGTGCAGAGACACCCTTCAAGGACCTTCCAGGCTTACCTGGAGGAAGCCACCTGGCTGACTCACTGGGTGTCCGTTCCCCTCAGAGTGACAATGAAACAGCATCTTATCAGAGGGAGGAGGACTTCCTGGCAAAAGGGACCCTCAGACAAACACCGAGTGGAGATTGTGCCCCAATTACAAATCCTGTTGCCTACACGGGAGCATCTGGACTCTCACCATTTCTCTTCTGAAATCCCTGTAGAGAATTCCCTTCTGACTGTGTTGCTCTCTCAAGTGTAGGCTAAAAATGCATCCAGAGTTGCATTCTAAAGACACCATTAAGTTGTAATAATTAGCATCTTATTTGCATTCAGTAGAATTCTACACCGGGCGTCTAATCTGGTGGTAGGTATTCTGTAATTGCCAAGTAAATATTTGTTCTCGGTTGTAAAAATGAGTAAAACGGGCAAGTCCCTGCTTTCCTGTCACTGACAGCTCAAGGTGGCCTTCTGTGTGAGTGATGCACGTGTGTGAGTGATGCACGCGTGTGGCTGAGTCACACTTGGTTGTAACTGCCTCCTGCTCGGCCCCCACGTGTCTGGGATCAGTGCTGACACTTCTATTCCTTCTGTGCTTCATTTGGGACTCGGTCACGTGAACGCTGCTTAAGACGCTGCTGAAAATGTGTTAATGCTTTTTCCTGCTAAAGCCTGATGTTTCTGGGGGAGGGGATGTAGCTATTGAAAAATGTATCGTCCTCAGGAGTGATCATGGCCACAGGCATGGCTTCCGGTCCTGATCAGGCACAGGCTGGGGAGGCTGAAGTGGGCTAATGTCAGGGTTTCAATCCATTCAGGAATGGCTTGGTCCATCCCTTGCATTTAGAAGTAATTTGGATCTCTGGGTCCCGTGCAGAACCTAAGAAATAGAAGTCTGCTCCTCAATGGCTTCTGCTTATCAAGAGCTCGTGGGCTGCAGCAACTGGGGCTATAATTTCGTGCTTCCACTCAAATTAAAGCAACAGTTGGGTCATCCATGGTCTCTGGCCTGTCCACTACGGGCAGCGTCATGGGGACATGGATCCTCCTACAGGGGAGGACAGAGGTCTACCTGGTACTCTCACTTCCCACTTCCTGGTCTCAAAATCCCTTGGGCTTCCCTGGTGGCGCAGTGGTTGAGAATCTGCCTGCCAATGCAGGGGACACGGGTTCGAGCCCTGGTCTGGGAAGATCCCACATGCCGCGGAGCAACTGGGCCCGTGAGCCACAACTACTGAGCCTGCGCGTCTGGAGCCTGTGCTCCGCAGCAGGAGAGGCTGAGATTGTGAGAGGCCCGCGCACCGCGATGAAGAGTGGCCCCCGCTCGCCGCAACTAGAGAAAGCCCTCGCACAGAAATGAAGACCCAACACAGCTAAAAATAAATAAATTAAAAAAAAAAAAATCCCTCCAGGCTTTCCCTTAGCTGGGGATCTAAGCTGCAATCTTTCCAATTCCCGAGCCCCTGCAGTTGTACTTAGATGCTTCTCACTAGTCTACTTCCCAGCCTAGAACATGATGAAGAGCTGTAAATCCTCATCTTCTCCTTCGGCTTATTTCCACCGTGAACTGTCTCCCCTGTGGCCCTTGCTTTGCTCAGGCTTCCCTTCCAGGGAGCATCCTGCCTCCTCCTGACAGCTTCTTCCCCCATCCATGGTTCAACGCTCTTCTCTTCCACGTGTCTTCCATGCCCTGTGTCCCTGTGAGCTGCCTGACGATTACTTTGACATCTGTGGTTTTATCTGCATGCTGTCTTCAGTTGAGGATGTTACTTAAGGATGTCTGAGGTTTCCCTAATTTACCAACACACCCGTAGATCCATGGTTTGGTAGAAAGAGCTTCTAGCTGTGAGACTGTGGGCCAGTCTTGCTATGATCTCAGTTCCCTCATTTGTGGCTGGGGACGCTTAGACCTGTTTCTTGGAGTCTCCTGGTCCTGCTGCCACACAGGCTGTGCTCAGTGGCTGCATCCTACCAGCTCCCGGCATCCCTGGGGAAGTCAGCTCATTCATTCTCCTTGGAAAGCTCCTCAGGAAGATGGTTCTGTCCCAGGTGCTGTTATCAGTGTTTCAGATTTGAGGTTCTGAATGGTGTGCTGTCAGCTGGCTTGCTTGTGGGCCTCAAGTCCCGTGTGTCCCTCCAGAGAGACAGGCCAGAACTGGAGCTCTTGGCAGACGATGAGCAGCTGTTCCTGCTGCTGTGGTTGTCAACCCTGTTGCTATTTTGGGGCCAGTATTGTTCACTCTGGATTTTGTTTTCCTTTGCCATCTATTTTGGCATGGCCTCGCTCCCAAAGGGCAGACTCTATCACGGCCAGGGTCTTGTCCACGATCTTTGTCCAAGTTTATGTGGTGACATGTCACCCCCAGAAGGAAAAAAATGTGAGAGCTTAAAAACACAATCTTCCATTCAGAATTGTTTTTAAATACTTTTAAGCAAAAGGGATATCTTAGAACATTTTTATACGTGAAGTTGAGGAAATCAGATTTACCCAGTGATGTGAATTACGGGGGGAAGGGACAGACTGTAAGGAACATTCTACAGTGTCTGTAGAAACATATATATTGCAGTGTGTGTGTGTGTGTGTGTGTGAGAGAGAGAGAGAGAGAGAGAGAGAAATTTCTCATCTACTTTTCTGTTTTCTGAATGACCTGCTTCTTGGAATCCCAGGAAAGAGTCTCTCCTTAGACCCATTAAAGCAGTCTGTCAATATGTGTGTCCCTAAGAACTTTAGCACGTGATTGTACAGTTCTGGAGGGGCTGGCACAGCAAGCTTTGGCTGTGAGTATGTGACACACACTAGTCAGCACATGTTATGCTCACAAGGGTCAGAGCATTTTGCATCGACCATTCGGCTTTATTCTGACTGCTGGATGACCAGGCAGCCGAAGAGGACAGGGGCATGCTGGTAGGTATGGGGATTCTGCGTGGAATTGGCCATGCTTTTAAGATAACTGAGGAATTAGCCTTGACGCTGAGGCATGTAAGAACCGGAGATGCTTGCTTCACTATCAAATCTGTCAGCTCCCCATGCATGGTTAACTGGGCTTACAGGAAAAACACTCACAGGTGAAACAACCTTTGGCATCCACTCCTAACTTTCTGTTCCGAGGACTGTGAGTTCCCAGTACAAGGGAATGGAAGTTGATGTCACCAAAAAGATATTGCCTTGCTTTGAAATCTGCAAGTGCGTTCAAAGTCCTCCAGCACACACACGGCTGAAAAACGTGTTTCCCAATAGTCATGGGCAGCTTCTTATACACAGATGTTCCAAAAACAAATAAACAAAATACAAAAACATGTATGGTTTCTGTTCAAGAATGCTACATGGTATATACATGTGCCTTACAATCCTATTTTCACTTATAGTGTTCCCGGAAGATATTGTTAGGAGTGAAAATCCAAAATTAGCTCTAGGACAAGAGTGAATAATTTCGACAGGCACTCTGAAATGGTTTATGTGTTTGGAGCCATATATGGGTGAAAGTAACCATTTCGACAGGAAGTAAAAAAAAAAAAGGAAAACTTTTTGCACACAGCAGAAAAATGCTTAAACTCTCGTCTGTGAAAGAGAGTTTAAATTCCCAAGGCGTGTTGAATGAAACTCCAGGTAGTTTTTAAATTTGCTTTTATAAAATTTATTTGAAATGCTTCACTAACTTTCAGGGTGGAATCAGGAACATTGCTTCCACTAATTATTATTTAACAGTTGGCCAGCATTTCACTTCTGTTTATGTGCTCCTTCTCATAACTAAAAACTAGTGAATATTTAATTGAATTTTGATGATAATCTTAATAACATCATTGTGCGTTTATTCCTTAAAGCAATTGCATGTTTGCAAATTGCTTTTGCATTCCTTTTAGCTAGTTACATAACTTACTTTGCTCAAAGAGTAAAATTAAATTCCTACTAATATAATGTGTTTTTGCTCTTTCAGTATAAACACAAATATGTCGAGGAATGCATGGAAATGATCTCATTTCGATAGGGATTCATCAGTGCTTGTCACTAAGTGTCTCTCCGTGGCATTTCTGTTGGACCGCACGCTGCCTTCCTCACAGATCTGGGAGTGGGCATTGAGGTTCTAAAATATGGCATTTCCTGGCATGTGTTGCCCCGAGGATGCCGTGTAGGCACATTTCAGGGAGAGATGGATTACGGGATTCAGGTGTACGGTAGGGCTACACCATTCAGCACCCAGCTGTTGTCTCTCTGCCATCAATTTTGTAGAAATGCCCAAAGTCATCTCTTTGGAGACACCCGTGTGGAGGAGAGAGGGGTGGACTTTGGGTAGTTAGGAGTTTCCTTAACTCAGCTCAGCAACCTTTCCCTTAGAAGATCAACCCCCTGTCCTCTGGAAATGCCTCCAGGGCCACAGCACTGAGAACGTCAGGAGGCCCGAGGATGTTTTGAGGACTTTAATCTCCAACCAGTGTCCTCCACCCACAGCTCCTCTCTTCATCTGGGGTCAGGAGAAGTGCCTTAGGCCATCTGGCCTGCGGCTTCCTCGTTACCCAAGCTCTTCTCCCCAGAGGGTCTTCCGCTCATCTGCTCTCTGCTGACACTGTCCCCAGTTGTGTCGACTGTGGCTGCCAGGACAGCTTTACCTCTAAAGACGACGTTCCCTCCTGGGACCCCACACATGTTCAACTTAAACCACGTCTCCTGCTCGGAGCATCCAAGATGGCACTTCAAGTGGCTGGTGAGGTCTGTGCTGAGTGAAGTGTACCACTTACAGAACAAAAACTTCCTTGTTAACAGAAGAGAAATTTCCCTTGTACTCCTTGATTTCTACAAAGAGGCAGAACTTTTAAAAAGGTTCCTGAGAATTGGAGTTTTTTCCTCTTTAAAAATGTTTTAAAAATTGAGATATAGGGACTTCCCTGGTGGTGCAGTGGCTAAGAATCCGCCTGCCAATGCAGGGGACACGGGTTCGATCCCTGGTCCGGGAAGATCCCACATGCCGCGGAGCAACTAAGCCCTTGCACCACAACTACTGAAACCTGCGTGCTTAGAGCCCGTGCTCCCCAGCAAGAGAAGCCACCACAATGAGAAGCCCACGCACCGCCACAAAGAGTAGCACCTGCTCGCCGCAACTAGAGAAAGCCCACGTGCAGCAATGAAGACCCAATGCAGCCAAAAATAAATAAAATAAATAAATTTATTTTTAAAAATCTTTTAAAAATTGAGATATAATGGATATAATATTCTATTATATATTAGTTTCAGGTGTACAATATTACGATTCCATGTATGTGTATACCGTGAAATGATTGGTGCAATTAAGTCTAGTTAACATCTGTCACCATCCATAGTTACACATCTTTTTTCATGATATGAGAACTTTTAAGATCTACTGTCTAAGCAACCATTAAATACACAATACAGTGTTGTTAACTACCACCATAATGTTAATCACCATGGTGTTAATTGTCACCATGCTGTACATTACGTGTCTAATACTTTAAGGAATTTGTCTCCTTAATGTAGAAATAATTGGTTTTGAAATTTGGGTCACAAAGGCAATTAATTTGGACCTTCTTAGTAGGTATGTATTCTATACTTTCAAAAGCAAAGTTCACTTATTAATGTTAACGGTAATTAGCAGAGTACAGTATAAGCTCCCCAGTTTTTCCCACTTGGAGAGGAATGACAAAAATCTATCACATTGACTCATCAGCAAATATGTCCTGGGCATTTTTGAGCTAGTAAAAATTATAGATCCCAAAGGATCCCAGAGTACACGTGATCCCGCTGGCTCGTGGTTCTGCTGATAAACACTCAAATTCTCCTGTGCTGGTCACTTGGCCATTGTGCAGATGGTTATCAGGGGATTCCAAATACCATCTTCCTCTAGATCAGTGGTTTGTGTTCGATTTATTGACATACGCCCCATATCACCATAGTAACACTGCTCATTCCTGCAATAATTCTCCCCCAAGATAATATGGAACTTGAAGAGGGCTGAACAGAATTCGCATGGGGGCACAGCTGTGATGTGAGAAAGCAACTTGAAATTTTGTCATGGCTGAGACTCTACTCTGTAGGATATATTACTTCATATTCCTCAAACACATGTATTGCTGTGCTTTATGGTAAATATATTTGTGGACATTAAAAAAAAACAAAAGACTTTTCTCCTAAATCTGAAACTTATACCTATAAGAACTAGCAATTCTTTCCATTTCTATAAATCCTAGATGTTTGAGCTCTTCATTTACAGAATGGGCCTGAGGTTGATACAAAACTCAGAGATGGACTCACCAGGACGCCTGTTCTAGAGCTTTGATGTTGTTTGCGCCCATGACTTAGCTCTTTCCTCCCCCTACTTATACTGAGCGCTCCGGCTGTCAACATACTCCTTGTGGATGGTGTACATTCTGTAAACACTCATAATCCTTCTGGGATTACAGCACGTATAAAGATAATGCCCCCAAAGGCATCTACCTCCTGCTGCTACCTTTTATAATTCACAGGGAACCACCTGGAAATAATACCGGCTCTGTGTGTAGGCAGCTAAAGAGAATAGCTCTGACCAGGAGCCCTTTATGGGGCAGGAGCTTCCTTTCTGGTTTGTGGCTCTGACGTCTCCTTCCAGAGCCCGCCACCTCTGTCCTCCTCATCCCCCGTGAGGGGAGTGGACGAGAGGCATCGATGTTGCAATTCTGCCTGCATCTGATGATGAAGTCTTCACTCCAGGTTTTAAACAATTGCAAGGCACACACCACAGCGGTCAGCCAAGTCACCGCTTCCCTCGTGTTGGGTAGAAACATCCTCTGTTGGAATTAAAAGACATTCCCCTCTTGTCTGGTATGGTTCCTTTATATGTGAGGGAAACCAAGGACTTAATAGAAATTAGGTAAATCTCCCAATCACAGAGCTGGTAAGTTTCAAAGCCAGAATTCAGGGCTGAGGTGGGTTGACTCCCAGCCTGGGAGCCTAACTGACCCCTGTTATGTCTTGTCCCTGACATTTTCTGGCCCCCAGGACACATCAGGAACTACCTGCTGCTCCCGCCTGGGGACCAGGACCACCTGTTCTTCACGGTTGCGCAGACTCCACCTGCTTAATTTGGTCCCATTAGCCAGATTCACGGGAGCACTGAAAACACTATCACTATATTTACTTTTAATGCGTGGCGCTTTAGAGGCTTCTGAATGAGAACGCTCTCCAGTGCTCCAGAGCAGCGAAATCCACAGGCGCTCTTTCTCGACGTGACTTTAGGTACAGTGTTTTAGGCACCCTGGGAGTCCTATGATACTGTACATTCTTCACAGTGAAGTCTTCTCTTTTGCTACCACAGAGTCTTGTGTATAACAAATGAACAGAAATGTTTCCTTTGTTTTCCGTTCTGGCTCTGCAAACACACAGAGAGAAATAAAGGGACTATTTTTAAAGTATCTATGAATCTGGTTTTTAATCTATGTTTCTCACTTGGGTGCAGTGTGAGTCACATGGTGAAAAAGACACATCTGTGCAAGTTTCGTGAACATCTGCCAGTGAGCGTGCTCGGAAGGCTTCAGTGACTTAGTTTATTACACCTTCAGAAGGCTGCAGCCCCAAACCGTCCCTGTTGGGATCAACCCACCCCTGCTGCAGATCACTCTGACCCTGATGCTGCATGGCCTGTGGCTGCAGAATTAAACCCGGCTCGTGCTGACACTTTCCTAATCTGCTACCTTTATTTTTATTTTTCCCCAAATTCCCATGTTTCTTTAAAAGACATCCAGGGAGTTGCATGTTACCAGCACCCTCCCCAGGGGCTCTGGAATCCCCTTAGTTAAGGGAGCACCCTTGCTGTGCTCCTGGGTGCGCGTCTGTTTGACGGTAGATCGTGCATCACTGCTGCTGTGCAACAGGTTGCTCCCACCTTTAGCAACTTTTTCTGGGGACTTGTGGGCCAGGAATTTGGGACGGACTCAAGAGTGCAGTTCTCACTTGGGGTCCCTCATGCAATTGCAGCCGGATGTTGACCAGGGCTGCTGTCCCCCAAAGGCCCCTTGGGCTGGAGGTTCGGGTGGCTCGGTGCTGCCCATTTGCTATGAGCCTGGCCGGGACAGCTGCCTGGAGCACCAGCAGGTGACCCCCCATGATGGCAGACTCTGCAGAGCTGGATGTCACCATGCAACCAGCACCCCCCAGAGCCAGCGTCCTGAGCAAACCACATCGGGGGGTGCACAGCCTTCTCTGTGCCCTTCAGAAGTCCTGTAGCTTCATGTCCATCAGAGCTGTGGTTGAAGCCATCACACATACAACCAGAAAGGACATAGACCCCACCCCACACTGGAAGAAGGGTCAAAGGTTGTGGCGCCATTTTTCAACTGTGTTTGTCACCTCGCAACTTCAATAATGCCTGTTTGGGACCAAGCTGGCATTGGGTCCTTTGTACTCTCACTGCTCTGCTTAGACATGACACAGTACAACATGGAGGCATTTTGTTCAAAGAAGAACAACACTTTATCTTGATGTGTCCGGCGTGTCAGATTGGGGGTCGGTATTTGCTAATCACAATTAAATTTTGTGTAGCAGATTTCTGACTGCTCATATAAATAGATTAGCTCTGGAGAAGGTTCTAATGACGCCCTAGACCCGTTTTTCTCTTGGGATATAAGCATGGAAGTGGGATCTGCCAGCCCTACACATCTTCTGTAGCATCTGTTTAAGAGTGCTCTGGCCCCGAGGCTCACTTATTTGTCCAGTTCTAGACTTGAGTTTTAAAGAGGGCGTGAAGCAGAAGGCAGCTGATCGCCTGCTCTCTGTCCTTCTCCGACGCCAGGGAAGGAAGGAGCTGGGGCGTCTTGGTTCCACCAGCCCACAGCGCTTCTCTCGGAGGCTTCATCTTGAGAAGCACGTGCCTGCGACTCTGTCTGGAGAATCCCTTTTTCCAGGAAGCACATGAGAAAAATAACAGAGCTAAAGTAGGCCGAGGGGAAAATGTGTTTGGGGCAGCCTCCTGACCCACCAGAAGGGTTCATTTATGTTTGTATTAAGCATGGTCCCACCCCCAAGCCAAGCTCCCTAACAGGAAGGTGGACGAGCTGGATGAGGCCATGTGACATCATTTTCCGTTCTGGAGGCCCCTCCCCATCCCAGTGCAGGAATGAGTCCAAACCAACCCAATAGAAACCTGTACCTGAACACACAGGGGACCTCATTGTTTACCATCCCCATTAGTCTGTGATCTCAAAGTTTCGGGACATAAACAGTAACTGCTCCCCATGGAAATTGGCGGACCCATCTGTAAACAGATCACAAGGTAACAGGTTCCACTGCTCAGTAAAAGAATACGAGTCAATGCCCTTTTCCATATAGGGGTGTCTGTGTGTGTGTGTGTGTGTGTGTTTGCATGCCTGTGCACACATACACAGAGGTGTATATACACCTACAAGCACACACGTGAGCACCCTGGGTGTCTAAGTAAGAATTTTTTTGACTGTCTGTTGATGTTTATTTGACGATCTCCCTCTGACCCTTATTATCAGCGATTCCATTCCCTCTGTGACATGGAGTGTCGTCCACAAACCTCCTTCCACCCGGGGTGAGGCCTTGCTGGATCCTGTGATGGTTATTTCCTCCCTCTGATTTTGATACCATTTCATTCTGTATGAATTCTAAAAAGCATATGTTTTAATTTTAGGTTTTCTACGGACTTAACAAAAAGGGTACCAAGTTGTATATAATCAGAAACATGTTTTTCAACAAATACTGGATGGTTAACATTTATATGGTGATTTCTGATGTTGCTGAGCAGAAGAAACCAGACAGGACAGAGACATCCCATACGATTCCGTCCCATGAAGTCCCAGAACAGACGAAGGAAGTTTTGGTGGGATTGATGGAAGCGTGAAGAAGCTGTACGTTAATAGAACTGTTCTGTATTGATGTGGGTTTGGTTACACAGGTTTGTGCAGTTGCCAAAATTCATCGAGCTGGACCCTTAAAAAGGGTGCACTTGGGTGTATGCAAATTACACTTCAATAAAATTGACTGGAAAACAACTCCTGTGTCCTCTGTTTGCTGTGGGGTTAACTGAGGCGAGGTGCACACAGAGCTCACAGAGGGCAGAGCCTGGGACACGTTTTTTGGTGTTGTTGCTCTTTTGCTCACTTACACACAACTACCCTCGGGCAAGTTGGCCTTGGAGGGGTAGGTGGGAAAGGCAATGACTGTCCGGCTGCGGGTCTTGGTCTAATGGGGGTGGGGCAGTGGGGGGAGGTGGAGGATGTGGGCAGCTCTGCTGAGAAGTTCCTTCTCCTTCAGGAGGGTCAGAACACGCCGGGTGAAGTTCCCAGCCTCACGTATCCAATCCTACTCCTGCTGCCCAGGTTCAGATGGTCCAAATCCTTCTGTTAAAATGCATAACCTGCAGGACTCATTCTGCTACCCTCTAGGTTGGAGGATGTCATTGGAAACTTGGGGCGAGGAGAGTGGGACTCCCCAGGTTAGAGCCTTGTGGGGTCCCCGCCGCTATTCCTGTGCCCCCTGTGCAGGGTGTATCTGGTAGACTGTGCATGTGCTTGCTGAATGAATCAATGATGTCATCAATTTCAAAGCTTTCTAGTTTCTGTCTCAGCAAAGTGACAGTTACCTTCTTTCCTTGAGTGCTAAGCATAAAGCTTCTAATAACTTTTTATCTTTGGAAAAATAGATTTCCAGGATAGGCTATTTCAATTTTTTCCAGCTTTAGTGAGGTATAATTGGCAAAAATTATATATATTGAAGGTATGCAGTGTGATGCTTTATACATTGTGAAACAATCACCACAATTAAGCTAATGAACACACCTATCCTCACACAGTTACTGTTAGATTCTACGCATAAGTGAGATCATACAGTATTTGTCTTTCTGTGTCTGGCTTACCTCACTTAGCACAATGTCATGGGATCCATCCAAGTTGTTGCAAATCGCAGGATTTCCTTCTTTTTATGGCTGAATAATATTACATATTTAATAAGTTGAAATTCGCCATTTCAATTTATATTATTCATAGATGTTGGCACTTAGTATTCCCACAGAAAATAACCATGAATCCTTAAGCTATGCCTACAAATTTGTCTCATGGCAGAACGTTTTGCTTTGTATTGTTTTGTTTTTTAAGAGAAGGACCAACAACTGGCTCACCAGAAGGAACTGGATTCCTGGCTGAGGAACAGATTATTCTGCTCTTCACCATGGATGAGAATCCAGCGGGTTCATGCTCTCTGTAGATCCTACATCAAAACAAGAATTCATCCTTGATGCTGAAAATGGCATTATTTCATTCTTTTTAATTGCCGAGTAATATTCCATTGTACATATGTTCCATATCTTCTTTATCCATTCAAGAGATTATCATACTAAGTGAAGTAAGTCAGACAGAGAAAGACAAATTTGTATGATATCACTTATATGTGGAATCTAAAAAAAAAAATGATACAATGAACTTATTTACAAAACAAACAGACTCACAGAATTAGAGACTGAACTTAGGGTTACCGGCGGGGGGAAGGGTGGGGGGGAGGGATAGACTGGGAGTTTGGGAATGACATGTACACACTGCTATATTTAGAATAGATAACCAACAAGGACCTACTTGTATAGCACGGGGAACTCTGCTCAACATTCTGTACTAATCTAAATGGGAAAAGAATTTGAAAAAGAATAAAAGAAAAAAAAAGAACTCATTTCTCGTGAACCCATGTGATCGTTCCCTTTGAAATGCGTTATCTGAAATGCCACAATAGGAGCTTTGGTAAACAAAATTTTACAATAAACTTTCAATAAATAAGATAAAGATGCTTTCCTCATGACGAATCTTTGGACATTCCCCAAGAACATGTTCAGATATTGTAATGTGTGGTTGCTGACACGATGTTTTTGTACATCAGCTTCCTTTTCGAAGGAATACACAGAGTCAGGATATACCCACTCGGAGGTGCTTTAGTCACAGGACAAATGAATTAACACTCACATGCAGATAAATCACTGCAGTGCTTTTTATTCTAAAGCATGATATTAATTTATAATATTTAGAAAGACGGCAATTCTGCAATTTTGAGGTATCTTCAGCATCTATTGCACTTTACCAAAAAATGTATTTATTTCATGAATTCTACTAAAAGTATCTAAGGATGGCACCCTTTTCTGAAGAATCTATGGATGTTATCTAGAAACGGCCTCTGTTTCTAGGACTTGCAGTCGGTGGTGGTGGAGATGTCAGCTGTTAAAATTAAATGAAAATACACAAGCCACTTTCACTCCCACCAAAAAAAAAAAAAGCACAGTTTTTTTCTGAATACATTAGGTTGTCTCTGCCTATGGCGTGAAGTTATCTGAATTCCTGTTCATCTCGTTCTCGCTCTCAAATAGTAACTCTGTTCCCTGATCTACATTTGGTCAATTAAAATAAACACAGTATTCGGTGTGAATTAAAATCTACAAAACCTTCATCGTGGCATCGTTAAGACAGAAACATGGAAAAGAATAATATTTCAGTCAAGAATGACATTGTGTTGTAGGAAGCACTTGGAGCATGATGTGACAACTCTCCCTAGGGACACCGTTTCTTTTGTTCGGTCTTTTGTTTAAGGAGGAGGAATGCTAAGCACTTTTATTTTAATCAGACTGTTTTCTGGGAAATTCAGCTATTCTTCCCACCTGTTTATCAAAGAGATGGGTAAGTGTTATCAACCACACTGATTAGACAGTTGGTCAAAAGTGCCTAAGACCAAGCTCCAGCTGTGCCCTACGATCTTCAAAGAGAAAGAAAATCTAGATGAAAAGGAACATAGCCTGGTGATAAAATGCTGCCATGTAACTGAAGGAGAAATTAGGTCATAATGGAGAGTCCTAACAGATACTGAGAATTACCTTCATCTGTAACCCACCTGATTTCCATCGATACTAACTTATGTTAGAATAGTCTTGACGTCTCAGAGGAAATACCTGTGGTTCATCTTGTCTATATTGATTCCCTTGTTCTAGGTATGGCATGAAGGTTTGTGGGAATGAATGTGAAATGTGAGAATACATTTATCATGCCCTTTATAAATGTATTCTAACATTGTGCTTTCAAGCCCTTTATCTCACTGACATTCCCAAGACCAGTGTGGACCTTGAAGAGATATCAAAGTCTCTATAAGACAGAAGAAGATCCAGAACTTGGTGAAATTTAGTGACTTCCTTGGGACTCTTGGCTAGTGAAGTGCAGATTTGGGGGTTAGATATAGTCTGTATGCTAATTCTTCTCTGAGTGGCACAGAGTACAAATATTTTTAAACCATATATTCTACTTGTTACTACGCACTATCAGAAGAAAAGGCAGTTTCCTTTTCACTTTAGGTTGTTAGGAAAGGAACTTTTTGAAATATATGCTTAATATGATTATCTCATATGGTGGTTCGCAATGAATTTATAAATCTGCCTAGTGCTCCAGGGATCCAAGTCTGATTTTGTATATTTAAATATTCTATATAAGAACAATATCCAGAGTAATCATCTAGTATATTTAGATTTTTTCCATCAATTTTACAACAATTCTGAGCACCATTACCAAATAAAACCTAACTGTTCAGCTGAGGTGAAAAAATCTCCAGAAGGGCCTGAAATACAGCTCTGCCATTCTCATGCCCTGCCCACAAGCCTATTTTCAGTAGATAACTCAACCTCTCGGAAGACATTTTGGCTAAAAATGCAATCATTTTTGTTTATGATTCTTGTTTTGTTTAGGTCCAAGTTGAGCCTTTCGTCTGGATGACAGCAGTCTGGTAGACATGGAGGGTGAGTCTTCTTTAAGGAAAAAAGCTTTAGTTGAGAAAAAATATTAGGTGAATGACATACATCTGCAACATAGATATATGGATTTGCTATAAAATATCGTAAATACACTGCATTATCGTATGTCATTATAGCTGCATGCTATTACCACGTTGGCATTGGAACCCCAAGCAATCAATCATAACTGGATAAGGGAAATCTGACTGTAAGTACACCTTTATTTAGGGTCGATGGGAAAGGGCCCGCAGAGGTTCTGCCCGAGGCTGGAATGGTGTGTCCTGAGCCCCAGGGCCGAAGGTAACAGGGAAACCTCTGCTCTAAAAATAAGAAACCGGTTACTTGGAGGAGAGATAAGATTGCAGAGCATGTGGAACGAGCTGATGAAAAACCTTGGAATTTAGCCCGAGCGACTGGAACTTCAGCAGACTTTTAACCTCAGGCTACATCAGGACAACTCAGTTTACTTTCAGTAAAGTGAATCATGCACAGTGGATATCAGAGGAAACCTGTAAACTGGAACAGCCGTCTGGAATGGGATGAAGAAACTGCCCTTGCTTCCACTGTGCCTCCAAGGAGAAGAGTGCACTTGATTTGGGAGCGGGGGCACTTAAAGCACTTAAAAGCATAGAACAGAATAATTGAATGATAGGAAAATTACACTGAGTCAATGACATCTGAAGTACGTAGATTGATGTAAATGGCGTTGTAAATGAGTCGGGAGTTTCAGAGGGGGCTGAGGTCCCAAACTGTAGCTAAACATCAGCCTGCCCTGGAGCCTCCGGTATCACAGATCTTTTGGAAAATCAGGCAAAACCCCACAGGGCCCAGGACGGCAGCTCCTGCCCTAACAGGATCCTGAAAAATAAAGGAAAAAATGCTTGGAACTGGCTGCGATTTTGAGGATGATAACAGGGAAGAGGAGAAAGGGGGCTCCCTCAGCAGCACGTGCCTAATGCAGGACATTTACAGGCAGGCCGTTTTCACACTGGCCGTGGCCTGACGTGTCTGCAGGAGGAGCAAGTGCGCGCCCCTCCCTCTTAGAGAAGAAGTGTCTTTTCTTAGGAAAACGAAGCTGGGTGGGAGTTGCCTCCCTCTCCCCTGCTGCGCGCCCCAACATGCACACACACACTCAATCCCGGCTCGGTGGATGGGAGAGCAATGGGACAGAAACGGTGTCACAGGAGAGGTGGCAAAGGGAGCAGGCTGGCGGGGGGCGGCCAGGGACTGAACTGGAGAAGCTGGGTTCACTGGACACTTTCCAGGGGGCACAAGGGGCGCCGGCCTGGAAGCGGTATGGGCAGGAGCTACTGTCCCCCCTCTTGCAAACGAGGAGCTCGGTGTACCCCTGGGGGACGCAGCCTTCTCTCCCGGTGGGAGGAGAGCTCCAGCCGGGTCTGGGTGGCCCCAGTCAGGCATCAGGTCACAGCCTCCTAATTCACCTGCCTTTGCTTTTTTACCCCAGACAGACTCCCATAGAATCAGGGGCAGATTTCCATGAGTCCCAGTGAGAGGAGCCCTCAGGGGGCCGGGCTGGCGAGCACCTTTATCTGATGCCTGATGCCTTGCTCCTCGTTCTTGCCCAGGGATGTCTCGCTGCTGTTCCAACACGCTGGCCATGGGGACCTTGGCTAGTGGTCATCCCACCTGCACGAGGGCCCGGATAGGCTTTGGCTGGAGTGTTGCAGTGGACACAGAAGACAGGTGAGGCTACTTCCTCTGCCCCCACCCAGAAAAAAATCTGCATGTCTGTGTGTGCATGTGTGTATACATGTGCCTATATGTATACATATGTGCGTGTACATGTGAGTATATGTGTGTCTATGTGTGTGTGTGTGCATGCATGTGTCTGTGAGTGTGTGCATGTGAGTGTATTTGTGCATATGTGTGTCTATGCACATATGTGTAGTATGTATCTGTGTGTGCATGTGAGTATATGTGTGTATGCATGTGTATATGTGTGTAATGTATATTCGTGTCTGTGTGCATGTGTGTGCCCACATGTATGCATCTCTTTCTGTGTGTGCATGTGTGTGCATGCATGTGTGTGTCTGCATGTGAGTGTGTTCGTGCATATGTGTGTTTATGCACATATGTATATGTATCTGTGTGTGCATGTGTGTGTGTCTACGTCTATCTATGTGTATGTGTCTACATGTCTGTGTGCAAGTGTATGTGTGTGTGTGTGTGCACGCACATGGGTGGCAGGGGAGGAGGTGCAGGCGGGAATGATGTCATGCAATGTGCTGCTTGAGCACTGGTGTGTTCCCAGCAAACAAACACACTCTGCTGCTGGGCACTCAGCTCTCTGACCCCTCAGGTGACTGCCCTGCATACGAACACGTGAAGTGGGCCCACTCAGGAGCTACAGACACAGATCTTCCAATGGCATAAAGACCTACAACTTTGACTAAAGAATGAATTCGTGAACATTCACAAAAACCTATTTTGAAATAACTTCTAAAACAATTCATAGGCACAGCTGGAGGTGACACTGTTTATGCTGCAGCAAAATGTTACAGGACAGACACTCCTCAAAGGGCTCTGACATCAGGATGCTTCCCACACCGTCCTCCATTTATTTCTTTTATTACTACTGAGTCCTTTGGCCTTGGGTTTAATGACATGTACTTTTTATGTATTAGTTTTCCATTCCTTTTAAATCACAATCAGAATAGAAACTGAAATGAGGAAAAATGGAAGGACTTCAATGTTAGCCCCATAAGCCCTTCAGAGACATGATCCAAGTCTGAAGACTGTTGTCAAGAAACAAGATGGTAACATCAAGAAGAGTTTATGTTTGCAAAACCTGGCATCGAAGGTTATTTCTGTTTCTTTAGTTTCTACATAAAATCCAAGAGTAAATTTATATAGGTTTTTAAAGGGGCAGATCTCGTATTTACTAGAAGCCTGGAGAGGGTAAGTGTATGTAGGAAGGGGGCCACGGTGGCCTCAGGACCCAGCAGACTCATGTCACATCTCCTCACACGTCATCCGGAGAAAGCAGTTTAATTCCAGTGCTTTTGGCTGAGCGCACAAACTACAGGCTCTTTTTAAAAGACAAAGCAAAGAAAATCAGGCTACTTTCCATGTGGCCTTTCGCGTGGGCAATGCCCAGGTGGAAGTTTCTGGAAGGTCTGCTTTGCCGTGCCCATGGTCTCTGCTCTCTGCTCCCAGCAGGGCCTCAGTCTCCCTCCTCAGTGCTCCCTGTGTGTTTCGGGATGGGGGCCCCCTAATCCCACCTGCTGCCCCCATAGAACCGCAGCTCACCACAACATTGGACTTGCCACTTGGGGCTGAGACCTGGTCTCCTAGCTCTGGTCTCCAGAGTTTAAACCAGGCCAGACTCAACAGACCCCTTCCAGTGAAAGTTTGAAAGCCAAGTGAATAAATTCATGAATTAACGGGTGTCAAATTAATCAAGTCTCGGGGGTTTGGCTGTGAGGTCGTGACCATCTTGAAGTGCTCTTTAGGGGCCAGCTTTCAAGGGTGTTGTGTCTCCACAAAGAAGGTCCTCCTGGAGCTCAAAGTTAACCCCTTCTGTCGGGGGAAAAACGTTTGGGAAACCGCATCCTGTGTCCCTCCCAGGAAATTTGCAATAGCGTTGAACAGATTTGAGGGCTTAAGAATTCCTCCTATTGAAAAAGTCTGCTAAGCGTTGTTGTAGTTAGTGTTTCTCAGGTTTAGTTGATCATAGATACTTAAAAAAAAAAGCATCTCCTAATACCCCCTGGAATTAGCTCCCATGGAAATGACAGGAAATGATATGATGTCATATATGAGGGCTTTGAACTGAGATGTGGTTTGAGTTCTGGGTCTGCAGCCCCTCAGATGCTGGGTGACCTTCGGTGTGACACATAACTTCTCTAAGCCTGTTTCCTTTAAGTAAAACGTGGATGTAATCCAGTGTTAGAAACAACACATGGAATATTCTATCACAAAGCCTAAAACACAGTAACCGTTCAATACAATGAACGCCAGGGCAGAATAGGGCTTCAGAAAATGCTGAAACTTATATGATAAAAGAGGCAAATGTTTTTTGTTTTTTGTTTTCTTAAACCAATTGTATGAAGGCATCCAGACAGGCTGTCCAAACAGGATCCATAAATCCCCACTGTCTAGATCAGGATTCTAATTTCAGCTGTTTTGAAAAATACTAATATGCCAATTATTTGGTTTTCTTTCATTGATTCAAATAAACACCTAAGCCAACTAACAGAGGATTCCAGAAAACAGGTCCCAACACACTTGGAAAGTAAACAGCACATTCATTAGGAATTCCATACTTTGGATGGAGCTCAGAAGACTCCAGCGGCAGAGTTCAAAGAAAGAGAATGGTAACAGTTTGTGAGTCAAACATAAAGATGGCAGAATGTGCAAATCAGGTCATCAATTTTTTCACTGGGGAGATTAGATTTTAATCTGTTTTCAAAAAGACTGAGGTGTATTCGAACTTGTGCAATAGAAATAACTCTCTCCCCACAAAAGGAAATTTTTTTTCCATAAAATGCAAACAAAACATATAAGCAATTCCTATTTAATATTGTATCCATTGAGGTTTTATTTGCATTCTAAATAAGAGTTTGAAGATTGGGTATTCATAGTATTCTGTACCTGGAATTTGAGCTGATTTTAATGCTATTCCTGGGCTTTGGTGATAGGAGAGGACAGCTTTATTTTCTTCCATTTATTTGGAAAGATCAGCTCTATACTGCAAAAGTGATCATTCTGTTTGAGATCAGCATTCTTTGGGGAAGTTAAATCAATTATACTTCTATTATGTCTACACCAACATGATTTAGCTCTAACATGGACACACATGGAAACCAAGAGGCTGTGATTAAAGCATCAGATCTGGACGGTGGAAAGAAGAGAATTCCTCCTTTTCTAGTGAAACCTTAAACTTTTCTGAATAGCACTGAGCATTACATTAATGAAATGCCTTCAATGTACGGTTTTTATATGGAGAATTACTTTGGCTACAAAAGAGCCATTTCTTTGGATTCATGAAATAATAGGGACACTGGCAATCCTATCATCCTTGTGACTGAGGTCTGCACGCTTCCATGTCAGGAAGTGCAATTTACTCTTATTGGGGCCTAATGATACTGCCCTGAATTAATGTACCTGCAGAAGGAATTCCGAATATGAAAAATTACGGCTCCTGTTTGCTCTTATCTGCAATTTCACCTGAATTGTGATTGGGACAGCCTCAGGTTTCTGGTGTGCGTCTAAAAAGTCACACAGGCTACAGAACCCAGACGCTTATCACCAGACCCTCAGCTTACTGCGGACTTGCTTAGTAACTGCCAAGGCAATGGGGACAGGGAATGAATTTTTTTTCCCCTTTCCAGACTTTTAAATTTTTCTTTCTTTTTTTTTATTGAGGTATAGTTGATTTACAATGTTGTATTAATTTCTGCTCTACGGCAAAATGATTCAGTTATACATATACATACATTCTTTTTTCATATCCTTTTCCATTCTGGTTTATCACAGGATATTGAATATAGTTCTCTGTGCTAGGACCTGTTGTTTGTTTATCCATTCTCTATGTAATAGCCTACATCTGCTAACCACAACCTCCACTCTGCCCCTCCCCGAACCCCCTCCCCCTTGGCAACCACAAGTCTGGGGAATGAATTTTTAATTAAAATAAAATGACCATACAGCCAATTTCCTCAGAAACTAAGGGAAGGAAGGACCTTTATGTATAACAGTGTGGTGGTAGTATTTACATTTTCACAACTTTCACATAAAGTAATCATTTCCCACACCATCACTTTGCGATGGTGTTAATGTATTCTGACTCCCATTTCATGAATGAAGGATGGGGATGCTTAGATTGTAGTGTCCTATGGTTGGACAAAGTCTTCAGGATGAAGACAAAAACCCAAGTATCGTGCCTTCTTGTTCAATGCTTTTACTAGATTAAATATTCATATCTCATGAAACGAAAGAGACAGAAATTATTTTACCAGTGGCCAAGTGGATGAAAATGCAGCTTAAGGACAGGTCATAGGTTGCTGTCCATCACTAAAATGTAAAACTCTTTCTGCTGGGATCTTTCTTCTCTAGACACCAACAATTATTGTAGAGCCTAGGGTCTAGTTTACGTTTTCTTAAAAAGCTGCTTATCAAAGTATAAAGCATCATATGATGGAAAAAAAGATTTTTTTTTTCTGAAGTTAGTGGCTGGCTGGCCCTGAGGAAGAGAGAAGGTGAATCTCTATAGAGGCTAAAGCAGAAAGGCTTGTAGACAGAGGAGCAGAGGTGAGTGGGACAGTTAGGAAGATATTCACGCCCTGTCCTGACAGAGAGGACCGTCCTGGAGAGCTGACCACGGAAAGGCCTGTGGGAGAAACTCCACCCTTCGTGCTCTCATATCCCTATAGGGCAGATGCCTGCCTTCTGTGGGGTGAGCACAGCCTGCCAGGGGCAGGGGCCAAGGCGGGGTGGGGTGTCCCTCAGATACCCCTGCCCTGGCTCAAATTTGTCCCGAATGACACCCAGCCACCCCTCGTGCAAAGAGGGTGGGATCAGAGGACTTTCCTGAGCACTTCTGTGTGTCACGTACCCTTCCAGGGTTTTAGCTGCAGCGTCTAATTGAGAATAACGCCAAGATCCCGAGATCTGGAAACAGGCTGCCTTGGCAGAGGTGGAATTTCTGTCGTGTAGCAGTAGTGCAATCAAGGGCTCATGATTTAATCCATCCAAACTCCAGTTTCCAACTTAAAATGAGGAGGATAGGGTTAACTCCCTCCCAGGGTTATTGTGAAGACAAAAGGAGATAATCCATGTGATTAATATGGGCTCACTCTTAGCTGCTTCTGTTTATTGATACCATTGTATTAGTAAATCATCACTTTAATTGAAGGAGCTAAGTGTTAAAGCATCCTCAATCCAAAGAAAATAAATGTCTCGTCTGAGGGCATGCCTCTGCTTTAGTGTGGTGAGAGGGGACCCGGGCTAGATGGATCCCTTGGTTTTGGAGACAGGAAGATAGTTTTCAGATAGTCATTGAAGTGAAGTAGGAACACTTGAAGTTGGCAGGGGACCTTCGTGCTGTGGGAACACCGTGGAGGGAGGTTTTGAGAATGGCTGAAGGTACATGTTTTTGAATTCCACTTACCACTCCTCTGTAGCACCGGATCCCTTCTGTGTGAAATACACACATGAAATCCCAAGCAGAAAGCTGGGCTATTGTTTTTTGGTTTGGGGCAGAGAAGCGTTGTGACGTTGGTTCCGTTCCCTCATCTTTCAATTCCATCATACTCTCAACCCCACGTGGAAGGACCAAGTTTGTTCCCATCATATCTGTGTACCAAGGACAACGTCTGGCTTAGCTACAGGCTCTACAATATTCATTTAATAGATGTTGAACAAGTTCTCATCACTATAAAGACAATTTCTAAAGCCAGATTTTATCATTCCTTGACGAGGTCCAAAAATATTTGTTTAGAAATAAAGGTATACATTAGCCAAAGAGTGAGATCCCCGTAGGGACAATCGTCAAATCTATTTTATGTTAGAACTATTGATTTCTGCAGACTAGATTGCAGTCTCTTGGAGGGAAGTGATTGGGTTTATTCATCTTTGTTTCATCGAAGTGTGTGTTCCACATAGTGCTTTTCCACGTGGACCCTTGAAAAACCTTCCTGCTGTGAGATTAAATTTGACCTATTGAAAAGAATCAGAATTGATGGTCTTTGAAGAGAATGAAGACCAAAAGTTTAAGAGGACCTGACTGAGGCATAGAATGACAAAACAATTGGTATATTTTGTCAAAAGTTTTCAGCAATATGTGAACAGCACAGTAAAAATTGCTCTAATTCTGTACTGAGTTTGTTGAATTAATTACAGCACTTACAGTTAAATGCATTATTTTTTATTCTAATGAATGAAACTTTAATGAGCTGAACCTGTCTTAAATATCTATGATTTTTAGTTGAAAGTTGCCCATGACATTACGCTTCTTATGGATTTTCCTTTTGTGAATGTTTTATCTACTTAATAAAATTTTATCATATGAAAATGTGTACATGCGTAATTGAATCTGTTAGTTTTTCTAATATGTGATACATCAGTAAAAGTGAATTTAAAAATTTGTTCAAATTAATAATTAAGTTTCCGATTATTCATTAAATCTCTTAATAAATGCATACTTTTATTAACTCCATTAATACACGTTTATAGCCCTCTAAATACACTCACCTACTGAGTAATATTAAGCTATTTGTCAGGTTATTTTCTCTGAGGGATTTGAAAATAACATTGACTGAGTTGTGACCCTTTAAGCTCTGACGAGAACCAAGTTTAAAGTTTAAATTCCCACCTCCTTCCTCCAGTACATACAATATATGGAGTTTTTTTTTTTAATTTTTATTTTAAATTGGACTGTAGTTCATTTACAATGTCGTGTTAGTTTCAGGTGTACAGCAAAGTGATTCAGTTATACCTATACATGTATCTATTCTTTTTCAAATTCTTTTCCTATTTAGGTTATTACAGAATATTGAGCAGAGTTCCCTGTGCTATACAGGAGGTCCCTGTGGAGTTTTTTTTTAACCAAGCTGCTTTTTGACTTTTCAAATCATTTTTTGGAGATTGTTTAGTTATTGAATCATAGTTTTTTGTTTTTGTTTTTTTTAAATCAATTTATTTATCTTATTTTTGTCTGCATGGGGTCTTTGTTGCTGCACGCCGGCTTTCTCTAGTTGCGGCGAGCGGGAGCTACTCTTCTTTGTGGTGCGCAGGCTTTTCATTGCAGTGGCTTCTCTTGTTGCGGAGCACGGGCTCTAGGTGCATGGGCTTCAGTAGTTGTGGCACGTGGGCTCAGTAGTTGTGGCTCACAGCCTCTAAAGCACAGGCTCAGTAGTTGTGGCGCACGGGCTTAGTTGCTCCGAGGCATGTGGGATCTTCCCGGACCAGGGCTCGAACCCTTGTCCCCTGCATTGGCAGGTGGATTCTTAACCACTGCGTCATCAGGGAAGCCCTGAATCATAGTTTTTAATTCCAGTGAAGCGAGTCACTTATTCGTTAGATGCTTGTCAAAGGCAGGCTGAAGTTATATGGACCCTTCGCAGCAGGAACCGGTTTTGTAGACGGCTGCCCTCAGCAAATGGGCTGAAGACAACAGGGCAGAGGTAAGCTGTTTGCAGTAGATCCACTCAGAGGCTCACTGCTGTCTTTGTAGGACCTGCCTTCCTGCAGTCTGGCTCAGTTTTACTGTTACTGCTTCATACCTCTTAAAAGAATTGGTGATGTTGATTACAACAGAACGGTGACTGGGCAGCCACTGGGGCAAGTTACTGATGTAGGAGTTACTACTATTGTTTCTTAAGCATCCTAATGGGTTTAGTGCATATGGCGACCCCACTAGGTCCTTAAAAGGTATGTGACTTACAGACTTTTACATCTACCTCAGCAATAAGCTCATCAATGTATGTAGATTATAATATGACATTAACTTTTTCTTACCCATTTACGTGGACTATAGCATGGCATTCATTTTTGTTTTGTGTTTCGACTATACCCAGACACTCTGTAGAAAACTCATATCAATATAGGGGCAGGTGATTAAAAGGTACAAACTATTATATATAAAATTAGCTACAAGTATATATTGTATAGCACAGGGAATCTAGCAAATATTTTATAATAACTACAAATGGAGTATAGTCTTTAAAATTTGTGATCACTGTATTGTACACCTGTAACTTATAAAATATTGTACATCAACTATACTTCAATACAAAATTTTAAAAATACAATGGCAGAAAAAAGACTGAAAAAAAGTAAACTCATATCTATATTTTAAGGCATCTAAAGTTATATTGATCTATTTGTACCCATAGTTATATTTTATTGTAAAGCATTCATATCTAGGAATAGATTAACACTGAAATTATCCCATATTTTTATTGTGTTTTCACTGTGTCTATGTAGGAATGTCTTCCATCTCAGCTTTAGGAAAAATAATATTTCTATATTTTCTGGATTTCATCCAACTGTATGAAATTGAAAATTGGAGCCACTCAAGTTGTCAAGTTTTCCTATGTTCTCACAATTGGGAATAATAGTTTATCAGTTACAACTGGGAGTAATAGTTTATAGATTATAGAATGCCCCTCTCAAAGAACTCCTCAATGTTACCAGAACCAAGTAAGGCCTTCGTGATGTAGCCTTTCCACATTATGTACACTTACATGGAAATTAAACTCTGGTTCGAATGTTTTCCTACATACATACTTATGGAGGTTCGTTTATCTCTGGAACAGAATCTGGCTGGCTGTACATGGCTAGGACCATTTTCCCAGAGCCTGCAGAAGTTTTAGTTCAATTCTAACAATGTAAAAGGGCTACAGCTGAGTCATTTGTTGTTACTGTTTGTATTTTTTAATGGTCAATATAAATAATTTGGTATTTTTTCCTCCCCCAACAAAATAATGCATGTACAGACACATAGGCACAAATCAGACCAGATTCACCAGGTGATTGACAGATCATCAATCCCGCTTTAGTCACATGGAATTAAAGGCAGGAGTAAGCTGCCAGTCTCAACTATTTCTACTGTTGCCTGAGTGCTGTCCTTCCACAGAGAAGGCAAAGACCCTTAAGCCAAGAAGTTAGTTTCTTTTCCTGCCTCACCAGGTTTTACTTAATCTCTGTGTGCCTCAGATGATTTATCCAAGACATGGTACCTATATCAGAGGGTTCTTGCAAGGATAAAGTGAGTTAATATATTGAAAACAATTTGAACAGTGCCTGGCATGCAGTAAGTCTTGTATTTGTGTTGGCTATTCATCTCCCAAATAATCATAATCATAATCATAATGACAGTAATAATAAAACTACTCACCATGTCAAAATTATCCAAAAATTTAAATTTAAATCATATCACTTGAACAAATATTATGTAACACATCTGCTTCCATTTTTAATGGCGAAAGATTTCGTGACTGAAGGTATCTTTCTAACTCATGTGAGTGGTTTCACATACTCTTACTCATTTAATACGGCCGGGGGGGTTTCTTGACATTTCTTACACCTCAGCAGTTCTGCGGGCATTTTCTGTGGGCCTCTAGCACACAGACAGCAGACCACACAGATCGTTTCAGGAGCTCCCAAAGTCATCCACTCTTTCTCTCAGGCTGGGCAAACGGAACTTAGGGCCCAATTCTGGGACGACTCTCTCTTCCAGAATGATTCCTCTGTCCTTCTGGAGCAGAGCCATTCCTGCCTTTTACCCTGCTTTGAAAATTATTCTTTCTGAATAGAATGCACCACAAATGCCCCATGCTGACTCTTAGGTCGCTCAGAGAAGTGAGAGGCCAGATGATATCCATTAGACAGAAAGTAATGGTGACATTAGTCTAATAAGAGTACACTGGGCTTCTAGTAATTCAGAGTGCTTAAACTGCATTATTACAATTTTGGCAGAATTTACCCTAATGGACTGAGAGAATTAAAATGCTGCAGATATGGACATTGTAATGCATTTCTTCTTTCAGTGTGGATGTGTGTGCTTAAACTGGCCTGGCTATTTGAAATACAAACAAAATAAGATTTGTCTGGGGAGGTGAAATGTAAACTAAGTGTTAACACGAGAGATGAAGCTAGAATAGGGGTGCTTTGCTGGCCTGGGGGTGGGCAGGGCTGAGAGTAACTTCCTTCTCTGAGGTGGGGAGGCCCCAGGGTAGAGTGTCCACGGGAGAGAGTGGAGCTGTCAGGGGCAGTGGGGAGGCATCCGCGAGGTCAGAACTGCGTGCTTTATTGCTGGCACTCAACTCTGAGGCCAGGAAGAAGGAAGGTGCCCAAGATGAGATGGGAAAAGTAGCAGGAGGTTGATCCACTGAGAAAGGCCCAGCTAAGTCTTGGAGGGGATGGGTCATGGTGGGGGGGAACTCTGCAGGATTACAAACAAAGAGACGGCATAACTAGACTGGTATTTTAGAAAAATACAGCAAAAATTAAAATGCCAGCAACAAAGCAGTTCAGTGGGCATTAGAGAAACTCTGAAAGCTTATTGCTTATCTCATCTGAGTTAAACTCAGCTGAGGCCACACCTACAGCGATCAGCAGAATCTGGTGGTACCCCCCAGCCACACCTGGTCAGCCTAGAGCTTCTAACAGAACCTGACACAATTTGCCCTTGAAGACAAGGAGGACAGGGAGGGGGAGGGGGAGGAGCAGTGGGGAAGGGGAGCCCTCTGAGGTTGTTTCCAGAAGACAGAATATTTGAGGGCATCAGACACATCAGGATTGCTGAGATGGGGGAGGGAGAAGGGAGACGTGCGAGGGGAGTTAGGTCAGCAGGACAGGGCACAGAACGCGACCCTGCTCAGTTCATCAAGATGGACCTTACATGGTAGGATTCTGAACTTCCTTTTGATTAGAACACAGAAGAAATGAGCCTCTTACAAGAGTTCAGAAGTTTAAAACAAAACAGTTGCTCAGTCAGATCTCTAGCTTTTCCTGGTTCTAAGACCTGTGAGGACCATTTCCAACAAGTTCTCTGAAAGCAGTGTCCCCAGCACACCCCCATGGTCGACGCGGGAGCAGATTTCGCGAAGCCACCTCTGTCCTTTTGTTTAGTATAATAAGTTAATATACATACAAATTTTATACATGTAGATATAGACATGACACATGAAAGGCATGAAGATACTAATATAGAATCTCTCTATACATCAAATGACAACATTACCAATAATTCTGAGACCATCTTACCCTGCTCTGACAGCATGCCCTGTTATACTTGCTAAAAATTTGTGCTTATTATTTGCTTGATTTGATTTATATTTTCCTATTACACACATCTGTAAACAACATGTTATTTATTTTGTGAGTTTCTGAACTTCATCTAAATGGAATGGGTTGTATTTGTGTTCTTCTGCTCATTGCTTTATCTCTCTTTTTTTAAATTCTGTATATCTTATTTTATTTTTTTTACTAAGTTTATTTATTTATTTTTATTTTTTTAACATCTTTATTCGAGTATAATTGCTTTACAAGAGTGTGTTAGTTTCTGCTTTATAACAAAGTGAATCAGCTATACATATACATGTATCCCCATATCTCCTCCCTCCTATGTCTCCCTCCCACCCTCCCTATCCCACCCCTCTAGGTGGTCACAAAGCACCAAGCTGATCTCCCTGTGCTGTGCGGCTGCTTCCCACTAGCTATCTATTTTACATTTGGTAGTGTATATATGTCCATGCCACTCTCTCACTTCATCCCAGCTTACCCTTCCACCTCCCTGTGTCCTCAAGTCCATTCTCTACATCTGCGTCTTTATTCCTGTCCTGCCCCTAGGTTCTTCAGACCCAATTTTTTTTAGATTCTATATATATGTGTTAGCATACAGTATTTGTTTTTCTCTTTCTGACTTACTTCACTCTGTATGACAGACTCTAAGTCCATCCACCTCACTACAAATAACTCAATTTTGTTTCTTTTTATGGCTGAGTAATATTCCATTGTATATATGTGCCACATCTTCTTTATCCATTCATCTGTCAATGGACACTTAGGTTGCTTCCATGTCCTGGCTATTGTAAATAGAGCTGCAATGAACATTGTGGTACATGACTCTTTTTGAATTATGGTTTTCTCAGGGTATATGCCCAGTAGTGGGATTGCTGGGTCATATGGTAGTTCGATTTTTAGTTTTTTAAGGAACCGCCATACTGTTCTCCATAGTGGCTGTATCAATTTACATTCCCACCAACAGTGCAAGAGGGTTCCCTTTTCTCCACACCCTCTCCAGCAATTATTGTTTGTAGATTTTTTGATGATGGCCATTCTGACTGGTGTGAGGTGATACATCACTGCAGATTTGATTTGCATTTCTCTAATGATTAGTGATGTTGAGCATCCTTTCATGTACTGGTTGGCAATCTGTATATCTTCTTTGGAGAAATGTCTATTTAGGTCTCCTGCCCATTTTTGGATTGGGTTGTTTGTTTTTTTGATATTGAGCTGCTTGTATATTTTGCAGATTAATCCTTTGTCAGTTGCTTCATTTGCAAATAGTTTCCCCCATTCTGAGGGTTGTCTTTTAGTCTTGTTTATGGTTTCCCTTGCTGTGCAAAAGCTTTTAAGTTTCATTAGGTCCCATTTGTTTATTTTTGTTTTTACTTCCATTTCTCTAGGAGCTGGGTCAAAAAGGATCTTGCTGTGATGTATGTCATGGAGTGTTCTGCCTATGTTTTCCTCTAAGAGTTTTATAGTGTCTGGCCTTACATTTAGGTCTTCAATCCAGTTTGAGTTTATTTTTGTGTATGGTGTTAGGGAGTGTTCTAATTTCATTCTTTTACATGTAGCTGTCCAGTTTTCCCAGCACCACTTACTGAAGAGGCTGTCTTTTCTCCACTGTATATTCCTGCCTCCTTTATCAAAAATAAGGTGACCATATGTATGTGGGTTTATCTCTGGGCTTTCTATCCTGTTCCATTGATCTATATTTCTGTGTTTGTGCCAATACCATACTGTCTTGATTACTGTAGCTTTGTAGTAAAGTCTGAAGTCCGGGTGCCTGATTCCTCCACCTCCATTTTTCTTTCTCAAGATTGCCTTGGCTATTCGAGGTCTTTTGTGTTTCCATACAGATTGTGGAATTTTTTGTTCTAGTTCTGTGAAAAATGCCATTGGTAGTTTGATAGGGATTGCATTGAATCTGTATATTGCTTTGGGTAATATATTCATTTTCACAATGTTGATTCTTCCAATCCAAGAACATGGCATATCTCACCATCTGTTTGTATCATCTTTAATTTCTTTCATCAGTGTCTTATAGTTTTCTGCATACAGGTCTTTTGTCTCTTTAGGTAGGTTTATTCCTAGGTATTTTATTCTTTTTGTTGCAGTGGTAAATGGGAGTGTTTCCTTAATTTCTCTTTCAGATTTTTCATCATTAGTGTTTAGGAATGCAAGAGATTCCTGTGCATTAATTTTGTGTCCTGCTACTTTACCAAATTCATTGATTAGCTCTAGTAGTTTTCTGGTAGCATCTTTAGGATTCTCTATACATGACATGTATAGTATCATGTCATCTGCAAACAGTGACAGGTTTACTTCTTTTCCAATTTGGATTCCTTTTATTAATTTTTCTGCTCTGATTACTGTGGCTAAAACTTCCAAAACTATGTTGAATAATAGTGGTGAGAGTGGACATCCTTGTCTTGTTCCTGATCCTAGAGGAAATGCTTTCAGTTTTTCACCATTGAGAATGATGTTGGCTGTGGGTTTGTCATATATGGTCTTTATTATGTTGAGTAAGTTCCCTCTATGCCTACTTTCTGGAGGGCTTTTATCATAAATGAGTGCTGAATTTTGTCAAAAGCTTTCTCTGCATCTATTGAGATGATCATACGGTTTTTCTCCTTCAATTTGTTAATATGGTGTATCACATTGATTGATTTGCATATGTTGAAGAATCCTTGCATTCCTGGGATAAACCCCACTTGATCATGGTGTATGATCCTTTTAATGTGCTGTTGGATTCTGTTTGCTAGTATTTTGTTGAGGATTTTGGCATCTATGTTCATCAGTGATATTGGCCTGTAGTTTTATTTCTTTGTGACATCTTTGTCTGGCTTTGGTATCAGGGTGATGGTGGACTCGTAGAAATGAGTTTGGGTGTATTCCTCCCTCTGCTATATTTTGGAAGAGTTTGAGAAGGATAGGTGTTAGCTCTTCTCTAAATGTTTGATAGAATTCGCCTGTGAAGCCATCTGGTCCTGGGCTTTTGTTTCTTGGAAGATTTTTAATCACAGACTCAATTTCAGTGCTTGTGATTGGTCTGTTTATATTTTCTTTTTCTCCCTGGTTCAGTCTCAGAAGGTTGTGCTTTTCTAAGAATTTGTCCATTTTTTCCAGGTTGTCCATTTTATTGCCATATAGTTGCTTGTAGTAATCTCTCATGATCCTTTGTATTTCTGCAGTGTCAGTTGTTACTTCTCCTTTTTCATTTCTAATTCTATTGATTTGAGTCTTCTCCCTTTTTTTTTGATGAGTCTGGCTAATGGTTTATCAATTTTGTTTATCTTCTCAAAGAACCAGCTTTTAGTTTTATTGATCTTTGCTATTGTTTCCTTCATTTCTTTTTCATTTATTTCTGATCTGATCTTTATGATTTCTTTCCTTTTGCTAACTTTGGGGTTTTTTTCTTCTTCTTTCGCTAATTGCTTTAGGTGTAAGGTTAGGTTGTTTATTTGTGATGTTTCTTGTTTCTTAAGGTATGATTGTATTGCTATAAACTTCACTCTTATAACTGCTTTTGCTGCATCCCGTAGGTTTTGGGTCGTCGTGTTTTCATTGTCATTTGTTTCTAGATATTTTTGATTTCCTCTCTGATTTCTTCAGTGATCTCTTGGTTATTTAGTAGTGTATTGTTTGGCCTCCATGTGTTTGTATTTTTTACAGATTTTTTCCTGTAATTGATATCTAGTCTCATAGCATTGTGGTTGGAAAAGGTACTTGATACAATTTCAATTTTCTTAAATTTACCAAAGCTTGATTTGTCACCCAAGATATGATCTATCCTGGAGAGTGTTCCGTGAGCACTTGAGAAGAAAGTGTACTCTGTTTTATTTTTTGGATGGAATGTCCTGTAAATATCAATTAAGTCCATCTTGTTTAATGTGTCATTTAAAGCTTGTGTGTCCTTATTTATTTTCATTTTGGATGATCTGTCCATTGGTGAAAGTGGGGTGTTAAAGTCCCCTACTATGATTGTGTTACTGTCAATTTCCCCTTTTATGGCTGTTAGCGTTTGCCTTATGTATTGAGGTGCTCCTATGCTGGGTGCTTAAATATTTACAATTGTTATATCTTCTTCTTGGATTGATCCCTTGATCATTATGCAGTGTCCTTCTTTTTCTCTTGTAATAGTCTTTATTTTAAAGTCTATTTTGTCTGATGTGAGAATTGCTACTCCAGCTTTCTTTTGATTTCCATTTGCATGGAATATCTTTTTCCATCCCCTCACTTTCAGTCTGTATGTGTCCCTAGGTCTGAAGTGGGTCTCCTGTAGACAGCATATATATGGATCTTGTTTTCGTATCCATTCAGCCAGTTTATGTCTTTTGGTTGGAGCATTTAATCCATTTACATTTGAGGTAGTTATCGATATGTATGTTCCTATTACCATTTTCTTAATTGTTTTGCATTTGTTATTGTAGGTCTTTTCCTTCTCTTGTTTTTCCTGCCTAGAGAAGTCCCTTTAGCATTTGTTGTAAAGCTGGTTTGGTGGTGCTGAATTCTCTTAGCTTTTGCTTGTCTGTAAAGGTTTTAATTTCTCCGTTGAATATGAATGAGATCCTTGCTGGGTAATCTTGGTTGTAGGTTTTTCCCTTTCATCACTTTAAATATGTCCTGCCACTTTCTTCTGGTTTGCCGAGTTTCTGCTGAAAGATGAGCTGTTAACATTATGGGGATTCCCTTGTATGTCATTTGTTAGTTTTCCCTAGCTGCTTTTAATATTTTTTCTTTGTATTTAACTTTTGATAGTTTGATCAATGTGTGTCTTGGCGTGTTTCTCCTTGGATTTATCCTGTATGAGACTCTCTGTGCTTCCTGGGCTTGATTGACTATTTCCTTTCCCATATGAAGGAAGTTTTCAACTATAATCTCTTCAAATATTCTCTCAGTCCCTTTCTTTTTCTCTTCTTATTCTGGGACCCTTATAATTCGAATGTTGGTGCATTTAACATTGTCCCAGAGGTCTCTGAGATTGTCCTCCATTCTTTTCATTCTTTTTTCTTTATTCTGCTCTGCAGTAGTTATTTCCACTATTTTATCTTCCAGGTCACTTATCTGTTCTTCTGCTTCAGTTATTCTGCTATTGATCCCTTCTAGAGAATTTTTAATTGCATTTATTGTGTTGTTCATCATTGTTTGTTTTCTCTTTAGTTCTTCTAGGTCCTTGTCAAATGTTTCTTGTATTTTCTCCATTCTACTTCCAAGATTTTGGATCATCTTTACTATCATTACTCTGAATTCTTTTTCAGGTAGACTGCCTATTTCCTCTTCATTTGTCTGGCCTGGTGGGTTTTAACTTGCTTCTTCATCTGCTGTGTGTTTCTCTGTCTTCTCATTTTGCTTAACTTACTGTGTTTGGGGTCTCCTTTTTGCAGGCTGCAGGTTCGTCATTTTCATTGTTTTTGGTGTCTGCCCCCGTGGCTAAGGTTGGTTCAGTGGGTTGTGTAGGCTTCCTTGTGGAGGGGACTGGTGTCTATGTTCTGGTGGATTAGGCTGGATCTTGTCTTTCTGGTGGGTAGGACCGCGTCTGGTGGTGTGTTTTGGCATGCCTGTGACCTTATTATGATTTTAGGCAGCCTCTCTGCTAATGGGTGGGGTTGTGTTCCTGTCTTGCTAGTTGTTTGGCATAGGGTGTCCAGCACTGTAGCTTGCTGCTTTTTGAGTGGTGCTGGGTCTTAGCGTTGAGATGGAGATCTCTGGGAGAGCTTTCGCCATTTGATATTATTTGGAGCCGGGAGGTCTCTGGTAGACCAATGTCCTGAACTCGGCTCTCCCACCTCAGAGACACAGTCCTGACAGCCAGCTGGAGCACCAAGACCCTGTCAGCCATACGGTTTTTGTGATAGTGGACAAACCACGTATCCCTGCTGTGTTTCAGTTTCCTTATCTTTTTCTCTGAATTCCTCTGGTTCTGAGCATCTGAAGACCTCATGAGTCAGAGACTGTGGTTCCCATGAACCTTCTGCACATCACATTCATTGCTTTATCTCTTCAACATTATGTTTTTGATATGTATCCATATTGCTGAGTGTTTTGTAGTCCATTCATTTGCACTGCTGTGCAAAAGCTATTTTGGTGTATTAATATACCACATTTTATTTTCCATTCAGCTGTCAATGAACTACAGGCTGTTTCTCATGCATCAGTGTAGGCAAACAAATAATATCAAGTGTAACTTAGTAAAGATAGATTCACATGTTATTGCTCAAGTGTGTAGTTTTCTAATCTTCTTTATCCAGAATATGACATAATCTCTAGACGATTAAAATGACCCCATATCCTTCTGGAATTTCCAGTGCCTTTTAATAACAACCAACAGAGAACTATGATTATTTTATCTGGCAATAATCAGTATGCCCAAATTCTCTTTTGCAAATAAGAACTCTATTTACTTTTATATGAATCAAAATGTCAGACAAAATTGATGTTTTCACATGAAAATTAAGAAAGTGACTAGAACATATGCTTAAATAGAAGGCCATTGAGTATTTGAATGGAAAAAGAAGAAAAAATAATTATAGATCAGGCCCCCTCTGGGTCTGCTTCTGACGAAAAAAAAAAATGAGTGGATGAAAAATCAAAACCACAAGGAGATATCAGCTCACACCTGTCAGAATGGTTATCATCAAAAAGACAAGTAATATGAAATGTTGGCAAGATGTGGAGAAAAGGGAACCCTCGAAAACTGTTGATGGGAAGGTAAATTGGTGCAGCCACTATGGAAAACAGTATGGAGCTTTCTCAAAAAATTAAAAATATAACTACCATATGACCTATCTATTTCACTTCTTGGTATTTATACAAAGAAGAAGAAAACATTAATTTGAAAAGATATCTGCACCCCCATGTTCATTGCAGCATTATTTACAATAACTAAAATATGGAAACTTAACCTAAGTGTCCGTCAACAGATGAATGGATGAAGAAAACATGGTATATATGTGTATGTATGTATATATATATATATATATATATATATATATATATATAATATTAATATAATGGAATATCATTCAGCCATAAAAAAGAAGGAAATCTTGCCATTTGCAACAACATGAATGGACCTTGAGGGCATTATGCTAAGTGAAATAAATCAGACAAAGACAAATACCTTTGTATTTAACTTTTGATAGTTTGATCAATGTGTGTCTTGGCGTGTTTCTCCTTGGATTTATCCTGTATGAGACTCTCTGTGCTTCCTGGGCTTGATTGACTATTTCCTTTCCCATATACGTGGACTCAAAAAAAAAATAAAGCTGAACTCATAGATACAGAGAACGGATTGGTGGTTGTCAGAGGTGGAGAGTTGGGGGTGAGCAAAATGAGTGGGTGGTCAAAGGCACAAACATCAAACTTCCAGTTATAAATAAATAAGTCCTGGGGATGGAAGGTACAGCATGGTGACAGTAGTTAATAATTCTGTATTGTATATTTGAAAGTTGCTAAGAGAGTAGATCTTAAAGTTCTCATCATAAGAAAAATTTTTTGTAACTATGTGTGGTGATAGATGTTAAATAGACTTATTGTGGTCATCATTTCACAATATATACAAATATGGAGTCATTATATTGTACACCGGTAACTAATACAGTGTTACATGTCAATCATACCTCAATGCCTGGCACATGGCCGGGAATCTTTGAGTATCTTGAAGTGAATAATAATGCAGAGATAGCTCTGTTATATGTTCCACCTAGTCTAACAGTGAGATTAACGTTGCCCTGGAATCCTGCACCCTCCTGAGTGGAGTCCTGAGTGGACCCTCTGGATGACCAGCCATGTACTCTAGTTCCTCGTTGGCCGGGGCATCATGAACTGTCTCAGGGGCCGTGCAGCTGGGGACAGTGTTTCACTGAGGGCTCCTTTTAGGTATCCGCTCCCCTTTGTAAGTCTGATAACAGCACAACGGACCTCAGGTCATCATTTGTTTTTGCACCAGATCAGATTGCCACGGGGTCAGTCCCCTGGATTTGTGCCTGAGCGGCCAGGACAATGACCAAAAGCTCCGGATCTCCTCCTCCACTCTGCCAGTTCCTCTCTGTAGGGAGCAGAGTTCCAGACTGTGCCAACATGATTAGGAGCAGAGGAGACTCAGCAGTGGAAAGCGAAGCGTCACTTCCCGAGATCTATGATTAAAGAGGTCGAGCCTAAACCTTGGTCCTGGATAGAACACGTTTTATGAGGCAACAGTCCTCAAATTTATTTTTCAGAAATCAGCAATATTTCTCACGGCAACCACTCAATTTATGGGCCCTTTCAGTGAACAACTGTGGAGTACCACTGTACCTCTGCTCCGGGTACCCTGAGCATCACGACGGATACTGCCAAGACCACAGTCCCTGCCTTTAAAGCCTCCTTACTGGAACTCAGGGTCCAAAACTGTTACCCTTGGGGTAATCCCAGCCTGCTGCCTGCTTTTGTGTCACTGTGATGGAAGAAGGATTTTTACATTTTTTAATGGTTGAAAAATCAAAGGAAGAATAGTGTTTCTTTTCTTTTTCTTCTTTCTCTTTCATTTCTTGTGACATATCTGGCTAAACAAAATACTCATTAGAATAACCCCACTCTGCTACTGTGCTAGCCATGGATGTCAAATTGCTGGGATTTGGGGGATTATCTTAAATACGCCAAATAACCAATTACTGTGATTTCTGGTTTACAAAATGTTGGATTACTGGATGTTATTGTCCATTGGAAATTAGTAGGAACTTCTAACTCCTGAAATAGAACTATATTTGAGACAATGTGTCCAACATTGTATATGATCATTAAGCCTGTTTTTCTCTCTGCTAACCTGCCTTTGAAAACATCAATAGAGACTGAAAGGCAAAAACCTTACAGTTCTGCCTGGGGTCAACTGCTGTGATTTAGTCTAGAAATAACTAGATAGGAGTCAGACTCATAGGAGACTCTGAAATTGGATCATTGCCTCTGCAGCTTGGTTTGCTCTTGAGGTTAAGATTTTTGGAAGGAGATCAATAATTATCAGATGTATCAAATCCACTGAAAAAATAATTACACAGGGGGCTTCCCTGGTGGTGCAGTGGTTGAGAATCTGCCTGCCAATGCAGGGGACACGGGTTCGAGCCCTGGTCTGGGAAGATCCCACATGCCGCGGAGCAACTAGGCCCGTGAGCCACAATTGCTGAGCCTGCGCGTCTGGAGCTTGTGCTCCGCAACAAGAGAGGCCGCGATAGTGAGAGGCCCGCGCACTGCGATGAAGAGTGGCCCACTTGCCGCAACTAGAGAAAGCCCTTGCACAGAAACGAAGACCCAACACAGCCATAAATAAATAAATAAATAAATAAAATTAAAATAATTACACAATATTTAACTGGTGTCATAACATGAGAGAATGGTCTTTCTTGAAATAAAGAATGACACTGATACTACTATCTTTAAATCAAGATAAGAAAGAACCCTACAACTCTCTCTCTGTCTGTCTGTCTCTCTGTCTTTCTATGTGTGAGCATGTGTATAAAAATGTAAAACTATACACACACACACACACACACACACACATACATTTCTCTTCTTTTTTCCATAATAAATGAAATAATGACTATAAAAAGTATAAAGCAGCCTGAACCTACAAAAGTTGTCATGGACATTCTAGGTAATTTTGTTTCAAATTGATAGATTCAAACTACTTCCCGATGAGTAGAAATGAACTAAATCATATCAGTAGCTTTTACGAAATACATTGGTAGTTTAACTTACTGAAATTTATTAACTGGCGTTCACTGTAGTGGTTAACCTCTCTCTCTTCTTACTTGTTTGTGTGGGGGGCATTGAATTTCTTCCTTCCTCCCTTTCTTTTTTCTTTTTAACATTTCTCACTCATTCCTATAACTGACATGCTAAATGCTTCGAGAATGTGGACGCCAAGTGTCAACTAAAAGCATGTATACAAATATATGTAAATTTTCAATATCCCGCTTTTATTTATTCAATAAATAAAAATTGAATAAGATTTGCAATATCTTGTAGATATATGCTTTTATTAAATTTTTAAAAAAAATATTAGCACTTATGAAAGAAAAGACTGGTGGGATTGGTCATGGAGGAAGGGATTGAAATTTGTGGTGAAACCAGGATAGTTTTACTGCAGGGCAATAAAGGCAGAAAAATGCTTTTGCTAATGATGATGATCTCTCCCATCCCTTTTCTTAACCATACTGTTTTACTGGTCCGTGTGGCCACTAGGAGTTTTATGTTTTCCATGATTTCCAATGAGCTTACTCCATTTGGTGGAGGAAAGTTACTGAATGCATAGTACATGTAATTTAAATTTTGTAACTGTAAAAATTTTCTTATCTATGTAAAATTAACTAATCTGAAAAAACTTATTTGTTAGATTGTTAATTATGTTTTGATTCGGAAAATGTATATGTGATTGTTCAAGGAACAGAAGAAACTGGCTAAGTGTGTGTTGACACTTCTGGGGGTGTGGGAGGAGCCTCCTGCTTCTGTGCATAACGTTCATTTGTTTTTCATTTGTATTTTCTGTTTAAAATGTTAATGCACTTGGGAGAGGGGATGGTCACAACCACTCTAGTCTGAGTGAGTTTATCCTCTGTTTTACTGAAGGTAAAGACACTCTGTGTACACAGCTGGACTTGGAGGAGTAAGGACAGGACACACCATCAACGTAATGGAAGAGGGGCGGCAGGGAGATGCGGTTGAGGTACCCAACACTAACTCAGCGCCCAGCGGAGAGGACCATCTCTGATCCTACGGAGGACTTCGCAGCTTGTATAAAATGACACTTAATCATTAAATTATGGGGAAAATCTTGTTATGTTAGTCTTGAATAATAGACAAATTTTAAACAAGATGTAAGAAAAAATGAAGTTACTCTATATTTGTCATTTTCACCCCTTAAAATTTAAGTTCTTCCAAGTTTAAGATGTTTATATAAAAGTGCTATGGTACCACTTTTCTAGTTTTTCAGAGTAATCTAAATTATGTCTTTATTGAAAAACATATTTAGCTGGTCATTGTTAACTATTGGAATCTCTCTGGAAGGATATTCACAGGAAACAATTGATATATTTAATCACTATTTTGGGGTCCATATATTATTTTTAACACAGTCTGTAAAAAACAGTCCTGGCCTCTCCTGATGCCAATCTTTGGTTGCAAGGATATATCTTCTAGTAATTACTCAAAGTTAAAATGATTATACTACTCTGTGCACGTAAGGATGGCAGGTGAGAGTTGAGAATAGATAACGCATCAGCACACAAAGCAGAGAGGCAAGGAGGACAGATGTAGTCACAGACATAGGAGTTCAGGAGACCAACCCTTAAGTTGCAGGGACGAAGTGTCAAAATGGCTCAGGACTCCCTCTGACACTGGGGAACTGAGAGCTGAAGAGTCCTCACCTAAGTGCTGTTGAATTAAAGACAATTCAGTGACAGAAATGCATGATTTTCACCCTACAGCTTTCATGAAACAAGTTGGACAATGCGTATGTTTCTTCAAAAACAAGCTCTATGTGTTGAGAGCTAAGGATTGGGCTACGCCATCTCATTACAATTCTGGACTTCCTCTTTAGCATCTGACAAAGCTTCTATATTTTCTTAAGACCTCCCAGAAACAAACAGGCAACACTGAAAAAAAAAAAAAAAAAAGGAAGTTAAACAATGATTGGCTAAATTTGAAAGATACATAACTTTTTCACATGATACCGTTCCTAATGCAACACCCCTTTCTCTGCTGTTCTCCCATTTTCCAAATAAAGCCACCCTGAGGAAGTGGTGTCAATCAGCTTAATTAAAAATACTTCCTTCATCTTTGCTACAGTACACTTTCTTCTTCTTGGCTGGCTTTTACAGAAATGAGTGATTTAAGTTCTTAGAAGAGATTGCTGCTCGTGTTACAACAGCTGATGAACTTGGGACCCCCTCTCACACTTGCTCTTTGGGGACCTGTAGTGTAGTTAGGTAAGCAGCGATCTCATTTTTCGTCATTGCAGTTTTACTGACATTGAAATGAAAGATGCGAGGTAGCTGTCAATTTACTTCTTCAGTTTGTTTTGGCTTTTGTGCTTTTCCTCTCAAGGAGCTACCTCTGAGGAAACATGAAACTTTATTTTTCTGCTTACTTATTGTCACTATAAAAGCAATACCTGCTCATTAAAGAAGTGGAAAAGATTAGAAGAAAGATAAGAAGTTACTGATAATCCCTACCACTTAGCAAACAAACACTGTTTATATTTTCCTTGATTTTGAAACATGTTTAGGAAGTCTTTGTACATTATTTTTGTAGGTTTCCAATAACTGGAAATGAGAAAGCTCCTCAATCTGTTCTGGAAACTCGACATTCTTAAATGGTTACTTAAGCCTAAAATATTTCAGTCGAGTTAAACTTTGACCAACCCAGGTGACTAGTTTATAGGTCTTAAAACCTTGTGGAAAACTGTATCAGCAAAGACCACACACCCCGAATTCCTGGACGGTGTCTGGTGTTTTCTTTCCCTAAGTATTTCAGACGCATTCTTCCATTTGAAAGCTTTGCATCTTACTCAACAACTTCTGTATCTAAACTATGTTAAAGATACATGGAAAAGAGATGACATCACAGAGCTGATTTTGTTCTTTTAGCCTTCTGTTCAGCTGAAGTTGAGCAGCGGTAATGAGTCATGCTGTCTTGTGACCAGCCGGGCACTTTTCCAATCAGAGAGACTGTTAAGATCTCTGACAACAGAACCTGTCATTGTTTGAAGAGTAGATATCAACGGTGACCTGTATACTTGGTGATCCAGGCTTCTGTGAGTAACAAAATGCGTTCCCATCCCTGCTGAATGACAGAACACCAGTAATGAGGTAGCACTTAGTAAAGCTGACTCATTTCCTCGTTTATAGATGAAGGAGATTGTCCAAGAAATAATCTCCCAGGTAAGTCATGGTTCCTTCAGGTAATACGTGGTGAGTCTTTTCAAAGCAAGGCTGACTGTAACACTGCCTTGTCAGTGATGAGGTCTATGAAAAAGCAAATTTCTTTACGAAATAATGTCAGACATTAAAAGCCAGGTCCATTTTTATCCTTAACCATGGATGCATTGCTGATTTCAGATGCTACTCACAAGAAAGAATTCCCGTTGCACAATCAGGTGTACAGATGCTTGAAATTTTCCCATTAGTTAAAATGTGGTATCAGTGTCAACTTTCCTTTTTATTTTCCACCACGCACATTTTGTGGTGACGCTGCAGCTGTTACCCTGGACATCTCTGGGAGATGTCTGTGGGGGAGTGCTGGATACCCCCTCCATACAGCCCCATTCCACTGGGCTGTGGGATTTCCAGCCAAGTCAGGTTGACTTGAACTGACTCAGCAGGTGCTGCCATCTTGGGAAACCAGGAGACCTCCTCCTTCCTGACTTGCTGTAATCTCCTGGGCTTTACAGTCAGGCTGCCTTTACAAACACATTTCTCAAAGCCAATTTGGAGCATATTTATTTTTTAAAGTACAAGAAGCCTGTTGGGAGAAAAACATTAGATCAATGCAATCCTCTGAATACCACCCAAAGTCGTAACTCATTTCTTCTTAGACTAGATTTTATTTACGAGTATTTTTTTTTCATTGAAGTATAGTTGATTTGCAATGTTTCGGGTGTACTGCAAAGTGATTCAGTTATACATCTATCTATCTATCTATCTACTTTTTTCAGATTCTTTTCTATTATAAGTTATTACAAGATACGGAATATAGTTCCCTGCGCTATACAGTGGGTCCTTGTTATTTATCTATTTTATATTTACTAGTGTGTGTCTGTTAATCCCATGAGGATTCTACAGGAGTGGAAATAGTTTCCTCTAACTAGGATTTCATTACTTTCACTCATTTATAATGTGTGCCTTGCCCTCTGTTGCCTCTTTCCCTACTTGGTATGCCTTCTTCTGAATTCTCATGGAACTTTAACAGTTGTGCCATTAATTCTTTTTGTTGTTGGGAAATCACAAATTATGAAACGTTAAACTGAGCACATTTAAAAATAACCGAGGCTTTTCTGCTGTTTGGGTAAGGCCACTTGCTTGTTTGGGGTTGCTAATGGGAATAAATGACCATGTGTGATTACTTCTAGATCCAGCTTGTTTGCCCGGAGGAAAGAATTCATTGAACAGCCACAGACTACATTCCAGAACGTTAGCCAAGCACTTTGCAACAGGGTACCATTGGGTCATAGCAAGGCCTGCCACCACTCCTGGCAGAGCGACTCCAAATACCTGCCCATGGGACAGAGGTCTGGTTGCAGGAGGTCAGTACGGGCTCTCATGGCAAGAATTTTCAAGAGTGCTTCTTTCCTCCGTTTAGTTTCCTGATAAAGGGCCATTGGAATTTTTAAGTCTCTGGAAATGCGTGGGACTCTTTTTTTTCAGTAGATGCTTTATATGCTTTGCTATGAGTTCTCCCAGTGAACTTCGATCTAAATTTTACATTGCAGGGTGGTGATGTGAGTGTGTGTGTGGGAGGGCGATAATTTCAAATACTTCAGGACCCAGAATAGATTTGTCACTGTTATTTCTCTCCTTCCTTGCCGACAAATCACAATGCTATTGTTCCGCGTTTGGAATCTGAGAATCTGCAGAAGCAGCTCATTGGTCCTCAGGGAGGATGACAGTTAGCACGGCAGGTGGAATGCTGCACCTCCCGACCTCCCAACCCCTCTTTTATCTGTTTTACAAATTGGACAACTCTGCTTTGATCTGCTTTCGTGTAAGAGGTCATCAGAGCACGAGGAGATAAAAGTTGTCAAAGCTGAGCCCAGAAAGAGGTTGGTGCCGCCACGTGTGGTCACTCAGAAGAGAAGTAGGGTTGGGGCTCAAGTAATGTGTGTGAGCTGCCCGTCCAGGTGGGCCTCCTCTGGATTCTCAGGGGCTTATCCGCAGACAGCCTTGAATGGATGGTGACAGAGAGCATCGTCCTGGAGCCCAGATGCCTCGGTGCCTGTACTGGGGGATGGGGCCTCTAAGGAGGTGGTAAAGGTTAAATGAGGTCATCAGAGAGGATCCCTCATCCAATAGGGTTAGAGCCCTCAGGAGGAGACAGCAGAGAGCTTCACCCCCACCCCCGCTCCCTGCATTTTCTCTCTGTCTGTCTCTGTCTGTCTCTCTCTCCTCCCTGTGAGGACACAGTGAGAAGGCAGCCGTCTGCAAGTCCGGAAGAGAGCCCTCACCAGCGCTTGGCCATGACTCCAGCCTCCAGAACCATGAGAAATAAAGCCCTGTTGTTTTAGCTGCCTGGTCTGTAGGACTTGGTTATGACAGCCCGAGCTGACCTGTACCCAGAGGGGCCTCTCCTTCTGAGGGGCCAGTCCTGCTTTCCCCACCTGCCCTCTGCTTGGTGGTGCTCTGGGTTTTCTCACAGCCTGTGCGTTCCTGCCTCCCATCTCGATTAGAAGCTTCATCTTTAGGACTCCAGTAACAGGCCATATCATTATTTGCACCCCTTGGGCACTATCCAGATACATTTCTCACACTATAAAGTGTAATATTTGCTGATTGATTAACTAGTCTGAGAGATGATTAGCCAAGTTGTACCTATATCTCGAAATAGTTTGTTTTTACTTTGGTTTCAGAATTGGCAAAGAAATATGGGGACACTTATGCACAAAATTTCTGGCTACTTGGTGATATGAGTGTGTTGTTTATTTTCTCCTGGAATGATCCATATTCAGAGAGTTACCTCAGCACTGACCTTTATCTTGCATATAAACATAAAATGGGGCCCAGGACTCCAAATTCTACAAAACTCACTGTAATTTTCTTTGAATGGTAGTCGTTTTATCAATAATATTAAAATCCCATTAAATTATCTGATCCTAGACCAGGGTGCTTCATACTGTTCTCTTTCTTTGTAATTATTTAATCTCTTTTTAGTAGAAAAGAGGAAAAATCCCTTGAACCAGAAATGATTTCTTTCTACTCTAAAAGTATTCCTTTTTTCACTCTGGGTGAAATAAACTTAACAGAAAGGAGCTGAACTCTCCACTCCAGGCCACACGATTTAATGTGATGCAGGATTTTCAATTAATGGCAATACCTTGGACTTGATCAGAAAATCAAGCCACAAGAACTGAAGCCACAAGGGGTAAACACTTTTTCATTGTTTTTACAGAAAGACTATGTATGTCAAAAAATAATCCAAAAAGGATTTTTCATTTGCATTTCTAACCTAAAATGGCCCCATGCTTAATTTAACGTGCTTGATGTACGTTATGGAATTATCAGTTACCTTTCTATTAAATTGCAAAAATCAGGGACATTTTGTTTAATCAACACTAATGTTCAGAAATGTGTTATCCGTGATGTTATCTGTTCTATCTGAACTTTGCCAAATTTTTTTAAAAAACTGCTCTGCCACCATGTCATTAAATTATGACATCTGAGTGAAAAGGCTGCATCACAAGCTAGTGGCCCTGTGACTCGCCTGAGCCCCACCTGACTGATGCCATTGGCTCCATCCCAGAAGCAAAGGTGAGGGAAGCAATGACAATTATCTCAGTGATTTTGGCCACTGTCTTCTTCCTCAGCAACACAAAGGTGGCACAGGCGAAATGAGAGAGACAGTTGATGCTGTAAAAGTTTTGCTCAGGCTGTTGAATTTATTTAGATAATTGCTTAAAAAACTTCTGCCACGTCGACTTCGTTCTTCTGAAATGACTCTGTGTCTTAATACATTTAGGATTACATTCAGCTGCAAGTTACAGAGAGTACAATTAAGAGAGGTATTTCACACTGAGGTTATATTTAACTCACATAAAAATACATACTGAGGAGGAGGGTTTGGGGCTAAAGCAGCTTCATAGTAACATCTTCAAGGATCCAGTGTCCTCCTCTCATTTCTGACCCTCCTCCCTGCCCTACAGGGTTTATTCTCATGGTTCTAGGATGCCTGCTGCCCTTTGAGGCAGCTCCATGTTCAGGTTTTTTTTTTTAAAGGGGAAGATGGTTGTTCAACAGGTATAAAGTTTCAATTATGCAAGAGAAATGAGTTCTAGAATCCGCTGTACAATACTGGGCTTATGGTCAACAATGCTGTATTGTACAATCACAAATTTGTTAAGAGGGTAGATCTCGTAGTAAGTGTTCTTATCACAAGAAAGAAAGCAAGCAAGAAAGAGAGAGGGAGAAGGAAGGAAAGAAAGAGAGAGAGAAAGAGAGAAAGAAAGAGAGAGGAAGGAAGGGGAGAAGGGAGGGAAGGGGTTGGGGACAGCAGGAAACTTTTGGAGGTGATGGATAAGTCTATTACGTTGATTTTGGTGACAGTTTCATAGGTGTTTGCACTCGTCCAAACCCATCAAATTGTACACATTAAGTATGTGTAGATCTTTGTAAATCAATTATGCTTTAATAAAGCTGCTAAAAAGAAAAAGAAAAAAGGGAAGAGTCCAAGGAGTCTTTCTCCTGAAGAATCCTTTTTTGTTTGTTTTTTACATATTTGAGAAGTATGGTCCTCCCAGGAAATTCTGCTTACCTCTCACAGTCCAGAACTTGGCCACATGTCCATGCCCAGCTGCAGAGGGGCTGGAATTAGCTTTCCAGCCTCCACAGTGAGCGGGGGAAACAAAAGACAGGGATTGAAAGGCTTTTGGGTGGCAAACCCACCCCCTCTGCCATCCTGTCTTTCATGGATGCGGTGTAAGAGGCATAACGGACAGTCACGTTGTGGGTTTATCTCCTCACTTTGTTGACTCTCCCCAAACAAAATTCCAATAAAAAAAAAATCCCAATTAAACAAGGTCCTACAATATTGCATGGAGAACTATATTCAATATCCTGTGATAAACCATAATGGAAAAGAACATAAAAAAGAATGTATGTATATGTATAACTGAATTGCTCTGCTGTACAGCAGAAATTAACACAACACTGTAAATCAACTATACTTCAATTTAAAAAAAAATCCCAGTTGATTTTGACCAGTTCACTGGAACTAAGAGTGACACGAAATGATCCACAGCAGGTTCGAACTCTACTGCTGTCACTCACCAGCTGTATGACCCGGGCAAGATACTTCAAGCCTATAACCCTGAGTTTCCTCATCTCTAAAAACGAGCTTCCGCCCTTGGTAGATTTCGACAGGAACAGCTCTGATGTGTCACTCCTTTCGTATGAATTCCTCTTCACACTGAATCTAGGCTTAGCTCAGACCTTCTTTAGCCAGTGGGACATCAAAACACACAAAACAAGCAAACAGAACACAGTGAGCATGAGGTCAGCTGGTCTGAGGGGCAAGGTGTGGGGAGGGGGTGGCAGAGAGGAAAGACCTTCCAGGAAGAGGGGCCCAGCTTCTAGCTGTCCCAGCCAAGCCCAGCCCCTGGTCACCTGGGAGCTGACTGCAGCTGCCTGCAGAAGCCCAGGCCAGACCTGTGCAAGGTCTAAGCAAAACACCCATGGGTATGTTAAAAAAGTCGGGCATTGTTGGTTTAAGCCACTAAGTTTTGGGGCAGAAAAAATAACTGGTACACACACCAACTTTCCAGTGTTGCTGCTGGGATGAATTACAAGGGTTGTGAGGCACAAAGCAAGCACTGGAAAATACTAGTTATTATTATTGTTGTCGTTATTGTTATTTTCCATTGTACAACATAGATACATGAAAAAGACTTGCCAATTAGAAAAAAAAAAATCTGCAGATACTTTCTTAGCACCTGCAATCTGTTTGGCATTGTCCTGTGCTATGGGGCTTTTCTTTAAGAAGCTTATATCCTGGCTGATACATTTAAGATAAAGAAACAGTGCATTTATTACCACAGGTTATAAATACACGATAGGAGACCCAACTCTATGAACGTAATGAGTAAACATTCAAGGAATCAGTACAGGTTTTTGGAGGAAGCTTCACAGGAAAATGTATTTCTTGGTCTTGAGTGTAGGGAAATATTTAATAATACTATTAATATTTGGCATTTGTTGAGAGCTCCTTGTGTTCCAGGCATGACAATAAGCATTTACATGCAATTTCAGATTTAATCCTTACCATAAACTTATGAGCCAGTTTTATCCTATTTTTGTTTACTTATGAGGACCCAGAATGAGGAAGAATTAAGGAATTCCCTGATCTGTCCAATATTTCCCCTCTGATCAGCAGTAGAGCTGAGATTTGATGCCAGGGTTTCCTGATTCCAGAGCAAATGCTCTTCTTCTTTGCACAGAGGCTGGCCGAGAAATTAACTGTATTTATACCCTAAGAAAACTCATTCTGACGTTGACGGGACAGTTAATTGTTATTGTGGTCACAAGCCTACCGTTACCTACGTTCTAAAAGGTCCTAAGTAAATGTATTAACAGAAAGTTCTTTTAATGATTAAAAGACATAACATACTGTTCTAGAGCAGAAGAATAAAACCAGCTAACACGTATCTAGGGCTTACTCTGTGCCAGGCACTTGTCCCAGTGTTCTTTGCATTTGGTACTTACTTGATTCCTTCCAACAGGAGGAGGGTACATTCTTTTACTTTCCCCACTTTAAACCAGATACAGAGATATTAAATCAATCTCCAAGTCACCTGACTGAAAAAATGGTGGGTCAGGGATGGAAACCAGGATGTCAAGCTGTGTTCTGCCCACTGAGCCCAAGTCCTCTGCTAAGCGCTGTGTGAGCTCTTCCACACGGGAACTCAAACCTCGACAGAACCAAGAGGTGGACGAACGTGTACAGAGTGACAATCTCTTCTGCACATTTCAGCTCGTGCCACGCAAAGTGTCATCCCATCAAAGACTAGGACCCTGAGCTCCAGAGAATTAGTGAGCGTGGATTTTGTTAGCAAGGAAGCTGGGGTTGGAAGCAAGGCATTCTAATCTAATGGCAGACTCACTTTTTGGGGGGTCTTTTTAACATTAATTGTATTTAATAAAAGTTCTACATGAATGTAGTTTGAAGAAAGAAATTGTTCTACCAGGCTTCTTATGAAACAACAGCTATTTGCAGCCCCCCTCTCTGATATGTCCTCCTTCCCAGAGGAAACTTTTTTCAAATCTTTTCGCTCTTGGGATTTCTAGCATAGCTCAAAAACCACGCTGATATTGCTATTTCTTGATTTTCCAGTTCTAGGAATAATCTGTTGAATCCCCACCACGGACAATGAGAAATGACCCCTGATCATCCCCTCTCCCTCATCCTTCCATAATTACACTTTTAATCTGATTTTCTTCCTCTGCTCAGCTCCTTGTTTTCTCTGTAGTTAATGGTTTTATATTTGTTTCTATTTTGCTTAGGGTTTTATGTATTTATCACGAATTAGCCCCCAAACTCTCCTCTAGCTGGTAAGTCCTCCCTCACCATATTCACACGGTAACTGTTCTATCCCTGTTCACCCACCTCCCCAGACTCCTCTCCCAGCCAGAACCTTCTCTCTGCTCCGTTCGGCAAGAGATGCCTCCCAGGCCTCCTGCAGAAGCTGCTTCTGGAATTTTCTTTCACCATCACTATGGGAATTCCCTTTACCTTGCTCTTGTGTTTTATCTCTATTTCTGAGATTTCAGGAAGTCCTTATTCTTGGTTGACTTGCTCAGTTTGGTGAGCATATCTGTGTCCGCATGTCTGGGTCAGGCGGTGCTTGTGGGTCTGCAGAACCTCGGGGACTAGAGTGCGGCCCTGCCTGGGTGCCACTACTGAATACTGCCAGTTCTCTTCTTTCATGCACATAGTAGGGCCACTTTTCTTCCCATCCTGCAAGTCGGGAGCAGTCGTGATTTGCTTTATCCGTGAAACGTGTCTCTTCCAGCAGAAGCCTTAGGAGCCGGTGTGTGATCTGCTGTCTCCTCCTCCTTCCTTTGGTGTCTGGATGTGACTCAGCGTCCAGTGCTGGGTACGGAGGAAGTGAAGAGCAGAACTTTGTGGTGCTTGCCACTGAGATTTGGGGGTTCTTTGTTACTGGAGCAGAACCAAGCGCAACCTGGCTGGTCCCAGTGCAAGTCATAGACATGAAACCTCCAGCTGCATCGTGTTGCAACTCATCCAAGTTCCCTTCAGTAACACTTGGTGATTTATCTCTTTTTCAGCAACTACTGCAGCCAGGCAAAGGCTAAGAACTTCACATTCATTATCTAATTTACTCTTTCCACTAAAGTAGGACTTGTTCTAATTTCCATTTAATCCCAGTATCCCATTTAATCCTATTGTCTAATTTAACCCACTCTTCACACTGAGGTAGGTACAATTAATCTCATTTTACTGATGAATAAAATGATGCTCAGAGAGGTTCAGAAACATTTTTAATGTTATACCGAAAGCCTGGATTTGACATCAGTTCTGAATCATGCCAAAGTACCTGGAGCATAAATTTGGAAAAATCAAGATAGCCTTTCAAGTTACTTAGAGTCTTCTATTCTTTGAAAAAGTTCAAAATATAATGTAGTCCATGTAGTAGGAACATAATGTCCTCTGCAAAATTCCCCTTAGTTTAGCCAAGAATTTATAGCAGAAATAAAATTGAATTTATTAAAAATAACAGTATTTAAGTGCATGTAACTGAGTCTTTTTTAAGGCATTAAATACTCATACATTTGTATGTAGGCTTTCTAGAAACCACTTAGGATAAACACCTGATTTTGTGTTTAGAAATGTTTACACTATATATTTCTGGTTCTCTTGCTCTTAGGTTAAAATCCATTTCCAAATGATCCTTAAGAATGATTATTTTTCCCTTGCTGAGATTTCACTGAATACAGAGAAGAGGAAAGACTGAGTATATCACGAAAGGAAACACTCTATTTGCCACATTACACATTGATGAGAGCAAAGTTCCACAGATTAATTCAAGTGGGTATTTGCTGCAGTTTCCACTGTTGTAAGCCATGGGAAAGCAAACAATTCAGGTTAAAATCCTATTTTGACATGAACTGTCTGATGACTTTTCTTGGCGCTTTACTTCCCCTGAGTATATAAAAGCCAAAGAGTATTTTTTTTCACTTTTGTCTGAACAATCAAAACAGTCATCCAAAAAATCAGTAATTCAATGGGTAATACAAATACTAGTTACAGTTAATTGAATTAATAGCATGATAGATTTTGCCAAAGGCTAAATTTGTATATCTCATGACAGATTTTGCCTGAATCTTCAAACTTGTTGAGAAAATCCCAGAAAATTTGAATCCTGGGCTAAGGATGTGTTCCTTGCTCAAAACGGTTTGGGACTCTCTTGTGGATGTTGTAAACCTTCCACAAGGTTCACTACCTTCAGGACTGTGAATTAATGACCTTCGTTTGAGGCCCAGTCTTTCGATGTTTCTTAGTAGTAGCTGGTGATTCATCGGGGGAATGTTGATTTCTGGTAAAAACAAACAAACAGAAGTTGAAGTGTGATCCTTAAGTCATGGGCCCGACCATCCATCCCAAAACATTTCCCAAAGAGGAATTTCCTAATTCCTTTTCATTCTATCTTTTGAATTTTAAACTGTGTGACTTAATGAAAAAAACGAAGGTAAAAATGAAAGGAGCACATTTTGGGATTCTGTATAGATGGACCACACACGCACACACAGGGGACTTCATATTCGTGCAGGAAGAAACACTTGTGAATGCAAAAGTCACGCTCATTTTACTTTATTTTTTTTGACTTTTGCAGCACTCTCGGACTTTCTTGTCAACGCGCTCGCCCACACTAGCAGCTCCCACGTCTGCGGCTTGACAAAGAGCTGCTCTTCCTCAGCTGTCAGCATCTGTCTGAGCGGAACCACTGCGTTTCCCGGAGGAAATCCGGCTGCAGCCGCCCCTGCGCACAGGCTTGCCCTTCGCCTCTCCCTGCTGGCCTGGCGGCGGGCATTCTGCTCCCATTCTGCCCCCAGGCTCCCAGGCGGGGATTTCTTCCCGCCCTTCTCCCATCCCCACGCCCTCCCCCAGTCTCACTGACCACTGCTGTCAACTGGCGCCTGCCTTCTTGCAGACAGGAGAGGGTCTGCTGTCATGTTCCTGATGCTGTGAGGAGAGCCCTGGGTGACAATTTGGCACTTCTGCCCCGTGTTCAGAATTTCAGCGAGTGGTGACCCTCGCTTTAGGACCAAGCATCCCCTCCAGCCTGACAATTTAGAGCAGCGTGCACAGATGCTGTGTCCATCTGCATTAATGTCATTGGACAGGAGTCATTTCAGCCTCCGCCGAGTCTTTCAGTTTTTCACTTTTTGGGAAATGCACTATTAATACAATTTGTCACTATTCTCTAAGGAGCACTTATTATGCTGGGATTTTAGTATGTTTTACCAATTTAGTTGTCATAATGGCCTGCAAGTGCCTTGATTTTATTTTATTTTATTTTATTTTATTTTTTTTTAATTATTTTTTTTAACATCTTTATTGAAGTATAATTGCCTTACAATGGTGTGTTAGCTTCTGCTTTATAACAAAGTGAATCAGTTATACATATACAATATGTTCCCATTTCTCTTCCCTCTTGCATCTCCTTCCCTCCCACCCTCCCCATCCCACCCCTCTAGGTGGTCACAAAGCACCGAGCTGATCTCCCTGTGCTATGCGGCTGCTTCCCACTAGTTATCTATTTTACATTTGGTAGTGTATATATGTCCATGACACTCTCTTACCCTGTCACATCTCACCCCAGCCCCTCCCCATATCCTCAAGTCCATTCTCTAGTAGGTCTGTGTCTTTATTCCCGTCTTGCCACTAGGTTCTTCATGAAGTGCCTTGATTTTAAAACCTTATTTCCCAGGCCTTTTGAGAGCTCACTATAACCTGAGATTATTTTCCTAATGGACAGCTTCTATAATGTACTTCTTAAAAGCCAAATGGTACTTATCACTTCATTTTGCATATTGAATGACATTTTTAGCTTGGTGTTAATAATCCAACATTATAATAAAAATAATAATAGCAAGGATTTGAAAATCCATTACAAATCTCCTTAAACCCAGGTGAACTCATTAACTCTTAGATAAAAGAAATTGGAATTAAAAGAAAAGACTTGATTTTATTCTGCCTCCTGTGATGACTGAGGAAGAATAAGAAGTAGAAGTGAATTCTCCTGACTTCAAATCTAGTGTTGGGTTTGCTAGGATGACCAGTTAAGATAGGCTGTTTCATTTAAAAATGAAAACAGAGAAAGAAACATCCCTCTTATCTCTGAGTCAAGTAGATGAATGTGAAAGCAAAGGTGGTGATTTCTGCTTTTGTCATCTGGAGAGAGTGGGTTGAGGGGAAACAAGAAAGAGGGTTACCAAACCTTACAAACAAAACATACAAACAAGCCAGGATTTTCAAACCATAAGCCTTATCAGAACAAGTTTCCTATCCTGCTCTTCTGTCTAAAATGTCAGTGTTTTGGTCATGCTGAGGGCTCTGTGGGGGTGACTTCAGTCATTTGCAGGCTTCACTAGGTGTAATGGGTTGAACTGTGTCAAATTCATATGTTGAAGTCATAATCCCACTACCTGAGAATGTGACCTGATTTGGAGACAGGGTCTCCACAGCGGGAATTAAGTTAATGAGGTCATTGGAGGGAGGGGCGGTCCTAATCCAATAAGACAGGTGTCCTTCTAAAAAGGGGAGTTTAGGACTCAGGCACACACAGAGGAAGAAGGCCGCGTGGCGATGCAGTCAGAGATTGGGGGATGTGTGTATAAGCCAAGGAGCACCAAATGTTGCCAGGAAAGCACCAGTAGCAGGAGAGAGGCCTAGAATAGACCCTCCCTCACAACCTTCAGAAGGAATCACTCTGCCAACACCTTGATCTCAGACTTCTGGCTCCAGAACTGTGAGACAATAGATGTTGGCTGTTTATGCCACCCAATTTGTGTTTCTTTGTTAAGGCAGTCCCAACAAGCGAATACACTAGACATCCAGGGAGTCAAAACCATGTCCAATGTAATCCAGGCCCATCAGGAGCTTACAATGAATCCACAATGAATCATAGAGTGATTCTGAAAAAGCTGACAAATAAATTACAATGAATCATGGAGTGATCTCCATGAAACACGGAGCAATCATAGGCAAATCATAGACAGAAGGCCACTAGAGTAATTCAAACAGTAAATGCTATTAGAATTCAGAGGACAGGAGAGAAATAGAGACAGAAACCTCCAAAGGTTCCCACAGCCTAGCGTGAAAGGGCAAAGGAAGGGTGCATATGAGTCCAGAGGAAGAAAGCAAAGCCCATGGTTTTGGGGATGGAAGTTGGGAACAAAAGGCAAGACCTTACCTCTTCTCTGGCAAAGCACGTCCTGTGTTCTCACTGGCCATCGAAAGAGACTCAGTCGCAAGGGCAGAAATGACCCCCTCCATGTAAGGGGCTCAGGTGTTGTCTGGGAGGAGAAAGTCATCCATTAGGCTCAAAATTTCCAGGAGGATGTATGTTTATGTACCAATTCAAGCAACAATAGAAAAGCAAAACTGCAAAATTTTATTTTGCTACTTCCATATAACCTTAGAATTAGTGTAAAAATGTCAAAGTAACATTTAGGACATACCCATGGGAAGGTCCTTATGCTAGGGAACGACTTTATCATTTAAAATCATTAAAGAAAATTGGATTTGATTCTTAAAGATGGAAACATTTCTTGCCATTTGTAGAGCTTGTTGAAAACTTCATTTTCAGTTTTCAATCACAAGTAAATGTGAAAAATACTTTGTTTAATAATTGACTTAGGTTGCCTTTATATATAGCTTTGGCCTGTTTTTGTGAGCTTTTTCTTTAATTTTCTATTAGTGGGCATAACCCCTTGCTCATATTTGCTGTGACATGTCATGGTTGGTACCATCCTCTCAGCAGCTTCTGCAAACTCTGCTTTTACAGTGCAGAATACAACACCACCATAATTTTATTTTCCTCTGAGGAAATTCCCAATATGTAAGTTCAAATATTAGAGACAGTGAGACAAAGGCAATAATGGAAAACCACAATGGAAATCTGACTCACTCTGAACTTCAAAATTGCAATGCACTACTAAAAATAATTAGTCATCCCTACCGCTTGGCAAGATTTCTTCTTGGATATTCTGTAATTGTGAAATGCACTGCGAATAATTCAACCTTCTTTCAACTCCTTGGTTTGCCGTGAACAGTTGATACCTGCGTTGGCATTAACCACCTTGCAACACTCCCTTACACATCTTTCTCTGCACCAATAAGAACAGAGGAGATTTATCTAGGCCGTGTGTGCTTATTAAGAATATCCATTTTATACGTTCACTCATTGAATTAAAAATTAAAAGTAATTCTATGATGTGATTGCAGTAATTAATATATAGATAGAAAGGTTGATATATAGAAACCTTTGGTTGATATATATAAACCTTCACATATAAAAATGAGCATTGGAGTAATTGGATAGAGAGCTGATAAAATAACAATCTGCTTAATTTGCATGTAGCTCTTCAAATTAATAAAAACCAACGTACAACATACATCCTGTACTGTTTGGAAGGCCAGCAGCAAATTATCATTGTTTTTCCCCAAAACGTAGCTCACCATTTAGGTAATATACACTCAACCTCTCAATACTTGTCTGCAGCTCAGTAGAAATATGGGTCTTGGAACAAATGGAGGAGGGACACCATTTCTCATGGTGCATACTGTGGTGCCGCTCACCATTTGTCTCAGAAATAAGTGACACTTTTTTCAGCTTTATTGAAGTATAATTGACAAATTAAAAACTATGTATTTAAGGTGTACAATGTGTTGGTTTGATTTACATATACATTGTGAAATGATCACAACAATCAAGCTGATGAACACATCCATCCTCACATAGTTATTATTTGTGTGTGTGTGTGTGTGTGTGTGGTGAGAACACAACATCTATGCTCTTAGAAAAATTCAAGTACACAATACAGCGTTTTTAACTATAGTCACCATGCTGTAGATTAGATCCCCAGAACTTATTCATCTTAAAACTGAAAGTTTATTCCCTTTGACCAACATCTCGCCATTTCCCCCACCCTGATACCCACCATCCTACTCTCTACTTCTCTGAGTTTGACTTTTAGATTCTACATGTAAGTGGAATCATGCAATATTTGTCTTTCTCTGTTTGGCTTATTTCATTTAGCATGATGCCCTCTAGGTTCATCCATGTTGTCACAAAGAGCAAGATTTCTTTCTTTTTTATGCCGAGTAATATTCCATTGTATGTACATGCCACACCTTCTTTAAACGTTCATCCCTCAGTGAGTACTTAGGTTGCTTCCAAGTCTTGACTATTGTGAATAATGCTACAATAAACATGGGAGTACATATATCTTTTCCAGATAGCGATTTTATTTCTTTTGGATATATACCCAGAAAGGGGATTGCTGGATCATATGGTAGTTCTATTTTTAATTTTTTGAGGAAATTCCATACTGTTTTCAGAAATGGCTGAACCAGTTTTTATGCCCATAAACAGAGTATTCCCTTTGTTTCACCCCCTTGCCAGTACTTGTTGTCTCTTGTCTTTTTGATAATAGCCATCATAACAGGTATGAGGTGGTATTATATTGTAGTTTTGATTTGCATTTCCTTAATGATTACTGATGTTGAGCACTTTTTCATGTATCCATTGGCCATTACCCGTTGTAGGTCTTCTTTGGAAAAAATGTTTATTCAGGTCCTTTGCCTATTTTTACATAGAGTTTGTTTGTTTGTTTTTGGTTATTGAGTTATAAGAGTTCCTTGTATGCTTTGGATAGTAATGCTTTATCAAATGTATAATTTGCAAATATTTTCTCCCATTCCATAGGTTGCCTTTTCACTGTGTTGATTGTTTCCTTTGCTGGGCAAAAGCTTTTTAGTTTGATGTACTTCCACTTGTTTGATTTTGCTTTTGTTGCCTGTGCTTCTGGTGTCAGATCAAGACATATTTTAAAGACTAAGGATAAGCAACCCTTGGCTTTTCCAGAGCTCTGTCAGAGAACCCTTCTCAATGAATAGCAAAGATAGGAAACATTCCAAACCATAGAGCAAATAATGCTCTGAGTATTTCCTTTGGTTCAGGAACAGTTTTCACTTGGTTATGGCTCCCTGCCCCTCACACCTCATGATGATTTACATAGAATTATCTTCTCTGAAAGGAAGCAAGCAGTGCCCTTTCCTCTGATTCAGAAATAGTCTTCATATCCAGCCACTTTCTTACTTGTGTTTTTGTGAAACAAGTTTGTTATAAATTTGGTAACACAATTAGCCTCAGTTCACATAAATAACAGGTGTCCATTGCCACTGTAATTTTAAAGACAACCTAAGCAGATGTTTCTAAACATTTTGGGCATCACACCTCCTCAGTAAAAAGTTTTCAGTCATGATATCCAAAGACATCAATATGCGTTGATTTGTTAATTATAGATATGGAAGTCTTCTGTTATATCTTGAGCATTATAAAAGATACACAGAAATGTAAATTAGAAAAACTGAATCAGATAAGAATACATGTCGGGCTTCCCTGGTGGCGCAGTGGTTGAGAATCTGCCTGCCAATGCAGGGGACATGGGTTTGAGCCCTGGTCTGGGAAGATCCTACATGCCGCGGAGCAGCTAGCCCGTGAGCCACAACTACTGAGCCTGAGCGTCTGGAGCCTGTGCTCTGCAACACGAGAGGCCGCGATAATGAGAGGCCTGCGCACCGCAATGAAGAGTGGCCCCCACTTGCCGCAACTAGAGAAAGCCCTCGCACAGAAACGAAGACCCAACACAGCCATAAATAAATAAATAAATAAACAAATAAATAAAGAATCCTGGTCAAAAAAAAAAAAAAGGTGATGATTTACTTTAAAAAAAGAAAAAGAATGCATGTCAGTAGAAGTTCTAATAGTTATTCCTCGTGTACCAGTTCATCATTTCATGCAGCCTTTGGGAGGTGTGCACCCCACTTTTGAGACCCCCCCCGGCCTGAGCTAAGTGAGACCAGAGGGCGGCAGTGAAGTGCTCAAGTAGGGAATGGAGTGGTCTTTCCCCTCTTTGTGACCCTGGCTAGGTGAGGACGTTTCCTATCACCAGAGTAAAACCAAGATGGATGACAGTAACTTTTAAATATTCATTAGCATGATTCATCTTAGTGTTTATTGCTTTGTAATCACAAATGACGAATTACTTTCTTCTGGGTAAAGCACAGCTACAAGATGTTTGCCATAATCATAGAGAGGGGAGGTGATGGGCTCTATCCTAGGGCACAAAGACTGAGATCATGGACCCCTGATCACACATAAATCTGCTAGGCTGGGAGAAGATGGGCATGGAGGTTTATGGCTTACCTCCCATGTGCCAGGCACACTTATAGATGCTGAAATATGTTCAAAGACATCATGACTCCAAAGCCTTTACCTAATGTTTGGGCCATAACAAATGCTATTATTATGTTTCTTGTGTAATCATCAAAATTATCCAGGTAGCTAGGAATCAATATCCTCATGGTTTTCACCTTACATTGTAAGCCACTTAAGGATCAGAGAGGTTTTACAACTTGGCCTTGGTCACACTTAGTAAAAGATGAGAGAAGTCTTTCTGATTCTATAGCTAAATTTTCAGGGTTTTTTTCTTTTCTTCTTTCTTTGTTGCTTTTTTTTTTTTTTTACTTTTATCGCTGTATAATTTTGCTCATGTCAGAATGCTCATGAAGAATCCCAGAGCCCTGGGCCACCCCTATTGGTTTTGTCACATCATATGGACAGTTATGGTAGATACGGTTTATTTGTCCCTATCCACTGTATCATACACCTGTAACTTATATAATATTATACACATGCACACAAAAGTTCATGGTAAAGGTGGTTGTATTGGGCAGGGTCCTCCAGAGAAACAAATAGAATATATAAGGAGTTGGCTCAACTGACTGTGGAGGCTTGGTGAGTCCAAAATCTGATGGGGAAGGTTGGCAGGCTGGAGACTCAGTAAAGTTGCAGTTTGAGGCCAAAAGTGGTCGGACTGGAGAACCAGGAAGAGCCAATGTTGCAGATGAAACTTGAAGGCCATCTGCTGAAGAATTCCCTCTTGCTCTGGGGAAGTGAATCTTTTGTCCTATTCAGGCCTTCAACTGATTGGATGAGGCCCACCTCCATGGGGGAGGACAATCTGATTTACTCAAACCTTGCCAATTTAAATGTTAATCTCATCCAAATCACCCTCACAGACACATCCAGAGTAATGTTTGACCACATATCTGGGCACCAACGTGGCCCAGCCGAGTTGACACATAACGTTAGCAATCACAGTGGAGTGATGGCTGCTTTCTTTAATTTCAAGAGCTGAAAATTAAACAACAAAAAAAAGCATTGGGCTGAGGGGCACCAAAGTGTAGCCTATACTTATCATTAAGAGTTCCTCTTTTGGAGAAATTTCTGAATTAAAGGGGATGATTTTTCTTAACTCCACTGCAATATTTCTGATTTGTATTTGATAATGTAAAAAACACATACTAGTGTGGTATACCCAAGGCAAACAGAGGTGAAGATTCACAGAATTGGAGAAGACCCTAGAAATCAGGGACTCCATGAACATCATGTTCCACCTCCCCCAAAATTGTTCAAACATTTACCTGCAGAGCTGAGACTGGCACTGGTCCTGTGACCCGTCCAAGAGCATTTGTGGTGCATGGAACCAACTCTGCATCTACCAGAGGAACTTCACTCCTACGGTTAGTATATTGGATACCATATAAGATTCCATTTTGAAAAAGATTATTTGCTAAAACAAGCTTGCAAACACTCTCTTACTTCATTTGTAATGGATATTTTTGTTGCTACCGATGTATTTCAACATGTTCAAGATACATTTGAGAACTGATGTTAGGAAAATAACTTCAATCTATGATTTGCAAGTTTGAATTTCAATAATTTGGCCCAATTTGAATTTATAAGCACAGAGAAAAGGTTAACTCACCCACTTAGTAGTTTGGAAAGCATTTGGTTTTATGTTTATTTTATCCTTAAAAAATTACGGTGTTGAATTTAATAAGATAACACAAGCTGCTTTTTTATTTAAAAATTAACTAATATGCATGAAGGAATATTGGAAAATACAGAAGAGCAGGGAGAAAAAATATAGTCAAATATACCAGCTACCTTTTTTTCTGGGAAGAGTATTATATGTGACTTTTTTCGCTTATCATATATCCAAGGCCTTTTCTGTGTTATGGAAGAACCTTGAAAAATATAATATTGAATGAGTATGCAACCTTCCATTAAGTGGTTATACCAGGGAATTCTCTGGCGGTCCAGTGGTTAGGACTCTGCACGCTAACTGCAGAGGACCCAGGTTCAATCCCTGGTCAGGGAACTAAGATCCCACAAGCCATGAGGGACGGCCAAAAAAAAAAAAAAAAAAAAAAGTGATTATACCAGTGCTTAACTAACAATTACTTTTTTATTGCTGTTTCCATTTTTTTTTTTAACCATAAAAAACAAAGCAGGGTTAATATTGCTACAGGCTCATTCTTGCCCCATCCCCCGAATTCATAGATTGAAGTCCTAACCAACATTGTGTCTGTATTTGGAGTAAGGAAGTAATTTAGGTTAAATGGGGTTATAAGAGTAGAGCCCTGATCTGATAGGATTAGAATCCTCAAGAGGGGTAGCAGAGAGCTTTTTCTCTTCTCTCTGTCTCTGTCTCTGTCTCTCTCTCATGTGAGCACACAGTGGGAAAGTGGCCATCTGCAAGCCAAGAAGAGAGCTCTCCCCGGACACAGAATCTGCTGGCCCCTCGATCTGGGACTTCCAGCCTCCAGAACTGTGAGGAATTAATGTTGGCTGTTTAAGACCCCAGTCTGGGGTATTCTGTTACAGCAACGGAGGTGACTGATCCAGTATCTCTTTCATAAAGCTCCCTCTGAATGCCCCACCTGCATCTGCTCATGTATGTGCTTCAATAGCCCATCAGATTTAAAGCACAAGTTCAATGATAAGATATCTAAGAATTCAAGATGGCAACAGCAGAACATTAAACCAAGCTGGGCCCTCCTGAGCGTGGACCCTTTGAGATTTCACAGGCCATGTGCCCACAGGACCAGCCCTGACTTTCTGGGGTGTTCTTGGTGTGAACACGTGGGCCTCGCTCACCAGTATCCATCCCATGGCTATAGATACTCAACAGAGTCTCCTGTTGGTTTGATGTTTTGTGATATGTAACCGACTCTCAGATCTATGTTAAGGAGGTTCCATGGGTCCTCTGATTAGGAACATTTTTTTAGTGGTTATTTTATAATCCTCTGTTTACTGAAAAACAACCAGAGAATCACAGAAATATAAAGCTGGAAGGAATTTCCTGTCTGGTAGTGTTCAGGGTTGTTTTTGTTTTTTAATTTTTTGTAGGCAGTGGAGCCAGTCCTTCAAGGAAAACTTTTGAAGAAGGAGGTTTGTTAAGTGGGGGCCTAGCGCTGCTTTGATTGGGGCGGGGTTGTCAGCCCGACACCCTCCCTGAAACATAATTTGAAAACCAATGATCTCATCCCACCTCCTCATTTAAAATATTTATTTATGGGTTGCCCTCTAGGGATCTTCAAAAATCACAGAATTCTAATTTTTTTTTTAAAAAAGCATTATTTTAGAGTTTTTAAAAAATGCCAGGGTACATAGGAGTGTTTGAACATGAACTTAACAAATTCTCGTAAGAATTGAGGACCAACCGTTTAGCAGTAAACGTGGCTCTCAGCTCCAAAGGGGCAGCTGTGTCCATCTCTGTCTGACCTTTAATGGTGGTGGAAAACACACGAGATAATGAAATCTCAGGACACCTTGTGATTCTTGGGTTTTGCTGGGTGAAAATAGGCCCTGTACCTTTCACCTGCTTTTTATGGCCAAGCCCCAACTTCCTTCCCTTTCTTGAAGTTGCTTCACTTGTTTTACAGCCTTTGAGTTACCACCATCACTTGCCTTTTCAGTGAATCAGGCCAGCTTCTCATCTTCATAACTGGGCAAACTCATGGAATCATTCCCAGGGAGTTGGCATCACACTGCCTTTTGTTGTTTTAAGGCATTATATTGTTTTACTATATTCTATTGCTTCTATAACTTTATGCATTCATTCATTCCACAATGTGTGAATATTTCCTGGTCACATAGCTGTCTAGTTGATGTGGGGAATTGCAAAGATGGGTAAGACATAAGCATTTCCTTCTAGTGGGACATGATATAGCCAGGGAATCAGAGTTGCAAATCAACAAAGAATAATGTATTTTCCAACTGTGGTTTCAAACGGTTATATGCTTAAAAAAAGCAATTTTCTTTTCATAGCCCAATTAAAAATTGTATTTGGTAAATATTATGTGCAAGGCTTTAAAAAAACATTATTTTAGAATCTCAAAATGTAATAAATTAAATATATGCTTTCTGTGATATTCTTTCCATTTTAGTATTTTTAGGAAAAATAACTTGGCCTCTAAAGTGCTATCAAAGTAAAGTTGAATCAGAAACAGTTTTTAGTGAATTTTCTTATGAAGTGTAAATAGGTTACAAAAAATAAAATTAAAAAAATAAATAGGCTAAGATTGTGTCAGTTAATAAGAGAGAAACTAACGGATGAGAGATGTCAAATCAAGCTTTTGAAAACTTAGCTTAAAAGTCCTAGCAGGACACAAAAATAGATATAACTATGCTTCTTTTTCAAAAAAATATAATTCCTCCTCCCTCCACCTCCTCATTCTCTATTCTTTTTCTTAGAATTCTTACGTTAAGTTTACATGGTTGCCTTTCAGTATCATTATTTACAACACTGTCAGTGTTTCCATAGTTATGCAGAAAGCCCGTTTCCATAGCAACACTCTTGGTTTCCTAAACAAATAGTATCACAGTGTTAATCTTGTTTCAATGTTATTGTACTATGTTATTAGATACAAAAATTCAAAAAATAATTTAAGCAGAGTTTGAAGCTAGGTGGGTTGGTTTTATTGTTTGGTGCTTTCGATATTAAATTTCAATTTCATATTAAAATATGTATCCCTTTGAAAAATAGTGGGAATTTTGTACAGTAAACATGATACCAATTTTATTCACTAGTTATAAAACACTATAATTTAATAAGAGAGTGTTTCAATATACGAACAACATACAGGGAGAAGTTTACCATCTTCAGATTAAAATGACTGTTTTTCAGCTGGCCTGGATAATTTGCTTCCCCAAGTCTCTAAAGTCATTTATAAGCTACCCACAGCAATATTTCCCTTTGCCATTTTTGCATTTTAAGTAATTTCTACCTGTTTTGCCTTTTATTTTACAGCCCCACAGGAACAACTATGAAACAGACTTCAAGGGAAATTTATGGTTTCCGTTTTCTTTGATTGAAACAAAGAGAAAAATTAGTAGGTTTTTGTGTCTTTGTCTTAACATTTGCTCATCATTACCCTTAATTTCTTCTCTAAGGAGCAAATCTTTTGGCCTCTTTCAGAAATGGGACTTGGCCTACCCCTAGCTCCCAGACGTCTGGCTATCCAGTTTGCCTTAATTGGATAGTTTACATTCGCCTCCTCCAGGAGGGCCTCAGGGCACATGGGGGAGAAGATGGCCAACATGGAGGGTAAAGGAAATGGGAATATTACTTTTATTTAACCGAAGCGACAGGAGCTGTATTAACAGTCCATAGCATTACCATATCCTGTCAGATGTTTGTAAAAGGCTGGCTGGGCTGTGCGCATCTGGACCTCTGTGCTCTGCGCGCTGCCTCATGTAACGTGGCTTTTCAGAAACCTGCTCTTTCATTCTCCTTTTGAATATGTCTTCCTTGAAGAATACATTTAAATGAGTTTCCCATCTCAATTTTAGCAGGAAGAGCATTGAGACAGGGGTATAATATACTAATTTGCAAAGGTGAATTGGTTTGCTCTCTTGTGGGGAAAAGAGTCAATAATGACGGAAGCTGATGTCAAACTTTGGACTCACCATGCCCCGGCTGGGGAGCTGGGGCCAGCCAGACACCAGGCCAGCCCATCCCAGCTCCGGTGTCTGAGCTGTGGGATTTGGAGCCTGGGATTTCAACCCCACTGAGCCTCAGTTTCCTCATCTATAAGATTAGGAAAATAGCACCCAATGTGCAGCAAGCATTGTTGGAGATTAGAGACACAAATAAGCAGCAGGGTAACACTTGCTAAGAGGTAGTCATTGTTGTGATTTACTGATTGTTCCTTCTTTTCTTTGATAATTTGAAGTTTGGGGTCAGAAAGAGCCTGATTCCTCTGTAGTGCTTCAAAGAGGTGTGTCCATGGAGACTCTGCACGGGCCGAGATTCTTCAGCTTTCCCACCATCACTGGCCTGTCTCCCGCCCCCTTGCAGCAGGCAGCTTTTATGTTTCAGTTCAGGGGAGGCAAGCATTCAGACTTCCCAAAGCTGCCTCTTCATGTGGGTTTCCTCAATGGGCAGCAGCCTCATGATGTGGAAAGCCCCTGAGAAGAGGTCCTTTCCTCACCTCCATCCCTGCAGTGAAGCTTCACCGGTGTTTCTCAACCTGTCGTATGCAGAGCAGTCATCCCAGGACCTCGCTGAAATGCAGATTTGGGTTCAGCAGGTCTAGGTCGGGACCACGTTTCTGCGCGGCTGACAAGTTCTCAGGCAATACCAAAGGCGCTGGTCCAGGGACCTCATCTTGTTTGCGACGGATCTAAACTCCCCAAATCAGAGATTTTTCTCAAATTTATTAAGACTCCAATTAAGAGCCAGTTCCTGTAACATTGTGTCCCCAAACTCTTTGGCCTGGGTGTATTTGGGGTTCTTGTTCTAGTACAAGATCCAGACCATCCAGTCTCATTGAACTTGGCTTCCTTGTGAGCTGGAGAGATTGGGCTGGCTGAAATCTCTTGGGTCCTTTTCAAAGATCAAATGCGGTACTCCTTCTTCTTTTGGACACCAGACAAATCAGGAAAGATGCAGAATTGCCTCTATTCAAATCAGCTGATTTGACTCTCCTCTGGGTCTAAGGATTAGAATGGTTCAGTTGTACTAGGAAAAATGTATAACAGTATTTGAACTGATGATCAGAAATAGTTTAATATCCCAATCAGAAATTCAGAGATTCATCTACGAACAAGATTAGAAGCTGGCTGTATCACGTAATCATCAAAAAATACAATATGCTTAGTGTTTCAGAATTCCCTAAGAAAATGTGTTCTCATTTCCTTTTGTTATGGAGACAGTATAACAAATCCAGTTAGGTTTTCTCAGACAAAACTGTGTTTGGTTTTCTGTTCTCTTGTACTTCTGAACCTTGTTGGCATTTTAATTGTTATATCTTAATAGCAATGTTTCTTTCATGGAAACCTTTGAATGGCGACTTGCTCTTTTCTAAGCTATTTCAAAAAGAAATTGTATTTGAATGGTCTAAAAAAAAAAAATTCCAGGGCATTCTAGGGGATTTTGTCACTTGGGTTTTCTTTACTTATGATCTCATTGTCGAGGATTGTATAAGCTTCTAAGAATCAAAGGGATAGTGGTTTCTAAAAAGTATATGCAAACACAATTATTTTCATTTTTATTCATATGCTAAATATATTCACTCAACTGGCATGGACCTCATAATGAATCATGATGAGTCTATTTACCCTCCTCAAAAATAACAATAAAATTGTAACAAAATCAAATCCCTCTGGAAAATGAGGCAGCCAGTTTTCCAATAGTGCTTGCTTGCCATGGAAAATTCCCCAACTGTCAATGATAAATTCACATAAGTATATAAAAAATGTGGATGAAAATAGTATCATCCTTACACGGTAAGGAGCACATGAGCTCATGAAAATTAAGCTCTTAGAACAATACCTGGCACATGCCAAGGGTTCAATAAATATTATGTATTGATATTATTCCTGACTCTCATCTCATTTTTTGTAGCAAGTTAGACTGCAGTATCATAACCTCTCCCTAGCTTTCTATTCATGAATTAAGTGATATGTGTATATATGTATATATTTGAGGGGACCCTTTTATAAATGATGGTTTCAAATGTTTGTAGAAAAATCTGACACAGTCCAGAAAGAAATAATGCAAATATTCTCTGACAGTCTATAATGACTATAATTTGAATGTTCAATCCAAACAGATGACCATTCTCAGGGTTCTCTGTTCATAGAATGTCATGTAGAGGATTATGATTTAGAAAGAAACTATTTTCCAAATAAAAGAGCAGAGTATCTCAATGGGGGAAAAGCCCCGAGCCTATGAAACACACATGAACATATATATTTCCATGAGAAATGCATGTATGTTTTTCTTCTGGTTGTATTGATTAAAAATTCATCTTGTCCTGTTGCATCACTGGTTGCACTGTAAAGCACTAACACTGAAGTGGTGTTTGCACAGAACAAAGAAAAAGGGAAACTTAGCAAATAGTTGGTTTAATGAAGTCAATCTACCATTCCAAATCACCAAGGCCAAACATTCAGTCGGATGGATAGTTTTCACTTGCCGAGACCATGAAGCCATTCTTTTATGTTTGTTTTGTGCCAACATGAAGGGGGATGCACAAGGAAATTCTACATGATTTTGAGGGGCTTTTCTGCAGTTTATTTATGCAAGGTGAAGCTCATAGGATTTTCCCTATATAAAACCACATCACAGTGGATATCAGGTTTGCCGAAGATGCCCAAAAGCAGTGGCAGAATAAGCTGGGGTGACTCACTGGATAGAGCAGCCGCCAGATGCAGCATCCCAGGAAAATGATTTAGCCCACGGACTCCAGTCAGACACCCTGGGCTCAAACTCTGGCTCAACCCTTCCTGAACTGCTTGACTTTGAGAAGCTCCCTCACCTCTCTGTGCCTCAGATTCTGTGCTCCCCTTGGTAATAGGGATCTCAATACCTGATCACAAAGGCCATTGTAAGAAGGAGAACAATCACATACACAGAGCCATTAGAGCAGTGCCTTAGGCATAGTGACCAAGAAATGTTAGTGGTGATTAGAAAATGAATAATGTTTCCTGTAACTGCCATGGAGATCATTAGTCATATAGTATATTTTTATGAGTTGCTTCCCATTGGACTAAAGCTGATTACAAACTTATTACGCTTTGAATTCTGTAATCTTGGCAAATGTGTAGCCACTCTGAAGCTTCTAAGTCAGGTTAAGGTCTCAGATTCTAGAGAGAATTTAGTAATCGGTCAGGTACCAGCAGAAAGGGCTGTGAAGATCAGGAATTTTAGATAAAATCCACATGGCTTGGATATTAAATAATTCTTAAACTCTGGGTTTAACTATGTCAACATAATTCCAGTAGTAACCATTTAACCAATTGTTTTTGTCAGCTCTGGCTGCCATAACAAAATACCACAGAGTAGGTGGCTTGAACAACAAATTTATTTTCTCACAGTTCTGGAGGCTGCAAGTCCAAGATTAAGGTGCCGGCAGATTCAGTATCTGGTGAGGACCCACTTCCTGGCTTGTGGATGGCTGTCCTCTTGCTGTGTCCTCAAGTGGACTTTGATTTTATGATTGTCTTGCAAAGAAATTACTGATATTTCTTAATAAAAATTGCTGAAATTTTGAAATGTAGTTCTAATATGCATGCAAATCAGGTAAAGATCAGAGGGTATTCTAATGTGGGGAAATTCCAGATATAGGCACACCTCGAAGATATTTTGGATTCATTTCCAAACCACTGAAATAAAATGAATATCACAATGAAGCAAGCCACAGTTTTTTGGTTTCGCAGTGCATATAAAAATTATGTTTATACTATACCATAGTCGATTAAGTGTGCAGTAACCTTATGTCTTAAAAAAAATGTACATACCTTAAAAATACTCTATTGCTAAAAATGCCAAAACAATTACAATAGTAACATCAAAGATGAATGATCACGGATCACCATACCAAGTGTAATAATAATGAAAAAGATTGCAGTATTTCGAGAATTACCAAAATGTGACACAGAAACACAAAGTAAGCAATTGCTGTTGGAAAAGTGGTACCAATAGACTTGCTCCATGCAGGGTTGTCACACACCTTCCATGTATTAAAAAAAAAAAAAAAGTGTATCCACAAAGCACAGTAAAGTGAAGTGCAATAAAGCAAGGTGTGCCTAGCTTGGATAGTAAATATGTCTTAAACTCTGGGAGGGGTTGGGATGTTGCTCATGACCATTGATAAGGTGGTTTCCAAGGCCACTTGGAGCAGAAACTGTGGGATCGCATTGTGCTGGAAATGGGAGTGATTGAGCATTTATAACAATGACAAAAGCAAACTGCTCAGCTTTAGGGAGGAGACAGGTAAGGTAGTAGTGGGGGTACACAGCAGGTACCGTGAAGTCCTCAGGCTCCAAGATAACACTGGTTCTAATTTAAAGGAAAGAAGGCAGGAGAAGACAATGAATCATGCTTAAAGACGTGTAAATACAGATTGACAAAGTTACAGTACTGAGTTAGTGAGTAAAAAATATCACAAGGAAACACCAATCCCCTGTGGTTATAGTCTTGAAAACTCAACACGTCACATGTGTATTAGGTTTTCACGGGAAGTACCTTGAATCCCCTTGACTTAGAAACATGATATCAATATATGTGGAATCTAGAAAAATGGTACAGATGAACCTGTGTGCACAAGGCAGAAATAGAGAAAAAAACGTATGGACACCAAGGGGGGAAAGGGGGGCGGTGCTGGTGGTGGGGGTGGTGGGATGAATTGGGAGATTGGGATTGACACATATACAATAATATGTATAAAATAGATAACTAATAAGAACCTGCTGTATAAAAAATTAAATTAAATTAAATTTTTAAAAAAACCAAAAAAAAACCATGATGATAATTTCATATGGATGATCCAAAAGGTCTTAAAAAGAAGGATTTCTTACTATTTAGTTCTCTTTCAAGTTCACACGGCCCGACTTACCGAGTTATCTTTATTTTTTATTTTTTTTTGAATTTTATTTTATTTATTTTTTATCCAGCAGGTTCTTATTAGTTTTCCATTTTATACATATTAGTGTATATATGTCAATCCCAATCTCCCAATTCATCCCACCACCCCCACCACTTATCTTTATTAAGGATATTTGCAGTCGAGCTTTCTGGACTATACAAGTCTTTTAGGTTTTTAAGGGTTAGTAAACACTTCCTCCCATGCAGACTCAGCGTGACACCGGCCCTTGTGATTCTATGAAAGGAAACGCCCTGCTCTGAGGCTGGGTCCTGCTGCCCGCAGGAGCTGTACATTTCATTCTCTGGAACATCTATGAGCTGGACCAAGCCGGCTGATGATGGGAAGTCAGAATAACTTGCTTCCATTGGGGTCAAATGCAGCTCAGAGTCAGTCCTTACTCCTGACTGTTCCTGTCTTCACTTGCCTCTGCCTTGTCCCAACGCCACTGAGAAACCAAGTCCTACAGTGAGGCTATCCACATGGGTTGCATTGTCAGTCGCTTTCTGCTTCCTTTCCTAAACCCATCTTGCCCACACTGCCTGAGTCAGGGCGCCCACACATTCGTGTTCTGTGTTACCTACAGGACTGATTCCTTTTGGGGCAGCAATCCCCTCGGGAGCCCTGTTGGGGATTTTCACCCCCCGCCCCACCACCAAGAGCAGAGCCTGATTTTTTCTCCCTGGCTGACATTGAACCTTACTTGTCTAGCATTAATTTTTCTCTGTAAGTTGGAAGTGTGAGCGCTGCTTTACTGCATGGAAAGAAGGAAAAGATGGTGACCAGGTAGGAGATTGTGCTTCTGGGTTACCTGGAAGCCTCACCCACCACCCGAGGAATCCCCAGGCAGCTTGTTTTAGAGATGGATGCTGAACTGTTTTCATTCTTTTAAACATCAACTCTTTGAGGAAAAGTCTTCTTAGGCTTTTTTTTTTTTTCTTTCCTGAAATACTTGCTGATTTTTTTTCTTTCATATTTATCTCACATAATTCAGTGCTGGTATTTTTCTAAAATGATAGTTCCTCTCACTTTGCAGAAATTTCCATGAGCTGAGGTTCCTTTCTCTTATTGATCAAGAAGGTGCCCCCTTAAGCTATCTGCCCTCAGGAGACTGAGGGGGTCACATTCAGAATTGTTCTGAAAGCAAGAAACTTCCAGAGACCCAGAAAAAGGATTGGACCTTGGGGTCTAAATGGTTAATGGGAGTTCTTTTCAGATGAGGAAGTGTTTTGGTTAACTTCTACGTGGAAGGAACAGAACTTTGTTACCCTAACTAGCTGACTGGGGAGGTTTTTAACCAAAGTCTACGTCAGCTGAAGAGGATTCCTGATAACAAGCAGAGGTACTGATCTGGCCTTCAAGGAAGCATTTTCTAACTGTCCTAGGGATTTCTCCACATCCTTAGGGTTCACAGAAGACTTTCCCTCATCTCTCTCCCTCTCTCTCTCTCTCTCTCTCTCTCTCTCTCACACTTTCTCTGGGTTTTCCTATTACTAATTGTGCACGCAGGAAGGTAATGATTTCTTTTTTTCTTTTTTTTTGGATTCTGTGTTCATTTTATTTTTAACATCTTTATTGGAGTATAATTACTTTACAATGGTGTGTTAGTTTCTGCTTTATAACAAAGTGAATCAGCTATAATATACATATATCCCCATAACTCCTCCCTCTTGCGTCTCCCTCCCACCCTCCCTATCCCACCCCTCTAGGTGGTCACAAAGCAGAGAGCTGATCTCCCTGTGCTATGTGGCTGCTTCCCACTAGCTATCTATTTTACATTTGGTAATGATTTCTGATGTCCTTTCTTTCAAACCCCTACTTTCAGATCAGCAGCCGGGAGCAGTGATAAATAGGTCAGTTATTACTGACGTCACAGGGAACTCCAAGCCACATGAACTGTGCAGAGCTTGAAACCCAAGATAGAGACAGTGTGATTAAAACCGTAAGTAGGGTGAGCTCCTGTTAATGACAAATTCCAGCAACAGATGAGGAATAAGGAGAGATGATGAAAGTTCCTCCTTGAGCCACAGAACTAGGGAATAAAAGGACTCGTATTTTACAAGTTAATGAATAATGATCCTTACGGGGGTGGGAGGACTGACCCCACTCTGCTTATCAGTAAATTCCATGAAGCCTTACCTCATCCTGGGGGATTTCTCGTCCTGTCCTGGTTGAGCCAGACAGAGTGTGAAACACCTTTTTTTTTTCCCACTTTAAATCCATTTTTAAAAAAACTTAATTTAATTAAAAAAATTTTATTTTATACTGGAGTATGGTTGATTTATTGAAACACCTCCTGTTACAGGCTGAGTAGCCATTCTTACCAGACGATTAGCATGCTCAAAGGAGTTTACTGAGTTTCCCACTTTATTTTACCCATTGTCTCAAATTTCTAGACATTTCCTGAGACTCCTGTGAATTCGAGGCAGGTGGGGAAAGTAGTAAATGAGAACAAATCCATCCTTCCCCGAAGGAGAATTCCCTGGCTAAATTGAGCCTCACACATCACTGTCTGGGGTCAGTTACTATCAAGGCAGTTCCGGGGTTGGGTTGGATGACCCTCCAAGCCTCAGGTTGCCCCAGACACAAACGTGTCTCCCCAGGCTTCCCTGCCCTCCTCCATTCTGCTCCCGATGCTACTAATTCATTTATGCATCAAATATGCTTCATGAACGGTCACTAAGGAGATGAAAATCATCATCCTTGACTTCAGGGCCAATCCTCAAGGAATTAACAAAATAAGCAGCTACTTACAGTCAGAGGTCCAGGCTGGGTGGGGGGTGGGTTGAGGGGATGGGTCCCTGCGGGCAAGGTCATGACCGGCCAGCTTTGCAGCCTCTGTGCTTATCCTCGTGCCTGGCACATTGACCTCTGTAAATACGTGTGACTTAAATAAGTAATGAATTGGAGAACCAAGATAGGGAGCTATTTTCCAGGCACTTATCTCCTGGCATGGTTACCCTGATACGGGACCAAAGCTAATGAGATCTGCTTAGCGGGCGCTAGGATGTTGAAAAACCAAGCAGCGCAGTGGTCAGTGATTTTATGGATGGACAAAGGGACGGGGTATAGGAAAATGTGGGTGGAAAAAAATATAGAGAGATGTAAATTTCCCCTCAAATTATATCTTTACATTTATTTTTGCAATTGCAGTGTATATTTGGAATCTGAAATACTGAGTTTCTTTTGAATAAATATCCAAATTTCCTTTTTACTGCTGCATCCATAGCTGATCTCATTAAAGCTGTGTAAGAAGAAAATCACCACATGACTAGTAATCTCAGTTGAATCAGTTATTTTGTTCCAATCAAAACATACTTTTTATCATGATACAAAAAACACCCCAAGACGTCTGTAACTAATACAAAGCTGGAAATAACAGCTCCTAATTAATTGTTGGCACCACCTCCCCTCCCCGCCAATGCACACATAGCACACACCCAGGTCCTATGCTCACTTTTAAACTAAAACAGGTCGATACATTCATCTTCTGTGATTTTATTCAGCTCTAGATCGCCGGGTTATTTGGAAGCTACTAGCTTGAGGAATTAAGATTCTCATCAAATAGACAGACTAATGAAGATTTCTTTCCAAGATCAAAGCACATCTTTGTTTCCAGGAGGTTGCTTTTTTTTTTTAAATGGTGGTATTTATTTTTGTACACATTGTCCTTTTGGTTTGTTATCTAAGATGTCATGAAAATAGTGCTGTCAAAACTTCGGCACTGAGTCGAACCCTTTTGGCCTCACGTTTTTCTGGAAGTCTGTTCTGAAGGACCAGGTGCAATTTCCTGGGCTCAGCTGATCTGGCTGGGATGAGCTTCACCACCCACCCACCTGGTCCCTGGGCCATCCGCCAGGCCCACCTCTTCTGTTATCAAGGGCTCTTTGGCCAGAGGGGATGTTTTGGTTTCATCTTCACATATGTTGGTCTCTGGAATGTTTGGCAGGAGGGAAAAAAATTAAAAAGGTCAGTTTCACTTGAGGCCAGTGATCTCAGCGGTCATTTCCCACAAATGACCTGGCCATGACTCAGCTTTCACTTTTCTTATGACTGCTGCTTTTGATAGCATCCACATTCCACATTAGGTAATAGTGAGTTTCAGTGAATCTTGACATCAGTAAGCTATCTACTCAACCTCCAACCTCTCCACTCTCTGCCTCTTGCCTTCTCCCTTCAGAGGGTACAAACTGGCAAGTAGACCCAATGACACCTGTGTTCCCTCGTCCCAGTTTTGATCTACATGGTGTTTTTAGGGGGGAGAATATGAGCCAACATTAAAAAATGGGAAGATTTTATTTACACACCTAGATTCCCATCTTCTGAAAATGATGGAAATCTAGCAAGATGAGAGCCACATCCTCCGATGCCAAAATTGGCCAGAGATGAGTATCCACTGCCTTTTTTAGGGGAACTGCTCTCTTCATTTTTCCACAGTCTCCAGCATTCCCTACAGTTGCACTCTGCTGAGGCCACGTGCTTCCTGCCAATCAGTATGGTGCTTTCTTGATCCCAGCCTGCATTTCTCTCTATGTGATTTCTTGGCCCGTGTAGATATTTGGATTTGCAACCTCTACTCCACATAGTATTTTATGTATAACATCTTAGCTTTGGGAGTTTTGGTAGGTAATCCAATTGAATGGCTAATAGAGTATTATTAATAGCATTGATTTCCCTTAGTCCCTGTCACTGCCACATGGGATTCCTCTCCATCTACTCCCAAGAACAAGTTGGTATTGCTTCTCACCCAACAGAGGTTCCTGTTTACAGAAGTCATTCTCTCAAAGTCAGGCAGGTGACACTTACATGGGACTTCCTGCTTTACAATGCACTTTTCACGCGTATGACCTCACTTAAATCTCAGGACAACTCTGAAGGGGAGATTTTATCATCTCTACCTTACAGATGGAAAATTTACGTGGGGTAAGAGCCTGCCCAAGACCACACGTTTGGTCAGTGATGGACCCCAAGGCAGTCCAGGGTTCCAGCCTTGCAATCTCCCACCTTCACAGGAAGATACTGCTGCCTTGGTAAGTTCTGAGCTTTACAGTTTGAAATCTTTAATTATTGTCAAAGGAGCACTAGAGTTTTCCAGCTGGATGTCTTTACAGCTGGAAAAGACAAAGACAGTGAATTTTAAAACAAGGCAAAGAGAGACTTCCCTGGTGGCGCAGTGGTTAAGAATCCACCTGCCAATGCAGGGGACACGGGTTTGAGCCCTGGTCCAGGAAGATCCCACATGCCATGGAGCAACTAAGCCCGTGTACCACAACTACTGAGCCCGCGTGCCACAACTACTGAAGCTTGTGCACATATAGCCCGTGCTCCGCAACAAGAGAAGCCACCACAATGAGAAGCCTGCACACTGCAATGAAGAGTAGCTCCTGCTCCCCACAACTAGAGAAAGCCTGCGTGCAGCAACGAAGACCCAACCCAGCCAAAAATAAATAAATAAATAAATAAATAAATAAATAAATAAACAAACAAGGCAAAGAGAAAAAGGACTATTGTGAGTGGTTTCTGGGTTTGGAAACTCTTATGATTTTTCAAAGGACTGATTGAATTTTAATATTACCTCTATGACACTCATCCCACTGTCTCCAGTATGTGATCCTGTGTATTTTGACTGGCAAATCATTATCTGATGGTGTGAGATGGTTACCTTCCAGTTTTCAGGTTTGGAATGAGCAATAGAAGCTGCCGTCTACATGTCTTTTTCTGGATTGCTCTACTTGGTTGCTAACAGGTAGTGAAAATAAACTGATTTCATTGTTATTGGCTCTCTTGAGCCAGCTTAAAGCAGAAGAACTAGTTGTTGTTGTGCGGAATCCCTGTTTGTGTTTATTCGAGACCTGTTTGGTCATCCAGATCCTTACCTCTGCATAAAGGCTGAAGGTTTCCAAGGGAAGGCAGCTCTGTTACTTTGCTGTCAACAGCCCTGTGTTCCAAGGCTCCGATGCCGGTGAGGCCACCAGCCTGAAGCCCCTTGCCAGCTTAGTTCCTCCCTCTGGCATCACCTCCCTCCAGCATCACCTGGTCCGCCATGCAGCCTGTTGGAGCAGGTATGATGTGCTAAAATCATCCAGCAGCTTTGGACCTCCCATATTCCGAGGGCTCTGCAGCCTCCTCCTGGACGGTTTCCTACCCAGCTCTCTGCTCTGCTGTGTTTTTCCTCAATTGCTGGTGGCGAAGGCTTTTCTACTTCCTTTTGGCATTTCAGAGATGCCACTTGATACGTTAACTGACATTGTCATTTTTGTTACCGTAGTGAACAAAAGGTGTGCTTTCGCCCAGTTCCTGCTCTCTCCAGGGATTATCACGTCCCCGTGAAGACGACTGTCTGGAATACTCCATGAATGGCAATCCTCTAAAGGCTTTTAAAAGGATTTCTCTAGAATAGAATATATACATATATGGATGACTTTCAAATATTTTAAAAATTTATTTTGCAAAATTCATTTGCAATGAAGGAGAAAAAGTGATTTGTGTGGCCCCCCCTCCCAATTTGTGACCTGATTCATTTCAGGACAATGGTTTTGAATAGAATCATAGAAATGGGGTAGCTTCATCAATGCTGGCATACATCTTCCTGAAAACTGAATTCATACCAACTAATTATCCTTCAGAAGAGAACAGGTCATCCATTTGAATCTTCTTTTTGATTTCTATCTCAATATTTCAAAGAGAAATAAGGTTTTGGTGAGAATCCTTTCTTGCCTGGAAAATACTGGGTTTCACTGAATCTCATCTCATTGTGCTCTCAGCAACTGAAAGTGTTTCCACCTCAGGAATCAACTCTTTGCTTGACCCTCTCCTTGAAAGTGGCCAAGCAAGTGCCCAGCCTCCAGCCTCGGCCCACTGGCTTTCTATGGGGACTTCACTGTCTCTAAAAATTCAACTTGTGTAAGGAATTACCATAAAATGATTTGAAAATGTAGGGAAGAGTCAGCTGTAGGTCATTTGCACATATTCAGGTCTAGACTAAATGAGAAGTTGTTCACTGGCAGGGAGTTATTACAATGGCAGTGAATTAGACAAAAATAGCATTTTTGTTAAAAGGAAAAATGGTCTTTAGGCTCTTGTTCACCATTGAAACTATGTTCAGAATTATCAACTAGGACAGAAAATTCTAAAAGGGAAATATAAGTTACACAATTTGCTGTTGCCCCCTGACATTCTAAAGACAAGTGGAAGTGAAATTAAACGGCCTGGGATGGTGTCCAGTGGGGGATGTTTGTTAGCTATTGTTCAACTCTTTCAATGCAAATCACTCTCTCTGGACTGTTGACTCATTTCTCTATTATGTGTTTTATCTCATTTCTTACCTTCCTATCATTCATTCTCTCTCTATCTTTCTCTCTCTGCTGCTTTTCCTACTTTTGGGCGTAACTGAGGTGAAAGACTGTGTATGGCTTTGTTTTTCCGTCTCCCAACTAGAAAAGGTAACCAAGTAGCTAGGTTCACAATGAACTGCAATCACCGTCACAAATTCAGGGTATTACACTCCAGAGTGTGCTCAATGAGTTAAAAAAGTGACGCTGGGCAAATTACCCAATAAGAGTGTATTTTAATAAACGCTAACTATGAATGCGGTCAGTCCTCCCATAAGGTTCCCAGCTATTATCCGTTTCCTGGCCTCGCATGTCATTCTTTGATGACCAGGCTCAGATGTCTGCCCAGGGCTAGGACTGCCCCTCCCCTTCCCACCTCCAGGCCCCACGTCCACGTGATTTTGCCGCACTTAGTTCTCCAGGCACTTATTCTGACAGGGTGTTGTCCATGTGGCCTTTCCTGTCACCCTGGCTGGAGTCTGACCCCTCAGAGAGCGTGTCCTTTATTATTTCCATCAGTCGGAATCTAGTGCCTGACACAGAGGAAGGCACCGAGGATGAAAAACTGGCTGAATCAGTGAGCCAGTGAAGTATGCATTTGCTTTAAACCACAAAAAATGCACATTTGGAAACTGTTGGAGGCAAGATGATTCTAAAGCTGCTAATACGCCATGCAGTTGGTCCTGTACTGATGAACCGCGTGGCAGTTTGCTTGATTTGCCGTAGGTTTTAAAAAGTTGTAAGGGTCTAGAATTTTAATGGAGAGTCTTGTGGCGTTTCTCTAGCCTTCTTCATCTCCAGGCAGCAGAAGCTGATAACAGTCATTTAAATTTTCCTGTGCTTTGTGAAACACATCTATGCCGATGTGGATTTTCCATGAAGCTGAAGAAGCTTCAGGCTTCAGGGTGAGCTCACGTGGTCATATGTTGGGAATGGTTCTCAGAATGGACACAACCACACTGGTTAAGACGCTGTTTCTTTCCCCTCCAGAATCTCCACTTTGCAGCCCAGCTGTGCCAGCCAGTGGCGGGAGCTACAGGAATTTCTGGGACCTGGCTGAGGGGAAGTTAGGTTGGGAATATGCCATTTTAACAGTGATTTGAAAAGCCATTTCAGAATGTTTCAATCAAATCAGAAATTCCAGACTTCTGATTTTGTGAATTTAAAGGGTACCTTTATTTAAAGGTTATCTTTAAACTTATTTACAAAAGAACTGAGAGGGAAAATTCAGACAAAAATCAACAGACTATGAAACAAAAACAATCAGTAACAAGCAGTGACATTGATAGAAATTATCCTCACGTTGAGAAGTAAGTGGCATAAAAATTTTTCAAATCAGACTGAAAGTGGTCATTCAGTAAAAGGGAGAGGTGAGTTTCTAACAGAAATATTGAGTGGTAATGTACAATTAATTATTCTGTAAGAAAACACAAAATGCCCTGGAATTTTTACAGATTATAGGTTAAAGATGTTGATAGAGGTTCTCCAAAATTTGATAAGAAATGTAAAATATTTACCTGCTATTATCAACTAGGAGCTGTGAAGCTGAAAAGAACTTTTCTAAGCTAAAGCTAATAAAAAAAAAAACTAGTTTTGATGACAGATTCCTAGGGGGAAGACTGGATAATCTTCCTACCATCTCTAGAAAATTATGTTATAAAATCATTGCCAAAAAGAGGCAATTCAAGAGATAAGCAAGAAATCTGATGGAGTGATGTTAGCTATGTCAGGCCATTAATGAGTCAAATATAATGGATTCTTTTAGAATTTGCAAAGTTTGTGGTATTTGTCAGCTTTGTAACATAATTTATTTGGATTTCTCCTTCCCACTACATGTTGACTTTTATGTTTGCATTTTGTATACTTGTTCATAATGTGGAACTTTTAAACTTTTAGTGGGACCCTTTCTGTGGGTTTAGGGATCTACACATTGTACAACTGTCATAAGCTCAAGTCCATTCAACAAGCCATGAGAGCCTTCAGGGAGGTTTCCAGTCAGTGTTGGCGAAAGGGAGGGGCTATCAAGGGTCATTAAGCGGGGGTAGGGAGGGTGGAGGGGCTCTGAGCCTTTTCTAAGAACCCTCTTCATGGAAAGTCCCTTCTTTGCTTATTTTCCCCGATTCCTCTCTGTCTTCTATTCATAGCAAAACAGAAGTCGAAAGAAGGTCTTAAATGACTGAAATATCATACTGCTTCAGAGACCTTTGGTAACGACAACTCCCTGGTCACCAGTTAACTTCTGAGTATTTAAAAGGCAGGGCATGGATTTATGCTAGTTTAAAATAATTAATAACCCTTCTCAGTAAATATTGTTTCCCCTGAATTTCTTAGGAATGGAAGAATGGGCTCCAGCTTCTGACTCAGCTTTTACTGACAATTCGAACTTAGTGGATGATAATTTCGAAAGGAGGAGAACTGAAATCGAATAGCACACGATTCACGAGCAGAAATAAGGGGATTTTAATAAAGAGGAGTAGGTGTCAGAGGAGGAGGAAATGGCTGTGACACGGTGTTATCAGGGAAGGATTTTCCTTCAAAAGTGGAATTGGAGTTGTATCTGGATGGATGGGAGAGAAATTGGATTTCTAGAAAGAAAAGGGAAATCATATCAGGAGAAAGTATAAAGATGTGCAAAGCCACAGGCAGGGCTGGCCGCCAGCATCCAGGGAGGGGCTGAGATTGGTGGGTCACAGTTCCGAGGGAGTTACGTCCATTTGCATTCATCCATCGATGAATATTTATTAAGTGATTACTGCGTGATGGGGATGCCATGGTAAGTCAGATACAGTCCGTGCCTTCATCTATAATCTTGGAAGCAATAACTGCTGTTGAAAACACACAAAACACTAACACCAAATAACAGGATACAGAGTGAGGGGCAGGAGGGCTTCTCTGTGGAGGTGACCTGCTCTGCTTTTGGTTTAAGGTGCTGCCCATGTGGTGAAGAGATTGCAGGGCTGGACCAGAAGCAGGGATTCTGGTTGGGGCACTGCTGCAGTGGGGGTAGGGGATGATGGAGCAGGGAGGGGCGGTGGGAAGTGTTCAGGATGGGGATGGATTGTGAAGACGGCATAGATGGTTGGAATGATCAGGGAGTGTGAGGGGACAGCGGTCAAAGGTGACTCATTTTCTGACCTGAGTGACAGGGCGAAGGTGGATTGTCTGCTGAAATGGGGAAGATGGAAGAGGAAGTACCATTTTCTGCAGACATCAAGGGTTCTCTTATGGACGTGCAGTATTTTAAGCCCCTGTTAGACTTCCGAGCAAAGATGACATGGAGGCATTTGGATACAATTAGATAAAGCACCTTGAGCGTTGGGTGAAAATAAGACACATGGGACACATGGACCAGAACTCAGACCCCAAACTGAAGCTGGGAGGGATATATCCAGAGTCATCAGATTAAAGTATGGCAGGGAAGTGTGTCTTAGGTTCCTGCCATATCCAAAGCATCATCTGCAGCCCCATGGGGGTGAACTAGGGACTCCTAGCAAACGACCCGGGAGACGCACATGGAAACAGCTCTGCTCCAGCTCTGGTCCATCAAGCTTTTCCTAACAAAACATCAAGGTTATCAGTGTAGGGAAGAGGGAGAGGTAGGCGTTCTGATTGGAAGAGACCTCCTGAGGAGGGATTTGGGGCAAGCCTGAGGACTGGGAGTTTTTACAGGTGTTTAAAGGTAAGGCTTCTTCAAATGAACAAGTCACTTTAGTGACAGCACAGCTTGGGGGCCTGCTCCAGGGAGGGCAGGACCACGGATGCAGAGGGTATGAGGTGGCAGAGAAGGTGGGGCAGGGAGACAGGGGCAGATCCCTAGTGCTTTGATGCCTGAGGAGGACTTTGGATTTGTTCTGAATGGAATGAGGAACCCCAAATCTTTATGAGTAAGGGAGTCCACGATCACATTGCTGCAGGAATTGAAAAGATAAGCCTCTGTGTGGAATACCATGGAAACGATGGCCTGGTTTTTCCACCTGGATAATAGTTGAATGTGGTCCAACACTGAGAGGTTCCATAGCTTTATGGAGCTCTTGATGCCAGAGAGAGGAAAGGTGGAAGGAAGTGTAAGAGCATCTGGGGCAGAGCTGCCCAAGGGGATGAGGGGACTCAAGGAAACAAGAAGTGGTTGACCTGCCACGTGGGGTGGGGTAGGGGGAGAAAAATCTGGTGAAGGAGGAGGAGACACCAGGCCTCTGAGGGGGGGTGGTGGAAGCCAGGGTGTTTGGGGTTCAGGTGAATATAAACTGAAGCTGTTATCATCTGTTTCTCCCATGATGGGCCCATATCATTGAAGAAAATTATGATATAATAATGTAATTTAGGTTAAAGAGTCAGAGATTCTCGGAAATAAACCATTCCCTAGAGAAGCTTAAAGAAAGAGGAACATAATTTTCTTAATTTTCTCCAGCTTGTTGACAGATCTTTATTAGCTAGGATCCTCACTTACTTTTGCAACTGTCCTTATATCTTTTCATTTCTGTCTTTTCTGTCTCTTCTCTCTCTTTCCTCTTTCCTCTCTTCCCTTTTCTTCCTTCCTTTCTTCCTCCCTCCCTCCTTTCTTTCCTTCTTTCTTTCTTTTCTTTCTTTCTTTCTTTCTTCCTTCCTTCCTTATTTTCTTTTTCTTTCTTTCTTTCTTTCTTTCTTTCTTTCTCTTTCTTTCTTTCTTCCTTTCTTTCTTTCTTTCTTTCTTTCCCTCCCTCTCTCTCTCTTTCTTTTTTTTTTTAGCTAGAGCACATAATTCCTTTTAGACACAAATAGATTCAATTTTGTACTGACAGCTACGTTTCCAAATTGCCAGTCTTTTTCCTCTTTAGTTTCTTTATCTGTAAAATTAGCAAAGTGGGGACCTTCTTCTGCGGCCCTGTGGGGACGGACGTGATTCAGTGACCACATACCTTGGAAGTAGACATTGTTAGGAGAACTTTATAGCCTTAGAGCCGTCAGCTTTGGCCAAAATGGCCACAATGGGATAATTTCCTCTTCAATATTGTTTAATGAGACTAATTCTCTTAAGCAAGAACAGGAAAAAAAGAGGGAGAAAAGTAGCAACAAGCTACAGAGATCTGTCTTCTAGTTTAGTCTTCACAAAGCCCTGCGAAGTAGATCCTGCAGGGAACGTGGAGGAAGGAACAGGTGCTCAGAGAGGGGAGGTCAGGGGTGCGGCCGGGCACAGCTCATTAGTGGTGGGAGGTGAGTCTGAAGTCATTTCAAATAACAGTTTAAAAAGTCATCACTGCACAGATATTCTACAGCATCTTAGACAGGGATGTCGACCTAATTGGTCCCTCAGATCATTTTATGGAATGCAGTCTTCATTTAAGAAACTGCGCCCATATTTGAAAAATGAGATCATTTACCTTAACATTCAAGATTTAACATGATTTCACCATCAGGAGTTCCACAGTGACTCACAATACCCAGAGCTGATGGTGGATTATTCCAGATCCAGGCTGCCTTTCTCTCCACCTGTTTTAAAATCTGTGTCATCATGAAAAACAGTCTCCTAAGGAACTTGTGGGTCATGCCCTGTGTACAGACCGAGTCCTGAAAGAGGGATGGCAGAATCTGGCCCAAGCACAGCGGATGGAATGGTGGGTACCAGAGAGCACCTCACAGGTCAAGACCTGTTTCTTATGCAAGAAAACGTTCCCAGGGCAGCTGAGCAGGTGAACACGGGAAAACCGACAAACCTGACATCGTTTTGAAAGATACCCACTTCCAGACGGAGGGTGTGGATGCTTTGTGTCTCCATAAGTGTTGACCAGAATGTGTGTTCAGTGTTCAAGGATGACGTGTAAGTCCCCTAAGTGATTCTCTCAGGGCATCTGTAGCCAAGTGCACTAAATGTGCAGGAAAGCTCTGTTCCCAACATCCAGCCTCTCTAGGCCACCGTTTGCAGCTTGTGGTGGGATGGTCTCGCTGCAAGTCCTGGTTCTTTTTGGTATTTTCCAAACTGGGTGCGTTTTTTTTTATTTTTATTTTTGACCACAAATGTGTTAAAACCCTATACATTGTTTTTATTACTCGGGGTCTTTGAAGGAAACATAATTCAGGCTAGATGATTCAACTGAAGATCTCAGGGAAGGAACAGCTCACAGAGGTACAGGCAGTCAACCTTTGCACACCTAGAAAAACAACCCTCACCACTGACTACTGCGGGCCAATAGACCCTTTGTATTTGTTTATTTTAAATATTTTAATTTTTAAATTTTGTTTTACAAATAATTGACGAGTAAGAATAAAAGCATAATTAAAAATAACAGCACCATAAATCATAAGATGAATTTTAACAGAGAAAACCTCTGTGTAACAAAGAAACTCCAGAGCACAGACTTCATAAAGGATGAAAGAATTCTTTCACACATCTTTTTACCAAAATGAGAGAATTCTCGTCCGAGAATGCCATCTTTCCTGTTGGTTCTTGGAAGTTATTAAGAGAGTAGATCTTACGTGTTATCAACACCAAAAAAAAAAAGTAATTTCATGAAGGGATGGAGGTGTTAACTAACCTTATGGGACCATCACTTTGCAATATATACATGTATCAAATCATCAAGTCTTAACCTTACCTATGTTATATGTAAATAACACCGCGAGAAAGCTGGGAAAAAGTATACTCATGAACTTGTATAATCCCTTCCTCTGCAGGGTGGGCTGCACTTGCTGCCTGGCTTCTAACGAAAGAAACCAGCTAAGGTATTGGGGTCTTGATCACATGATTGGGTCACAGGAGGTATGGCTTCTGTCCTGCTGGAGTGATCTCTTGCCTTCTTGGGTTGATGCTTCCATGACTCGAGCCCCCACGATGGAGAGGAACTGGGGGGAGGTGGGCTCCTCAAACAGCCTGTAAGGCACTGGAATATGTCATCGACCACTTGGAAGTGGCCCCTTCCCGGTGACCACAGCCCGGCCACTGCCAGCTGCTGCCTCCAGACTCCACGGTAGAGGGTCCAGCTAAGCTGCACCCAGACCCCTGACCCTAAGGAACCGTGAGATAATGAGTGCTGTTCTACGCCACTCTGTTTGGGGGAATTTATTATGTGGCAATAGAGCATCAGTAATTGCACTTTCATTGGGGATTACTTCACATATCATAAAATTCACCAGTTTATTGCACATAACTTTTTCAAAGGTACCTGTAGTATAAACGTGCTCATGGTCACCTTACAGAACACTTCCCTCAACCCCTCCAAAATTGCCTCTTGCCCCTTACCCCAACCTCTGTTATCCATCGCTCAGTGACTCTGGAGTTTAAGGCAATTCATCTAGATTATCATCCTTTGAAGGTTTATAATCTGAGATTTCCCTTATACATCAATTTTACTGTCATGATTAGAGTCCGGAGTGCTCATGTCTGTCTCTTCCGTCTCCTGGTTAATAAGCGTGGAAGGCTTTCCTCCTTCTTCTCTTCTTAGCTGTTAGGGACAAGGGGAGAAATTCTGAATTCTCGGCTGTGACCAGTGAGAGCTAAAGCAGGCCAGAAGACGGAGAGTGTGCAGGGCTTTGGACTCTGCAATAAGACAGCTGAAGGATGGTGGCATGTCTTACAAATGCCTTACTTTCTAGGCCTCCCCTCATTCCTCCATTTCTCATTATTTTCGTGTTTTTAAAGCATTGTTGGGAATAATTGATGCATAAGCATGAGTGATAATGATGTAATCTCTAGGATTATGAAATAGCAAAATTTTTCAAGTTGCAGGAAAAATTAGATCACCAAGATCCCATCATGAATCCAGAATTTATGGGAGAATCCAATGAACCTGTATGGTAATAATAAGATTAAAATTTTTATCAGTTTTTAAAAAAAAAAGTATATTTTGTCTTTGGTTTTGGAACGATCTCTAAGAAAGGATAAAAGTCATGACGTCATTTAAACTACTTTAAAATACATTGGAAAGCTGAAGCTGGGTCCAGTGATTCCTGGTGTGGGTGAGAATGAGGCACGTGAGACCCCCTGGGACACGGAAGCAGGGAGCTGTTCCTCCCCCTGCAGGAGGGACAAAGGAAGCCTTGGTTTAGTGGAGGAGCCCAGTGAATGGTGGAGCCATGGAGAAAAGGCCCCTGGAATCACCCAACTCTTGCCATGGACGATGTACCAAAACAGGGAAGAAACCCCCGGTGTCTCCGTCTCCTCCTCAGCCATCCCTGGTCCCTTCCCGTGGCCAGACTGACAAGCTGGCACCTCCCAGGGCTGCGCAGGGCAAGAGGGCAGAGGATGGATCTGGGCAGCTATGTGCAGAAAAGAACCTGAACTCACTTCTATGATTTCTTTTAAATCTAATATATCTTTGGCAGTATTAGCACATGTGAATACACCTTGTCCTCAGAAACAGCTCTGAAAGATTAAGCAGAGAAGGACTCTATCAGGGAAGGCCCTGTGAAGGGTGGCATTTCCTCTGAGCCTGGAAGGGGATGTCAGCACATGTTGCTTCGTGTAAAGCAGAAATAGCAGTCCAAGCTGTAACCAGATGAGCAAGGGCAAGGCGGCTAGATAAGGTGGACCGTCATGGGCTTGAACCGGGAAGAGGAGGTAACTGTGGACCCAGGCTGTGGAAGGCTGGCACACCTCTTCAAAAATCTTAGATTTTATAAGGAAAGGGTCATTATCTAAGAGCATCTCTTAGTGGCAGGCACAAAATAGGTACTCAATAAATACTTATATTAAATTAAAGTAAACTCATTGAGGAAGAGAATCCATCAAACATCGATTTAGGTGTAGATTAATAGTAAAGCAACTTGGAGATCTGAGGCAATTATCTAGACAATTTTAAGACAGATAACCTGCTATTTAGGAGAGAGTTCTTTTAGGTCGAAATGAGCTATGTTGAGTAGATTCAATTAAGTAATTGCTCAAGTCCATTTTGCCTCCTTAGACAAAGGCTAAACACATACTCTGCCATTTGGCATGTTCTATTTTTTTCTGTTGTTCAAATTGGTAATTAGCTTGTCTTTGAAAAGTCAGCTTGATTTAAAATTGTAGTCCAATGTATCTTCACACAGGAGTGTTCACATTAAGTTTTCACACTCTATTTATTTATTCATTTATTTATTTATCTGGTTGCAGCAGGTGGGCTCCTTAGTTGCAGCATGTGAACTCCTAGTTGTAGCATGCATGTGGGACCTAGTTCCCTGACCAGGATCGAACCTGGGCCCCTGCACTGGGAGTGCGGAGTCTTATCCACTGCACCACCAGGGAAGTCCCAATTTTTCACACTCTCAGAGATGATTTCCACAGCATTAATTACAATAGTTTTGTAATTATGCTTTCCTTTAGCTAATTCTCCAGTGATTTCTTCATTCATCTTTGACTTTGTCCCTAAGAGGAACATTGTTACAGGAGAGTGAAGTCTGGGGTTGCTTTTGGAGTCATTTCTCCCACCTGCCTTTTTGTCAACGACACATAAAACTGCAGAAGAAACTTATGTTTCAATCTACAGTTTTCATTATGCTTTCGCCACTTCTAATATCTCTTCCTAAATGCCATAATTCCACACACGCTGCTTGACACCTGCCGTATGTAAACATGGAATAATTTGGACATTATTGCATGGTTCTATCAAAATCCTGAGCAGAAAAAAAAATGACATCTAATATTCACCCCGGATATGAACAAGGAACTTTTGTTTGATGTGACAGCGTTAATAATTTTATCACAGATGAGCATTTTTCAGAAGTGCCCACAGATTGCCAGTAAAAGATCATTCTTCCCTTGTGGACATGCTTTACATCACACGCCTTCCACTTGCTGATGAAATCTTACCTGGACGGTGCAGGGCACACAATCTCTCTGTAGAGGGAGGGAGAAACACCTGTAAGTGATCATGAGTCTGTGTGGCTTTTAGGACCTCAAACAAGTTGTTTCAAACCTGGAGCAATGTCACATTGACCGACTCAGAAGACTGACGGGAGGACCACCACGGGCATCTCCCTGCATCATTTTCTCTCCTGACAGTTTTAAGATCAGCTGTGAACATCACGGGGTGTATGTGCTCGACCCTGAATTAAAGACGAACTCCTGATTGTGAAGGTTTAATCCTTTGTCTTTGGGGAGCATTAGCTCCGCCACCTGACCCCCCAATACTACAGAACCAACTATCCCCTCGCCCCTTTGCCTCTGGCGGTTCTTGGAGGGTTAGTCAGGGTGGGATGGTGGGGGGCAGGCATTACAGACGATGTTACAGAAGCTTGGTCTCTCCTCTCTGGGCCAACGATGGGAACTATGTGAAATTTTAGGAGATCAGATACAGCAAGTGGCTACACGTCTCTGTCCCTGAGAAGGCGTGTCCTTCTTTCCTTGAGCGAGCAGCCAAGTGTAGGGGGGACTTTTATGAGCTTCTCTGTCTCCCCTGCTGGCTTGCACACCTTCTGATCAATGAGCAGGAGATGACAATATGAGCGGGGACTTCAGTGGTGCAACCTCCGGGTTCACAGATGCGCAGCGGAGATGTGGGTGGGAGCTGCAGGGGTCCTGTGGGGACTGAGCACCTGCCTGGTGGGTTTCCCCTTCTTGGAGTCATTCTCTCCCAGTCCTTCTCCTGAGTCTCCTCCTCATGGTCAAGCTTACCCGGCCCAAGGCCCAGAGTTCTCAGAGAATGGGGGAGAAAGGAAGAGGTGCCCTGACCTTCATCTTTCTGTTCTCTGTGCTGCGGCAGCAGTAAAACAGCCTGTGGGCATCAGTCAGGGGCGGGGGGCTCCTAGGATGATGCTTCCCACCCACTCGGCACTTCCTGGACGTTTGTTTGCAGTCACAGGACTCACCTTGTCTCAATTGTCTGTGAAGATGTCTGTTTCCCCTTCCAGACGGGGAAAACTGCACACCAAAGGATTTCATTGTATTTCCCTTTGCATCTTCTCCCCAGCACGCTGCCTGTCGGGTAGTATCCAGACGACACAGGTTCTTTAAAAAAAAAATTGGCAACATCTTAAAATACAATTTTACCAATGAAATGAGCACAGATGTACTCTGGATGAAATCCTAACAGTGAAAAACCAAGAAAAGAAAGAATTTGTTAGGTGCGAATGTTGGAAGAGAAGAGACACCCTAGTGTTTCCAGAGAAAGTGACAAAAACACCAGCTGACCAGGAGGCCAAGGTTTCTGGGGCTGGGCAACCAGAGCAGACCAGCCTGCCCTTCAATGCACTAAAGCTGGTTTTGACCATGTTTCCCTCCATACAGAGCCAAGAAGGAGGAAGTAAGAAGAATGCAAAGCAGCCTAAGTCTGGGGGAGACTGACAATGATCTGCGCTGGGCAGGGTAGCCAGCCAGCTCCTTCAGGGCTGGGGGCTGGACTGTATCATAATTCACCATTTACTCAGCACTCGAATTCTGGGCTTCTTTATCCTGGATGGGACTTCAATTCAGAACAGATGGGGGAGTGATCATTAATAATCAATGGATAGGCTACAAATTATTGAGCACTTATGTGCCAGGCACTGCTAGAAGAACTTTGAAAGCATCAACTCAGCTCATCTGGTCCTCGTAATACCCACTCCAGTGGGGGCTGTTATTATGAGCCCATTTTACAGATGAGGTGCTTGAGGAATAGCAAGGTTAAATCACTTGCCCAAGGTCGCCAGGGGATTGTCGTTGTTATTCTATGGGGTTCTGAAACTGTGTCATGGCACAATGGGAGTAAAGAAGGACACAGAAGCTCGCCACAAATCTTTGGATGGAGTCGGGTTTGCATCCGTCTCTACCTAGGTGAGGCTGAGAAATGTATTCCCTCAAAGTGACACTCCTTACTTATCACATCAGTGAAATAAGTATTATGTAGAATTACTTTATAATCGAAAAATTTCATCTGAGTGCCTGCTGCTAGCCCACATCCAACCGTCTCGCCTCTCTTGTCCAAGATCAAGAGTCTGCTAACTCATTTGATTCTGTTTTCTCAAGAAAATAATGGCTTGTCCCTCCGAGGAATGGTGCATAATATTGCATATAAAGTGAAGAGCAGTGTCTTTCCCATTCTAACTGCTCAAAAATTATGAACTAGTATTACAATTATTAGCAAATAAGAGAGTATATTTTGTACCATTAGCATGTTCTTAGGCACTCATCCTAACTGTATTATTTCCAAAAAAAAGTTGCCAAATAATTTTTTTCACCTCTTTGTGTTGCATCAACAAACCACAGATAAGGCTTACTTGCTCTCCATATAAAACCCAGACCCTCCTCAGAGACGAATACAATTGTAGTATAAACGTCTCCCTTCAAAAGGGTTTAGATTGTTTGAAAGCTCTTTTGGAAAGCTCTGTTGGAAATACTCAGATGTCAGGGGATTGTTACTTAAACCCAGTCTAAGAGACTAAGGAGAATTGGGTGGAGAAATATCCCTTCCATCCATTTCCAGTGGGTAGAACCATGATGTGCTCTGTGTATTTGGTCCAAAGTGCAAGGCACTGTCTTGTCCAAGAAGGAAGCAGACGCTCGTTGAGGTCAAGTAACTTGCTCAGGACCTCAGGGCTGCACATCAGTGACAAGCTGGGACTTGAGACCCTTCCAGCCAATGCTCGAACCCCGGCCCCCTGTCACGCCCCTCTGTGGGCTCAATGCTTGCAGTAAGCAGCAGGATGGGTGTGTGTGAATGGGACATCTCTGTGTAAGTCCCATTAGCAAATGCCAGCATTGCATGATTCTTCAGTTACAATTTGTTAAGAAGATATATTGCTTTCTTTCCTTCACTTGACAGGTTTCAGCTTTTTTTTTTTTTTTTTTTTTTTGAAATAATACAGTTAGGATGAGAGCCCAAGAGCATGCCAAATTAATGCAAAAAGGTATTTTCAAGAATTGGAGAAGACCCTCTCTTCTGTTTTGATAAATAATGGTCTTTGGGGGAGTCTCCAGAGAATCCACAGGTGCTCTGGGAGCTTAGGAAATGGCTCAGGCCCACTTGCGTTAGGACGTGGGCCTGGCTCTGCAGGAGTTTGGTGAGTTCACAGTCATGTAAACTCAGTTTTAACCATGTTTGTTGCTCCGTGGGACATTGTCGTTTCCCTCAGTCCCCACACATCTTCAACGAGAGAAAATCCTGGAAATCCAGCATTGTTTGCTTTACTTTCTCACTACCCTATCCAGGCTTTTCAGAAACCTCCCCGCCTCATTCCAAACAGGAAGTTTGGGCAGGCAGTTGTACAAATGGCCCCGCATTATGTGGGATGTCACCTATTGTTATCGGGACAAAGACATCCTGAAATTCGGACAAAGGCTTCAAATCCGCCAGGGTCCCGGACCCTTCAATAGCCTTGCATTGTATCTGGGGAGTGATTGAGTGAATTGGGTCACTCCAAGAATATACCTAAGCTTCTGAAACTCTGCTATTATTAGACTGCCAGAATGGAGCTACACACAGTATATGCAAACAGCGCTTGTAATAACTCGGTTCTATCTGCTCTGCATACATGCACAGCAGGGACTTTCTGAATAGACGTGGTTCCCGGCAACTGGATAAAGAAATGGGAAAAAGTGTTTGGGGAATGATCCATAACTCAGTCCTTCTAGGAACGAGTTAGGAAAAGCAAAATATTTACTAATCGGAAGTGTTATTAAAGTTTCTCTTTTGAAACGCTGTGCATAAATCATGCAATTCTTGAACTCTGAAGAGTGTATGTATTTTATATTTTGTTGGAAGGACATACTGTGTTAGAACAAACTAACTGGCTTTACCAGAAGATGGGAAGTTGGTGACAGCTCCCGGTTCACTGATGGCTTCTTGTGTCAAAGAAGTTCCGAGCGTGGGATTTGGTATAATGAATTGTGTTTATAAAGGGGGGCTTAATTCCACTCAAACAGGATTGCATGTAGCAGTATTTTTCTCTGTCTTAATAGCAAAATTGCTAAAATATTTTCAAAAACGTTATCTGAGACTGCAGCTGCAACAGTGTTAAGGAGATCGCTATGCATTCTCTTCCTTTCTTTCCATCTGTATCGGACAGTCCACTCTACACACCAACTCTATTTCACATGCAAACATGTCCTCTTCCCTCAGTCCACCTTCCTGCCCTTGGCATCCGTGTTACATCTATAGAAACACGTGTGAATTATTTGTCGGGGTGATTGTGCTTTGATGGACAAAATGTCCAAGTAAATCCATAAAGGAAACCTACCTCTACTCCCTTTTAATTTAATTAATTAATTTATTTATTTTATTAAATTTTTTTTTTTGGCCACACCACACGTGGGATCTTAGTTCCCCTACCAGGGATGGAACCCGCGCCTCCTGCTGTGGAAGTGAGGAGTCCTAACCACTGGACGGCCAGGGAAGTCCCTCTTTTAATTTTATTTTTAACTGGGCTGCCACATGCTTCCCACGATCTTTCCCTCTTATCTAGGCAAGATCTTCCTTTTCTCTGCTAACATAACACTCTGCTTTTGAGCCCTCACATCCGTTTCATTGGCAGCTTTATGAGAACTTTACTGTCCTTGCCTACACCCCACTCCCACCAAAAGGATGCTTCCTGGCGACCTCCAAATTGATACATCGTCTGGCATTGCTCTCGACAGGGATACGCTGGGGCTGGGTAGAAAGTGTCCCTTTTTCTGTGGAGCAAACTCGCCCATCTCTGTGTGCGGATGAAGTACTCCTGAAGTAGGCACCTAAGATTCTAGAAGTCATGAGTCCAAGTGGATAGATGCCACCTGCGATTAACAGTCAACATGGTAGCTTCAACCCAGAAATTCAGGGACTCACCTTCTATTTTTGCTTTTAAGAAACCAATCGTGGGAGTTCCCTGGCAGTCTAGCAGTTAGGATTTGGTGCTTTCACTGCCGTGTCCCATGTTCAATCCCTGGTCAGGGAACTGAGATCACGTAAGCTGCACAGCGCAGCCAAAAAAAAAAAGAAACTAATCGCCCAGATTATCAGTCTGATTAAAAAATTAATACTATAATAATGGGAATTGACTTCTTGACAAATCACTGTGCTTGTGGTATTTCAATTAAACTGAATAATGATTTAATTAGAAGACCCCTATAAGAACTCAAAGTTATTCTGAAAATAGGGTATTCATTTTCTGTATTGTGAATGGAAGAAGTGATAAGTGGATAGTAGGCAGTTTGCATGATTGATATCAACCCTTTGTAAAAATAGCCCGAGTTTCTTATTTTCACGTGATTTCTACAACATACGGTTTGAAAAAATTCATAGGGTGCTCGCTAGTCAGGAGTCTTAGAGTTACCATGAGGAAATGTGCTCAATCTGGATGAAACAGAAGGGAACACGTGGGCTCGTGTGACGTGGAAGGTCCAGGGTGGGTAGCGATTCGTACAGCTGGGTCCTGGAGCTCTAGCATGCCACTGCAACTCTGTTTCTCCGTTTTTATCCTGCAATTCTGCTTCGTTTAATGCTGGCTTTGTTTTAGACATGTTTTCTCCATCTCATACAAAGGATGATCTCCTTAGAATTCCAGGATCTGGGAAAGAGATGTTTCCTGCTTCTTTACCAATCCCCACCCATCTTAGGGCTCATATTAGCCCAGTGAGGGTTGGATGCTGACTTGGTGATGTATAAGTGTGTCTTGAATGAACACCCTGGCTCATGGTTTATCTTTACAGCTGAGGGAAGCCGTCCCGCCTTGAATGGCAGTAAACAGGGGAGAAGCCACTCCACACACGGATCGTTGCTTTTAAAGATGAAGGAATCTAGGCCCAAGGAGACCCTTCACTTTCTAGAATGTGGTATCCAGGTGAGCCGCACAGCTGAGAACTCACAGAAGAGGAGACACTTCACTAGAAAATTTAAGTTGAGGGACATGAAAAATACAAGGACGTTGCCATCACTGCCTCAAACACTGTATTATTTTTTCAAAGAGATAACATGTTTCCAAGACAGCTAAACTCCCAGCCGTCCCTCCCTCCTTCCCTTGCACATGCAGACCTTCATTTGAGGAAGGACACGATGTGACATGGTACATTTGGGGCCTTGGAAACAGATGAAAATTCTCAGACCTTTCAGTGCTGGGAGCATAGATGAGGCGACCAGCAGGCGGGAGTTTCCTAACAAGACAGCACATCAACAACTGCTTTTTCTGAGTGTCTCCCAGTCTTCACTTTTAAAAAGACTGGGTAAGAGGGAAACATAGCTGGGAAAGCCTCCTTGCTGCTGACCTGCAGAGGCCTCCAGGGGGACCAGGCGGTGTTCTGGGCATCCCGTTTCCTTCATGCCTTTGTCAGCTGGTAGGTGTGCAGAATGACGGCAGATATGGTTACAAGCTTTGGTGCATTTAGCACACAAACTGTAACATGACCTGGTAATAAAGGTGCCGGAACCTAGTAAAGTGTTTTGCCCTCCCTGTGATTCCCATAAGCAGTGGGACCCGGCTAATCACACTGACAAATTAGAGGGCATCAAGGCCCCCCTCGCTGAGGACTCAAGTCCATCCGCCTCCAGCTCAGACCGTCATGAAGGGGAAGTCTGCTCTCCACAGAGCGAGATGTCTTCAAGTTAGTGAGAACCATAGCGATGCCGATCTAGAAAGCACAAGCAAAGTGCTAACTTACTGGTTTAAACTTTTAGAAATATAGGGAATGTGCAGGATCCCAGCAAACTCTCTGCCTTGATATATCTATCTATTGATCTAAGTTCCAAAACACCATAACTTAGTTTTTTTAAAATAACTTGTTTTTATTTTTAATATCGAGATGTATATAGAAAAAAGTGGGTATTGATTCTATCACCAGGAAAACTTCTGCTGACATTTTTAGCAATGAGAAATAAATGACCTTCACGTGGAACGTTAAAGCAGAGTGGACAGCTATAAAATAAACTTTTCTCTTTATTCAGTTTTCTTCACCCAATAAAGTAACAGCTGTTTATTCTTTCCTCTTTCTTGATTATCTTTCCAGAAAAAAATAAATGTACATATCAGCATGTGTACACACACACACACACACACACACACACACACACACACACACGCTTAATATAGTATTTTAAATCCAGCAGTGCCTGGTTGTAACTGCCCATCGGAGGACAGCTTGCTCTGTGCCCAGCACTCCATGCTTTGCCCGAGGATCTTTCACTATAAGTACAGTAACTCATGAAGTGCATTTTCGTCTTGGGCTCTTATTATCCACTTACTCCCAATTTAACAGAATTCTGCCTCATTTTGGCCCTGATTCCTTTGTGTTTTGCAATGAGTTTACAGTGGCATTCATGATAAAATTAGAAAGGTATAGATAAGCATACAAAGTCTTATCATACTCAGAGACTAAAGCAATTATTATGTATGAAAGGTTAAAAGGAAACCACCAAAGGGAACAACAGCAAAAGAAAGGATTCTTAAATACATATCTACATGTCTTAATACTTAAGTTATTTCCATTTTAAACTGTAAACTTGACTATAATGGATTCCATATGCATCTTATACGTTGTTTACATATTGAAAAGATACATCACAGCGACATTGAAAATCTATGAATGCAATTTATCCATCTATTGACTGAATAGTTACTCTATTCTGGGTGATGCAAAGATAAGACATGGGAAATCTCAAAGAGGTTAGTCTAAGGAGGGAAAAGGATACCAGCAGAAAAACAGCAACTGTACATTATAATGTGGCAAATGTCTAGCTAGCCCTCAAAATAAAGGGCTTTTTGTAGCCTGTAGATTTCCACATCAATGTAGAAACCCTACTTCCTTCCAAGTGATCTCACAGGACAGGATCGTGAGTGGTACAGGATGTTCTGGGCAGGAAAGAGCTGGGATGAGGAGAAAGAGAAAGAGAGTGAGAGTAGAAGGTATATCAAAAAAAATTAGTATATACATACAGGTGACCTCAGAGATATTGCTGTCTGGTTCTAGACCACAGCAATAAAGCGAATATTGCAATAAAGTGAGTCCCACGAAGTTTTTCATTTCCCAGTGCACATAAAAGTTGTTTTTTACACTAGGCAGTAGTCTATTAAGTGTGCAATAGCATTATGTCTAAAAAAACAATGTATACACCTTAATTTAACAATACTTTATTGCTAAAAAAAGCTAACCATCATTGGAACCTTTAGCGAGCTGTAATCTTTTTGCAGTAGTGACATCCAAGATCAATAAAATGAGGTTGCCTGGATGTTCCTTTCTGGGGAATTTGCCTCTCCTTGGGCAAAAGCTGTGCCCTGCTAGATGCAAAAGCAAAGCTTTGATGTGACTGATCTCTCTAGAAAGACATGTCTTAACTCTGAATTACAATTCCATTAATTCATGTTGAAGGAGTTTTACAAACATACCTCCTTCTTGGGGCAAGAAAGACACGTTTGCTCCATCCCAGAGAGAATGGCTTCTCCCACACTTCATTTCATCGTCCTCGGCAAACGTTCATGGAACACATTTCTGTGCTATCACTCGAGGCACAGTGAGGGATGAGACGAGTAAGATGTGCTCTTTGCACATCCACAGTCCAGGAGAAGGAAAGACACGTACACAATGACCTACATCCGAGGGGCAGGGGAAAGTGGTGGGAGACAAAAAAGCTGGGTGACAGTGAGAGAGAACGAGCACAGAAGGGCCAGTGCAATGCCTTGGGGGCTAAAGGAAGATGTCCTTCCCGGGGAGGCTCAGGAATGATCCCGGATCTGCAGCATTTGGGCTGAGCTCCGAAGGCTGAGTATCCTTTTGGGATTTGTAACAGCCAAGGACAGCATCAGGGCTCAAAGGGAGCAGACTAAAGGAGATTGAGGTGGGAATGCAGGGCTGCCTGGGCACTGCACGAGGTGTGGTTGGAGGGCGGTGAGGCAGGGCAGGCAGATTGACTCAGAAGACATTTTTCTGTAGAAAATACCACCAACCTTATTCATTCATCTCTGTTCCACTAGCTCGCAGGGAAGGGAGGACGAGCTAGCTCTCCACCCACAGCACCCCCTTCTTAGCTTTGAGAGGTGGTTTCCTGGACTTTCTTTGTGTGCAGGCATTCAGTGCATAGAAAATCTGACCCTGGATCAGAGAAGGCCCAGCTGTGCTCCCCCAGGAACTCGGTTGTTTCCAAGCCTCCAAGGGTTTGGGCCCTGGTGTGATGTTGGGGCAGTGCCGTGGTTCTGGGGACGTCTGCTCCCAGGGGCTGCGTGGGGAGTGGGCTTTAATTGGACACCATCACCTACTAACACTGGTGATTCTGGGCCCCGGACCCTCCAGTTTTCTCACCTGGACAATTGGGGTAATAATAGTACTACTTCATACAGTCGTTGTTGTTGCAATTTACGTGTCATATGTATACAGCAAGCGCTCAGTAAATGCCCATTATCATCCTCAACGTCATCATCTCACAGATAATTACAGGCCTGGGTTTGCATCTTGTCTTATCATCTGTTCTTGGTGTATGGGGTAGGGGGCAGTTTACTCCATGCTGAGAGCTAGAGGTTTCTGATCTTTAAAGAGAAATAATGCCCTCAGACCAGGGGGAGGATTCATGAGTGTAAATGGGAAGTGCCTGGCGAGCGGAACAGTGACCTGAATGTGGTAGATACTCCCTAAAAGTTAGATTCGACTCTTCTGCTGAGAAATGAGACCAAGGCGTTCGAAGACTGGGCCCTTTGGAACTTGGTGCCTGCCAAGCACGTGACCCTCTCATCTCCTGTATCCTGTGATGCAAGGAAGAGGTCCTGCCTGTGGGTCACTCCTGCAGCCCCAACCCCTCCTTGCTGGGAGGCCCCAGAGCACTGCAGGGCTGAGCTGACGCCATCGCACCTTTACCCCTGCAGCTCCTGCCCACAGGCTGCCTGTGCAGAAGGTGAGTCTGGGAGTCTGCGATTAGATAAAAATGACGCAGTAGGCTGGAAGCTCTTCCCGCGATAGCGTGTAGAGCATCTGAGTCCTGTGTCACCTTCACATTTCTGAGTCATGTCGTCCCCAACCTTTGGAAACACCCAACTTTGCAAATTCAACTGTAAGTTATAATTTCCCCCTAAAATGCAATAAAACATAACTAAAAATGTAACTGACCTCTTCACATTAGTAATGCTCTTACAAAAAGGGGATAAAGCAATTTGTAAAGCCATTAAAATGCGATCCAGCCGGAACGCGCGCCTAAACCACCCATATTCCCTGTCACTGGTCTCTGTGTGTCTGCGCGGTGGGGCTACCAAGCCCTGCGCTGGAACCACCAACAAACTCGACAGCCCACATGCAACTTCTCCTAACTTCCCTGTTCTCGCTAAGCCAGCTGGTATTGTGATTATATAGCACAAGAATGGAATTATTTTGTAATCAGTTCAATCCTTGAATATGTCCAGTGGCTTTGATGCACCCAGACTGCACCAGGGACTAAGGACAGGGGCCCAGCAGGCCTTCACACTCCCATAGGGCACTGCTCTCCTGGGCTTCTGGGGAATAACACCCTCTGGAGGTGTTCGGTGGTCCTGCACTCCTCAGAGCTTTCATTCTGGGGGGACTGACGTAGACATACTGCTATAGACTGTCTGTGTCCCCCCCAAATTCTTGTGTTGAATCCTGATCCCCAAGGTGATGGTGTCAGGAGGTAATGAGGTCATGAGGGTGGAGCTCCCATGATGGGATCAGTGCCCTTATAATGCAGACCCCAGAGAGCCCCTCACCCCTTCCTCCAGGTGAGGACACAGAGAGATGACGCCGTCTAGAACGAGGCAGCGGGTCCTCACCAGACACCAAATCTGCTGCCGCCCTGATCTTGGACGTCCAGCCTCCAGAGCTGTAAGAAATCAATGTCTGTGTTTATAAGGGCTAGTCTGTGGTATTTGTCACAGCAGCTAGAGCGAACTGAGACAGAAATGAATAGGTGAGGGAACCACAGAATTCAGGTGAGCCTTTCTGAGAAAGTTAACAGAGGGTTTTGGAAGGGGACAAGGCTCCATTAGTTTGAAAAGTTAAGATTTTTCCAAAGAGGTGATATCTTACATGAGAACTAATATTGGGAGGATCCAGGCAAGGGAAGGTCTGTAGGGCCACGTTGCAGGCAGGCGAAACTATGGGGGCGACAGCCCTAGAGCAGGGGGGAGCCTGGCGTTGAGGAAACAAGGGGAAGGAAGCCAGGATGGGCCAAGGTGAGTGAGCAGAGGGCGGGCCTAGGAGGGCAGTTCTGCTCTGTTCCTTTATCTGAAGAGTGTCAGGAAGAGGGCTGTAAGCAGGGCAGAGAGTGATGAGGTTGGTGCCGTAGGATCACACTGATGCCGTGGGGAAAGGGTCTGGGAGCGGGAGAGGAAGCAGGGAGGCAGTGCGAGCATGTGGGGTGGTCCAGGCAAGACCCGCTGGGGCCTGGGAGACAGGAACACTGTGGGTCAGAGTCAGGATGATCTTGCTGATGGAGTGGCTGGGTGCTGGGAGAAAGGGGGTCCGGTCTAATTCCTCCAGGTGCCAGCCATTGCAGGGACTGCTTCCTATATTTCGTCTCTTTGCAATCCCCTCCAGGTAGGTATGAATAGCTTCATTTTGTGGCTGACACAATCGAGGCTCCGATAGGTTAAGTCATGAGCCCAAAATCACGATCTTGCAAGTGCAGAGGCAAAAATAACCCAGTTCTTTCTGAAAGCGAAACTCCAGCCCTTCCCACTTTGCTGTTTCTTCTCTTCTCCATTGTCAGTTCGGTTCCAAGAACTCACACAGGCACTTCACTTTCCCTTTCACTTCCAAGGACACACTGCACGATGTGGAGGAAGCATGAAGAAAAGGACCACGAGGTTCCCTTTGGAGCATGGACGCTGGGCTGTCTTAATCTCTGACACAGCGAGTGTTTCCCATACTCCGATTTCAAGTGTAGACAAGGAACACACATTTAGGCAACAGCAAAGGGGCAAAGGACTGCACCCCAGCCCTAGAGTGGATGGTAAACAGCTGAGGCCACACATGCTGTTCTCATAGATGCCCTGCTGCAGCCCCTCCGGTCTGCTGTGGAGATGAAGAGGGCCACGGACCCCATCCCACTAGGAGATCGTGCTGAACTTCACTTCTTGACTCCAACTATGCTGAATTAAAAATATCGTGCTTTGTCCCCAGTTATAACCTGGATACTAAAATATAGAAATTTCTTACAAGCTCTTAGCCCACACCTACACTTACTTCTCCTGGCGTTTCCATCACTAATCATTTAATTGCCCAAATCCAAGGTCGAAAGGTAGCTTCTCCAGCTGTTAGCTCCCAGAGGTTTAGAAGACTCAGCTGAAGAACGTACTGTTCTAGAAGCAGTCAGTGCTCTCTGAACGTGGTCTGCAGTCAGTCCCTCTTCAGTCGGCCTCAGCTTTGTAGATACGGGACACACACACTTCAAAACAATCACGCCTGCATGTGGATGGGTGCAAACTCCAGACATTTCCTCCAGTCTTAAAACAAAACCAAAAGACCACTCTCTCTGTCTGTAAGTATAAACACTCACCAAATCACAGCATCTATCCCAGGCTGACTGCTCCTTCACTGCACGGTTATTCACTGAAGCTCTGGTAGGTGTAAGGAGCTGGGCTGGGGATGGAGAATACAGAAATAAATACATGCCAGACCTCAAGAAATTAACTGTAGAATCAGTCAGGTTAGGCCAACTATGCTTCTTTAAAGAACATAGGCGGAAATAATGGTGAATTCTGAGAAAACACTTAGGGCTTCACCCTCTTGTCTCCATGAGGCCTATTGCTGGCTGGGAATTTGTTTCGTTTCTGGCCTCTGGGGCCCAGATAACGTTCCATGGGTCTTTTAAAGTCTTCTTATTGGAAGTTTTGTCAGTTAGGAGATTCTGTGTGTCTATTCGTACGTCTTCATTTCCTCAGTGAGGAAGGCGAGCTCTCCCTGGAGTAAAAACTGGTTTGCAAATCGTGGGATGAGTTGGAATCCTCGATGTCACATCATTGTTATGGGAACAATCTAGATATTAGGGTAAATGAACGATTTCGTGGACTCTTTCTGAAGTAGAGTACTCCAGGAGCGTCTGCCCTGGAAGAAAGTGACGTTGAGCTTGGAGCTTCTCTGGCTAATTTGATGGTTCTCGGGACCAATAGCGATGGCCCAGGAGTGTCTGTAGCTTCAATGAGCGTGTGGGATTGAACTACACTGATCCTACAGGTCAGGTGATGGCCAAACGGTGTCTTTGGGTAATGTCAAAACTCTTCCCCTATCTAACCATAGAATTCTATCTCTGCTCGCAGTCTGCCTAAAACCAATTTTCTTACCAAGAACAACCGTCTGGATTTTCCTGCATCGGATCCGAGGAGTAACAGCTGCTAAAAACCCATGTGAAAGTTACACCCACTCAAAGCAAACCTTCCTTGCACTCAGGGACACCCCAAAGAGCCCTCATCCCAGACTGGGCCCCGTGGTTTGCTGTCCTCTTGCCTGATCTGCATTCTTTCCTCTCTGACTTATTTTTTACTTTCTGTTTGAATTGGCTTAGTTGTATTTCTCCCCCTGATAGGGCAGCAAGAGTGAAAGTTCATTCTGCCCACGCTGCACAGAACTCAAAGCAAGCGTTGTCAGGAATCATTTGACATCAAGGCTGACTTTTAAATTTGCCAGGAGGGCTTTCTTTGGAGAGAGGGTGAGACACGCACGTTCCCCTTGTAGAGAGCTGGTCCTGGTGCTGGAATTCAAAGCCCACAAACTGAATTAAAAATTTTTCAGATAGCATGTAGATGGGTGAAGGGACCCCAGACATTGACATTGGACATCAAACAATAGACGTAAGTTTTTTAAAACCAACACTTTTTTTTTCAGCCGTGCCGCAAGCCTTGAGGGATCTTAGTTCCCTCACAAGGAATTGAACCCATGCCCCCTATAGTGGGAGCACGGAGTCTTAACCATTGGACCACCAAATCAACACATTTTAATGTACCATTCACATCTTCTTCTTTCTACCATCTACTCAATTTTTTAAAAAATAGCCCACTGCTCTTAGAAAACACATTTAAAAATCATTTGTTTCTTGCTTGACTATTGTAGCTTTAGTTACCTTGAGTTCTGGGTTGCACTGTGCCTCAGTTTTGGGTTTTTTTTTAATTAATTAATTTTATTTTATTTATTTTTGGCTCTGTTGGGTCTTTGTTGCTGTGCACGGTCTTTCTCTAGTTGCGGCGAGCGGGCGCTACTCTTCGTTGTGGTGCGTGTGCTTCTCATTGCGGTGGCTTCTCTTGTTGCAGAGCACAGGCTCTAGGCATGTGGGCTTCAGTAGTTGTGGCGCACAGGCTCAGTTGTTGTGGCGCACGGGCTTAGGTGCTCCGTGGCATGTGGGATCTTCCTGGACCAGGGCTCGAACCCGTGTCCCCTGCATTGGCAGGTGGATTCTTAACCACTGCACCACCAGGGAAGCCCTGTGTCTCAGTTTTTAACAGAATTTTGTTTTATTTGAAAGCCTGTCTTTCATTTGTTTACACTTTTAGTTTGGAGTCCCTGGGAATCTCTAGATGGGCTCCAGAAGCCATATCATCTAATAATATCTCTCCTATCTCCTCCTTTCTGACACAAAGTGACTTTTGAAACACTTCCATTTTCCCTTTCTGTTTCATGTACTCCAGATCACTTTTTTTCTCCTCATTTTTTTACAGTCCGTCATGGAGTATTTGTTTACCAAATGTTACTTTTCTTGGATCGCATCTATTTTTGAGGAGTGCAAAGCAAACAAAGCTTTGAAGCTGTCAGGCTTCATTTTATTTATGCATGAATAACACAAATAACTTGAAAATGACCTAGCCTGTTTTTCTCAGATTTTGATAGAAAAACTGCTTCCGGGCAACGTTTATGCCAAACAGTTCATGCCAAGTTTCCAGTTTTTGTGCCAGCTGGTTTTTGCAGCCAAGTTGTAAACCTTTGGTAAACATGGTTTATAATGAAAGTGCAGACACAACCTGGGCCACGGCACAAGTGGGACTGATGTAAATTTACTCCAAGAATAAAATTCTAACAGGAACAGAACGGGAGAGAGAAGCAAGCTCTCAAGGGTTCCTACCATAATGCGGAAAGTATACAAATGATGATATTTGATCGCTAAAATCCCATTAGGCTCGCTGAGGCATTTATGGATTCCCTTTGCCATCACTGCTGAGTAGCCCCGCACTCCAAGTCACTGCTTATCACTACAAGGCGGCTTTTCCAGAGCCCCCCCTCCACTTAACCTCTAATGCTGGGGGGGAGGGTGGGGGGAGGGGGCCTAGAAAAGTTCAAGACACAGGTGGCTGTGTCCACAGTACATTGATCAAGGTATAAGGGAAAGAATCAAACATTTTCCTTTAAAATCAGTTCAGCAGCATTCATTCAGGTCGATCTTGCGGGATCCCGATTCCATACGTGTGGTGCTGGTGGCGAGTGTTGTCATGTTACTGCACACGTGGGACCCTGGGGTCCCAGGCAGCCCTCAGGGGGAGGATAAAGTGAGAACTACGCCCCTAGGGCAGTGCCATGAGGTGGCTCTTCTCTTTGAGAAGGGAGAGAGTAGTCTCCTTTTCATGAAAAGGGAGAGAGTCCCGGCTTCTGGGGACTTGGGAAAAGTCATTTGCTTTGAGGACCCCTAATTGCCAGAAAGGAAAGGACCCAGGACACAGGATCCAGGACTCATGACCCAGGATCTGTGATGCAGGACCCAGGATCTAGGACCCGGGACCTGAAACTCAGGACCCAGGACCAGAAATCTGTGACCCAGGACCCAGGACTTCCTTCTTAGGTGTAGGATGACCTGCATTGCTTCATGCATGGTTGTTTCCCTTGGGTGGTTCTGACTCAATCAGAGCAGAAGGGAGCAGAGGCTTCCAGACACTGGAAGGGGAGAGCGACTTCAGTCACAGCCATGGTGGTCAATAGAGGTGCTCTCTTGCTGTCCTGGATCTGGGGTCCCAACTCCTCACACCATCCCTCAGGCCACCATGTTGTGGCACATAGACTGTGACCCACAGATGTCATTTAATAAAGAGTGAGTGTGGAAGAGCCTTGAATGATATCATAGTGTGTATGAAACGGACGTGGGTCAATCTTGGCCAGGAGTCCATCTTCCCAGCCTCAGGTTAGTTCAACCTGCTCTGAAGTTGTTACTCACCTGCCCTCCATCCCTCGACCGTGCCCATGCTGGACATCCCTCTTCCGGATTGTGGTTCATCACCGCCTGACACAGCCCTTCACAACTGCATGTGCAGTGACAATGACCATGATGGCTTAGCGAGTTTCCAGCCTGTTTTCTGGCCTTGACGTGAGGCGGAAAAACCCCAAACTTCCACTTTTATTTGGGAGACAGGGTTTCATGTCACCACTGACAGGCACTTAGTAAATATGCTGTGGTTTGTGCCTTCCCAGGGATTATCCTCTTGTCATCCTCAGGCCCACACATCTGTCTGTCATCTCGTGGCTATTTAGTGAATATTTGCTGTGTCCCAGCTCTCCGCGTGTTGACCCATTGCATCCTGACTCCATCCTGTGAGGTGGTGCTGCAGCTGCTGTTACCCAGCTTCACAGGTGAGGGTCCCGGGCTCACAGGTGAGGGGTCAGAGGCCCTGGGGGCTTAGCAGTCACCAGCCCTCTGCAGAGCCGCAGAAGGCTTCACCCAGGGGGCCAGGCTCCAGTGCTCTGACTGTTCATCTCTCTTCATTTATCTAGATTATTCTGGTCACAGTGGGCAACAGGTCAGTTTACAGTCACGAGAATAGGCAGCTCCACATCCCCAGGAGTCTCAATCTGATGTCTGCAGCCTCCCGCCTTCCTGCCTCAGGCTCTGCGTTGGCTCCTCTGGGCTGGAGCATTCATTCTGTGGGGTCTGAAAGCAATGGAGTCCCATGCACCCCGCTCCTGACGCCTCCCTGGCCCTGTGTCTGGGGTCCTTGCCTTGGTCTTGGGTCCCAGGTCCTGGGTCCTGGATCTTGGGTCCTGCTGTTTCTGCCCATTGCCCCTAGCCTCCTACTCGTCCGGCCCTGCTGCCCCTTCTAGCAGCTGGACAGCGGCCAGAGCACGCTTCCAGGCTGTACCCTGTTCCATCCGCTCCTTAAGACCTGTGTCCCCCCCCCAACACACACACACACACACACACACACACACACACACACACACACACTGACACACGTCACCTCTCATTGCATCTCAGGAAGCCAGGTCTGCAGCTCATGGCGGATCTGTGGGGAAAACGCATCTACACAATTTGTTTCTTTTCCTTGAAAAGGCAGGTTTGCTATTTTGGGCTTTGGCTTGATTTATTCAGTTATCACTTAACTGCAGAATATTCTCTTCTGTGAAACAGAGTCCTGTCCAGCTGCAGTGACCCTCCTGGGTGGGAGTCAGAGCCCAGCCCAGGACCTATAGGGAGACAGACACACAGAGGAAATAGAACCCTTCGTGTGCCTGTGATGAGAAGGGTTCCATCAGTGTTTAAAGTAAAATAGTAAAGTCAGTTAAAATAAAAAAATAAATAAAACAAAAGTAAAATACAATAAAATAAAACAAAATAAAGCAAAATACAATAAAATAAAACAAAATAAAGAAAAATACAATAAAATAAAACAAAATAAAGTAAAATAAAATATAATACAGTAAAAATGTAAAGTAAAATAAAACATAAAACAAATTAAATAAAACAAAAGAAAGTAAAATAAAATAAAATATAAAACAAAGTAGGGAACTCCCTGGTGGTCCAGTGGTTAGGACTCGGTGCTTTCACTGCTGAGGGCCTGGGTTCAATCCATCATCAAGGAACTAAGACCATGCAAGCCGTGGGACCAGAAAAAAAAAATAACAACAAAGTAAACAAAATAAAATAAAGTAAAATATAATATAATAAAGTAAAATAAAATATAATAAAGTAGGGAGGGACTGACCTATTGAGCCTGGTGAGCCCTGGCTTGACCAGAACTACTGTAAAATCATATTGACTGCCCTTGAGCCTGAGGTCGCAGTGACAGAAGGAGCTGACTTTCTGGGGAGCCTGTGAGGAGATAGGCCCCCTTTTATCACGGCCAGACCTGTGTCCCTACAGTGTGTTGAAGGTTCAGGGTTCATATCCTAATGACAGATTCTGGAAGTCATGCCTGGGACCCAGGAGAGCTGGGCATTGGGAGAACTGCCACCTGAACAGGAGGTGCAGGAGGAGGCATGAACCCAAGCCCTGGATCTCAGGGCTCCCATCACTGCAGGAGCATGTGGTGCCCAACTCTGGCCTTATCCCTTGCTGGCCTGGAGCCCAGATTCCTCGTCTGCAAAATGAGGGAAACTGTAAGGCAACTTTATCATCTCTCTGGCTCTAGGGGTCTGTGGAGTTAATTGGGGAGGTATCTTAAGTGTTGAGAGCATCTCGTGGAAGCCCTGACACTGGTCCAGGACACAGCAGGTGCCAACGTGTCAAAGAAATGCTTTGTCAGACCTCCACTCGTGCACGAAATTTAGTGTCTCCATCACCGTCCTTTCAACAAAAACATATAAACACTCCATCTTTAAAATATGAAATTGTTAAAAATATTACAGCACATTTTCTCTCTTGTGCTTTTTTTATTTTTGCTGTCATTAAAAAACAAAATGCTTTGCAACCCCAGTGGAAGTTAGGAGGTGTGGTCAGGATGGGTGAGTGTCAAGATAGAACGAGTCCCCAGAATCCAGAAGCACAGCTAACAAATGCCACTGTTACTCCACGAAGGAGATTTTCTTGCCCATGTTTTCAACCAGGCGCAATTTCTCTATCTCCCCACTCTTTCTCCCAGGATGATTCTGCTCATGGGTCCCAGGCTGGCAGGCGTTGGGAGACCTTTGATGTGCTCATCCAGTAACAAGACGACATCAAACGGAGCTGTTACTCTGGCAGCAGCAACTCAGATGCTGTTTCACATGCCCTTTGCTGAGAGGCTCGCAGTTTGAAGTCTCCAGGGCTGATTTAAAAGCAAGTTCCTGGGGAAAGAAGTCGGAAAGTTCTCTGAAAACAGTAGTGGAAGTTAATCTCTAATAAAACAAAACGTTACCGTTCATCTGGAAAGATTTCATACATCAAATGCAGGGTCAATAAAAGAGACAATTTGATTAACTGATGCTCTCTATTTTAATATTGACTTTGAAAAAGTTCACAGAGAAAAAAAGGCCAAGGGCTAACTTGAAAGCTTAGATGCTAAAGATAGATGTAACAATGCATTTACAAGGAGGAGGCACATAATAAACGTGTTTGTAAAAACAGAGTGAATGCGTGTCAATGAATTTTAAATACCAGTGGAAGAAAAAAGAAAATTAAAGAGAAAAAAATAAATCCAAGGTCCCAATCCCAACACAGTGTAAAACTTGCTGTATTTAACATGTGTGTGGAATGGACTGAACACAGTTGACAGCTGCCTTTCATGTTTTGGTTCCTAGGGCTACCCTTGGCACTCCCCACCCCATGCACTGCCTGAGGCCTAGGGAACCCCAGTTGCATTTGGAACCACCATCAAACCTTCCTCTTGTAGCCCCAGACGCTGGTATGCTGGAAGTGTTCCGCACATAAAAACCTGGAGGTAGGTGACCCAGACCTAGCTGGGCATCTCAGTTCCATGAGGTCTTGAGACATCTAGACTCTGCCATCCCTGAGGTGTAGCCCTCATCCTCATGGTCCAAAAAGGCAGTTGGAGCACCCATCATCACATGTAGGTTCCAATTAGCAGGATAAATGGAGATTCAAAAAGAAAGCGGAAAAGACAGATTTTTAAGGAACACTCCTGGAAACGGTCCCATGACACTTTTCTTCACATTTGGCTTCAAAATAGAGGATCTATTCTGAGCAGTCATTTGTCAAGATAAAGTCCAGGGGTTCTGTTTCTATGGAACATCAGGAAAAGAGAAATTAAGGGCCTATCATCAGTGTCTACAGAGAAGAGAATAAGCAATGTGAAGAAGGTGCTAGGCCTATGGACAAAAATAATGAACAATATAATGGGAAAAATAATGGAAAATAATTTTTTTGAGTTCGTGTACAAGATTCCAGGAAGGACAGAGATCTGTGAGCGGCCCCAGGACCTATGAAGCTGACCTGTTGCAAGATGCTTTTTGAGTCACAGAGGGAAGTTATTAGATGTTAAGAGGCCCATGAACCCTGCTAGAAATGGTCCAGAAAAAATATGAGTGTAGGAGAAAACTTTTATCATAGTTGCTACTGGGTCTTAGAATTGTAAGAATTTTGGATTCATCTCTCTTGACATCTAACTAAAAACTCTAAGAACACTCAAATCACGCATTCAGTCATTCCCTGGGCAGATGTTTGAGTTGTAAATACTCTGACAGTCCCTGGAAATCAGCTAATGGGAGACTGTTCCCCTCGACTTGTGACTTGTTAACAGACCTTGCTAGTTAAACAGATGATCTCAACCTATTCTCCAGCCAGTAGTCAAACTGTTGTTTACAGTCGTAGCTATAACAACTGATTTTAAAGTTAAACATTCAGTTGATTTCTCTAGATACCCCCAGGTAAATAGTAAATGAATGTGTCTAGACGTACGCGTTTGGACTATTCCTTTTATTAACCGATTGAGTCACCAGGATGCCCCATCTCTTAACAGTACAGAGTTTACTGGAGGTTTCCGTGAGTATCTGAGTCACAGAGCTGAGTAGATGGATGTGTGGTTTTCACTGGCAATTGCTCTGTGCAGTGTTTTATTCATTTCAGGACTTTTAAACCGTGTATAATTTAGCTTAACGTTTCCGAACAGCTCTTGACTGCAAAGGGGCCTCTCCTCACTGAGCAGGTGTCTGCAACCACGTGCTTCGGATGTGCATACCTGATTAATACTGAACTTCGGAAAAACTTTGGAAAAGATTTCTTCTGTGTTTACTCACGAGATTTATGCAAAGCCTTTACAATCATTGTAGCTCATATCTCTGGGGATGAAAAGGCATATCAACAAAACAAGTTGCTAAAGAGTGGAAATGCAGCCAATTAAAAGGAGGCTGCCTGATTTCCACAGTGGCTGCAAACCAATGTGACGGTATTTTTTGGGTTTGCTTTGTCTGAGTTAGTTCTACTTTGAAAACATCAATTTCAGCATCTTGTAGACTTTTGAAAAAGACACGCTATATTGGTAATTTAATTTAGTAGGTTGTAAAGCAGTGTTTTAAAGTAGAATGGAGTAGAATGTAATAGATGAAAATATCATGGAATATAATGTAACCGAGTAGGGTGGAATAAAATAGAAAATATAGGGAATATGGCTTCCAATAAGAGTAAGAAAATTTTTATGAAAATATGCTGGCAATGTTCTAAGTAGCTAAGGACAAGGATGGGGGCTAGAGGGAACAATTATATGTCATCTTGGTATTCCTGTTATATATGGTAACTTGAAGATTTTCCTTCCTTTTTTCCTTCCTTCCTTCCTTTCATTTTTTACTTTTATTCTTTTTTGTTTGTTTGTTTGTTCTTTTTTTCCTCCACCTTTACTGTACATCACGGTCAAAAAAAGATGAAAACACTCCAGTGTAGACCAAACTTTAGATGTTAGACACAGACAGAATAGGAAAATAATGACCACATTTAGAATTTTATCTTCCAATTCTAAAGAAGTTATGTAATCTATTAAAAGTAGGGACGTATAGCTTCAAGCAAAACTTCTTTCATTTAATTAAAAAAGATAAATTTATAAACCTCAAAGGTCTTGTTTACTCAGGCTTCTGTCACCTTTGCAGAAATCTAGGCTTTAAAAAAATCACTTTACAGCTATATACCCCTCTCTCCAAAATAAAATAAAATTTCTTTTTCACATCTCTAAGAATGAGTATTTAAATCAAATGTACTTACTTGCAAGGTGAACTAGATTAAGGACTGGATCTGGAAGGCAAGACAGCACCTCCTCCATCAATTTATTAACAAATGCTTATTAAGCATCTTCATACCAGGAAAGTGGCAGAGATCAATTAGAACAAAGGGAGGTAAAATTCTTGTCCATATGGAGCTTATCATGTAGAAGACCTTCAGAGGCTGAAGTGCAGGATTTCTCTTTGAGAGTTATTTGGCTTCTTTGTGGAATACAGAGTGGAGAGAGGCAGAGGGTTTGGCCATAAGGGGGATGAAGGACCTTGACCATCATGAAGGAGGAAACAGGGTGGGCGGGGGGTGTGGGTCTCCCTGCAGAGACCCCGTGAGTGAGAATCGTCACCCTGCCTCGTCCGGCTCTGGGTCCTCAGGGAGGGACAGAAGCTTTCTCTGTCTCAGGTTCCTCATCTGTAAAGCCGGGATGCTAGCCAAGGGACCTGCTCTTGGCTGGTTGTGAAGGATGAATCAGGTAATACATGTAAAGGGCTCGCACGGTGCTTGGCACATGGCAAGGGCTCTTTTTATGAGTGGAGGGATTTGCTGATAACATCTTCCATGTCGAGTGTCAGCTATGCAGGACTTTCATTCCACACTATCCTGAGAGAGGAATGCAACTCAGGGAATAAACACTCAGGGAACTTTGCCATAAAGATTATACTCTGAGTAAGAAAAACCCATTAGAAAAACATCTTAAATGCTGAAAGGCCCTTTGGCAGTTTAAGGAACAGTTCTGCAAATGTAACCTGCATTTGGACTCTCTGTAAAACAAATTGGTTTATCATTTCTTTCTTTATCTAGTGCTGGTTACTTTATTAATTGCTGGTGCTGCTGCCCGGAGTATAAAATTAAACACCTTTTTGCAGAAAAAGTTTCCAGCTGATTTTTCTCTCAAATAATACAGGGTGATTTTTAAAAGATCTCAGACACACAAAGTGCTATCTCTTTTTAAGGCTTTAGGAGGGGGGTCTTCTGAACAAATGAACCAAACACAAAATAAAAGAACCATTTTCTTTTTCTTTTTTTTAAAAAAAACATTGTAAGCGCACTGTACATACATGAACCCCACCAGGCTGGTGGGATATCTTTCTGATTAGATGACTGATTCCTATTTTTGGATTCCCCCTTTCACTGGATCCATTTTTATTTCTTAAAAGAGAAAAAGTGCTAGCTGCCTGCCAGGCCATAGCATTCTGGTTTGAACAGAGACATCTGAAATCTAGGCCAGGCAGGAAAGGCTTCTTTCATCCCTGCAGCCGTTCACCGTAGGAGGCGTTTAGTGTCACCACCGCAGCTCCCCCTGAAGCCAGCTCTGCGGTGCGTGGCTCTGGCCCATGGCCCTGAGCCCCTGCGGGGCTGCGATATCTCATTAGCTGTGCATGTGGTTTTCTGAACCGCCCTGAATGTGATCTCGCATGAGCCTTCCTGGCCTTGCTTTTTAATTCTTACAGGAAGTGAAAGGTGAGGCTTTCACCAATCCTGGAGGGCTCGGGATGGAGTGGGAACAAGATCAAGAAATGCAGGTAGGGGGAAAAGATGAGTGAGCCAGACAGAGAAAGGCAGAAGCTCCTGCTTTTCTCCTTCTACAGACTTTGAAAGTAACTCTGTGAGCTTATAGTTTGGGAACTTAGGAACAAAAGGGAGAGGACAAACTTTTACAAGTGGAAGGAGTCAAAATGCAGCTTTACCGTGAAACCCAGGTGGTGAACCCCCCATCACCTGATTGAGAGTAACCTGCCCAGGAAAGGTCTCTGTGGAGCAGGGAATGATGTTGTTTACTAGAAAATACCTAGCAGGACTTCCCTGCTGGTGCAGTGGTTAAGAATCCGCCTGCCAATGCAGGGGACACGGGTTTGATCCCTGGTCTGGGAAGATCCCACATGCCGTGGAGCAGCTAAGCCCGTGCGCCACAACTACTGAGCCTGCGCTCTGGAGCCCGCGAGCCACAACTCCTGAAGCCCGGCACCTAGAGCCCGTGCTCTGCAACAAGAGAAGCCACTGCAATGAGAAGCCCGCGCACAGCAACAAAGACCCAATGCAGCCAAAAATAAACAAATAAAATAAATAAATTTTTTAAAAAAGAAAAGAAAATACCAGCAAAACGCACCGCAGGGAGTCCTTCACTTCTGGTGGTTGTATCTGCTGGTACAGGTAGTGTCCACAGGGGATGCTGCAGGAGAGGCTCCCTTCACACCACCCCCGAAGCTGCCTCTAGATCCCTGCAGACCCCAGCCTCCTCTCCTTGACCTCGTCTTTGCTCCTGAGCACCTAGAATCTCTTTGTCCCGGGATCTCGCCTCTGCTTCCCCATAGATTTCTCCGCCGATTGTGGCCGGGTTTACTAGTTCTGTTTTGGATGGTTCTGCTGGGGGATGGAGAGTCGGAGGACAGAAGGAACATCTTACAGGGTGGCCACCGGCATCCTAGCTCCTGTAAGTTTTTTTTTTCTAAAAATAAGTTCCTTCTCTTTACCAGTCTTGAGTTTTATTGCAAAAGCACCCCAACATAAACCCTTTGAAAAACGTTAGCCTGGCTTAGCCTGGCCAAGCACCAAGAAGGGATGTGGTATTGCCAGGCCCCCGGAAGGGTGGTGAGGTGGAGGTGGTTAGACAACTCCACTGCGTCACAATAAATAGCTTGAAGATTTCATTCTGGGGTGTCCTACCCTGATGCCCACATTAACCTACAGTTATTAGCCTAACTCATTTGTTTTTTACTCTGAATTAATGAAAAGACTGTAAGTATCTCAGGCACTATTGTTACCAAGTCCAAGCTCGCTCTGCTCGCTACACGACAGCACAGTAAATCAGGAGACGAGCTGCTGAGGCAAGGAAGACCACTTTATTTGGAAAGCAAGCCGGCCGACCAAGAAGATGGCAGACTAATGACTCCAAAAAACCATTTTATCGGGGTCTGGATGCCAGTTTCTTTTATAGAATCAGAGAGGGAAGTATAGTAAAAAGGCAGAATAGAGAGGGAGAGGCGGGGAGGAAGTAAAGTAAGAAGGGCCATCAGTCTTGCAAAACATCTCCTGGAATGGCCAGCCTCCGGGAGGGGATGTATTAATTTCTTCTTTCTTGCAGCCATCCACAGGTGGGCGGGGTTTCCTGAGGCAGGCCATTATGTATGATTATAATAACAAAAGCAATGAAAAGCAAAGGTTAAAGTCAAAGAAACAGATCCAACATGGAGTCAAAATTGGCTCTTCCCTGTTACACTATGTTACCTGCTTACGGTATTCATCTTAAGTAGGTCTCAATCCTGACATAGCTAACATTTCAATGAGATAGAATCACATGTAAACAAGAGTTTATGATGAAATATGGTAGATGCTAATAAATCCATTGATAAAATAACATGGCTACAAAGCAGGATTGAAATGTCTCCTGTTTTTCATATGAAAGGGGTTATTATTAGCTTAAGTTAGTGACACTGGGTGGAATCAATTATCTGCCTCCCTGAGAATCTTATAGTCTTAAACTGAATATCCCGAGCCTTGAGCCTTGAGAGTATTTGGTTTGGAATCCTGGCTGAACTACCTCCTAGCTTTCTAAACTTTGTCAAGTTGTCAATTCTGTGTCTCAGCTTACTTTTCTGTCAAACGTGGATAATAAAATGTACGAGGCTCCTAGGTGGTTCTGCGAATGGAATCAGTTAAGTGCTTAGATTAACCTCTGTTCCACAAGAATCCAGTAAACTTTAGGTCTGTTACCACATACGGTGGTGCTTATTCTAATTATCACCGTTAGTGTTGATGAATTACCCTGTCATGGCTTTTCCTAGGATAAAAATAATACTTGAATCGAGTTGCACCCACATGAGAGTTGAAACTAACCAAATTGGTTAGCGGGACTAGGTATTATTCATGTGACATGTTTGGAAGGCTGACTTGTCAGATTCCTACTGACTGTGCCGTAGGGGCCAAATTAGCAATAAAGCTTTGGTCAGAGGAGTTCAAGAACCATTCTTGTAAAAGATACTAAAATACTTATGGAAAAAAAGATGACTTTTTGTAATAAAAAAAAGCCAAACTTCTCAGAAGACGAACTCAACATGCACAAATAATATCAGCCATTGGATCAGAATATTGATCTTGGAACCCACCTGAGTATTTCCAGACTCAAGGCCGGTCCATTCCAATTGGCTAAAACACAGGTCCCATTCCCGGAATATCCTATCCTGCTGTAGGTTATAAAGGCTAGGTGCCATGGGATCTTTTTTCTCTTCTGGAGAGGCTGGAAAGAGGAAATCTTTTAATTACAAACCCAACTAATCCTGGATGCTTTATAGTTAAGAGTTTATTCTTGAGCATATTTATTTCATTTTGCATATTATCACAGGCAGCGAATAAATGCCATTGGATGTTTTAATATTTTGACTGGGATTCTCCTTAGCTAGATCATAGAGCTCATTAGATGCATGTTATGGACTGACTTGTGTCCCCCCAAATCCATATGCTGGAGCCCTAACTCCCCATGTGACTGGATTTAGAGACGGGGCCTTTAGGGAGGTAATTCAGGTTCAATCAGGTCATAATGGTGGGGCTCTGATCCAGTAGGAGCAAGAGACACCAAAGAGGTCTCCCCCTACCCCACTTCTCTCTCCACTCACAGAAGAAAGGCCATCCAAGGACAGTGTGAGAAGGGGACCGTCTGCAAGCCAGGAAGAGAAATCTCACCGGGAACCAGCCCTGCCAGCACCCTGATCTTGGACTTCCAGCCTCCAGAGCTGTAAGAAGTAAATGTCTGTTGTGTAAGCCGCCTGACTCAGGGTTCTGTTATGAAAGCCTGCGCTGACTAATGCAGCATTTTTTTCCAGTTTCACATCATAGGCAACAGAAGACATGCTGGACTTTCTACTCCACGATCATCAGAGTCCCCTTTCCTCAAATTTTTGTAACACTTTTCTCCGTTTTCTTTAAGATGCCCAGACAGCTCCCTCCAGACCTTGGATGTCCACCAACACTCTCCTGAGTTCTTCATGTTCTCGTTTCCTCGCACATTAAGGCTTTTCAAGATTTTGCAAAAATTCTTCTCAAAGCCCTTGTAGCATCTATCCTCCACTGTTCCAAAGCCAGTGCACATTTTTAGGTGTTTGTTATGGCAGCACTCTGCTGCCAGGCACTCAAATCTGTCCTGGTTACCTATGACTGCAGGACAAATCACGCCATTTGCAGAGACATGGATGGACCTAGAGACTGTCATACAGAGTGAAGTAAGTCAGAAAGAGAAAAGCAAATATCGTATAATATCACTTATATGTGGAATCTAGAAAAATGACACAGATGAACTTACTTGCAAAGCAGAAGTAGACATACACGTAGAGAACAAACATGGATACCAAGGGAGGAAGAAGGGGGTGGGATGAATTGGGAGATTGGGATTGATACATATACACTATGTATAAAATAGATAACTAATGAGAACCTACTGTATACTACAGGGAACTCTACTCAATGCTCTGTGGTGACCTAAATGGGAAGGAAATCCAAAAGAGAGGGGATATATGTATAAGTATAGCTGATTCACTTTGCTGTACAACAGAAACTAACAGAACACTGCAAAGCAACTATACTCCAATAAAAATTAACTAAAAAAAATTGAAAAATGCACACATTTTAAAAAGTCATATTTACTAAGTTTGCAAGCCTGATATGCTCAAGAGTAGGGAAATTGTTAAACGTTTTAAAATAAAAGTCACTTAAATCATATTATTCCTTTCAAAGTAAAGGGTATGTATCAAAAACTTGAAAGTTAAATTAATTAACTCATATATTTACCCCTATATTTCTGATTCTGAGACAGTGGTCCACTTTATGGACATGTAAATTTAAAAGATTTCACCCCAGTTAGGGGCAAACTCCATGACCTCGTTGCCTCACCTTTAAAGTAAAAATCGAGTATATCTTCCAACATGACCTTTGACACCTTGACAGTAACTAACCCACATTCTTCCCAAGGTTTCATGTCCCATCACTTAACCCACTGAGCTTAAGTGGCAACATTTTAAAGTGTACAACCAATAATTTGTAAAGAACTGTATCTTTTAAAAAAATTTATATACTCTCAAAATGAATGTGCCCTCGAGGTTCAAATACCCAAGGCAATGGCTTTCAGGAGGGTCTGACAGAAGATCTTTACATTTAATTTTAAATTTGTATATAATTTGCTGCTGCATTTGAAACCATCTATTCCCCAGCAGTGCCCTTTCTCTCTGTAGTCTTTAATCCCCTGTTGTACTGCTCCATAAAGATGCCAGTGGACCTCTTCACCTTTCTATCGGGGGTCCTTCAGTAATTTTAGAAGCATGTTTTATTTTCGACTTTATGAATACAGAAATGGAGACAAATGTGCCTCAGTCAATGGCTCAAGGACATGTAGAAAAAAGCCCTCCTCCCTGCATGACTGCCCTCTTTCAACTAGAGCTGGCTAATTCACGCTTTGCTTTTAGAAAGCACTAGTTATTGGTACCTGAATTGGGATAGACTGAACGATAACCCCATAATATGTGAAACGTATTTTCTCAGAGATGTAGTCTTAGATTTTTCCCCAAGTTAAAGATATTCCAGACAGTTAATACTTTCTTCATTTTAATGTCCAAACCAGGTAGCTTCATCTTCCCTTAGAAATTATTAAAAGATCTACAGCATAGGTCTAATGAATTCCCTCTCATGAAATACTTTCCACAACATTATCTGTTCTCAGGAACTCAGTATAACTTCTCTATTGAGATTTATAATTTATTTTTCCCATGCTTTTATTTTTATTTTTAAAGACAATTTTTCTGGAGCAGTTTCAGGCTTACAATAAAATCAAGAGGAAGGTACAGAGATTTCCCAATTTCTCCCTTAGGTACCTGCCACAGGCCCAGTCTCCAACATCACTCCCCAGATGGTACATTTCACCAATGATGAACCTTTTGACTAGGTGAAAACTATAAACATACACATGAATGAGTGTATGTGCATTTATCGTTTCAATTATGGACACGTCATCCTCATCCAAGGTCCACAGTTGACATTTGGGGTCACTCTTGGTGTCATATAGTCTGTGGGTTTGAACAAATGTAAAATGACATGTATCCTTCATTACAGTATCATACAGAGTAGTTTCACTGCCCTAAAAATCCTCCGTGCTCCACCCATGTACCCCTTCCAAACCCTGGCAACCACTGATCTTTCTACTGTCTCCACACTTTTGCCTTTTCCACAATGTCATAGAGTTGGAATCATACACGATGTAATATTTTCAGATTGGTTTCTTTCACTTAGTAATAGGCCTTTAAGTTTCTTCTAAGTCTTTTCTTGGCTTGATAGCTCATTTATTTTTTAATTTTTTTTTCAGGACTGCCTTGGGTCTCAGTTGCGGCATGCGGGGTCTTCGTTGAGGCATGCAGGATCTTACATTGTGGCGTGGGCTCTTTGTTGTGGTGCACGGGCTTCTCTCTAGTTGTGGCATGCGGGTTTTTTCTCTCTCTAGTTGAGATGCGCGGGCTTAGTTGCCCCACAGCCTGTGGGATCTTAGTTCCCTGACCAGGGATCGAACCCATGTCCCCTGCTTTGGAAGGCGGATTCTTTACCACTGGACCACCAGGGAAGTCTCCGATAGCTCATTTCTTTTTAATGCTGAATAATATTCCATTATCTGATGGACTGCAGTTTATCTATTTACTGACTGAAGGACATCTTGGTTGCTTCCAAGTTTTGGCTACTGTGAGTCATAACCTCCTCCCACAAAAGTAATCAAAAGTGTGGGTGAATATTTATTGCAGCAAATTGCCTTTCTGTGCAAACCACCTCTTGCTACAGTTCATAACACATAGAGGTACAAGGAGGCTTAGGGATGCTCGGGTTTATCTTGAAAGCAGAGGTAAGAGAAAGGACGACCCCTCACAGCCCACTGGTCAGTGGCCCAGGTAACAGTGTCCTGCTGCCTTCTTAAGCCGCCCTCCCCACTGGGAGGCTCTTGTTCAGGAGATCAGTTCTGCCTCATTTAGCAAAATCCGACGTCTCACGCTGTTGCTTGGAAGTAGCCAGGGCTGTGCTACCTGCAGCTGGCTATGCACCCTGGGAGCCAAGGAAGATGAACAGACCTGAGCCAGGGATTTCAGGTGGAGTCTTTGTGGTCCTGCTGCCTCTGGGGAGAGTTTTCAGGGAGTAGAGGTGGGAGTGGTGGGCTGGGGTGAGTGGAGAGGGGCTTCTCCCCTCACCTGATGCTGGGCAGCGGGGACTGTAGCCCAGAGCAGCTGCCTTCTCTGTGCTCCTGCCCAGCCAGGGGCTCCAGCCTCCTTTCTGGGGAGGGTCTGGTGGGCAAACGCTGGAGGGATCAGGCATTTATTGGTTATTTTCACTTCTATCTCACAGAGGACTTCTCTGCTAGTATACTTTACTAGTTGTGACGATTTACTTACCAGCCACTTAAAAAATGTCACCTGAATGTGTGGCAAAGTGTCTGTTGGGACATGAATAAGCTTCATGTATTTCCCTCTGTTCTGCTCAAATTTAACCAAGAGCCATTCAGCATTTCCATTGAAATTCAATGAACGTCTCTACGTAGCGACATCTCGATAGGGTTCTGAACCTTTTCTTAGATAGTATTGTAAAATGGTTCACTGCAACCTTGGTCTACACTGAAAACTTGGAATCCAAATGAATGTTTCCTTGTCCTCTGGGGAAGGGAGGGTGTTGCCAGAGCACTGGTGAGACCAGTGGCTTTGCAACTTGGTCTTTTTATTGTTTATCTTTTTTCCACAGCTTTATTGAGTTATAATTAACAAATAGAAATTATATATATTTAATGTGTACAACTTGATATTTTGATAGATGTATATATTATACTATGGAATATTATTCAGCCTTAAAAAAATGCTCCCATTTGTGACAACGTGGATGGACCTAGAGGGTGTTATGCTGAGTGAAATATGCTGGACACAGAAGGACAATACAGATGACTTCCCCGACATGAGGATGTAACTGGTCTTTAGTTCAGACATTTCCCCAGCTCACTCTGTATCTGGTTGAGATGGGGTGATGCAGGAGGGTTTTAACCTTAAATTATTTTGAAGGGGTGAATTTATTCAAAGCTTATAAAGTATGAGTTGTACCTTTCCTTCCTAAGGCCCCTTCAAAGGACTCACGATTAAATTCCTGTAGCTATACTTCATCTTTGGCCCAAATTTCCATCAGGGTACAGAGGTTTTATTTATCTCGGGAGTGTATTCTAGTTAAAAAAAAAAGTTATACCAAAGCAAAAAAATGAGTAGACTCCCAAGTCAAAATTCTCTGAACATACAGGCAACTCCAAATGTTCGAAGTGACTTATAAACAGTAAACAAACATGAGATCCGCCCCCTTGGGAGCTAGTGATCAAAACTAAACACCTGAAAAACACCGTGCTGCTCTCTGCTTCTATGTGACTGACTTTTAAAGATTCCACATGAAAGTGAGATCATGTCGTTTTTTTTTGTTCTGTGTCTGGCTTATTTCACGTGGTGTAATATCCTCCAGGTTTGTGCTTGTATGGAAAATGGCAGGATTTCAATCTTTTTAGGGCTAAATCATATTCCCCTGTGTGTGTACACCACATCTGCTTTATCCATTCATCCACTGATGGACATTTAGAGGTTGCTTCCACGTCTTGGCTATTGTGAATAAAGCTGCAATGAACATGGGGGTGCAGATATCTCTTTGAGACACTAATTTCATTTCCTCTAGGTATATACCTAGCAGGGGGGATTGCTAGATCCTACAGAGGTAAGGAGGTGGGGGGAATGGGGAGATGTTGGTCGCAGGGTACAGAATCCCAATTACGTAGGTGGAGTAAGTCCTAAGATCTAATGTACAGGGTGGTGACTATAATTAATAACGCCATACTCAATACTGCAATTTGCCAAGAGACTAGGTTTCAGGTGCTTTCATCACACACACACACACACACACATACACACACACACAATGGTAAACATGTGAGGAGACAGTGGGTTAATTAGCTTGACTGTAGTCATCATTTAACTTTGTGTACATATATTAAATCATGTTGGACACTCTAAATGCATGCAATTTTTATTAAAAAGTTCTCTCTGACGCAATTTAAGCCAGATATGTTGTGGTTGTCCCTCCAAGAATTGAACTCTCAACTCAGAATGCACTAGGGTTACCCTGTGGTAAAACCTCTGAAAATACACCTGCCTTCTAAACAAATAGCACAGGGTGAAGGACGTTCCATTCAAACGGTGAAAACTATCTGTGTCTGTCTTCAGAAGCCAATTCTGCACCTACTGAAGCTTGAGAAAGATGCAGAGTAGATACAATTTCATGGAGAATTGAATGTAGGTGGACAGAGACGTCACACTGGCTGCCTCAGGGAGATGGCAGAACCCCCCCCCCCCGTGGAAATACATGTTCACCTCTCCAAAAAGTAAACATGCTGCTTTATTGACATGAGGCTGTTCTGCTCGTATTCAAGGACCAAAACATTTTATTACGACATGTACTCTCTGGCGAGATAGATTAAGAAAACACACACTGAGGCGTGTTTTTGTGTGGGATTGATCTCTATGTATTTAGTTAACAGGCTGCTTATGCAAAAGATTTGTGGTATATAATTAAGCTACAGGGAAGAAACCAAAACAGCAAGATAACGTTTGTATTTCTTAAATATAGTCTAATTGTGAAATCATACTCCTTTTTAACTTTTTGGACTATCTTCAGGAAGTTGTTGATATTACACCTGTAAGAAAAAAACATATATAATGAAGAGTAAAACATAAATAAATTGACCACAGAGAATTTGTCTGTGATACTCTTTTCTAAGCCAGCGATGCCAGAACTAAAATCTCACTGCCATCTAAATCTGATGAGTAATGCTGCTGATCTTTGTCTTAATTTAAAACGATCATAAATAATAATTATAGTCCAAATTTGTGAACTTAAAAAATCAGCAAGTTCATCATTATTGGCAGCACTAACTTTTTTTTTTTTTAGCAAAGACATTAGATATTTAGATGCTCAGGAATGTTTGGGGAATGTGCAGTTAGGTATCTTGGGTCATAAGGAAGCTTGAAAGGAGATTCTAGAAATTTTAGTTTTCTTAATTTTTGCACCAAGTGCTAAGTGTCTAACTGATCTCTTGTGTGAAGAAGAGAAAGGCCGGGTTTGAAATTCAGACATATTGTCCCCAGGCTCTGTTTACCTAGTACAGGATACCCCAAAGGCAGACACATCCTTTGCCTCTGACAATGCGGCTACGTTTTTGAGAACACTGCAGCGCTTGAGGTGGCGACCGAAAACCAAAGAAAAATAACCGTAAACTCTCTTTCCCACACTTTTATCTCCATTTCCATCTCCTCTGCATCTTTAAAACACACACACAACCACAAACAAGAGAAGTCTGGAGGACCGATGTCCCCAGGAAAGGAGAGAGGAAGTGAGAGGAAGAGGAGCAGTGCTGAGAGGTGTGGCTTCACTGCGTGTGGACCCTGCGGATGGAGGGAAGGTCCCCAGGGTGCTCTGACTGCAGATGCTGAACCAGGCTCCCCCGTTGGGTGTGTGTGCAGCGAATCTGTGCGGCCTCTGAAGGGAATACTGGGCTATGTTTGTCATTGTGTCTCCTCTCCCTAGAGAGGTGACTTGCAATTTCTTAAAGTGATGCAGACCTGGGGCAGAAGCCTGAGGCGGTGGGCCCCTCCCCGGGCACGAACGCTCCTGTCCTGACCCCTGCCCATTGTCGGAGACCTTCCAGATTCATGTGGGGGTCTTCTCCTCCCAGACGCTGCCCTAGGAACCTGAGGCCATCTGGAATTCCGCAGAATGTTTCCATCCCTGGGCTGAACCGTCCAGAGCACCCTTTTATGCCACGAAGATTTTACAGATGGCATTTGGCTAGGTTGCATCTGGTTTCCATTTCTTAAAAGTTAACTATAGTTTTATCGCTGTAGATTTCATTTTCATATGACAATGGATTTAGCTTTCCTTAATAATGTTCTGCTGCAGATTTAAACTCCTCTTAAGAAGACATCTCTGGCTTCTGTGACTAAGCAAATCTTGCCTCTGGAGAGAGAATTTTAAAAAATCAAAACATACAACTGACATTTCCTTTTTTAAAAATGCTGTTTTCATTTTTCTGTCCTTAAATTAAACATTAGCTCCTGAACATTGAGATTAAAATAGTTGTGGTTACCTAAAATTATTTCTAGGAGATTTCTCAGTCTTTTTCTTCCACTTCAAGAGGAGGATCTAAGAATACCTCCTGCTCCAGACAAGTATTGTGAATCAGGAACAAATCATAAATGCACAGCCTGTCTGATTTCTCCCCAGCTTCCCTGCCCCCCACACCGTGAGTTTCTGCTCCACCTCCACACCTGTACATCCATGTACTTGTGGGATATTATTGAGGATGGTTCAAAAGAGAAGACTATTTACATCATCGAGCGTGAGCTATTATTTTACTTCTGCTGGAGCAGAAGTCATTTTCTGTAGCGGACACATCCAGAGTTGATTCCTACTCTTTAGTGACATGCCCTTGTTTACGAGGAGGGCATCCTGACCAGAGTTCCCTCTGATCTGTGTGGTTCACAAGGGGCTAGCTGTGTCCCCCGTCTGAGGGACTTCTGCCTTCTGATGGCTTTCTGATTGAGTTAAATTTTTGAGGGCATTTCTAAGACTCACCACAGCATACTTCAACATTTTAATTTTTACTGACAGCAGAAATTGTTATGATCAGTCATGGGTCTTACTTTTTATAAATTTGAATCAATGGTTTTAAAAAGCATGTATGGAACACTAATAAAAGATCACCATATATTTAATTTAATCCCTGCAGTGGCACCGAAGGGTAGATGATATTACTGTTCCCGTTAGAAAATCAAGACACATGGAGTTTAGGAAGCTTGGCTGGGAGCCAGGCACCAACACCTGGGAAGTAGCGGTGCTGACTGATCCAAGACCCACTGCCTCCCCGCCATGCTGGCCTCTCGAGCAACGGGTATCTTAGGGCTTCGGAACCTGTACTCTTTGGGTGCTAAGATCTTACAGAGCAATCGGATCACTCTTGCATACATTTTACAGGAGATCAATTAAAATGGGAAAATTAGAGATCTAGCACTCTATGGCTGTCGATGAATATTATTTATTTCTTTAAGCTGGTTGTCAATATTTGAATACAACAATTCTCTGGGAACCATAAGTGATTTTTATGATTGATAAATGTCAGAAAGATTCTGAAGGCTCTCCTGGAGACTGAAGTGGGCATTGCTAGGACATGGCAGAAGGACTGCAAACTGTGGATTCGAGTTTCCTCGGTTTGAACCCCTACCCTGATGTTAGTTTGGTACGATATTTGAGTCTCATTTCTCTTGTCTCTGAAAGGGATCTAATCACTTCTATCTTGACCTGTAACATCTATGAGATGTAGCTGCATTCGGAAGGCGATGCACATAGTGTGGCCAGCAGGGTCCTGGAATAAGCAGGCTCCCGGAAGCACTCTGAGATGGGGATTTTGGGGGTGAGCTTGCTCTCAAGAATCATATATGTGAGGGAGTGAAGAAGCAGGACTGGTCCGAGGGAGAAGCTAGACTCTGATGCAGCCGAAGCCTCAATAGTAGCCCCGCCAGGAACTGGGGCCCCACAGAGTCTCGTGAGTTGAGGGCAGGTGCCAGGCCTCTGCTACCTTCTTGGAACTGTCATCAGATCCAGCTGTCCCCAGGCAGGAACATGAACCTTGGGTGAGATGACTCCTGAGGGTCAGAGCTATTCCTGGGGAGAGACTCAGCTGCCCACACTCCTGGAGGATGGGGAATGGGTGTGTCCATCCCGAGGGGCGATCTGGCCAGCACAACACAGCACCCATCGCGCAGGTACTGCACGAGTGGGACTTAGTATCTTATTGTCAGTTACAATTGTCATTACCATGTCAGAAACAGTGGCCGGCAGGCATGCTCCCAGCCAGAGCCATCTCAACTCATGGCAGCCCAGGAAACAGCCATCTCACTTTAGAACAAGCAATGCCTTAACCCAGCACCTTCATCATTGACACGTAAGAAGAAATAGAAGAAATGGAAATTCCCGGTGAGCCTAGGAAGCATTTTCAGCTGTGTATCTGATATACTAATGTGCAACATAATAATATCTATTGGCACATTTTTCCTGAATATCACAACCTGAGCTTTGGATTTGGAAACAATTTTGGAAATAACTGACTTCTCATGTTTGGAAACAGTTAATAGTTGTACTAAAATACAGAAAGACTTCAGACACTGTTTTTGAAATGATCAATATTGAGAAGATAAAAATGAATGTGATAACCAAAGAAAATACAGTAATGAGATCATGATAAAGGGCTTTGCAAAGGGCTGCATCCTGCAGAGTATAATAATACCTTTGGCACAGGTATATATGTATCTAGAACCTTGTAGTTCATAATCATCACTCCAACTGCTCAACAGGGAAAGGAGGTCAAACTCAGGTATGTTGTCTAAACAATTTCAGGACGTACAGGAGATGGATGAGAAGGTCTAGGAGAAGAAGACATAGCTGGTGCTGATCAAGTCCCCACAGCCTCGCAGAAAACAGTCTTGATACATGAAAGCCCCAAAAGTTTTCTGACTTGGTTGGTAAGATGAGCCAGTTAGAGCCAGCCTGGATTTTCAAAGCTGTGAAGGACGATGTACAAACAAAGCTGACGAGCCAGTGGGTTTTGAACTGTTTGACCATGGTCTTAAGCCTCCAGATTTAACTCATCTTAGAAGACGTTGTGTTCCATCAACAGCTCAAAGCCCTGATCTTCAGAGAAGTGTGGAATGAAGTATTCACATAAGTAATGAGACTCTGAACGTTCTGCCTTTGGCGGCAAACTGAGGAATCAATTTCAGAAAAAATACAGAGATCAAATAAGCTCACCAGCCCCCACCAGAGGCTTCGGCAAGGGCACGGGCATTGATCCGGACAATAGTGCCTGCTCTGGCCATTGCTGGCCCGTGACCCGTGTTTCTTGCTGCATTTACACAAGCACGCGGAATTCTCAGACCAGTAGAATCACCCCCTCCTGTCTGGACCAGCTGGCCCATTTGGTTCAATAGGTCACTGATGGCAGCTGGGTGAGCTGCCATCAAGAGTTTTCAAGCAACAGATTCTTTTGAGTGGACCTCAGAACTCTGCTCCCTGTGTATCAGAAATGCCATTTACTCACTTGAAACCATGTGGGCTGTGTATCAGTAAGAGGAGATTTTTTTCTCGTTGTTTTGAGTGCTGAGTGATTTGACATAACGTTAGTACCCATTACAGTCTTAAGCTGAACTATTCAAAGACAAAATTACACAATTTGCTTTTTCTTTCTCTGATTTTTTTCTCACTATTTTGCGAGATCAAACACAACTAAAAATAGTGTTCATCCTTCTGGCCCACTTTTTACCGATTTCATTAATCCTAATGGTCTCTTTGCTTTTCACCATAATCTTCGGCTTCTGGAAAGCTAAGCTGCTGTTGCCTAGGTCTGTAAGAACGTAAGTGATATAGAGAAGAAGATTAAGGATGAAGGACATCCTGATCAGGGCATGTGATCCAGGAGCCCCATGCCATGGGAAGTGGTGGTCCTTGCAAGGATTCCGTTGCTTTGAAGACAGAAGAGGCAACTATGTTAGATCCTAGGTCTTAATCTTTCCTTTAGGCTCTGACAGAAAGGAGCTCAGTACCATTTCATGTTCCTGAAGTGTAGGAACATGACGATAAATGCCTGGATTCTCTGGGGAATAAGAGAATTGTGTGGGGATATATCAACATGACTGCATGCCTGGAGCTAGAAGCTTCTAGAAATGCATCTCTTGACCTGATTTCCATAAAACTACTCAGAAGGGCCACAGGAAGGTATTCATTGTTTTGCAATAGCATGATTTCGTGACCAATCATGTTTGTAAAATCCAGCACCCATATCTGATGAAGAACTTTTTTTTCCTATTTATTGATTGATTGATTGATTGATGAATGACTGGCTTCTTTTTTAATTAAAAATTTTTTTATACAATTTTAAAGGTTACTTTCCACTTACAGTTGTTAGAAAATATTAGCTATATTCCCCGTGCTGTACAATGCATCCCTGTAGCCTATCTTACACCCAATAGTTTGTTCCTCCCCTTCCCCCACCCCTATGTTGCCTCCCCTTCCCCCAACTGGAAACCAGTAGTTTGTTCTCTATTAAACTAATAGTGAAATCTTAATGGCAAACACTACATTTCCTAAATTAAGGAACAAAGATCATCACGATTAATATTTCAAGTTACTTTATCCTTAGCCAACACAATGCAAAGAAAAGCAAATAAATAAGATGATTGGAAAGGTCACACAGTTGCACTGGCTTCCATATGAAATTTGCAAAGCTAGTACATTTTGAGCATGACTTCAGTCCACTCTGTTTTCCTTGTCATCGTACTTCCCTCATGTTTACTAGTAAGTGGTCACATGCATTTTGAGGATCTGCTGAGTGGAAGTCCCACTGGAGACACCATCATTGGTGTATATGATGTGGGGCTGGTCACTTCTGTGAACCCCGTGTGGGAGGGGCTTGTAGATCCCCTTTCCCCTCACGGTGCCCATTCACTGACACAGAGCACAGGGTTGTAGGACCAGAGGGCATATTGCTGTGGAAATATGCTCTTTGGTGCCCAGCATCAAAATCATGAGCAGAGAAATAGAAACTAATTTGATGTCAACAGAGCCAAGAGCTAGAATATGGAAAATCCTTCAAAACTAGGGAGATCACATATGAATAAAACTTGATCTTTTCCAAATTTGAGAACTGTCCTAATAATTTACATGGCATCACGAGCAGCAAATTATGAAGAAGAAAGAAACTTTCACACCTACCGATAATAAGCAAGTTTTGATCAGCTTTGCTGGAGGAAAGACTACGTTATCTATTTTCTGTAGAGAAAAATGTGTATAATTCATCAGCACATGAAGAAGTGATCAAAGAACATTTAACTAAAAAGGTATGAAAAGTAGAATGGGAAACATGTGTCAGGTAGTCCTTTAATAAAAATAATAGATTGTTTTTCTGGAGTTTGGGGACATTTTTTTAGTATTAATCAATTTAAAAAATTAAATTTGCTGTGATTTCTTTACTTATTCTAAGTAGTCCCTTTCATACCCAACTTTATATTCATAACTTTGAATTCTTTCAGGTGATTCAGTATCTTCAGTTAAATGTTCACTGTTATCACCTCTCAGTCCTTGTTGCAAGTAAAAACACTATTTCTCTATTTTGGAAACTTGGCGTGTGAGTGAGCAGAGCAGGAAGGTGGCCCTAGTGAAGTCTGACCCACATAACCACTAGGAGCTCTGAGGTCAACTCCAACGTGAGCTGCCCTCTGGGGCCTCCCTGGGAACATCTGTCAATAGCTGAAGTCCTCAGACTTCTCCAAACTTCCCTAACATGTTTGAAATCACTTACACCTGCTACCAGAGGAGGCTCCGTCAAGAATCTGGCATCAAATGGATTTTTGGTCTGTCCGGCACTCTCCAGGTGCACCGAGACCAGAGCATCCCTCCTTCCCCTCCCTGTGTGGAAGGACCACCCCTGGGGATAACTCCATGATCGCAGTTTCCAGACCTGCTGGAAGGGCTTTGTTGTTTAGGAACACTTCTTTCCACACATCCTGCCTTTAAGAATGGTTGTGCTGGTGTGGACAAGGACGTCGATTTGACACTCAAATGCAGCTTCTGTTTAGGATGTGTTCCTTATGTGCCCAGTAGAAAGCAAGCTCTCAGGTGGGGGATTCATTGTCTTTCCCTGCTGTGTCCCCAGTGCTCAGAACCATGGTGGCCCATAGCAGTTGCTCAGAAAATATTTCTTTTGCAAAAGATTGTCCTCTGTCATGTTGAATTTCCCAGCTGATAGGTATCCCAGTTTCCACCAGTTTAGGACTCTTCTCTACAACATTCTGACAGATGCTCACCCAGCTTTTGTTTGAATACCCCCGTGATGGGGAAGAACTCACCACCTCCAAAGATTATGTTTACTACTTACAGACCAATTTTATTATTGAAAGACGTTGCCTTCTATTGGCATTAAAATCTCACTACAACTTAGTTATGTCCAACCTTCCCTTCTCCCTTTGCTGTCAAAAAAAAGACCCAACATCTTCTCCGTGAGACAGAACGTGGAATATCGGAAGAGAGCTCCTTCTCCACCCCTGTCCTCCACCACAGCTGGTTTGACCCTCAAGGGTCCAGCGTCACTGGCTCCTGCTCTGTCCTCCTTATAGCCGCGTGGTCAAATCTTTGGCTACCCTCACGCTTGCCTCCGTATTTGCTCATCCATCCAAACCTCTTGTAAAATGGTAGAGCCCGACCTGAGTAGTACACTGGGGCTACAGCATTTCTCGTTCTGGACACTGTGCTCACACTGATGAAATTCCAGCCTGGGCAGCTTCCTCCCTCTGTTCAGCTTGCCCTCAGTAATGCCACACTTATTTTGTCCTTTTTCTCACGGTTGTGTTGGAGTGTGGCTCACTTTCTTCCAGAGGCAGTGAATCTACATTTTCCTTGGTTCCATTTCATTTGATTCATCTCTAAATGTTCACAACTTTTGCTTCTTCATTTTACCGTCTGATGACACCAAGTCCCCACTCTTCCCATGTGCACGTAGGCATCCTGATCGATCCTGAGGTTCTGAGGGTCTGAGGGGTCATATTCCCCACAGAGGCTGCTGCCGTCAACTCACTCATTCATTCATTCATTCAGCATACATCAGATAGGTGCCTATTAGGTGCCAGCACCCTTCCACTTCATTGCTGGCAATTAAAATTCAGCTTTGTAATTGTCTTTATACTTGCATTGATCCACCAATCAATCCTCTTTTGGTTTAGAGCCAACTAGTTTTTTTTTTTTTTCAGGATTAGAACCATGATCCTTTATTTATTTCATAGCTTCTATAAAAATGATTTTTTAAAAGTCTTATTGAAGTATAGTTGACTTACAATATTGTGTTAATTTCTGCTGTACAGGAGTATTCTTCTTCATATTCTTTTTAAAATTTATTTTAATTAATTAATTTATTTTTGGCTGCATTGGGTCTTCGTTGCTGTGTGCAAGCTTTCTCTAGTTGTGGCGAGCGGGGGCTACTCTTGGTTGAGGCGCGTGGGTTTCTCATTGCAGTGGCTTGTGTTGTGGAGCACGGGCTCTAAGCACGCGGGCTTCAGTAGTTGTGGCACGCAGGCTCAGTAGTTGTGGCTCGCGGGCTCTAGAGTGCAGGCTCAGTAGTTGTGGCTCGTGGGCTCTAGAGCGCAGGCTCAGTAGTTGTGGTGCACAGGCTTAGTTGTTCTGTGGCATGTGGGATCTTCCCAGACCAGGGCTCGAACCTGTGTCCCCTGCATTGGCAGGTAGATTCTTAACCACTGTGCCACCAGGGAAGCCCCTGGCAGATGGATTCTTAACCACTGCAACACCAGGGAAGTCCCATCTTTTTCATATTCTTTTCCATATGGCTTATCACAGGATATTGAATATAGTTCCCTGTGCTATACAGTAGGACCTTGTTTTTATCCATCCTATATATACTAGCTTGCATCTGCTAATCCCAAACTCCTAATCTTTCTTCTCTCTCCCACTCCCCCTCCCCCTTGGCAGCCAGAAGTCTGTTCTCTAGGTCTGTGAGTCTGTTTCTATCTTGTAGATAACTTCATTTGTATCATATTTTAGATTCCACACATAAGTGATATCATATGATATTTATCTTTCTCTGATTTACTTCACTTAGTATGATACTCTCTAGGTCCATCCATGTTGCTGCAAATTAGAGCCAATCAGTTTTGAACCTTCCTCCAGGAAGTCTAATTCTACCTACATTTCTTCATCTTTGCCCAGATCACAATACAGAGTCTAGAGCAGGGCTACCACGGCTGTGACATGTGGACCAGTGGTCATCGGCAGAGTCTGTGAAACTGGTCTATGATGCGTTAAGTACAGCAGTAGAGACTTAGCTTTCAAAAAGTTTTATACTCCTTTCACAGAGTGACCGTTTGTCACCGACTCTAATAATAAAAAGTTTGGCTTGCATTTTGTATGCTTTATTGTGATTTCATTTTTCTAGTCATTCATTTTTATTGTGATTTACAAAATTACCAGACCAAGAATGTTTAGCACAAGTAAGCAAGCAAATAAAATCTGAGTTTGTCCTTTGCCATATAGTTGGAGCATAACTGGGACAGAACATCCCGCAGTCTGAGAAACCATGTGTTTTAAACAGCCTTGGATAATTTGAGTTTGCCACTTTATGTTACCTGGGGCTCTAAACCTCGGGGATCAGCGCTCCCTGTGGGCCCATTTGTGACCTCAGGGACTGGGTGTGTGTATTTTGCTCGGCCTCGGCTCTTTCTGCCTGACACTTGGCCAGTGTTCCTTAAATTGTTTGCATGAAAGAATGACTGAGTCAAGTTCATAGTGCATTCAGCATGTGGAGAGTTGACAGGGATGAGGCAGCTTCTGCAGCGTAGGGTTAAGTATGAGAGTAATTCTACCTGCTTGGTCCATCCCTGGTTTTATCTCCTCTCTCCTGTTTCTCCTGTTTCTCAACAGCAAAAACAACGACAACGGCTGGCTGTTCTCCACAGACTAGTCCACATCTCTACTTTTATATATGTTTTATGTGTGGTCTGTCATGGCTATAAGTGTTTGCAGGTAAAGCTATGACTTTATGCATGTATACATATTAAGTAGCAACTGTATACATGAATATACATTAAGCACTGCTGGTTATATACATAGATTAAACACCGACTGTATACGTGCATAAATACTAAGCACTGACTGCATGTGTGTATAAACCAACTGTATACATTCCATCCTGTGCTCTCTGTAGAGGTTGACCGGAAACGCACTTCCTCTTTGATGTGTTTCCTTCATCTGCCTTCTCACGGGGCCCCAGTGATGTGCCTGGAATATTGCATCTTTTTTTCATTTTTCACATTGAAACTGCAAGGGTGTGTGTTGGCACCTATTACAATGGATAAATTAACTGAAAAAAAGATAGCACTTCAAAAATGTTCATGGCCTGCCTTAAGCTAGCAGATTTCAACAGCGCTGATCATGGAATGTACCAGGTCCTTTAACCTTGGTGGTTGAAGTCCATCTGAAGTTATTTCCAACAATGAAACCAAGAAGAGAGTCGTGGCAATGTTTCAAATCATGTATTCCAGAACACGTCCACTCCAATACTGAATGTATACAATTACATGATGGCAGGGTGTCCCTTACATTCTGGAGATGCCTGCTTCAATGACTACTTCAGTCCTTTAGACATTGTGTTACCCAAGCCTGAACTACAGCGGGGAATGACTATCAACACATTGAATAACCATGATCTGATATTATTTTATGTTTGTTTGCTCTAAGAGAGAGTTTCTATGTTTATGTAAGCTACTGAAGATTGTCAGCAAGTGATGATGAGGGTGAATGTTTCAAAAAACGTTTGGAATTCCCTCCTGTCAATGAGGCTTTTACAGCAGGAGTCAGATGTAGTCAGGGGCTTGGAGGGTGGGTGATGTGTTAGATGGCAGTGGTCTACTCTAGGACCGAGATTGATCACTGATGTTGTGTGCAACGTCAGCTCATGGGGAAATGGAAAGTAGACTGACCCTTAGCTGGTTTTCTTACTGTTTTTAATTCCCCAGAGACGCTGCGGCCCTTACTGCCTATACCCAGGTCACATTGCTCCCTCCACCCTCTACATCCTTGGTCTACCCCTGACATCCAGACATTTGGCCTACAAGTACGAGCATGAAATTAGCTTCCAAGCTTTGTGATGCTTGTTGGCGGTTTTATAAGCTAGAAAAAACCATCAGCTTGCCCTTAATTTGGAATTTTGTGTCAGATCTTGACTAAGGTTAAAAGGTTCAAGTGAATTTTATGTCTTCCCATTATTTCTTTAAGGTGAAGAGATAATATTTTCAGCACTTTCCTAATGATCAACTGAATGTGACACACTTATGCGTGGCATGTCTTGCTTCTGGACTTATTTAATATGACTTTGATCCCAAGAATGGTTTTATTATCATCCATCTAGGATTCCATGTCTTCTGTCGTCTGCTCCGCTGTGGAAGAAGAATGTAAATGGTAAATTGAAGATTTTTTTAAAAGATTTGGTCAATAAATATTCAACATTTGATTGTGGCTATGACTTTGAAAATTTTAAGTTTATGTTGGAAGAATATGGCTGTTCTTGGCTTTAACACTTTTTCACCTGGGTCATCACAAAAGGACATTACCAGTATTTTAATGACAGTGATTTTTGTTAGTAACAAATTCAAACACAAATAGTCCCTTTTGACCCTCTGGAGTCTACTGGACACCATGCTGAGCTTTCTGAACCTCCCACATACTCACCAGCCCTACAGGGCCTCCCACAGGGTGACGTAAAACTCACCACTTCCTCTGTGGGGAATGTAGGTTTCACCTCAGGCCTCATTTCAGTAAATGACTGGTTTGCTTTTGACGGAACACAATACAAACTGCAGGTCAGGACACACAAAAGCCCCTCCAACCCCATATGAATATTTGTTACCTGGAAATAAAATAAAAAGTCAGTGAGGAAGCCTTCCTGGAGAAATTGGGTCCAGCTGTGCCAGGTGATGGAATCAGGGACTTACCACCCGTGTGGCCCCCAAGGGGAGATGTGGGAGTGAGTCTAAATACGCCGTATTCCAGGCATCTGAGTCTGCCCCATCATAGAAAAAAATTAATGGAAATAAACTAATTTGGACAAGTGTGAAATAGCTGATCAAAGAAAATAAAAAAAGGTCTCTAAGCTATGTGCTTTTTCATCCTAGAATATAGAAGGCCATTAAGTTACAGTGGAAAAAGCCAAACCTTTTTATTTTTTTAACTTAATTTGAATTTTTTTTTTAGAGAGACTCGGCAACATGTTTGCTATTTGTCACCACTTTCAGGTGTAGTTTTGCTCCGTTGTGAATCTCAGCCCACTCTGATATTAGAAGAGAGGGAGTTGGAAGTAGGTAGAGATGCTAAGGCCAATCAGTATTCCCAAATGACTAAATATCTCTTTCAAATGAGACTTTTATTATGCACCTACTGATTTTATACAGTATGGAAATGTGGTTTGCTTAAAGCTCAAGTTATGCTAAGAAAAAGGCACAGAGAAAATCAGAGATAAGCAAACCCACTTCCTCTGGATACAGTGTAAATTACAAGCCCTCACTGTGTTGCAACCCACCCATCCCATGTTCTGGGAGTGCCGAATCCCAGGGACCATGTTTGCAAACGTTCCTGGAACCTTCACTTTTGGTGACTTGTTGCATAATGGATAATGAAAGGGAAATTTCCAAAAGATCAGTACAAGCATTTTCTATTTCAGTGAAAGGAAGAAAGCTCTGTCTAGAAAGTTTCATTTACTTTTGTCTTTATGAAAAGCAACACAAAACAAAACAGAAATAAAACCAAACCAAACCCATGGAAAGAACTGTCTGATATACTGGGGCAAAACCTTAAGTCCCAATCACTCCTTCAGTAAATCAAGAAATAAAAAGAAAGGGAATCCATAGAAACAAAATATTAATAAAGCAATCTGCATAATCATCCCACTAGCAGATTACAGCTTGGGGTTAGCAATATGTATGATGTCTGTTTTGCTTCTCAAAAACAAGGAAATCTTATTATGTTAAAAAAATTTCTGGTTGCTATAGTTCTAAGAAATCAAATAGCATTGACTAGATACATTCTGTATGACTCACAGATATAGAAAACAAACTTGTGGTTACCAAAGGGGAGATGGAAGGGGGAAGGACAAAATAGGGGTACGGAATTAACAGGTACAACTACTGTGTATAAAATAGGTAAGAAACATACTGTATAGCACGGGGAAGTATAGCCATTATCTTGTAATAACCTATAACAGAGTATAATCTGCAAAAATGCTGTACACCTGAAACTAACATAATATTGTAAATCAGCTATACTTCAATACAAAATACATTCTGTATTATTAGTAAAGATGTAAGTTAAAATAGAAAAAAAAACCCTTTCAAGTATGATGTCAATTTTGAATCTCATTTGTCATTTAATTCTCAGGTTCTAAAATGTGGCCATTATTTTAAAGAACTCATGTCAGAGTTTTCAGACCACAAATATATTTATTTGTGTAGTTATATCAGGTAATTTTTATCAAAATATATTCAAGTCATTACTGAGGGCTAGTTAGCTAGCTAGAAAGATGGACAGGAATATTATGTGTTGAGAAAAACATCTTAGAAAGCTGCGTATGGATTTGGGCGTGGTAATCCTAGTCTATTTTCTTTGAAACTGGCTGCCTTAGTATCTAAGGGAATCAGGACATGGTTCTTCCATTTTATGATAAAATTAATTAAACGTCATCTTTCTTATCTAGTTATAAAAGTCACAGATTTCTACAGCTAAAAGTCATTTCACTGTAAGCCCCTCCATTTTCGGTTAACAGAGATGCTTATCAAGGTAGTGCTGGATGTTCAGACAGAGCTGGTACCCGAATAATTACATCGGCCTTGATTTGGGTTCTGCTAATGAGCACACTTTTCACTCATATCATCTAAGTTACTTTACAAAGCAAGTCTGACTTAGAAAAAGGACTCCCAGGCATCCTTTTGAACAATAGTATTATTTCTGAATAGGAAAACTTCTCATTGAATTTTTTTTTTTCAGTTGTAATTTGCTTACTGACCTATATATCCGAGTGGCTTTTCAGTTGTTTGTGCTTATTTAGCCCACATTTTGGGGGAAGGTTTATTTGCCTAAAACGGTATTTCTCCGGAGAAATGTCTAGGGACCGTCACCTAACATTTTTTAATGAGACACAGTGTGGCAGAATGAGATTGGAGAAGGTTCTGTCAGCGGGGGTGATAGGAAATGGTGGAGGTCGCTGAGGATAAGCCACATGAAGAGGTCAGGGCACTGACCTCACCAAGCTGGCTGTCGTGCAAAGAGAAAACAACATCACTTTCAGCTGGAGGGATGTTGAAATTGGGATATGTTACGCGGTGGTACAATATCTTTTGAGATATGAACTAGTGATTTTTTCCTTTGTGTCCTCATTCTTCCTTACGCAAGACCAAGGTTGGCTGTGTTCATCGACCCCATTGAGAAATGAGAATAGTAGGGACACAAACACTGATAAAAGTCTTGAATTGCATTGACTTTGGTTTCCCAAGCCCTAAATGCCAGAAGTCCACTGTGCCAGGTGCCCCAGAGTTTCCCAGAGAGAGGACCGCTCAGAGAGCCTGGAGGAAGGGGTTAGAAGGGCTGCCCGTGGGCTGGGGGAGGGAGAGGAGGGCTGGCTTTGTTGGCTGGTACGAGGGTCTCCTGCTATGGACTCGGTCAGTAGACCAGCCAGCCGGCCACTTGTTTCCCTCGAAGCATCAGCTGTGATCCTGGGAGCTCTTACCAGAACACGTTGGATGGATCTTGGGTTCCAGAGCCCATGGAAAGGTTCCATGTGGGTAAGGTAACTAGATGATTGTTCACTGCATGGAATCCAATCAATTATTCTTTTCCAACCCACACAAAAGAAGAACTTGCATGAAGAGTAAAAAGTATTCATGGACACTTTTGAATTACTTAAAGCATATTCCAAGATATTTTATTTCCCCCACTTCTCACACCCCATTTTTCTTCACTTTAGTACCTCTTCCAAGCTTCATAGCCTTTCTTAGAGGAAAACCATGGAGACACCTGATGTAACCCTCCAGGTGTTTTTCGTCTCATGCTTTTATGGTCTTTCAGGAGGAGAATAGCTTCTCATTTATCAGAAGGAAGGCAGGTCAGCCCTCCTGAGGGGCTGTCATGCTGCTGGAGGTCTCAGAAACTCTCCCCACCCCACCTGCTCAGTCTCAGACAGAGAGGACGACCACGTTTGGTGGGCGTGGCCTGTGGAAGGGCTCCGGGGTGTGGCCTGGATGATTCCTGTGATGATTCTTTCTCAGTAACAAGTCACAATGGGGGGGGGGGGGGATACTTTCACTTCTTGCCTTCTGCAGCTTGACTTGCATTTGCTTAAGTAACCTCTGAAATGTACTCTGGCAGTTTTTCAGCCTGGTCCCTGAATTAGATCTCTGATGAAAGCTTATCTTTACCCTCTGGCTTCTTTCATTACTCTGCATCTATATATGACCACTTGGCTTCCCCCATGAACCTCTCCTCTCTTCTCAGTAAGTCTTTCCCTCAGTGGTTCTACCTACTCTCATGGACTTGACCATCTCCTATATCATTATATCCAGCCTAGTCTCTTTCTTGAGTTTTTACTCCTTATCAGACATATCAACTTGGGCATGAAACCATTACTTCAAACAACCTTTGCCTAATAGGAGACTAGACCTCATTGTCTCTCTAAGCCAGTACTTTCTCCTGAAACATGGATGAGAAGACTGATGGATGGCTGGTTGGATGGATGGGTAGAAGGATAGTTAGATGGATGGATGGATGGATGGACAGACAGAATGATGGATGGATGATGGATAGATAGAGATATCATGCCTTCATCTTCTTTTCCATATATTACATTTAGCACTTAGCCTTGCTGGGGGTTTCTCTTCCTATGACTCCACAGGAAACTGCTCTCCCTAGGCCAACAATGTTCTCCATGTTGCTAAATCCAATGTTCACTTCTCTAGAATTATTTTATTTAAACTTTCAGGAGCATTTGACGCAGTTGACCATATATTTCCATTATTATTTCCTAATTTTTCTTCTACTTTATTGGCTACATCTTCTTAGTCTATTTTGCTGGCTCTGCCTTATCTTCTCAAATGCCATATGTCAGGAAGATAGATTCTTGATCCCCTTTTCTTCATCCCCATTCAAATGTACGGCTCTTAAAAGAATCATTCTGCAAGGAAATTGTTGTTGTTTTTTTTTTTTTTCAAACATCTTTATTGAAGTATAATTGCCTTACAATAGTGTGTTAGCATCTGCTTTATAACAAAGTGAATCTGTTATACATATACAATATGTTCCCATTTCTCTTCCCTCTTGCATCTCCCTCCCTCCCACCCTCCCCATCCCACCCCTCTAGGTGGTCACAAAGCACCGAGCTGATCTCCCTGTGCTATGCGGCTGCTTCCCACTAGCTATCTATTTTACATTTGGTAGTGTATATATGTCCATGACACTCTCTTACCCTGTCACATCTCACCCCACCCCCTCCCTATATCCTCAAGTCCATTCTCTAGTAGGTCTGTGTCTTTATTCCCGTCTTGCCACTAGGTTCTTCATGGCCTTTTTTTTTTTTTTTTTCCCTTAGATTCCATATATATGTGTTAGCATACTGTATTTGTTTTTCTCTTTCTGACTTACTTCACTCTGTATGACAGACTCTAACTCCATCCACCTCATTACAAATACCTCCATTTCATTTCTTTTTATGGCTGAGTAATATTCCATTGTATATATGTGCCACATCTTCTTTATCCATTCATCTGTCGATGGACACTTAGGTTGCTTCCATGTCCTGGCTATTGTAAATAGAGCTGCAATGAACATTTTGGTACATGACTCTTTTTGACCTATGGTTTTCTCAGGGTATATGCCCAGTAGTGGGATTGCTGGGTCGTATGGTAGTTCTATTTGTAGTTTTTTAAGGAACCTCCATACTGTTCTCCATAGTGGCTGTATCAATTTACATTCCCACCAACAGTGCAAGAGTGTTCCCTTTCCTCCACACCCTCTCCAGCATTTATTGTTTCTAGATTTTTTGATGATGACCATTCTGACCGGTGTGAGATGATATCTCACTGTAGTTTTGATTTGCATTTCTCTAATGATTAATGATGTTGAGCATTCTTTCATGTGTCTGTAGGCCATCTGTATATCTTCTTTGGAGAAATGTCTATTTAGATCTTCTGCCCATTTTTAGATTGGGTTGTTCGTTTTTTTGTTATTGAGCTGCATGAGCTGCTTGTAAATCTTGGAGATTAATCCTTTGTCAGTTGCTTCATTTGCAAATATTTTCTCCCATTCTGAGGGTTGTCTTTTGGTCTTGTTTATGGTTTCCTTTGCTGTGCAAAAGCTTTTCAGTTTCATTAGGTCCCATTTGTTTATTTGTGTACTTATTTCCATTTCTCTGGGAGCTGGGTCAAAAAGAATCTTGCTGTGATGTATGTCATAGAGTGTTCTGCCTATGTTTTCCTCTAAGAGTTTGATAGTGTCTGCCCTTACACTTAGGTCTTTAATCCATTTTGAGTTTATTTTTGTGCATGGTGTCAGGGAGTGTTCTAATTTCATACTTTTACATGTTCCTGTCCAATTTTCCCAGCACCACTTATTGAAGAGGCTGTCTTTTCTCCACTGTATATGCTTGCCTCCTTTATCAAAGATAAGTTGACCATATGTGTGTGGGTTTATCTCTGGGCTTTCTATCCTGTTCCATTGATCTATATTTCTGTTTTTGTGCCAATACCAAACTGTCTTGATTACTGAAGCTTTGTAATATAGTCTGAAGTCAGGGAGCCTGATTCCCCCAGCTCCATTTTTCGTTCTCAAGATTGCTTTGGCTATTCGGGGTCTTTTGTGTTTCCATACAAATTGTGAAATTTTTTGTTCTAGTTCTGTGAAAAATGCCAGTGGTAGTTTGATAGGGATTGCATTGAATCTGTAGATTGCTTTGGGTAGTAGAGACATTTTCACAATGTTGATTCTTCCAATCCAGGAACATGGTATATCTCTCCATCTATTTGTATCATCTTTAATTTCTTTCATCAGTGTCTTATAATTTTCTGCATACAGGTCTTTTGTCTCCTTAGGTAGGTTTATTCCTAGATATTTTATTCTTTTTGTTGCAATGGTAAATGGGAGTGTTTTCTTAATTTCACTTTCAGATTTTTCGTCATTAGTGTATAGAAATGCAAGAGATTTCTGTGCATTAATTTTGTATCCTGCTACTTTACCAAATTCATTGATTAGCTCTAGGAGTTTTCTGGTAGCATCTTTAGGATTCTCTATGTATAGTATCATGTCATCTGCAAATAGTGACAGCTTTACTTCTTCTTTTCCGATTTGGATTCCTTTTATTTCTTTGTCTTCTCTGATTGCTGTGGCTAGGACTTCCAAAACTATGTTGAATAATAGTGGTGAGAGTGGGCAACCTTGTCTTGTTCCTGATCTTAGTGAAAATGGTTTCAGTTTTTCACCATTGAGGACAATGTTGGCTGTGGGTTTGTCATATATGGCCTTTATTATGTTGAGGAAAGTTCCCTCTATGCCTACTTTCTGCAGGGCTTTTATCATAAATGGGTGTTGAATTTTGTCAAAAGCTTTCTCTGCATCTATTGAGATGATCATATGGTTTTTCTCCTTCAATTTGTTAATATGGTGTATCACATTGATTGATTTGCGTATATTGAAGAATCCTTGCATTCCTGGGATAAACCCCACTTGATCATGGTGTATGATCCTTTTAATGTGCTGTTGGATTCTGTTTGCTAGTATTTTGTTGAGGATTTTTGCATCTATGTTCATCAGTGATATTGGCCTGTAGTTTTCTTTCTTTGTGACATGTTTGTCTGGTTTTGGTATCAGGGTGATGGTGGCCTCGTAGAATGAGTTTGGGAGTGTTCCTCCCTCTGCAATATTTTGGAAGAGTTTGAGAAGGATAGGTGTTAGCTCTTCTCTAAATGTTTGATAGAATTCGCCTGTGAAGCCATCTGGTCCTGGGCTTTTGTTTGTTGGAAGGTTTTTAATCACAGTTTCAATTTCAGTGCTTGTGATTGGTCTGTTCATATTTTCTATTTCTTCCTGGTTCAGTCTCAGCAGTTTGTGCATTTCTAAGAATCTGTCCATTTCTTCCAGGTTGTCCATTTTATTGGCATAGAGTTGCTTGTAGTAATCTCTCATGATCTTTTGTATTTCTGCAGTGTCAGTGGTTACTTCTCCTTTTTCATTTCTAATTCTATTGATCTGAGTCTTCTCCCTTTTTCTCTTGATGAGTCTGGCTAATGGTTTATCAATTTTGTTTATCTTCTCAAAGAACCAGCTTTTAGTTTCATTGATTTTTGCTATTGTTTCCTTCATTTCTTTTTCATTTATTTCTGACCTGATCTTTATAATTTCTTTCCTTCTGCTGGCTTTGGGGTTTTTTTGTTCTTCTTTCTCTAATTGCTTTAGGTGCAAGGTTAGGTTGTTTATTCGAGATGTTTCCTGTTTCTTGAGGTAGGCTTGTATTGCTATAAACTTCCCTCTTAGCACTGCTTTTGCTGTGTCCCATAGGTTTTGGGTCGTCGTGTCTCCATTGTCATTTGTTTCTAGGTATTTTTTGATTTCCCCTTTGATTTCTTCAGTAATCACTTCGTTATTAAGTAATGTATTGTGTAGCCTCCATGTGTTTGTATTTTTTACAGATCTTTTCCTGTAATTGATATCTAGTCTCATAGCGTTGTGGTCGGAAAAGATACTTGATACGATTTCAATTTTCTTAAATTTACCAAGGCTTGATTTGTGACCCAAGATATGATCTATCCTGGAGAATGTTCCATGAGCACTTGAGAAAAATGTGTATTCTGTTGTTTTTGGGTGGAATGTCCTATAAATATCAATTAAGTCCATATTGTTTAATGTATCATTTAAAGCTTGTGTTTCCTTATTTATTTTCATTTTGGATGATCTGTCCATTGGTGAAAGTGGGGTGTTAAAGTCCCCTACTATGATTGTGTTGCTGTCAATTTCCCCTTTCATGGCTGTTAGTATTTGCCTTATGTATTGAGGTGCTCCTATGTTGGGTGCATAAATATTTACAATTGTTATACCTTCCTCTTGGATCGATCCCTTGATCATTATATAGTGTCCTTCTTTGTCTCTTGTAATAGTCTTTATTTTAAAGTCTATTTTGTCTGATATGAGAATTGCTACTCCAGCTTTCTTTTGATTTCCATTTGCATGGAATATCTTTTTCCATCCCCTCACTTTCAGTCTGTATGTGTCCCTAGGTCTGAAGTGGGTCTCTTGTAGACAGCATATGTATGGGTCTTGTTTTTGTATCCATTCAGCCAGCCTGTGTCTTTTGGTGGGAGCATTTAATCCATTTACATTCAAGGTAATTATCGATATGTATGTTCCTATTCCCATTTTCTTAAATGTATTGGGTTTGTTATTGTAGGTGTTTTCCTTCTCTTGTGTTTCTTGCCTAGAGAATTTCCTTTAGCATTTGTTGTAAAGCTGGTTTGGTGGTGCTGAACTCTCTCAGCTTTTGCTTGTCTGTAAAGGTTTTAATTTCTCCATCGAATCTGAATGAGATCCTTGCTGGGTAGAGTAATCTTGGTTGTAGGTTTTTCTCCTTCATGACTTTAAGTATATCCTGCCACTCCCTTCTGGCTTGCAGAGTTTCTGCTGATAGATCAGATGTTAACCTTATGGGGATTCCCTTGTGTGTTATTTGTTTTTTTTCCCTTGCTGCCTTTAATATGTTTTCCTTATATTTAATTTTTGACAGTTTGATTAATATGTGTCTTGGCGTGTTCTTCCTTGGGTTTATCCTGTATGGGACTCTCTGTGCTTCCAGGACTTGATTAACTATTTCCTTTCCCATATTAGGGAAGTTTTCAACTATAATCTCTTCAAAAATTTTCTCAGTCCCTTTCTTTTTCTCTTCTTCTTCTGGTACCCCTATAATTCGAATGTTGGCACGTTTAATGTTGTCCCAGAGGTCCCTGAGACTGTCCTCAGTTCTTTTCATTCTTTTTTCTTTATCCTGCTCTGTAGTAGTTATTTCCACCATTTTATCTTCCAGGTCACTTATCCTTTCTTCTGCCTCAGTTATTCTACTATTGATCCCATCTAGAGTATTTTTAATTTCATTTATTGTGTTTTTCATCATTGCTTGGTTCCTCTTTAGTTCTTCTACATCCTTGTTAAATGTTTCTTGCATTTTGTCTATTCTATTTCCAAGACTTTGGATCATCCTTACTATCATTATTCTGAATTCTTTTTCAGGTAGACTACCTATTTCCTCTTCATTTGTTAAGTCCAGTGTGTTTTGAGCCTGCTCCTTCATCTGCTGTGTGTTTTTCTGTCGTCTCATTTTGCCTATCTTACTGTGTTTGGGGTCTCCTTTTCACAGGCTGCAGGTTCGTAGTTCCCGTTGTTTTTGGTATCTGTCCCCAGCGGCTAAGGTTGGTTCAGTGGGTTGTGTAGGCTTCCTGGTGGAGGGAACTAGTGCCTGAGTTCTGGTGGATGAGGCTAGATCTTGTCTTTCTGGTGGGCACGTCCACGTCTGGTGGTGTATTTTGTGGTGTCTGTGGCCTTATTATGATTTTAGGCAGCCTCTCTGCCAATGGATGGGGTTGTGTTCCTGTCTAGCTAGTTGTTTGGCATAGGATGTCCAGCACTGTAGCTTGCTGGTCGTTGAGTGAAGCTGGGTCTTGATGTTGAGATGGAGATCTCTGGGAGATTTTTGCCGTTTGGTATTACGTGGAGCTGGGAGGTCTCTTGTGGACCAGTGTTCTGAAGTTGGCTCTCCCACCTCAGAGGCACGGCCCTGATGCCTGGCTGGAGCACCAAGAGCCTTTCGTCCACACGGCTCAGAGTAAAAGGGAGAAAAAATAGAAAGAAAGAAAGAAAGAGGCTATAATATAGTGAAGTAAAATAAAGCTATTGTAAAGCAAAGCTATACAGACAAAATCTCACCCAGAAGCATATACATATACACTCACAAAAAAAAGGAAAAGGGGAAAAATTAATATCTCCTGCTCCCAGAGTCCACCTCCTGACTTTGGGATGATTCGTTGTCTATTCAGGTATTCAGCAGATGCAGATACATCAAGTTGTTTGTGGAGCTTTAATCCGCTGCTTCTGAGGCTGCTGGGAGAGATTTCCCCTTCTCTTCCCTGTTCGCACAGCTCCTGGGGTTCAGCTTTGGATTTGGACCCTCCTCTGCGTGTAGGTCGCCTGAGGGCGTCTGTTCCCCGCCCAGACAGGACGGGGTTAAAGGAGCAGCTGCTTCGGGGGCTCTGGCTCACCCAGGCCGCGGGGAGGGAGGGGTACAGAGGAGGCGGGGCGAGCCTGCGGCGGCCGAGGCCGGCGTGACGTTGCACCAGCTCGAGGCGCGCAGTGCGTTCTCCCGGGGATGTTGTCCCCGGATCCCGGGACCCTGGCAGTGGCGGGCTGCACAGGCTCCCGGGAGGGGAGGTGTGGAGAGTGACCTGTGCTCACACACAGGCTTTTTGGAGGCGGCAGCAGCAGCCCCAGCGTCTCACGCCCGTCTCTGGGGTCCGCGCTGATCGCCGTGGCTTGCGCCCTTCTCTGGAGTTCGTTTAGGCGGCGCTCTGAATCCCCTCTCCTTGCGCGCAGCGAAACAAAGAGGCAAGAAAAAGTCTCTTGCCTCTTCGGCAGCTGCAGACCTTTTCCCGGTCTCCCTCCCGGCTAGCTGTGGTGCGCCAACCCCTTCAGGCTGTGTTCACGCCGCCAGCCCCAGTCCTCTCCCTGCGATCCGACCGCAGCCCGAGCCTCAGCTCCCAGCCCTGCCCGCCCCGGCGGGGGAGCAGACAAGCCTCTCGGGCTGGTGAGCGCCGCTCGGCGCCGAGCCTCTGTGCGGGAGTCTCTCCGATTTTCCCTCTGCGCCCCTGTTGCTGTGGGATCCGCGCTGATAGCCACGGCTCGCGCCCTTCTCTGGAGTTCGTTTAGGCGGCGCTCTGAATCCCCTCTCCTTGCCCGCCGCGAATCAAAGAGGCAAGAAAAAGTCTCTTGCCTCTTCGGCAGCTGCAGACTTTTTCCCGGACTTCTTCCGGGCTAGCTGTGGTGCACTAAACCCTTCAGGCTGTGTTCACGCTGCCAGCCCCAGTCCTCTCCCTGCGATCCGACTGAAACCGAGCCTCAGCTCCCAGCCCCGCCCGCCCCGGCGGCTAAGCAGACAAGCCTCTCGGGCTGGTGAGTGCTGCTCGGCGCCGAGCCTCTGTGCGGGAACCTCTCCGCTTTGCCCTCCGCACCCCTGTGGCTGCGCTCTCCTCCGTGGCTCTGAAGCTTCCCCCCTCCGCCCCCCGCAGTCTCCGCCCGCGAAGGGGCTCCTAGTGCGAGGAAACCTTTCCTCCTTCACGGCTCCCTCCCACTGGTGCAGGTGCCGTCCCTATTCTTTTGTCTCTGTTATTTCTTTTTTCTTTTGCCCTACCCAAGTACGGGGGGAGTTTCTTGCCTTTTTGGAGGTCGGACGTTTTCTGCCAGCGTTCAGTGGGTGTTCTGTAGGAGCAGTTCCACGTGTAGGTGTATTTCTACTGTATCTGTGGGAAGGAATGTGATCTCCGCGTCTTACTCTTCCGCCATCTTCTCTCTGACCTAAAAATTGTTGTTTTTTGTAGTTAAGACTTCTCTCATGAGCTCCAGACTCCTGAATCTGCCGCATACTTGAAATCTTCGCTGGGTTAAGATACTGCGCAAGTTTAGTTTGGGCAAAAGAGAAACATTCAAGCAAATAAGTAAATAAACAGAAAAGAAGCACACCCTAGTCCTCTCTCCCCCAGTGAACAGCCCCACCATCACTCTAGTGTTAAACTCCAGACTTACAACTATTCTTAATTCCTCGCTTCCCTTTATTCTTCATGTCTGGTTGATTACCATTTCCTGTTGATTCTACCAAATCTTCCCACGTGGTCATGGAGGTTGATGGTTGTGAATAGTGGGCTCAAATACACAAAAGAGGATGAAACCACACACAGCACAGGATAAATCCACATCTCTGTTCTACCGACTTGTTTGTACGGGACATTTTCTTCTCCTCTTGTCTGCCCATCATTCTGAGGTTTTTGCTGATGGGTGTTTAAAGCCCATGGCAAACGTATGGAGTTTCCTGAGGTCTGTGGTCCCACCCCGGCTTCTTCCTACTATATAACCTGCCATTATCAGGCAGGTATGGCTCAGAGAGGTTATAAGCTTTAGAATTAGTTTTCCTGCAGGAGTCAGGAAAATCAGCTGCTTGACCCAATCCTTTGAGTCTTCTGTTAATTGTCTTTGCTTGCATTCTATCTATGTGTTTGTTAAGCCAACCCCAAATCTTTTTTTGGGAGCAGACATGGTACAGACGTCTGTACCATGTAATAAGAAGATATTTGAGGCCATATAAGTACAATCATGTGACTGTAAACTCTTTTTATTAGGCTTTAATTGTAATTTTTTTCTACCTAAAACAATGTTCTACCTAAAGTAATGTTCCACACAAAATCTCCTCCTGAAAATTTGCAAGTACTTTCCAGTGACCATCATAGCACAAGATGTACTTTCAAAAAGAAATGAAAAGTGAGGAGAGATTCTTTAGCAATTTTACACAGATGTGTTTTGCAATGAGCAGTGGCCTGCCCTTCATCATGCATCTTTCAAGGAAGTGGTTTTGTTAAAGTCATCTCAGAAAAAAAAAAACACAAAACAAAAAAACCCCAAAACTCTTGCTCTAAATAATTGCCAGCATATTTGTGGTAGAAAATGGAAACTAGAAATATTTTAATGACTGTCTTTGGGTAATATTATCATTTTCTTTGTGCTATGAATTTATATCAAACATCCAGGATAGCTTGTGCTATTATGGGAAACATATGAATTATTTATATTTAGCTTAAAATGGAGACTCCTCTCCCCAGACCATAGTCACCATTTACAATACACATTTTTTTCTGTACAAAGCTCATTTTAATAGGGGGATTATAAGGCTATAAACACTGGTTTTCTTTAATTACTATCCTATATTTTGAATGAGTTCCTATTAAGAAAAAAACCTCTTTTCTGTCTGTTAAAATATTTACAACCATTGATTAAACTGAAACCATTAAGTGGGGGGAAATAATGATAGTTTGAACTTTAGTCTCAAGAAAAAAGAACAAAAGATGCACCTACTGTGGCTAGTTGTTGGCCAGGTGGGTTTTAGAATTCCATTTCCTTTAGGCTTTCCTAATTCCAGTTTTTTTATTTTTGTTTAAGTGAACATTAGGCAGCCGATCATGCTGAGATGTTTAGTTTGGATGGTGGATTTCGAGCCTTCTGTATGGGGTGATGTCCTTTTCTAGTCTAGTTAACGGCTGGAAGAGACCTTGGGGAAGTGCTCTGGCTGCAGGGGTCCTGGGTTGAGTGCATCTCTGACACGCAAGCCTTGTGGTCAGCACCAGAGAACAACAGGAGGGGGGCCAGGAACTGATGGACGTACACATGGAGGTCAGTTTAGTGTTTCAAGGAAATTCTGCCTAGGAAACCAGAAGCAGCTAAATAAATCCTCAAGAACCACAGCAGTTAGAAACTGTTCTTGCTGGGTTGCAGAGTTGTTTTACTTCTCCCTCAGCTTCCAAGGTTTACAAAAGAGCCAACGGCTGGCAGAAGCCTCTTGTCAACTTGTCCGTGAACTGACCAGTGATGGGCAGGAAGGTGCCAGGCAGGGAGCAGCGGTGACTGAAAAACAGCTACTGCAACATGTTGTTGTCTCTATGTCCCAGAACCTGGAGTTGGGAGGAACCGATGTGGCAAGAGGTGGACGGTCAGCGGGCTGGGCGTCCACCTGGATAGGAGCTTGGGGTGGGCCTCCTGCCCTGGACCAGCCTCTCTGCTAATGCCACCAGCTGACCTCCTTCAGATGATTTAGAAAAGGAAATATCTGTTCTTTTTCTTTATATATTTACCTTAATTAATGATCTGTTCTAGCTGTCTGAGATTCTAATATTAATACATTTGCTCCTCTTGACAATGGCTTTCGAGTTAGTATTTTTATGGACAAAATCTCTCTAATACAAATAAAAACTAACCAGGTTTCTATCAAAGCGCTCTCTGATGTTGGAAGTCTAATGCGTTGCTAGAGAACCTGTGTCCCGTCTCTGGGACCTGGCCATGAAGCAAATCTGAAAGAGCCTCTAATTCATGGGGGATGAACCACAGAGCCCGCTTTCCCTTTTTCTTTCCTTTTTAAAAATTTTTTCTTTTTTGACCCAGAGGAAGAAGAATCACTTTCTATATACCCCAGTTACACAATTTTTTTTTTTTTCTGAATCAGAATTTCTTTAAGTTTTACTTATGGGATTTTAGTGAGGTGGGTTGGTGAGAACAGTTAAAGGGTTACTTACAAACACTATAAAAATGTGTAGAATTTAGTTCATAGCCATCGATAAGAATGCCCTGATATAGACCCAGCCACAGGACATGAGCAGATCATTCAAAAGCAAGGAAATACAACTAGTCAGCAAACATGCAGAAACTGTTAAGAGTTGTTGACTTAGGGTTCTCCAGAGAAACAGAACTGAGGTGTGTGTGTGTGTGTGTGTGTGTGTGTTTGCATATTTATATTAGATAGATAAACAGGTATATAGACAGATAGGTGATTGATAGATTAATTATAAGGAATCAGTTCATGTGATTATGGAGGCTGGCAAATCCTACGATCTACAGGGTGAGTCTCTAAGCTGCTGACCCAGGAGGGCTGATGGTGTAGTTCCTGTTCAAAGGTCATCAGGCTCCAGACCCAAGAAGAGTTGATGTTTCAGTTCAAGTCTGAAGGCAGGAAGCAGCCAATGTCCCAGTTCAAAGGCTGTCAGGCAGGGGGAATTCCCTCTCATTCAGAGGCGGGTCAGCTTTTTGTTCTGTTCAGCTGATCAGATGAGGCCCACCCACATTAGGAAGGGCAACCTGCTTGACTCTGTCTACTGATTCACATATTAAAATTATCCAAAAACACCCTCACAGAAACACTTGGACTCATGTCTGACCTAATATCCAGGCACCCTGTGGCCCAGTCAAGTTGACACATCAAATTAACCACAACGATTGCTCAAAAGACTCATATTAAAAAGTAATGGTAGGGGGCTTCCCTGGTGGCACAGTGGTTGAGAGTCTGCCTGCCAATGCAGGGGACGCAGGTTCGAGCCCTGGTCTGGGAAGATCCCACATGCCGCGGAGCAACTAGGCCCGTGAGCCACAATTACTGAGCCTGCGCGTCTGGAACCTGTGCTCCGCAACAAGAGAGGCCGCGATAGTGAGAGGCCCACGCACCGCGATGAAGAGTGGCCCCCACTTGCTGCAACTAGAGAAAGCCCTCGCACAGAAACGAAGACCCAACACAGCCATAAATAAATAAATAAATAAATAAATAAAATTAAATAAAAATAATAATGGTATCTTTTTTAACCTTTAAACTCTACAATTTGAAAATGAGTGCTCAGATATATTGCTGGCAGGAGCCTTATTTACTTGAGAAAATTACTTATTTACTTGAGAAAGCAAATTGACAAGAATCTTAAATCTTCATAGCCTTTGATTCAGTATTCTTATGTTGGGAAATCTTTCTAAGATAATACTCTCAACCCATGTAGAAAAATTAGATGTATACCAAAATCTTTATCATGCTGTATTTATAATAGTAATAAAAATAAAGGGAATGATCTAAATTGTCAACTATATAAAAATGAATGATTACAGCTTGACACATCTAGACAATAAAATAGCAAAGTTCCATTAAAACAGGAAGTCTCAAACAATGTGAAATGTGCTCATGTAGGTAAAAAAGCACAGTATTTTAATTACTATGTAGAATATGTATAAAAAAGACTAAAAAGAAATATGCACCAAATATTAGCAAGCAGTTATTTGGTGCTAGTAAACCTATAGATGCCCACTCTTTTGTCTTTCATACGTTTTTATTAAAAACAAAGAACTTAATTTGATGAGTCAGCTCAGTTCAACTTCTTGTTTCTTGTTTTACTACTTAAGTAATATAAACAGTGTAAATCATGCTTTAAGTTTAGAGAATGCTACATTGATGGGATTTTAAAAATCCTTTACAGAATTTATTTTAACTGGACCAAAACTGTTATTTTCTAATTATTTCACTTGGCAATGTTTTTGGACCATTTTTGTAAATGAGGTATTGTACTAGGGAACTCGTACACCAAAGATGAAACAGTTTTATAGATCTTTGCTTTGTATTGTTAATTTATGTATTGGGCCTTTACACATAAACGTATGCCAGAATATAATGCTTTTATTAAGAGCATAGGGTGACAAACACACATTATTCAAAATGTTTACTTGTCCAAATAAGGAATATAACAAAAGATTTTGCAAACTAAAAAAATTATGTTGCAAATGCTAAATCAATTTTTTTCTTGTCCTTAGCTTAGCTTTAATATTCTCCTGGCCATAATCTTATTAAAATAGCAATACTTGGTAACACAAGTTACTTCTTTCTAACTCTCGTGGACTATCCTCCAGAGGAGATAGAGCAATGAATCTGTAATGAATGAAAAGGCTCTGACAAGGCAAAAGTCCATCCACTTGGGAGAGAAAAAAGAATTAGAAAAGCTAATCCTGGAATCAAAGTTATTCTCCTTCACAAATATATACTGAATTTAGTTCTATGATTTTTTAGAGCCAGTTCTCCACACTGCTGCCTTTGACAAATACTGGATCAATGCTGGGCCCCCATCTGGGTGGTGTCCGTCCGTGGTCACTGCTGGCATGATACAGACCCACTGTTGGGGTGTTTCCATCTTCTCTCCACTTAAAGCATCGTCCACAAAGTGACAAGATCAGCCTGTGGAGGCAAGTGAGATATGAGAAGACTAGAACATAGAATAATAACACTAATAATAACGGTTACTCCACGTAACTCATTTTGAGCCCAAGGTTAACACATGAACCCCAAGCCTGGACCACATTCATGTTGGAAGCTGTTATCTTAAGCAGCTCCACCCACTTCCTTTTCTGTCTTCTTTTAGACACAACTGCCTTTTCTTTTCTTTTTTTCCCCTAGTCATGCAGTATTTATTCACATTTCAAGCTTGATACCTACTGACTTGTGGTCACATAATAAGCCTCAGTAAGTTAATAAAGTCAAAGTCACTTCCTTGTTCTGATAAGTTTCACATGACACGCATTTCCACGAGAACGTCTTCAATGCCTCAGAATCCATCTGTGTGTGTGTGTGTGTGTGTGTGTATATAAATGTTTCAAGAATCCTCATGCAGGGTGTCTACTGTGATAGCTGTTGCAAAGAAAAGCAGTGTGTGTGTGTGTGTGTGTGTGTTTGTGTGTGTGTGTGTGTGTTGTGGGTATGGGGTTTCACTTTGGGGAGATGAGGAATTTCTGGAGATGAATGGTGGTGATGGTTCCACAACAAGTGAATGTATTTAACACTATTGAAATGAACACTTAAAAACCGTTAAAATGGTAAATTTTACACGATGTATATTTTACCAAAACAAAAATGTAAAAAAAAAAAGTAGTGTATTTTAACTTTCAATAACCTTTTGAAACCTAGAAATCTGTAGCACATACATATATATTTCTATACATTTGTATATACTTCTTCAGCAGTTTTTTTACAAAACTTCATTCATGCTTTCATTCTGCCTTGAACAACCGTCTGTGCTTTATTATAAGCTCCAGCGGATGGAACATTGTAAAGGGTACAGGCGAGATTGTCCCTACCTCTTGCTAAGGACATTTTTAGACATGATTTCTTTTTAGACACGGAGGTTGCCTGAGTTCCAGAGATTCCTGTGACCCATTCTGGGCTCTCGAAGATCCTGGGCAGAAACCATGGAAGTCTGCACGTCCATGGCAGCAGCTTCAAGCTCAAAAGTTATATTAAACACTCTTGCAAACATTGACTTCTCCATGATATATCATGTCAATTACAGCATAAAACTAATGTTTTCATTTAACAATTGAATTAAAGCCAAGCTCCCTAAGTACACACCAACTTTCTGCCTTTGGTTTCATATGTCTTGAGCATGTTCCAAGAACCTCTGAGGCCAGTGTGTCTCAGTTCATGAAGGGGTGTCCTACATGGATTTTGAGGGTCTAGATTCTAGAACATCCACTTTCATTTGTGGGAAACAGTAACATCAGTGACAAAAATCTCCTTGGGGCAGGTCTCCTGCTGCAGCTATCTTCATATGAATACCTTTAAGGGAATTTTAAAACTGTGACAGAAAAGAGGAGCAAAACAGTGATTATGCCTTCTAAAATCGGATTTGTATTTCCAGACCTTTGTTACTATGGCAACAAAAGCAGCATCCTTGCAGCACATCAAGAAATGTATTTCATTCATAGAGTACTGTTAGTGGAGATTAAATGAGTTTGAACATGTAAAACACTTAGCATAGGGCCCAGCACAAAGAAAATATATAATAAATGCTAATACTATTAACATGAAAATCTTGTTAATTCACCCAGGATTTACGGAACACTTCTATATGCTGTGGGTGTTTTAGACAATGTGAAAATAAAGGACCAAACTATAAAATACATACATTGGAACTTGCTATCTTTGGTTAGATATCAGATTCATAGTGTGAAAAGTAGGACAGCGAAATAAGATAGGATAACATAAAATGAGGAAATTGCCATATGGTGGCAGACATTTTAATGACCATATAGTTGCTATTTCCTGAGGACTTACTGTGTTTCCGACGCTGTGTTGAGCATGCATGTGTTACCTTGTTCACCCTCTGGGAAGCTCCTTCATCCAGAGGGAGACCGAGGGTTGGAGAGACTTGGCTGCACCACTAACACGAAGGTAACCTTCCTGGCCTGTGTCTCCCACTGCCTGCACTCCCTCACCTTCATTCTGGTACTGGGGGAGCGCTGGGCAGGTACTCTTCTCACCACGGCTCAAAGCCTTTGACTGACAATGCTGTGATATTATGATCCAAAATAAGAAATATATATTTGGTCCTCCTCCCATTTCTGGCACAGAGCCCCTAAAACCTTTGGAATTTCCTAAGTGATGGGAGTAGCAAAGGTGTCTTTTGTTCCTCAGGTGATTTTGGGGAAGCCCCTAAGTCACCTAAGGATGGGGGCTGGTCACCAGGAGAACCAACCACGTGACTAGAGGGCTGGAACTTTCAGGTCGACCCCTGACCTCCATCTGGGGAGGGGAGAGGGGCTGGAGATTGAGTTGACTCCTCTACGGCCAATGATTTAATCAATCATGCCTATGTAATGATGCCTCCATGAAACCCCAAGAGGAGGGGGTTTGGAGAGCTTCCAGGATAGTGAACACGTGGAGATTTGGGGAGAATGGTGCACCTGGAGAGCGTGGAAGCTCCAACTCTTTCCCCACACCTTGCCCTAAGCATCTCTTCCCTCTACCTGCTCCTGAGTTATATCCTTTTATGATAAACTGTGAATCTAGCATGTAAACTGTCTCCCTGTGTTCTGTGAGTCACTCTAGCAAATTAATCTAATCGAGGAGAGGGTCCTGCGAACCTCCGATCTATCGCCGGTGGGTCAGAAGCACAGGTGACAACCTGGGTTTGGGGTTGGCACCTGAAGTGTAGGGGAGATGGAGCCCTTGTGGGACTGAGCCCTTGACCTGTGGGATCTGATGCTGTCTCCAGGCAGATGCGGTCAGAATGGAGTTGAATCGTAGGACACTGAAATGGTGTTGGAGATTAAAACTCACACACACACACACCCTGACACTGGTGTCCGAATGGCAGATGTAGACATTTTTCCAGGACTTGTTCATTTGGGATACACCTCGTGCATTAGCAGTCATCTGCCTTAAGCACCAATCCTGTGAGCAGGGTCTTCTGTATCCTGGCAGCCCCCCTGCTTGAGTGGGAGGCGCCGATGCTGAGGTCATGTGAGCCCACTGAAGTAAGTCATGCTCGGTCTCCCTGTGTTCCACACTCATAATGTTAAATCCATGTAAGTGTGTAATTGATGTTCTTCTCCTGCTACTGAAATTAATATGAACCAGGTGCCCAGACTTAGACTATTCCCAGCGTTTCCCCTCACTGGGTCTTTTTTTCAATGTATTCACTTGAGAATTTTAGTAGAATAGGTAGATTGCTTTAACACCCCCTTCAACATTTAAATTCCTATTTAACAATATTTACCTTCTGGTAGCTGCAGAGAAACCTACAGAATGATTAAAATCCAAGGCTCACATGGACATTATAAGTCTCCACCCCTTTACCCTTGTTCTAGGCATCACATTTCTTCTGACAAAAAAGGGTTCTCATGGCAACTGTGATCAGAATTTCATTGTGGTTCGTTTGTGTATATGATTATGCCAAAGTTTCTTGAGGATGCCCTGGTTTCATGATTTCCCTCCTTGGATAAGAATCAGTTTTCAATTTCCATCTGAAGATATTAAATTCAGCTTCAAATTCTATTTTTTTTTTTTCCCCCTACTTTATTTATTTATTTATTTATTTTTGGCAGTGTTGGGTCTTCGGTTCGTGCGAGGGCTTTCTCCAGTTGCGGCAAGCGGGGGCCACTCTTCATTGCAGTGCGGGGACCGCTCTTCATCGCGGTGCGCGGGCCTTTCTCTATCGCGGCCCCTCCCGTTGCGGGGCACAGGCTCCAGACGCGCAGGCTCAGCAGCTGTGGCTCACGGGCCCAGCCGCTCCGCGGCATGTGGGATCTTCCCAGACCAGGGCTCGAACCCGTGTCCCCTGCATTAGCAGGCAGATTCTCAACCACTGCGCCACCAGGGAAGCCCTCAAATTCTATTTTATCCATTTGTTGGATGACAACTTTTCTGAGTCTCTGTTGGCAGAAATGAGTAGACAATAGTACCTGATTTTCAGGCTATAGTGAGTATTAGAAGATGTAAGGTATAAACTTCCTATCTCAGTGTCTGACATTATAAGTGGTCTGCCTTATAAATAATAACCCTGCCACATGTGACTGTGGTTACAACGTCACCCCACTGATAAGAGCACGCTAACCCCTGCCTCTTTCACCTACACGGCTGCTTCCTGGGGCAGAGATGGCTTATTTGCTGAGACGCATTTCTTGAGTGTGCATGTGTATTCTAAGCACTTTTCATCGACTATCTCATTTAATCCCCAGCATAAACAATGACAGCCCTGGGATAGGTACTATTATCTCCCTTCTTACATGAAGGTCCCCCAGTTAGTAGGAATCCAGGAGCAGACATGAAGACAAGGGCGGTCTTGCTCCAGGGCATATGGTTTCAATCATTTTCTTGGTGCTGCCTCTGAGAGAATTGTATGTTTATTTTTACGTAACTGTTCCTGTTTTATTTGATCCCAATGTATAGGTCTCTCGTGATACATTTAAATTCTAACTCAACTCTTCTATTTGTGTACCTAATATCTCTACTTTCCTTAAATCATTAGCAAAATCGAATCCACATGCCGTTCAACTTTTACAATTATTGCTAATTAAAGGTTGTAATAAAACTTACTATGATAAAATAACCACCCTTTTATTTCCCACATTTGACATATCAGGTGATTATATAATAATTCTTTAAAAATAAAGATTCACTGATATTCTCTATAATCTGTTCAATTCCACAAGATAAACTTCAAAAATGAATGCAGTGAAATCATCAGAAAATGAAATCCCAGTCTCAGCTCCAGGCGCCCTTTACAGTCCGTGTCCAGGACCCTTCTCCTGGGGTCTCCCCCTCCCTACCCCCACCCCAGGGGGCTGTAGGGCAGGGAGCTGAGTTCTTTGAAATTCTCTTTCCTGAGGCCAGACATGGAAGCCCAACCCCTGCACTCTGGGTGGGACTACTCAAGGCTGACTTATACCCCTGAGTCCTTGGGGTCAGGTTGTAGGGGGTCCTCTGCCCCATCCTCCCCCTGTCCCTCCCATCCCCCCTCCCTCCCCTCCTCCCTTCTGCCATAGGTCTTCAATGACTTGTTATTTGGGATGTACCAAATGCATTCAGTATTGTCAAATTCTGGTCATTCTAATAAGTGCATGATATAAATTTTAATATAATCCAAATAACCTTCAATCCCCCAGCCTGTGATGTCATTCTTGTTTGACATCCCAGTAAGATGGCCCTTGACTCCATCTCAGAAACTGTGAGAAATTCATCGTCTTCACCAACTAAAATTAAATTCAGGCATCTGTGTGTTTTTAAGTACCGTTGCCCTCCCTGGTGGGTGCTGGCTTTTTCTCTTGCTGTCTCTCTCTCTCTCTCTTTCTTCCACCTCTTCTCTCCTCTAACCTTCAGAACCCCCCGCACACAGGCCAGCAAAGAAACTGCCCACAAACAGCCTACCACCCAGCTTCTCTTCCATCACCCTCTGTTAGGCAGCAATCAGGCTCTGTTCCCCGGAGGACTGGGCTTTGCCCAGGGCGTCCTGTGAGGGAGTGGGTAACTCCACAGCTTACCAGAACGGGGCAGGAGTGCTCAGCCGGGGGTCATGGGGACGCCCTGGAGACCAGGTCATAGTGGGATGCCCTCACTGAGGACGTGCCCGCAGGCCCTGGCGGAAGCCGTGACCCCAGTCTTCCCGCTGTCAGGACGAGGCCCCCAAGGCCTCCCTCCCCTCCGTCCTCGTTCCCCCGCAGGTGGGGGGCTTTCATGGTTTGAATGCCCTGCCTGCGGGCCTCCTGTGCTTGCAGCGGATCAGCCTGACCCCAGAGAGAGAAAAAGGTGAGCACGTTTCTGGAAATAAGAGGCCGGTCGCAGGAGTGATGGGCTAGAAGGACAGGGCTGAGCCTCCGAGGCCCCAGACGGCCTCTCAGATGGTCCCCGTCCTCGCTTCCTTGCTAGGCTGTCAGGGGGACCCCCATTCCTGAGAGCCCTGGCTGTGCTGGCTTCACACCGCTTGTCTCTTTCTCTCACGAGGGGCCTTCCCAGGGGTCCCTTTCAGGCCCTGTGTGTCACGTGGCCTGTCGTAAGCTGTTGTGTCCCCACAAAATTCACATGCTGGATCCTAACCCCCAATGTGATGGTGTCAGGAGGTGAGGCTTTGTGAGGTCACGAGGGTGGAGCCCCCATGATGGGATCAGTGTCCTTATAGAAGAGACCCCAGAGAGCCCCCTGACCCTTCCTCCAGGTGAGGACATAGCAAGAAGACCCTGTCTATGAAGCAGGAAAAGAGTTCTCACCAGACACTGGATCTTCTGGGGACTTGATCTTGAACTTTGAGACTCTAGAGCTGTGAGGAATATATGTCTGTTGTTCAACTGCCCCATCTGTGGTATTTTGTTATAACAGCCCAGGTGGACTAAGGCAGGCCCCCCAGCAGTAAAGATGCTGGTCATGATGTGCGTCTTTACCTGCCCTGTGCATTTGCCAGAGGAAGACATGAAAGTCCAGCCGATGGCTCTCAGGCTGCCCTCTTAGCACTGGGAATTGTTCAAACCACCTCTGTGTTTATGCTATTGAGGAGACAGTGGAATAAAGAATCCTCAAACGTCGTTCAACTCTGCAAGGTGACTTTGATGGGTGCTGGAAAGGCATCGCACAATAAACTAACAGCTGTAAACCCGCAGCCTGGAGCTGGACCCAGAGCTGCCGGGAAGCCGCCTGCCCCTGCTGGGAATTCATCCTGCTCTGAGCCTCCTCGATGCTCACACTCCCCTCACCTCGAGCAAAGCTGCCCTCGAGCTCGCTTGCCTCCCAAGTTTATTCTGCCCCTTTTCCAAGGGATGGGGGAGTAATCATGAATTTCAGCTTATAAAATCCCCCCTTCCCTGTTGGCTGTAGGAGCTAGAAAAGTAAGAGAACATGCAGAGTAAAATGAAGGAAAATAAACAATTTAGTTATCTCTACTGCTTAGTTATTTTCAGAAAGTATCGGAAGATAATACCTCTGAGGATAATCAAGAGCCAATTTATAATCATAACACCTGCTTAAGCAAATTAAAATAAGTGCATAAGGTATGGCAATCAGGGAAAAAAAAAGTCTCTAGGGAACAATCATTGATGGATGCTTTTAAAAGAAACATCAGTATGACAGAAGTATTTCTGAATCCTGGCTGGTGTCCATCATCATAGTGTTTGATGGTCAGATGAGTTTGTCCTTGGAACTATAGTGGAGGAAAGGCTTTCCCTCCACCCTCTTAGGTTCTGTGGCTGGGCCTGAAAATTAAACCGAAAAAAGACAGATTGATAGGAGAAGAACATTCATGTTTTATTCAATGTTAATTCTCTGTGTGTACAAGGGGGCCTTCATATATAAGAAATAAAAACCCAGAGAAGCAGATAGGCCTGACAAATTATATACTATTTTAACAAAGAATGATAAATTTTGGAGACTGAAGAGACAAAGGAAAAAGAAGTTTGGGCTGGGGGTGGTAAATTGTGGGAGAATGACTAGGAGATGTAGGGTGGGGGGGACGAATGGAAGATTAGGGCTATTTTAATAAGTTGTTTGTACAGGTCCATTCCGGCATCGGTAAGAATGTCCTGCTCCTCCTGGTCCAGGGAGGGCCCCCTTCTCATAGGAATTTGATGACCTGCTTTTAGGTAGAACATGGGAGGTCAGAGAGCCCTTCTTGCATCTGCAAATACCCTCAGTTCAAAATAATCAGTGTGCCAATCCCACATATTTCAGGGTGGAACCCCTTCACCCCTGAATTATCCCCCATAGTTATAAATCAGTAGGGTGTATCGACCTGATCAGGGCAGTGCAGTTTTCAGACCATGGCTCATTGCCAATCAGGGGTGTCCAGCTCAGCTTCCTGGCTCCGCCTCCATAAAAAGCCTCTGTAAAAACCCAGAAGAATGGGGTTTCAAGAGCTTTGAGACTGGTGAACATGTGGAGATTTGGGAAGAGTCGGGGCTGGATAGAGCATGGAAGCTCACACCCTTTCCCTACACCTTGCCCTGTGCATCTCTTCTATCTGGTTGTTCCTGAGTTGTAACCTTTTAGAATAAACTGGTGATCTAGGGAGTGAACTGTTTCTCCGAGTTCTGTGATCCTTCTAGTACATTATCTAACCTGAGGAGGGGGTTATGGGAACCCCTGATCTCTAGATGGTCAGGTTGGTCAGAAGCACAGGCGACGTGTGACTGATGTCAGCAGTGACAGGAGAGAGAGGGCAGCCTTGTGGGCCTGAGCCTGTAACCCCTGGGGTCGGATGCTACCTCCAGGTAGATGGAGTCAGAGATGAGTTAATTGTAGGACCCCCAGCTGGTGTTACAGAATTGCTTCACCTGTAATACTCACCCACCTGGTGTTGGAAGTGATGGGTGTTGTGGAAGACACCCCACAGAGGAGTGTACTTCTTCCCTTATATCAGCCACTCCCCTGACCCCCAAAACAAATACCTCTAACAAAGCATGACCCAGATGTCATAACGTGAGTGCCAAAAAGGACCCAGGTGTGTGTGTTATACCCTCGAAAATAGAAATTTTGCTTTTCCAGGACTGCCATTCAGAACATTTCCTTGTTTCTTTTATTCCTGGTTATACATTCTCTTTGGTCTTGAGGCCCTGCAATAGTTCGCTGTGATTACTACCAGTGTATTTGCAACAAAATTTTATTACAAACAAAGTGGAATGTCCCCTGCCATTTGCTTCAATAGAATCTGATCAGTCTTTTATTCTAAAATCAAACATTTACAGTTTTTGTGGCATTTTCACCACCCGTTCAACTCTATTACACTGAAAAAGTCTTTTCTGAGCTCCCAGTTGGGGTGGGACATTGTTCTTGGCGTCCGTGTCATCAGCCTTCAAGCAGCCCACAGTCCTAGGAATCACTAACACCTGCTGAGAGTGGCTGGGTACCGGGTGAAGTGAGGTACGTGTATCAACCCATTTAACGCTCAGAACAATTCTAAGATGTGTATTAACAGAGAATGAAGGAGTAAATGCACAGTCCTGGGTACAGGTGAGCATTGTGTCTTGTCTGGTTGTCCATCTTAGCATTTTCCCCACCACCAGCCCCAACTCTATTCTTGTGGGGCATCTATGGACACAGAGTTGAGTCTCAGACTCAGGGGGGAAGATGCACAGTGTCCTCCCTGCCCTCCTTGGACTGCAGCTGTTGGTAAGAGCAGATGTGTACACGCATTAGAAGATATGCATGCAGTTCCCTGCTGCAGTCAAGGCTAAGTCCTTCATGAGGAAGTCAGGAGCAAGGACACGAGTGCCATCACAGTTCAGAGGAGTGTGGACCAGTGGTGGAGAGGAGGGACCTCGGGACCAGGCCCTTGGGGGAAGGTGGGTGCAAAACTGCCCTGGAAAGGAAGGGAAGATGCAGGGACTCTGAGGTCAGGCCTCTTTCAAACCACAACCGAGCCTGTGGACACATTCAGAATCTCATAGCTGTTTCACCCTCATCTCCTTCAACGTCCCCCAAGGACATCACCCAGCCCCCATCCGTGGATTTGGGGATTACAGGACAACATACTTATGAGAAAAAAATTATTTTAAACTCTCTTTCTTATTTTATTGATCTTAATTTCATAGCTATGAATTAAATCGTGGCAATGGCTGGTCATCTTAAATAAAAAGCACAAGGAAAGTTCAGTTATTTAAAAAGCACAAGGAGGTTGGAGGGGACACCTTGGAACACAGATGGTAAATTTGCTTAGTTATTGATGAAGGTCAATGCACCTTAAACATGTCAATGAATGCCATTCCATTGGGAAAAAGTAAAAGTATTTAGAGTATCATGTGATACCCTTAGGAAAACGGGAAAGAACTGTCAAGCCTGTGAAGTAAAGTGGTTGTGATGTGAGTGTGTGTTTTCTTTCCAGAGAGCTTAACGCTGGAAGCGAGGCTGTTGGGATGGACACGGTGAGATTGGCGTGGGGATTTCAAAGGCTTTGCAGAGGATGAGGGGTGGTGATCGTGAAGCCGTGTGACAGAACGGCTTCCTGGAGTCTGCAGAGTGGTTTGCATGGAGCAGTCTGAGAAATCAGAGAATTATGGAATTTTAGGAGTGGCAAAGGGCAGAAACCCTCCCAAGATAAGATCTGAGGCTAGTGGGGAGTGCCAACCGAGAACTCGGTTTCCTTGTTCAGTGCTGGATCCTGAGTCCAAAAGGCAGGGAGCTTGAAGGATGACTTCGCTTCAGCAGCATGCTTGGCGGGTTCCTCTGGGGACAGAACAAATGAGAACAGGGTGAAGATGTCGCATGAAGGATGTGGGTTAGCGATAAAAATACATTTCGAGGCACTAAGTGAGTCATTAGGGAGCTGTATCCCCTCATCTACACTGGCGTCCCCCCATTTTCTGAAACCTTCTGGCACTTTCTGTATGTATTGCTCTTTTGAGCATTTAATCATATATTAGATTTTGTCTGTCACGTAAATGTTTTAGTGTCTTTCTTCTACCACCATATAAAATTGGTCTGTGCCCTGGGAGATTTGTTTAATTTTTTGGATGTAATCATCCATTCCTTCCTTGCTAAACCTCTGTGAAGTAAGCAGAGCAGGTATTTTGATTCCAACTTTCAGATAAAAGTATACATATTGAATGGAAACAGGTGGGAAGCAAACAGATAGGGGGTTCCCAGCAGGTCCTGCCTGTCTGAACCCAACACTGAATCCAGATGAACTTGCAGTAAACACTCACAAGGAAATAAATGGGTCAATAAAATAAGATTCTTCCTTAAGACAGATTTTATGAATGAAGTTAGTTTTTGGTTAACTTTATTGGTCTTTAATACTTCATTTGTGATGTAAGAACCAAAATTTCTAAAATCATGTATATTTTCTCAAGGATATCTACCACTTCTTTCCCAATTTTTAGCTCTCTTTAAAGTTCAGAAGATGGTAGTTAAACACACACACACACACACACACACACACACACACACACACACACACATATATATAACATAGAGAATAAAAATAAGAACTTCATCCGGCCCTATGAAATTAGAACTGGAAACATTTTGTCGAGCTGATATCGTTGCCAATAAATTATAGCTCCCAGTGGAATTTTTAAAAATCGCTTCTCCAGCACAATTCTAAATGTCTTAGTAAATGTGCTTGTCCCTCTTCCCAGGGGAGATTATTATTTAAGGTAAAGGCGCCCACTCCTCATGACATTCTTGGGCAGAGGATATGAATGTGCCTTTTAAATGTAATTGTTGTACTTTCAGACACTTACTCCTCCAGACCCATCCCTCAGTTGTTTCTTCCCTCATAGGTATTTGTGTCTCTGTCATTTTTACTTCTTTACCTCTCTTTTCCCATAATCACCTTTGATGTTCCCTTCTTTATTCTCGACTCTTGTCTCACGCAGCTTTGGTACCAAAGAGCCACCTACTGATGTTTGCGGTCGCCCCATGCCGAGGGCTCGGCTGCAGAAGCAGAAGCCATGGCTCCATCCTTAGGGGGATTCGGTCCAGGGGGGAGAAGCACAGCTCCGGAGGCTTCCACGCTGCAGTGCTACTTACTGATCAGTTTGCTGTGGCGGCTCAGAGGAGGGCCTCTCATTCAGGGAGGGGCGATGGATCTGGGGGGTAAACGTCAGGGAAGTTCTCTGTCTCAATGAAGAAGGTGCATGGACCCACCTAGAAGGTCTGTGGGGCGGGATGGGAGGTGGGAGCCCAAGATTCATCCCAAAGGAGGGGAAGAGTGATCCTGCTGTGTGCCCAGAACCAGGCACCTGCGTATGGGCAGGAAAGGTGACATCTACCTGTGTCAGGTGTGCAGCTGGTGCCCCTCAGCTTCAAGCTGTCCACTGTCCACTGCTCAGTGATGTGGGCCTGGGCTCTGTGAACCCCGTCCTGCTCAGCCAGCTGGCTGCACCGTGAGCTCTGCCTGCAGGGGGTGTGGGAGGGGACGGGATGAAAGGGGCTCTTCCATCCTTTGCCTCCTGGGGGTTTCTGTCGGCTTCTCCCCAGATTGCCACCCAGAGCGGCTTCTTCCCCTGGGCAGGGGCAGTTCCTTTCTGCAGGAACAGCGGGACTCAGTTTGCTGCTTTGCCAACACTTGCAGGATCGTTTGCACTGGGCTTTCCCAGATCACGCGTCCCGCGTTGAGAGGCAGAGATATTGACTAATATCCAACCGAACTGAGAAGGTATTTAGAGACCAAAAAACAAAGTGAGCAATTCCATAAAGTGCGATCATGAAGCTTATTGTGGGAAACTTACACACAGGCAGGAAGGACCTGAGGATGGATGATCCAGAGGTTTTCACAGCTGCCCTAGGCACCAGGCACTGCTGAGAAGGGGACTTCCAGGGGCCAAAGCTAAAAATAGAGTCTGACTTCTAAGTGAGAAGCACCTCTGCACGGATGGGAAGGGGGTTTCCCTCCCCCCAGGGGTCTCATGACCACCAACCATCTGCATCAAAGACGCTTTTCCAGGTTTCATATCAGATGAAGGCAAGGGTGAAGGCTGATAGGAATTATCTGGCTTGGGCACATTCCTCGTGAGCGGGCCAAAGTTCAGTCACGCAGAGAGGGGAGGGGGTAGGACTAGGGGCCTGAGATGGAGCTGACAGAATGGAATCAGTGTGGTCCAGCCTCACACCCTGACTTCAGACTATCCCACCAAGCTACAGTCATTGCAACAGCATGGTACTGGCACAGAAACAGACACATAGATCAATGGAACAGAATAGAAAGCCTAGAAATAAACCCACACACTTGTGGTCAATTAATCTATGACAAAGGAGGCAAGACAGCCTCTTCAATAAGTGGTGCTGGGAAAACTGGACAGCTACATGCAAAAGAATGAAATTAGAACATTCTCTAACACCATACACAAATAGAAACTCAAAATGAATTAAAGACCTAAATGTAAGCCTGGAAACCATGAAACTCCTAGAAGAAAACATAGGTGGAACACTCTGACATAAATTGCACCAATGTTTTTTTGGATCTGTCTCCTCAGGCAAAGGAAACAAAAGCTAAAATAAACAAACGGAACCTAATTAAATTTAAAAATACTTGCACAGCAAAGGAAACCATTGACAAAATGAAAAGACAACCTACTGAATGGGAGAAAATATTTTCAAATGATATGACAGATAAGGGGTTAATATCCAAAATATATAAACAGCTCATACAACTCAACATCAAAAAAGCAAACAACCTAAACAAAAAACAGGCAGGAGACCTGAATAGACATTTTTCTAAAGAAGACATACAGATGGCCAACAGGCACATGAAAAGATGCTCAACACTGCTAATCATCAGGGAAATGCAAATCAAACCACAATGAGATATTACCTTACACCTGTCAGAATGGACCACAAAATCTAAAATCAAAAAGACCACAAATAACAAATGTTGGTGAGGATGTGGAGAAAAGGGAACCCTCCTACACTGTTGGTGGGAATGTAAATTGGTGCAGCCACTATGGAGAGCAGTGGAAAATAGTACAGAGGTTCCTTTAAAAAAAACAAAAATAGAGTTGCCATATGATCCAGCAATTCCACTCCTGGGTATATATTCAAAGAAAAGAAAAATACTAATTTGAAAAGATACATGTACCCCAATGTTCACAGCAGCATTATTGACCATAACAAAGATATGGAAGCAACCTAAGGGTCCATCAATAGATGAATGGATAAAGATGATGTATATATATATATAATGGAATACTACTCAGCCATGAAAAAATGAAATCCTGCCATTTGGAACACCATGGATGGACATGGAGTGTACTATGCTTAGTGAAATAATTTCAGACAGAGAAAGACAAACACTGTATGTTATCGCTTATATATGGAATCTAAAAAATAAAATAAAGGAATGAATATAACAAAACAGAAATAGACTCACAGATATAGAGAACACACCAGTGGTTACCAGTGGGGAGAGGGAAGAGGGGAGGGGCAAACATAGGGGTAGGGCATTAAGAGGTACAAACTACCAGATATAAAATAAATAAGCTACAAGGATATAGTGTGCAACACAGGGAATATAGCCAATATTTTATAACGACTCTAAAGGGAGTATAAACTACAAAGCTATTGAATCACTATGTGGTACACCTGAAACTAATATCGTATTGTAAATCAGTGATACTTCCATAAAAAAAGAAACTATTAACAACAAAAACAACAACAAAAAAGAAACACCAGCACCAGCCACCTGGGGTCTTCTCTTCAGGATCAGGGTCTTGTCCCCACTGGGAGCCCCCGTCGGAGCTCAGGGATGCCAGCAGTGTTTCAGCAGTGCCGCCCACCCCTCAGGGCCCCTCCACCAAGCGTTGGAGATTTAATAATTCCCTCCGTTTTTCCCCGGAAGCCCAGGCAGTGGCGGCTGCCGCTGTACTTGCTACCTCCGTGAGCCTGTGGTGGATTCTTTCCTTTCCAGTGACTTAGTTAACATCCTGATGCCTGGTAGACAATCATTTACATTCATTCTTCTGCGTTCAATTAACTGCGGTGTATCTGCCTCCTTTTTGATACACACATATACAAATACGTTATCGATGGTAATATTCTGAAATCTTCCCCATGCATTATTTACCATTGTCTGTTTCACACGCTTGTGAGCACATATGTGAAAGTGATATCCATACATTTTAGTGTCCTTATAACACTCATGGCTCGGATATAGCCTCAGTTATTTAACCACCCTCCATGTGGCAATCCTGAGTAGATTAGTTGCAGTCAGTGGCTACACTGACTTATTTCTGAGTGGACTTTAGGGGATTGGTGTACACTCTCCAGGTTTGGCTAAATTAGGAATGATTTCTCTATTCTTACGCTTTCACAGAACACTCCTTTAAATCTAAATTATGTGTGCAAGGAATTGTTTTGGTGACTAATTTGTAACTAGCTAAGAATATAGGTCATGAAAAAAAAGTAGGATTAATTGACAGATTTTTAATGTTTCTAGTTTCCAATTTTGAGCCCATGCATTACCTGAAGTAGAGTGTTATTTTGTTTCATGATTGTTTTCCTAATCAGAAGTAATTTGTCAGCACTTTGCTTCAACATGAGAGAGAGTGGGTGGTGTGGGTAATTCATAGTGTGTAGAAAATGACTGCTTATTAATTTGCTAAAATAACGTGTTCCACTTAAATCAATTTCACTTAATCCATTATTTCACTTACATCCACTTAAATCCATTCTTTCCATTATTCTATTCCATTTCATTTATTTCCATAAATCCATTCCCTTTCCATTATTTCAAACAGACTATTTGTTATACGAGAATTAAAAAAAAAATACATTGTCTTGAATTCCAAATTTATTCCTCATTTAATATTATAATCTGAAATGAGTTAGATGTTACTGATTTCACCATCCTGCTAAATGAAATAACAATTAATATAAGAGTAGGGATTGCTAAAATATCTTAGATTATGAAAAGTAGATAAAAATTAGCCTCTACACTCCCAAAACTAAAAACTTAATATAGTAACAATATAGACTCTAAGTTGAATAGATTAAATGAAAAATAAATGTGGTCTATTATACTCAGCACCTCCTGCTGTATTCTATGATGAGTGCTCATAAAACGAAAATATTGCAATTTCTTCTTCTGGAATTTTTTTCTCCAATCACTTTCTCAGTTACATTCTAAAAGTTGAGGAGAATAAAAAAGTTAAGAAGGAAAAGGACAAAGGTATTTGATAAAGTGTAAATACTTGTGTAAGAATTCCAAAATCAGAAGTTGTCTTTATTGTTTGGAATAATCAGCTCAATTCTTCACTCTTCTCTGTATCTAAACCCTGTGATGTGTGACCCTGAAGTTCCTACAACAAAAGCGCCCTCTTCACATTGAACTGGATTAAGTAACTTGCTTTGTTCAATGGGCTCTCACTTGATAGATAACAAGCAGGGACTTGAAATGTGAGTACACAGCGAGGCTTGCTCTCTTGAAACTCTGTCATCACCATAAGAACATGCTCTGACCATCCTGTGTGTCCAGCAAACATGAGAGAATTGCAGTGAGGACCCAAATCATACACCCACCGGCTGCAGGAGAGCCACCCCGGCATCACTCAGATCTGTAGAGACTAAATGAGTTTTGGGGTCATTTTTACACATTAATGTGCCAATAAATACATACAAACATGATATATCACAAGCAAAATCATAGTTAGGCATATGTAGATTAGGAAAAAGAGTGTGGGATTGGGGTGCGGAAGAGCAGACTCAGAAAGAATGAAGATATTAGTAACTGCCCAATATTATCCAACAACTTTATTGGTTGAAGACTGGAACTTCAGTCTAATTCTTTCTCCAAAAAGAGAGGTAAATAACAGCAGGCATTTCATCTATCTTTCTCTTTCTTCTCTCTCTTTCTCTCCTTCAGATGACCTTACCCACAAGGACTTCTATGTTTTATGAAAAGGTATTACAAAGGCATATTATGTGGAATAAAAACATGCCATACATTCATTCATTGGGAGAATGAGTTGACTTATTCAAACACAACATATGCTTCATTTTATACTCAACCGAAAAGAAAATGGGTTTCTCTCCAAACCCCTCTCATGATGACCAAAACACAGAGGAGAGTGTGGACTTTGCCACCTGACTGGGGCTTTTCTAACTCAGATTACCTTTTCCAAATGAGAACTGACCAAATATTAGGAATGTTCTTTCATTAAGTTCTATGTTTAGGAAACCTATTATATACATATTTCAATCCTCATTGTTTTGGAGTAGCCAAAACAGTCAGTAACACTTGCTTTGCTTTCAGGTTGCTTATGGTCCTAGTAGGTCAGGCTTATAAAAAAAAAGCCTACTTTTATGAAAAAAAGGTAGATGACGACACCAGGATGAATATGCTATAACTTCAAATAGTTTGTGTGTTTCTTACAAAAATGAAATAAACAAACAACAACAACAAAACCTGACACTTGGACAACATCATAAGACAGTGAACTAGAAAATCTCTTGATTTTCCTTTGTAAAGATTTGTTTCTCGGGCTTCCCTGGTGGTGCAGTGGTTGAGAATCTGCCTGCCAATGCAGGGGACACGGGTTCGAGCCCTGGTCTGGGAGGATCCCACATGCCGTGGAGCAAGTAGGCCCGTGAGCCACAATTACTGAGCCTGCATGTCTGGAGCCTGTGCTCCGCAACGAGGGAGGCCGCGATAGTGAGAGGCCCGCGCACCGCGATGAAGAGGGGCCCCCACTTGCCGCAACTAGAGAGAGCCCTTGCACAGAAATGAAGACCCAACACAGCCATAAATAAATAAATAAATAAATAAATAAATAAATAAATAAAAATTAAAAAAAAAAAGATTTGTTTCTCTGCTAAAGTGTAACAACAACACAAAATGCCCACTTCTGTTAGTAGCACCTGCAAACCTCTTCATTTTGCTCAAGCTGCTTGCTCCCCCTGCCCTGTTCCCTGTTGTCTCATCACTCCGATATTTCCAAGACGTTAACTCAATTCCTTCTGTTCCCGGAGTCAAGCTTAATCTTGAGCGTTGCTCACTGTTCATCTCGATTTCAGATTTTCTGTTTTCCTGTCTGCTCTCCCTCCCCGCTTCCTTGCCTCCTGTCTTATGGGAAAGAATGCTTCTCTTTTCCACCTATACTCTCTCTAAGAATTTTCCTTCACCTTCAGAATCTTTATCCATCAACTATCTCCCCTTTCCTACCTTATTTTTTCTCCGTTATGTCTCCTCTCTCCTAGAAAAGGAAAATAAACCTTCTTTTCACCTTACTAATAATTCAATATAATAAACTTTCTTCAGGGTCATACTTCCTAACAGGATTGGTTATTCTTTTCTTACTGTGTCCCTTAATATCTAATGTTTTCCCCTGTGGTGCTGCTAACATCACTTATCAAAGCTCACCTTCCCTTCACCAAAGCCAGTGAATCCCATTGTCTTTGAACTTCTGCAGTATTTGACATTATTAGACATAATTTGATTCCCGCATCCTTCTGGGTATCGTTCCTTCCTAAGGCTTCTATCAAAATACACTTTTTTTCTGGTTTTCCTCCCTTTTTATTACTTCCTAAGGTTTTCTTTCTCTACACCCTTAATATAAGGTTTTGTGAAATTCTGCTTTAACTGCCCTTTGCTCTCTCTCTTTCAACTCTTTGCCTTGACCTTGGGATAGCTTTCAGGCAAAAAAGCTATCTGCAGTAGAAATTTCCAGCTTTGGAGTCCTTGAGCTCACGCTGCATACACTTCCAATGGTCTTTTTGGCATCAACTCTGGCCTGACCTGCTTGTACCCAAACCAAATTTTCCTACAGAATCTGCTCCTCATGCCCCTGACTTTCCCGTGGAAGATACAGACAATCATTTTATTCATCTTTGAATTTGTCCTTCACAGTCGGTTGTCATGTTGGACTGAGTCTAACTTCCCATAGGTCGTCAAGCTGACTGCTATTTCTCTGTGCCCTGGGAACCTTCATAACCCTGGGATTCCAGTCTATTATTTTTTCAGCAGTTTTGAAAAAGAAATGTCCACTCCTATGTTATAAACTATTCCAATGAGCGCACAGATTCTTAATTCTTTCTTATCAATGCAGTGTTCATCACAGTAAGCATATGGTAGATACTCAAATAATATTTGCTAAATTAAATGGAATTGAACCTCCTTTGATTCTCTTAGTCATTCCTCCTTCGTAATTGGAGTCTCATATTAAACAATAGCAAAATTCTTGGCTTTTATCTGATTTCACAGTTTTAATTTTCTCTCTAAATCTTAATTAAGTGAGGCATAATGTCTTGTAATCAGTTAGGAAATTAGCAAAAGTTGGCAACTTACCACTAAATGTGGCATTTTGATTTAGACGGTAAAAATTTTTAAAAAAACCCAGCCCTATCATTATTAAAGTGAAACCATGTGTTCTAGATGTAATCATTTGTGTATTAAAATGCTGCTGGTGAAGGAGGCATTTTCTTTCATTTTTTAAAATAAATTTATTTATTTATTTATTTTTAGCTGCATTGGGTCTTTGTTGCTGCGTGTGGGCTTTTTCTAGTTGTGGCAAGCAGGGGCTACACTTCATTGTGGTGTGTGGGCTTCTCATTGCAGTGGCTTCTCTTGTTGCGGTGCACGGGCTCTGGGCACGCAGGCTCAGTAGTTGTGGCGCACAGGTTTAGTTGCTCCGCAGCATGTGGGATCTTCCCGGACCAGGGATCGAACCCACGTCCCCTGCATTGGCAGGTGGATTCTTAACCACTGTGCCACCAGGGAAGCCCGAGGAGGCATTTTCACTTTAACTTTTCCTATTTTAGTTTTCTCTGATTCTGAGAAAATACCCTCAGGGCTGAACATTCTCATGCCTGTTCTCAGTGCAGTTTGTTCACTGTTGAGGTAATTAGGTGTGAATAAGTAATGTGTTTTAATAATTATGGCATCTAAAAACATTGTTGGTCTATTTTGTTTTATTGTTGGATAATGTAAAGAGATTTACAGAAATGTAGGCACGACCTAGTTTCATGCCAATACATTTACAGGGATGCAGGCTATGGCTTAAGCTGCTCTGGAGTGAAGTGGGTCCACCTCTGTGCATGCCGTCAGCTTGGATCTGGGCTGCAAGCTCCTTTCCTCTGACCAAGAGAAGCTAAGAGTCGTGAATGCAGATGACCATCTCTGGCTCCTGAGGAGCTGGCCAACTGCCCAAGGAGTGAGCCTAGGAGATAATGTTTTATAAGCATAAGGTATCAGTGGGGAGAACCCCAGAGTTCCCATGTTCTAGTCACATGAGACTAGCCAGACCAGTCTCAGCAGTGTTTTTTGGACTCATGTTGTTGTCCCAAACAGAGGGTATTTTTGTTTTTGTTTTTGAATTTTTATTTTATATTGAAGCATAGTTGATTAACAATGTTGTGTTAGCATCAGGTGTACAGCAGAGTGATTCAGTTATACATATAAATGTATCTATTCTTTTTCGAATTCTTTTCCCATTTAGGTTATTACAGAATACTGAGCAGCATTCCCTGTGCTATACAGTAGGTCCTTGTTGGTTATCTATTTTAAATAGAGCAGTGTGTATATCATATAATCTTGCTTATATGCAGAATCTAAAGAAACCAAAAATGATACAAATGAACTTGTTAACAAAACAGAAACAGACTCTCAGATTTAGAGAACGAACTTATGGTTACCAGTATTCAGCCCTTTTGTGTCGAGCTGTGTCTTTGACAATCACAACCAGCCCTCTCACTAAGCCCACCCATCACCCTGCATGGTGCCCACCCAAGTAACCCACCGGGTCTGCAGGCCTCCTGCCGGCATGGAGGCTGTGACCCTGGTGTACGTCAGACCCAGGAACCACTTGGAGTCACCATAATGTCTGAAGTAGTCTTCTTTATCAGAAAGAATGGGTTTATTTTCAGGGTGAGAAAAATATTTTTTGAATGGAGTAATAACCAAGTATGGTTAACTTGGAAGGAGTGACTGCTTACTCTGACTTGAGAATCAAGGAAGCTTTTTTATGCTACAATATATACCTACTACCACGTAGCCTTGGTTCCATATTCCTTATATCACAAAAACTTCAAACAAACACAGTATGTCATCCCTGGGATATAAAGATGAATTAAGTGGAGTTTCTGCCTTTAATTTTATCAGATTCACAGGCAAAGAAGAAAGTACATGAAAATGCAAAAAATGCTTTGGCACTTTTTCCAGTTTTATTATTTGATTTATTCACTCTAAATATCTACTTGAGTTTACTCTTAGTACCAAGATCATCTTCTATATGACCAGTATTATCTATAGTGGGTTTTTTTTTCAATTATTTTGGACCATTTGCTTTTAAAGAGCTCTTACAAATACAGAATAAAATGCTCTTAAAAATCATGAAACATTGATGCTTTTCTGATGTTCAATAGCAAACATTTGTTCTAAAGACTGAATTAGGGACTTTCCTGGTGGCGCAGTGCGTTAAGAATCCACCTGCCAATGCAGAGGACATGGGTTCGATCCCTGGTCCCAGAAGATCCCACATGCCACGGGGCAACTAAGCCCATGCGCCGCAACTACTGAAGCCCGCATGCCTAGAGCCCGTGCTCCGCAACAAGAGAAACCACCGCAATGAGAAGCCCGTGCACGTCAACAAAGAGTAACCCTCGCTCGCCGCAACTAGAGAAAGCCCATGCACAGCAACGAAGACCCAACACAGCCAAAAATAAATTTTAAAAAAATTAAAAATAAAGAAAGAAAATAAACACTAATTTTTTTTTAAATGCTGAATTAGAACATGAGGCCAATTTAGTGTTTCTCTAAGCAGTTTTTGAGTAGAACACTGGTGCTATGTTCTTTTTTTAAAAAAAAAAACAGCTTTATTGAGGTATAATTAATATACAAAACCTGCACATATTTAATGCATATAATTTGATAAGTTTGAACGTGAGCATAGACTTACAAAACCATAGCCTGCATGATCCCACTTACATGTGGAGCCTAAAATAGTCAGACACATAGAAGCCGAGAGTAGATGGTGGTTGCCAGGGGTTGGGGGGGATGGGAAATGAGGATAAATTTGTTCAGTGGGTATAAAGTCTCAGATGTGCAAGATGAGAACATTCTAGAGAACTGCTGGCTAACAACACTGTATTGTGCATTTAGAAATTTAAGAGATCTCATGTTGTTATTTTGTTTCCTCATTGGCAAAACGGGAATAGTTCTTGTCTTACCAAGTTGTAGTAAAGGTTAAAAATCATGTGAGTATGATGATTCACATAGAGTAGGCACCAGGAAAAAATTCAGTTCTGCCCTCCTGACTATTACTGTCAATATCATTATTGAAAAGCAGGGAAGGGAACTTGATGGGATGGGACACTAAGAAATGAATGTGGATCTCCTCGAACTCTTTTGGGATCTAGACACAAAGTGAGTAAAAGCACACACCTGTATAAACAAATACATTTTAAAAATACATGGATACTGGGGCGGGGCGGGGGGTGCTGAGGGAGGGATGGATTGCGAGTTTGGGATTAGCAGATGCAAACTGTTATATATAGAATGGATAAACCAAAAGGTCCTACTGTATAGCACTGGGAGCTATATTCAATATCCTGTGATAAACCATAGGGGAAAGGAATATGAAAGAGAATATATATATATATATATATATATATATATATATATATATCACTGAATCACTTTGCTGTACAGCAAAAATTAACACAATATTATAAATCAACTGTAGTTCAATAAAATAAATTAAAAGGATAAAAATAAAAATACCTGGATAAATACAGTTTCACGGGGGACTGGCTTTAGAAAGAGGTGGTCTAAAAGGGAGAACCAAGTGGGATGTAAAAGCCAGCGTCAGGCGGGGGGGAAGGCAGGTCTGGCCCTGGGGTCCCTCACGGGCAGAGCGAGCTTTCCTTCCCAGAGTCTGGTTCTCTGAAGAGGTCAGTGAAATGCCTGAGTAGCTGGGCAGTGGAGGACAGAGAAAGAAGGAACGGGAAGATCCCAGAGTGTCTGTCTTCATAATTTTCTAAAGATGGACTTTATCTTGTAGAAGGATCATCTAAAATCTCAGGATGGAAAGCCATGAGAGTCTCCTTATGCTGGTTGCTGAGCTCAAATATCCTCCGAAGTAACACTTTCTATATATTAGCTCCCTCTACATCCTGATTTATGAAAGGGGACAGTGACGGACCGAGGACCTGAGTGGCCGCAAGGGGCTTCAGTCTCATTGTCTAATAGAGAGTAGCAAGGGCTGGTGTCGTTGCAAGTTCCCCCCACCCCACCCCTTTCTTCTGTGCAACGGAGGGCTCACGTGCAAAACTCAATTACAGAATCTTTGGTACTTCCTCTCTGTGAGTTCCACATTGTAGGTGAAGGAAATCTACTTTTCGAATATTTTACAGAGTTTGCTCTTTGAAAGCTGGCTGTAGGAAGTAGGACTTAATGCAATCATCTCTTTTTGAGCCCTGCTTCAGAAACGTGAAGGTTATGGGCTTAGATTATGTACCTCCTTCTCAAACTGCTTTAAAGAATTGAAATCAAAGGCCACTTGCTTTAGGGTCTCTGGAAGACACAGTCCCGAGCCGTGAGGGCCGTGAGTTAGGGCCTGGGTCAAGGTCACACAAATGCAGCAATATGAGAAGAAAGGGCATGGGCTCTGGGGACAGCCTGGCCGGGGTTCATATTCTGGGTTTGCAGCTTTTGATAATTTGGGGTATTTTAACTCTTTTGTGAACACTTAACTTTCTTTCTAGAAAGTGAACCCCTCAAAGGAAGAGGCCCAGTTTAATTTATCCTTAAATCTTTAGATGTTCAATAAACACGTGATGGATGCATGACCAGTCCCTTCTCCTTGTCCAGGCCCAGGAGGCAGCTCTTCAAGTGTCAGGCACAGTGGGCAGGGCTTTGACGTAAGGTCCTACCTCACGACATCTGCCCATGTAAAGGAGGTGATATTCAAACCTGTTCATATCTTAGGAGGGGTTGGTGTCAGTGCTATGCACTGAATGTCTGTGTCCCCCCCCAAATTCATGTGTTGAATCCTAACCCCCAAAGGTAATGGTGTCAGGAGGTGGGGTTTTTGGGAGGTGATGAGGTCATGAGGGTGGACTCCTACGACGGGATTAGTGTCTTATAAAGGAGACCCCAGAGAACTCCTTTGCTTCCTCCAGGTGAGGACACAGCAGGAAGACCCCGTCTATGAACCAGGAGGTGGGTTCTCACCAGAAACTGAATCTGCTGGTACCTTGATCTTGGACTCCCAGCCTCCAGAACTTTAGAAACAAATATCTGTTGATTATAAGCTCTCCAGTCTATGTGTTTTGTTGTAGGAGCCCCAACAGACTAAGACACTACTGTATGGAAGTCCTTATGAGTTTCAATATTAGAATGTGGTAATACCTGAACAGATCCCTGGGTTCTTGGAGGAGAGTGAAGATGCTCAACAGCTTGGCCTGGACTGAAGCCTACAGATTGAGGTAAGTTGAGGCACTTGGCCCAAGTAGGTGCCTTGAATGGGAAGATGGTGACTGGCAGATCAGGGCGCTATTAATTCACACCTTCCCCCGCCCCAAAAAAAGTGGCATGAGACTTCAAGGTCTCATCCACAGAGGAGTCATGTAGCTTTTCCTTTATTTTGTTATACTTTCTCTTACCTTGTCATGTAGCAGGAATAACATGTATAGATCTACAGTACATTTGCAATCAATACCTTGTATCACTTTCAAATGTCTCGGCACCTCTAGGGCATCAAATCACCTGCAAACGGCATTAAGTGCTTTACTGAGTCCACAGTCATGCACCTCATTCTATGCTTGAAAATTTTCACTAAAGACTTCTGCTTTCTCTCCTGGGTTGGAAATGTTGATTTCACTTCCCAAAAATGGCCATGGAAGACCTCGCTCATGACCTTATCTTAAAACTGCTCACCATTGTGTCCTCTGAGGGTTGGTTCCCACCAAACCAGCCCCACACATCTCCTCTTTGCTGTTTATACCAAGGAGGGCATGTGTGTTTCAGAACCAAACCCTAGTACTAGGTTTGCTTTGCTCTTACGGCAAATTTCAATCTGAATTCTTTACGTGGCATGCATTTAAAAAGGTACTTATTGTGACAGAGAATGCACTGTTGAAGAAAGATTTTCATATGGTACATCTTGTAATCAACAGTGCAATTCAGTCATCTGATTATGAAACAAAAACCCCAAAGATAAAAATTGAAGCACAACTACCTGGACACAACCTTATTAGTGAAATTATATTGTAGAACACACTTACCCCAAATACATGTAATCATGTAATTATAACTTGAACCGATGCAGTCATGATATGTAATGATGTGTAGTGATCACGGATGATAAGACAGTTACTCTTTGCATCAGAATCATAAACATTCTCCTGAAGCTTTCTGAGTGGGTAAACTGCTTGCCTTCAGTGGGTCACAGGATAATTTGTTCATGTCATCGTGAACTATGTATTAATAGTGTAACTTCTCCCTTCTTGGGAACAAGAGGCCGAGATGGCAGCATGAGGGCTGGACAGTTAAGGCGTCCCCTGCCTCCTCAGGGAAGCAGGAGTGGTCTGACCAGTGGGGACCCCACCACAGGAAGCGTGATGTGATTTCCCCCCAAAACATCTCCTCAGAGCCCTGCTGAATATTTCCTGAAAGCCAATTATCTCAGTGCCTGGGTATGGAAGATGGTCTCTGTTCTCCGGCTTGCATTTGGGTCCATTACTGTCTTGTTCTGGACTCCTTCTCCTCTTGACAAGCACAGCATCTCTTCACTCTGTTCTTTCACTTTCCTGCTCAGCCTGCTCACGACAGAATCCTGTGTTCCACCATATAAGGGTACGGCCGGCCGGGGAATCGCATCCTTGGCTTGTGGGAAAGGGATCAAGGGGGCTGCATGCGTCACGTGTGGTGGAAAGAAATAATTCAGAGCTATTCTGTGGCTTCCTCAATGGGTGACTCATGGGCGATGTGGCTGGAAATTGAGGGAAAATTCTGGAAAAAAGTAAAAAAGAAAGGGTCCTGCTGAAAACATGGGGTCTCCCAGATGTTAAAACACAACAGTACGGAGCGATTCAGATCAGAGTGGCCAATATTGGGTTTTATTTGCAAATTGTTGAAGCAGTTGCTCGCAGGGAATTAGTTTATTCAGGTGACCTTTTGATTTGGGTCAATTAAGGGACCCTTATATGGGGTGGGAACTAACAGTTAAGCTCTCTGTAGAAATACATACACATACTCTTGTTTAATGCTTATAAGTGAGAATTATCCATAAGTATCCCTTATGGATGGGCACATGGAGAATTGTATCATTTGCCCAATATAGCACAGCTAATATAATACATAGGAGAGCCAAGGGGTCAAATCAGCTCTGACTCTAAAGTTTGCTAATCTTGACCTTCACACTTCACGTGGAGTAGCCGACGAGGAGGTTTGCGAATGGCAGGTATGTGATGAGAGAGAACACTCTGGAAAGTAGGCTTCAATGAAGCGTAATTACAAAACTTGAGCGTTTACTCACCAAATTCAATTGACTTTTTGAAATGCATACTCTTGTTCTTCCCTACTTCATAGATAAGGAAACTCAGAGAAGTAGCTTGATCAGAGCCGTGTGGGAGAGCTTCCTGCACTGTCCAACATGGAAGTACTGGACACATGTGGATATTAAAGATTATTTAAAGTTAATTAATATTCCATAAGGATAAAGCCTCCGACCTCAGTTGCAGGGGACACTTCAAGTGTTCAAATAGCCACATGAAGCCAGAGGCAATGGGACTGATCCAGACAGTTTCCATCATCCCAGAACATCCTATTGGAATATGTTGTTAGGTGATTGACAAACACTTTCCCTCTTCCTAGGCACACGGCTGTTTACCCAGAACCTCATGCGGTTGGATGTGCAGTGGGGCTGAGTCCCAGCCATGGGATGAAAGCAGAGGTAACGGACACCATTTCCAGGTCTGGACCATACAAACATCCAAGAGAGATGCTACCTTTGGTTTCTGCTGAGTTCATGTGATGAAGTTGAGCTCAGAGCATTGACAGCCACATGGTGAAGATGTGGGGACCAACCATGAGAGGAGTGGGTCCCTGAATCACTGCCCCGACGGAAGTGACCTGCCACTTAGGGCCTCTTGTTTTGGACGTGATGCGAACAAGACACAGATTTCAACTGTGTGGATCCGCTGAGAGTTTGGAGTTTATCAGTCAACACGTTTTGGAGCTGTGATTTGAGCTTCAGGAATCTGGATGCAGAACTTTACTCCCAATCCCCTCAATCCCTGAAATCAGCCAAATAGAACAAGCAGCCCACACAGGAGTTACACCAAGAAAATACAGTGCAACTAGCAAACTATTGCATACAGAACCTTCTTTTCCTTCAGGTTTAGAAAACTTGCCACTAAATAATCATACTAGTAACAGTAACAATCACTCACATTTTAAATTCTATGTGCTGGGGAGCTGCCTTATTGCATTTAGTCCCCAAGACAACCCTGCATACTAAGTACCATTTTATCCCCATTTTACAGATGAGCATTCATCAAGGTGAAGTCACTTATCCACGATAATAAAACTAGTGGGAGAAAGAGTCATTATTCAGACTCTGGTGTGTTGCCTGCAGGCCAAGGGCAAACACACAGAGAATTTGCGGGGCCTTTCTGACAATGGCTGTTACCAGCATGGGTTCCTGTAAAATAGGTCAGGACAGAGCTGTGAAGAAGCAGGATTAATTCTAGACCTGTGGCTCAGAAGATAGTCTCCTGTGAGGCCAGAGCCCTGCTCATAAACCGTCATATGCATGAGTGTGTGTACACGGGTGTACGTGTGTGTACGTGTGTCTATGGTGGTGCATTTATTGGCTAAATCAGTGTAAACTCTGTCTACAGTGCTCTTTACATTCTTTTCAACTATTTATATTTCTAAAGCTTTCATTAAAAAAAATCCTTCCTCCTATATTGAAAGCCATATGTTTGTTCCCAAACAAAATTTATGAAAATTACTAGATTATATTATTAGAAGCTGCTCCATGACTGTCATTTTGATAGAAGTAGGAACTAAAATAAGAACTGAAGAAGAAACTTTCTTGCTTTGGATATTTCAAAAGCAAACATATAATTAGTGTTGCGGGTGAGAGCCGTAAGCGCTGGGAATTCGGTGAACTTAATGAAAATGGTCTTTGTCTGCACGGTGCCCCCGGATCAGCAAGGCACAGACTTTCTACAGAGATCACACAGCAACATGAGGAAAGGATGCCATGCCCGCAAACATCTCCATCAAACACTCCTGCCAAGACGCCTCCGTGAATGCGTCACTGCATTTATAACATAATAAATATTTTTAGGGATGAAAGCAAACAGAAATATATTGTTGAATCAGCTTTTCTTATGGGTGAGAAAATGGAGGAAGACCTCAAGACCAATTAAGTTCATTTTACCCTGCAAAGCCGTGAATGAAAGCTGAAGTACATACACACCAACAAACACACACACTCACCACTCAATTAATCTTAATAAAAGAAGGAAACAAAACCCCTCTAACCCAGCAGCACCAGATGAGATGTAAATTGAGGCTATTAGAAGAATAAACAAGGTATCATGAAGTCAAGATCAGCATCAATTCCTCCATCCAGTCACACTAATTATTCTTTGTGATAATAATTCCTCACACTGATTCAGTGAATGGAAGTGATGGATAAAAACACCAGTGAAGCAGAAAAGAGGTCTGCTCGGGGCTCAGCAAATTACAGCTTTCGAAGGCAATAACCAGAGCAGAGCCTGTCCCAGATCTTCAGGAAAAGGCTTTGAATAATGGATGCGACCCTGCTTTGAAAGTTAAAAATAAGTGTGATGCAGGCAAGAGAAGGTGGGTCTTAAAATACATTCTCTAGCGGGACTGACAGAAAGGTCAGAAGGAATCCCTTAGCTCACAGGAGTGACAATCACGTAAAATAAAGACCTCAAATAATGTGAATGCTGATCTAAGGGAATTGTTTAAATTGTAGTAAAAGGCAGAGTCACAACAGATTCAGCCCAATCTCAGAGATACCAGAATCTTCAGTGCAACTTTTGTGATCTGGAACTTACCCTTAGGATCTCAGAAAATACTAGCTCTAAAAAGCAAGCAAGCAAGCAAGCAAGCAAACCCCAAACTCCAACAGATCAATAGACTAATTAAAAACGAGGAGTCTAAGGTGAGGGGTGGCTGTGGGTGGGGGAGTCAGGACCTTCTGGGACAGGAGCCTACCCAGATGTTCTGCCCTGTTCCCAGGGGAGGGAAGCTCTGATTGCATCTTGATACCTCGCCAGGCTGCGTTTTTACTTATCCTAAAACAGCAGACTTGAAAAGGAGATGAGTTATAAAAAAATATGACCCTCTGCAGGAAGAGAGAGTGCAAAGTCAGACAGCACCGTGGTGGCCCTGCGGGCACGGGGCACCTGGAGGGTCAGCATCAGGACCCGTGCTGTCCCACAGGAACTTGGGGATGATGGGAACTTCCTCTGCCCAGCCTGGTGAGGCACCCAGGAGCCACGTGCAGCCCTTGACTTGTGACTAGTTGAGGAACTAAATGTTGACTTTCCCTTAATTTTCTAAATGTAAATAGCTACATAGAGCTGGCGGTTGCTACCTTGGACAGCTCAGATACAGAGGAGTCTATTATTAACAGTTTTAAACATGAATGTCCTAATCATTCACTTACCATCGATCACGAGCCTGTGTCCTGTCCAGGGCTCCGCAGAGCCCCTCGCCTCCCAGGTCCTCAGGGCTGGTACCATGCAGACCTGATGCCACACAAGCCTCCGCTCTGCCCAGTGAGAAAACCTTCTGAGCACGAGGGGGCCACACGTTCCTCAAGCTTCTCCTGTACTTTCTGCCTGTCGTGATCAGAGTGTCTAGAACGTCCAGCTGCTGGGTGATACACACGTGGTGTGGTGGTGGATTACCTCTGCACAGATTGGCAGGGAATAGAAAGGATGTTTGGAGAGCTGTCTTGACCGAAATTTAAGAAGAATGTGGAGTGGGCCGAATAGTGTGCATACAGGGGTTAAGAAATTGTGAACTATTTGCACATGTTAGAATGAGCCAAGGCAACGGGGTGTGATACCTCAGGCATTTCCTTACAGTCACTTTTACATTTTCTATTCATATAGCGCCATTTATTTGTTTATCTTTCTTTGTTCTTCTCTTTTTTCTTCCCCCCTTCCCCCCTTCCTTCCACCCTTCCTTCCTTCCTTCTTCCTTCTCTCCCTCCCTTTTTCCTTCCCTCCCTCCCCTCCCTCCCTCCTTCTGTGTTGGCAGGAGGAGTGGGCGTGTGTCCGCCTGGCATCACATTCAGGTATCACACTGGGTTACGTGTTGAAGTCATGCCTGTGGTCACTGCTTAACATCTTTGGCTGCACTAGAGCATCTATTTTTGTTTTCAGGAAACAATAATGGAAACTGGCTCCCAGAGGCAGCCTCTCCTGAAGCAGTAGCTCCAGGTCCTGCTCTCCGTGCACTTTGCTCTGCTCTTAGAAACGTCACACTGCAGTGAGAGTAGAAGCATCTGATGGGGCAACAGGAACCCACTCTGTGGAGCCAACACTGGCGGGGTTTCCCCTCACTTTCCCCTGCAGCTTCTACTCATCCTGTCTCTAGCCTGCAGAGTCAGAAGCCACTTGGCGAAGAGCACATATTACGGTGTATGTGAGGCTGGAGATCAGGCGTGACTCCTGCACTTTCTGTGGACGGTGGGGCATCGCCAGGTCCACACTGTTGGCTTCTTCCCAGCTCAGGTCATAGCAGGAAGGGCTGTTCCAGGGGCTGCTTTCTGGAGCCCCTGCTCCTCCCCCCAGCTCACCTTGTAGCTGTTTTCAGCCACCAGAGCTGGATTTATGACTATGTGTGGATTTAGCAAATGTACAAACAAAACCTTTCTTACAGGTGGGCAAGTGAGCCAGAGAAGTGATGGGGAAAACAGTTCAATGAGGCAGTCAGTCAGGTCTAGGAGCAGCATTAGAGTCAGTTCTGAGTCAGCTCAGGAGGAAGATGGGGAGAGACCACAACACAGTGCACGGCTGGCTCAGTGATTTTATTTTCAGTGGTTTTGAAGAGAGGAAACTTCTATAGAGCAGACACTTGTTGAAACCAGTATCAAAACTGTCAGAAATGGGATTTCTCTCATTCAGAAAAAATGCATTCGTCTAAAATAACAAAAAAAGAAAAAAAAAGGAAAAATTCCCTTAGATTTTTTAGAAATTTTGACAAAGGTGGGTCTGTGCTGACTCCTTAAAGATCTGTGTGGCATAGAAAATAATGCTATACATTAAAATCAACGACTTCTTTAATGTGATGAAATATGATATATACAAATGATCAATTAACAAGTGTACTCTATGTATATTTATCTTTTACTTATAAATGAATATATAGCTATGTATATTTATCTTTTACATATAAGTGAATATAGGTCTTGTGGTTTTGTGTGGTTTAGGGCCCAGTCCAAAGTGAGCACAAAGATATCAGTTAAATAATTAAATGTTCTAATTTATTATAATTCTTACCCCCAAACAAACTGCTGATGGCAGTCACTGGCTCTCATAGGCACATGCCTCTTTCTTTGGAGCTTTGTTTCTTAATTCATAAAAATATAGTTCCTCTGATGTTTCGACACCTCCAAGGGTAAGAAACCAAAATAGGATTCAATGAAGAACAACGTGTTCAAGATTTCTAATATCACTGACATCTTTCCCACAACAATTACGGGAGATACAGGGATCAGGCATGATGCCCATTGGCCGGGGAAGGCAGAAAGCGGTTCAGTGATTTCCTAAAGTCACGTAACTTATTTGTGGCAAAAGAACAGATCCCAGTGATCCATGTCTCCAGGTCGCTAGCCCAGGACTGATGCACATAAATAGTCGAGGTGCGTGTGTCCCTGCAGACCTCCGCAGCTCAGACAGAAAGGTCAATGCCACATCTTAACCACTGCCTGCTGTCCCAGAGGAAAACGCAACACGGACCACATCCCGAAGGCTCAAATCTCCCCAGGTGCATAGAATCATCCTACCTGTTCCAAATTCTTCTCCTTAAAAATCACAATTCTGTATTTAGAGTTGCCTGAAGGCCTGGGTTGAATGATCGTGATCGGATTTTCTAAAACTTATGAAATGGCTCTGTCATTTCCAGGGCTGGAGAACACCGGAGTGTTACTTGGAAGCTGCACTTTTTACTTTTTATCTACCTGGGCCGACAAGTGCCTTTAATCTCATCAGCCAGTGGCAGGAATCGTGACTCATTTCAATTCTGAACATTGAGCATTTTGGTCTTAGATGAAAGCGAGCAATGCATTTCCCGTTACTATTACAGACAGAGTGAAATATACATTTTCATGGCATATAGTACTTTCACAATATTATTCTTTTTCTGAAAAAAATGTTTGCTCTTTTAATAGGGCAGGATCTGACCCTGGTGTCATTGTCTCTGTGTTCATATAGCATGCGTTGCCTCAGCTCAGTGTTGATATGTGGATTTTTATACTCTGAACTGTCACATAGGCATTGTAAATACTGCACACACACACACACACACACGTGCAGGACCTTTTTAGTTGAAGCAGAATGTGGTCTCTAGTGAGGAAACAAGGGGTGTGTGTGTGTGTGTGTGTGTGTGTGTGTGTGTGTGTGTGAAACTAGAGAGTAAGAATGAAATAAAGACAGACACGGTAGTTGGACTTCTGTGATGCACATTTTCAAAATTCTAAGGAAGCGAAGCTATTCAGGAGAGGCTTCCTGGAGAAACGGTTATCAATGCAGGTTTTGAAGAACTCACGGACTTTACGGCAAATGAAAGGCTCCTCAAAGAACAAAGCTCTGCCTCCTTGTAGGAGGTGATGGGTTAGACCCAATGACAGTTCAGGAGACTCTCAATTCACCACCTGAGGACACAGTGGAAAGAGTCCCACACTTGGACCCAAAGGAAACAGGGTCTGACGGGCAGCCTTCGAGGCGGCTGGAGTGATGTCCAGCCCCCCTCCCCCGCTTTTCCTGTGTCACCTGAGGAGAGGACCCAGAGGGCTCGCTCCATTGGACTAAGGGCCACATTCACCCACAGACATGTTTTCCTTGGAGAGGGGTAAAGAATTCTGAGTTAATGGCTAGACGTGGAGAAATCCCATTTGGACTTCTTTGGAGGAGGTGGCAGAGGGGAACTCTGGGGGCTTTGAATAGGTTTGGCTTTTTACCTGAGACTGCTATACTCATCACAAACCCCAGCGCCTCCAGAGGCCAGCCTGACACTGAACCTCCCTTTCCCGTGGCCACTGGACTCTGCGGCTGAGTGATGGCTGCCCTGTGGGAAGGGCCGGCCTCTCCAGATCCCACGTGGCAGCCTCGCTGAGGTCCCACGTGGGTTACCATCGCCCATCAGCTGCCGTGTCCATTTTTGTTATCATGGAACTATTTTCCTGCATGTCTGTCTATCCAAACTGGTAAAACGAAATCTAGATTAAGAGAAACGTTTGAGTTTTCTCATACTGACTTACATTGTCAGGCTGGCCTCTGAAGGCATTTGGGTTTGTGATAAGCATAGCAGTCTCCCAGGGGAAAAGCCAGATCTATTACAATTCTCCCAAAGTTCCCCTTGGCTGCCTCGTGGCCTTCACCTTGGGCTCCCTGGGCTCTGAGCACAAGGGTCTCCCGTCTCCTTGCAGCTCCTCAGGCCCTCCAGGGGCGCCCTACCTGTAGGGCATTGACACTAGCAACAACATCTGACAGTAGGATGACCTTCCTCCCACCTTGGGTCACGGAGTTTAACTGCCTAAACTTATTTTGTTAGCCACACCCTGCCTATTTGCAGAATAAACTCGGTGTTTTGTTTCTACTCACTCTTGGCAAATGTTACCTCTCAGAGCTTTGGACGTTATTGATAAATAACCCAGGATGTTGTGCTTGGTCGTTTTTCGTTTATTTGTAGAATATCTTGTTCAGCAGCCCTGAAAATCACAGCTCTTGAATAGTACTTGGGATGAAAGTACCATTGGTTGGAATGAAACCTTGGCTTTGGGGGAATTTGATGGTGTAAAAGTCCAAAGCCAACTTGGCTGAGATTCTTCATGGCGAGGCTGGACCTTGATTGTTTCTCCACCACTTAGGTGGACACCAGGGGGGGCGGGAATCATTTATGAGACCATTTGATTGACTGACTAACCTCAGGGGGAGAATCCACCCAGGCAGTGACCGAGCCTTAGGGGAGGTGAAGAAATGGCCAGTGGTGTCCACGGGGGCCTAGGGAGAAGGGTGCCTGCTGTGGTTAATCTCCCCTGGGAACCAGCCGCCACCTGTGGGCACCCTCGACCTCACAGGCCCCACACAAGGGCTTAGTCAACACTGGCAGCACCAGGTCAGCCAACTGCAGGGATGGGAACCACGCGGGGTTGTGATATTTTAAAAATCAGTCACAAGTCTCTTGATTGAAGTGATGCTGTCTATCATAGTCTCCAGACAGAAGTGGTCCACTAACAAATAGAGTCACAAGGCAGTCATGTTTACTCGGTGAAGGTCCAAAAATAGTTGGAAGGAAATCTGAAGATAAACAGTAGAACAATATTCCTTTTTTCTATTTGGGGCTCTTCATTTTATTGAAATATGGATCAAACGGCGATTTCAGAATTGAGAAGATCTGGTCAAAATGCCAACCATGGTGTGATGTGGTCTGTACAAAATGGGATGACAAAGTGGTTTTCAGATCTGCTATTATTTCTTTGTTATGCTCTAAGCGCTGATTCAGTGATAGAAATCAGAGAAAGTTTACATTTATTTTTAGGATACAAAACATTTTTTACATTTTATGTATATTTCTTGAAAAAAAGTGTGTATATATCAGTAGTTCTCAATCAATCAGGGAGGGTTCCCCCCCCCCCCTCCCCCAGGAGATATTGGCAATGTCGAGGGATGTTTTTCGTTGTCAGTACTGGGAGGGAGGGTGCTCTGGGCACCTAGTGGGCAGAGGCCAGGGATGTTGCTAAACATCCTACAGTGTTCAGGACAGTCTCCACAGCAGAGAGTCACCTGGCCCCAAATGACCTTAGAAGGGCTGAGGTTGAAAAGCCCTGAGATGTGTGTGTGTACATGTATGTATGTATGTATGTATATATACATCAGTATATACACAGATATATATGTATATATATAGACGGAGGGAGAGATTTTGTAGCTCCATTTGATTGTCTGTGGATCCACAAGCAAGGGCTGAATTTTATTTCGTGCATAACCAACACACCCTGATGTTCCAAAAAAGCAGGAATTAAGACTAGAAGAAATACAAGATTTTTTTTTTTTTTTTTTAGCTGAATGAAGACTCACAAAAAGATCCTAAAAAAGTATTCTCCTGACAAATACTTGACTGAGATTCTCAGAATTCCCTCCACTTCCTCACCTGCCTGCTGTTTGGGGAACTGTCACCTTTGAGCCTTGGATGCTTCGCTTTTAAAATGGGGAAAATAATGAGCATTTAACTGAAAAAAAAAAATATGGGAAGTCCCTTTCTAAACCCAGATGTGCTCTATAAACAAAATGTTAGGATAGTCAGGGAAAGAGGAAGGTCAGGGAAAAAGGTTTAATAGGGAATTAAAAGACTAACAGTACAACCACAGTAAAACGATCTCAGATAGGTTTTTTGTTGCTGCTTTTAGTTTTTGTTTGTTTGTTTTTCCCCCAGAGCTGTTTCCAAAGTGAACTTTGCTGGAAGACTTTTCAAGTTCCTCTCCATTTTTCAACAACAGTTTCAAAAAAGCAAACTTATTTCTAGCAATAATTTAAAAAACACCAAAACACCTTACCTTTACTACTGTGTTTCCATGATAATTTCAGTCAGATGCCCTTCAAAGCAGCCAGTGCTGGAGCTGCTTCTGTGAGGGGCACCCAGAGGCGTCCCCACCTCCAACTGATGTCCATTCATGGATTCAAAACAAATAGGGTGATTTCAAGATGAGTTGGCAATTGAAAAGAATGTGGTTAGGAAACTTGACGACTATGATTACAATGGCCCACTCACCTCCTTCTGTCACAAGACAAACATATTTTCAAGAATTTTGTGGTACATTTAATAAATGCAATTGGAGATTACATCCTAAGACAATGCAGATTTTCTCATTACCAAAATCACTTGATTTTACGTATGGGATTGGAGCTGTCTCTCTGAACACATTCCTAACGCTAAGCCCCAAGCCAGGGGAGGGTGGCGGAGGAGCAGGAACTTCCCCGCCATCAACATCCCCACCAGATGGTCCATTTGTTACAATTGGTGAACCTACATGGACACGTCATCCTCACCCAGAGCCCACAGTTGACATTAGGGGTCACTCTTGGTGTCGTTCGTACGTTCTATGGGTTTGGACAAATGTCTGACATGTAGCCGCCACTATAGTGTCATACATTTCACTGCCCTAAAAATCCTTTGTGCTCCACTAATGCCTCCCTCTCTCTACTTTAACCCCTGGCAACTACTGATCTTTTTGCTGTCTCTGTAGTTTTGCCTTTTCCACAATGTCTTATATATGGAATCATGCAGTACGTAGATTTTTCAGACTGGCTTCTTTCTCTCAATAATATACATTTAAGTTTCTCCATGTCTTGTCATGGCTTGACAGCTCATTTCTTTTTAGCTCTGGACAACATTCCATTGGATGAATCACAGTTTACTTATCCATTCACCTGCTGAAAGACATCTTGGTTGATTCCGAGTTTTGACAATTATGAATAAACTAGCATTTTTAATGAGTAAGTCAAACTGTACCGCTAGGGTTTTTCTATCAAAATGGCTTTACTGACTGAAGTGAACAGAAATCTTGGGGTGGTCATGAAGTAGTTTGGGGCCATCATCACAAGAGAAAACTTCTGGGAATTTCCTATTTTATCCTAATATTTCTGGCAAAATTGCATCCTAATCTATTTTTTATCATTAAAACAATATATACACCTTTTATTATGACAAATTATATCTTCCCCAAAGCCTCAACTGAATTTGATTCTCAGAAGGAAAAAGATATTTCTTTCTTCCCCAGAGTTATAGTTTTTCAGATGGAATCCTGTTTCACCTTGATATTCCAAAATTATCACAATTAAATCAAAGCATAAATGTACACAGATGCCAAGTAAATATATATATGTTACCCCCAACCAACAAAATAAAATCCCTAAATTATTCAAGTAAGCAAAATGGGCTCAATTTCCTACGTGTTCTGTTCTAAAAGGAAAGCTTCAGAACACCGATTTTCTTATGAATTTTAGTTGACTTTAATGGGCATTTTTCTTCTGAATAAAGACTTTGGCAAACGGTGAGTCATCGTTTCATGCAATTAACCAAATGCCATTAGCAGAATAACAATGTCTGGCAATCAATGTGCTAATCCAAACTCAAAACCATTCTGGAGCACGAGTCACAGGGGCGGGAATCAGCAACCCCTCCCATCACCTGCTCCCTAATTACACCATAATTAGATCAGGGATAATTACCTTGATTTCTATTATTATTGCTCAGAATACCTTAGAATCTTAGAATCATAATGTGATCAGGGAATTCAGAGCTCATCACTTTTAACTTCCTAATCGTGAGGAGCTAGAGAAAGCAGGGATTTTATGGGACCCCTCCCAGATGAGATCACACAGCTAGCTAGCTATTCGCACGATGGATTAATTGCATCATTCAATAATTAATATGCTTCATCAGGCACCCATATCTGGAGTGTGGACTATCCACATGTAGCTACATCTTGAGGAAGAATGGGGTGTTTTTGCTTCCCCTGGCATGCCATGTTCTTGCTGCTCCTTTCAACTGTTACTTGTGCACTTTTCTTGCTCTGCCTTCTGGTCTACCATCATGTGGTTGGCGTCTCCATTTCTTTCTTTCTTTTTTTAGTTTTTATTGGAGTATAGCTGATTTACAATGTTGTGTTAGTTTCAGGTATACAGTAAAGTGAATAGTTATACATTTACATATATATCCACTCTTTTTTAGATTCTTTTCCCATATAGGCCATTACAGAGTATTGAGTAGAGTTCCCTGTGCTATACAGTAGGTCCTTATTACTTATCTATTTTATATATTGTGGTGTGTATATGTCAATCCCAATCTCCCAATTTATCCCTCCCCCCTGCTCCTTATTCCCTGGTAACCATAAGTTTGTTTTCTACTTCTGTGGCTCTAACTCTGTTTTGTAAATAAGTTCATCCCTGAAGCCCCTGCCTTAACTGATGAGAACTCAAGAAATAGGAGCCAGTGGATATTAAAAGCCCGTGTTTCTGGAATGAGTTGTGTCCAGAGCTCAGTCAGGCCCTCTCTGCTCTCCTCTTTACACGAGGCCCATTGAACTGGCTGGTCCCTGACCATCCCCTGTGCTCACAGGGGCGCACAGATGGATTTACACCCTGTGGGTCAGAGTCCACGGTTGGTCGGAGGTGGCGGCCCAGTCATTCTGGGCATTGCTCTGGTCACGGTCACATCAGGAGTCCATGGCCACCCCTCCCCTTCTCTATCCAAGGTTAAAGGTTGCAGAGCCCAGAAACAGGGCATCCAGGAGCTGTGCTTTCTCCTTCCTCCTACTTCATAAAAGGTGCCTAAAATTGTCAAAACACTTTCCCCCAGAGCAGGGCGGGGATGGCAGGAATTCTCAAGACCTGCTACGAAGGCAGCACGATCAAGCTGCTGAGGGAAGCTCAGAAATCAGGGATGAGGAGAAGAAGCTGGGTGACTCAGATGCAGGGAGAGAAACACAACAGTTAGATGTCGAGGTGAGAGGCCCCCATGGTGCTGGTGGCCTGGGAACCCTTGTACCCTGGGTGTCCTGGAGTCTCTGGGCTACAGGAAATTGCACTTCCCCACTGGGACTCGGGGTTCCTGGGGTGCAGGGCGTCTTCCTGCTTTGGGTCTGAGGTTTTATTTCAAAGGCAGCCCACACGCTGTTTCTCAGGCAGGGCCTCCCCCAGGGCTGAGAAATATAGTAATTTTTACAAATATGTCAGTCTCTTCGATGGAATTTTAACAGCCTGTGAGTGAGGTTTAAATGAAGAGGGAAAGTCTAGCTGCTATTTATAGAGCTGCCTTCTTCCCGGGCTCTGCTCCTTGCCTATAGAGTTAGCCTAAACCCCTCTCCCCAGCCCACTTCCCAGCAAAAATGTTTGGAGAAGCTTTTTTTTTTTTTTTTTTCACTATTGGTCCTATTGCTCAAATAAGTTCAATATCAAGGGTAAGATTTTTTGGACACACTTACGAGAAGAATAAGACATCTGAATTATAAGCTTAGACTCTTTAGGTAAGATTCTCCATCCCCTTTAGCAGCAAAGAGGCTCCCCTGAATGTGTTATTTTAGGTGAAACCCTTTTGCAGGGGCAGAAGGGCGGTATTGCCTGAAGTCGGTCTTCCTAGGAAAGAGGCGCAGTGGCTTCTGTGAGGGGTCGTCTAGGCTGAACAGTGAGGACCAGCAGGGGCAGAGGCTTGTGCTCAGGGCACACACGGCTCCAGAGCTTTCCTCTGAGCCAGTTTTCACGCTCATGAGTTCAATCTCCTATTTCACATCTAATTAGTTTTACTGAGACATTCATGTCCACCTTAGCCAGTAGGCAAACATGATTGGGTACAGTTTAGATCTTGATTATTGAACACATATTAATTTTTCTAATGTTGAGCTCTTCGTGGTTCTTAGGACTTGACTCATGAAGCTGGCGTCAGCTGGACAGTCTTTCTGGTTTTATTGGCTGAAGGGTGACCACTGGTAACGAGGTAGGAAGACTGGAGATGTGGGACCCAGGTGGGCAGCTGGTATCAGGAGGATATTAGTCTAACACATTCAGCCAGATTTTCATCCTTAGTTGAACCTGCCCTGTGATGAGGCAAAAGCTGTTCTGAGGCTGTGAAATAAATCAGACCCCAGGACTCCAAGCCGGCTGGGAGGGACGGGGTGAGGCAGTGCATCTGGGGGTGTGGGAAAGGGACTTGAACAGCAGGTAGAGCAACCAGTAACCCTTGCAAGGAAGAGATGGGCTCCCAGTGCAGGGACTGGAGACCATCAGCTTCAAAGGGATGATCAGTGATGTATACATAATATGTTATATTATAATACTGAACAATTATATATATAATATACAGTATAATGTAACATAATATACTGTCTAAGCTATATTATAATATAGAGTGTATATTATTGTAGACATATATTATATAGCATATTTTAATACACATCATACATATAATATATTATAAATTATTGTATAGCATGTTATATAGTATTTGTATTATAATGATATTATCATAATAAACAGAATATATAATTATATATCATAATAATGTATATACTATATAGAAATACACAATAATGTGCAATATACTGATACTTTATATCTATTATAATATATAACATATTACATATAATTATGCTATTATATTATAAATTATAATCTATATTCTATATAACTAACTATACTTATATATTATATAATTAGTTATAGTTTATTAGTTATAGTTATTATTAATTATAGTTATAATTATATGAGTATATATTATGAATACTATCTACCTATCTACGTATTGCAAAGATACCCAAAGAGGAAGTCAATTTAAGTAATTGGAGATGTTCTTGAGGAGAAAATAAGAATTGAACATGTGTTTTATCTTTATAGAGTGTGTAATTTCTTTTAAACTAACGTCATCAGTAATTTAAGAAACCGAGTTTCTAAAGGGCAGGCCACGTATGTTATGACAAGCGCGGCTGCCACCGAAGGACTTGGGGTGATGCACCGTGTACTGAGCCATCGACCCCGTCATTTCTTCTCTGTGCAGGCTTTGCTCTGAGTTGACACCCGCTGTCCCTGTTTTCAGGGGACGCCAACTGGCCGTCCCCCTTCCCGGTTTCCTAGCGAGGGTGGGACCCATGATACAGCCCAGCTGGAGCCCAGGGCAGCTGTGCTGTGACCGTGCTTCCAGGATTTGCTCCAGTTCTCTGTTCACGCACGTATAGCCGACAGGCAGCTGATGACACAGGAAGGGGGCTGGGCTGCTGACCTGCTGGGCCCTGGGGGCTGTGGTGAGAAGGATGGCCCTTCCTGAGGATCTGGAGGAGTTGGAAGGAAGAGGGGTCCAAAGGGACAATGAGGGAGTGACCTACCCTCCTTGTTGTTTAAAAATCATCGCTGCATCTCCAGAAGCTCCTTTGTTGGTGTCACCCCTTGTGTTTCCCAGCCTGGGATCCGTGTTGGGCTCGCAGGTCGGGTGCATCTTGGGCCTCATGCAAGGGAAACCTGGGCACTGGCTGACACCCTGGGGGACCGCGCCGACCCGTCAGAGGTCGAACAGAGATGGAAAGGAACCCAGGTGGGATCTGGGTGGGGGTCCCAGCATCCTCCCCAGTGCTGGGTCACTTGTTTCAGCCTCTTCTTCAAGCCCAGAACCTGACTTCAGGAGCATATGAGTAGACCCTCGCCCAGAAGCCCCTCTCTGACAGGCCTGCTGTCCCAGGTGCTCTGTGGGGATATCCCAGACTCCTGGGGGTCAACTCAGGCAGCCCACCCATCTCCCTGGACTCTCCCCCCACTGCTGGCTGTGGGTCAACCCTCATCCCGGGAAGAAATTACACACAGTATATTAAACAATGACCAAGCGGCCTGGGCCCATCCATTTGTAAGAAAGACACGTGGGGTTTTATGGAAATGAGTTATAGCTCTGAGCTCCTGGCGCAATCACAAATATCTCAGTGCAAAACCCTGGCTTTCTGCATCCCTCTGTCCTGAAAGGGCAGCGTGTGTGACTCACTGATGGGCTTTCATCTTGTCTCCTAGAGATCAGCCAACTGACAGCATCAGTAACATTGTTTTCACCAAAGTGTGCAGCATGCAGAGAAAAGGTGACGTGAGAGTCTCTGGCAGCTCACCACGAGGAATCATGTGACAAAAAGTAAAACCTTCCAATCCTCAACATCACTGCACATGAAGATCCCGCAGCCTGACACCAGTTTTCAGCTAATGAAACATAAATCTCTTTGAGTGCCCCATCCCAGCAGATATGTACAGTGGTGGTTGTTTTGGGGGAAATCATTTAATCCGAAGTGTTTTGCAGCTTGCTGGCTGGATGCCATTGGGCAAACTACTTAATCTTCGAAGCTCACAAGGTGCTGATAATGATGGAATAAAGTAATGTAAATAATAGGGCTTTTCAAACACAAAGTGCCAAATAAGCATGAGCTGGGCGTTATTTCCTTTCACATTATCACACAGTATCCAATGTCCCATACATTGCTCGCTGTAAAGGAAGTTTAATATCTATTGAGCTGGATACTCGGCATTGAGTAATTCATCTTGTACAGTATCTCTATGCGTCAAAGTAAAAAATTATCACCGGAAAGTCTTCAATTATGTTGATATTGGGGACTAAAAATATATATACCTCTGTATCAAATTAGGGTTTATTATTGAAGAATTGCTTTTTTTTAGAGAGAGAAGTACAGATTTTTGTTCTTCTTTTTTTTTTTAACGTAAAAAAAAATCCAGGTAGTATTCCACTGTACCACTTTGAAGATGCAAGTTGTGCACAGTCAGTAACTTCAGATAAATTCTTTTGCACTTTAAAACGAGCAGTTTAGTCAGCACCAAACGCAAAGAAAAGACAACAAAAATGCCTTATCAGCCCCACAGACTCTTACCTCTGCTGATTTTTCCATGTGGGAAACTAATGAACTGACAGATATTTTCTCCACAAATATTTATGGAGGTTCTGCCATGTGCTTGGCTGGATTGACAGGGTTCTAAACATGGGTCTTTGAAGGCTTATTCACGTCGTGATTTAGATGTCAGAGGAGAGGCTTTTCCCAGGAAAGTTCCCCACCCACCTCTGTCCACCACTGAGCCCTGGGGTTGCTCCCTGTTGGAAATAGAAGCTTCAGGAATATGCAGGGGAGAAGGACTCTTCTGAAGGAGTGTTAATGCAGTGCTGTGTGTTTGCAAGGTGAGCTCATAGAAGAGGACACGTTCCCTTCTACGCTCTTAGCTTCGAGGCTGGCCTTGGGATTACACTGACACTGACAGATGAGGAGACAAGCATACAGTTTGTATTGAATATTTTTATGTACACAGCGGAGTCTTCAGAAGGAAAATGAAGATCTGAAGAAGCCGTTAGGCCCCAAAGCTTAAATGTCTTTTACACAAAGAATGAGAACTTGTGGGGATGTGACAAGGCAAAGGGGCTTGGGATGGGGGCAATAAATTGTGGGGCAGGGACGAGGAGATATGGGGGGGGGGAGGAATGGAAGATTAGGGCTATTTTAGTAGGTTATCTGTACAGGTCCATTCTGGCATCAGTAAGAATGTTCTGATCTTCCTGGTCCAGGGAGGGCCCCCTTCTCCTGGGAAATTTGAGGACCTGCTTTTGGGTAGAACATGGGAGTCAGAGAGCCCTTCCTGCATCTGCTGATTCTACAGAACCTCCAGGTCAAGATGATCGGTATGCCAAAGTGGCGTACGGGGTGGCGTGTTCTGAAGTCCTTCAACCTTTGGAACCTCGAACATCCGTAATAACCATAAAAGGACACGTAGGAACTGAGAACGTCACACATAACTTACTGAGGTTGATAAACACGGGGGAGGGGCCTCTCTTGTCTATCAGCCGTTATTTGCTGGTCTCTGACGGTCGAAAGCAGAGAACAGTGTCTGGCGTGAGTAACAAGGGCAAGAATGTTGTTGGAGAAAGCTGCACCCAGTGCGTCAGGCTCATGGGATTTATGGCCCCAGAACAGACCGACATCCAGATTCTTGTAGGAGAGCTGCTGCCTATTTCTAGCAAAGCCCAAGCTTAATTTTGCAGGCCTCAGAGTTTTAGATAACCAGTTTATTTATTTAAAGTTGTATCCCCACGTCTGTTCTCTGATCTGCTCCACAAATATTTGGCCAGACAATGAAATATGATGTGAAGTTGTATCTCAGCACGCTGGAAACCTTATATATTTTAGTTGATTCCTTCATTCTGTACATGCAGTGGAGCAGTAGAGAGATTCCTTCTTAAAGGGAAAATCAAAAAGCTTGGAACTAATTTTTTTGTAACTTTAAGTTCATTGTAATCTGGTAAGAAGCAATGTATTACTCAAAGTCGTAAACTTATTTTTTATGTAGTCCAGTTACAAAATATTCCTCTCTTTATTGTCAAGCAAATGATTTTAGGTATGAGGAGATTCCTCTTCAAAGTTTAATTCCAAGAACCGAGCTGTATTGTTATTCAGTTTATGTCAGTTATTTGCTACGTGCTTCTAAGCCTAAATCATAATTGCTGTTAGCAGGTAAGGGGAATTAACAAAAAATAAGCAATAAACTTTGCAATTTAACTGTTTAATTTTACTTATCTATTGGAAGTTAATAACATAGGCTTCCTAATATGAGGGAAAACTCTAATTTAATGCTAGTAGCCACTGGGGACAGCATTCTGAAATAGAGAACAAACAAGAATATTAGAATCATTGAACGTAAATTATTCTTAGTTGCTTTAGAAAGGACACCATTTACGCTGATTTCCAGTTTTGTGGTCATGTAAAGACAGACTTTCTTATGTCAATTGATAATCTCTTCAGAAAAGTTTAAGACATTCAGTCATGTATTTCCAACGGTGACTTCTTACCTTGTTGTTTTATATAGTCTTATATATTTTACCCCACATTAATTAAAGCATCCACAATTTATTATGTCAGATACGAATATATCAGAAGTTAGTATATAACTTCTTTGGCTTCCTTTCTCTTCTACATGAAGAGAAATACCTGTTTTTTGTATTTCCTTGTATATTCAGAGTAAAATCACTATTTTGTCCCAATCACCTTCGTTCCTGGAGGGTTACACGTGGTGAAGTCTGATGCCACCCCATCTAGACGGCTGCACAGTGAGTCCAAAGAGGACCCCAGAGAATCAAGTTGGAGGGATTATTCGTGTTTGGGGAATTACTGCCCAATGAGGGCGAAACACTGCCACATTCCCCGCCCCCCCTCCCTTGAAGACTTCAGGCAAATTGCTAAAATCCAGCTAAATTGCCAGAATTTTGCTGCAGTTGACTCCCTACCAGAAACGTGAAATTAATTAGATGAGGATGCAGACGGCGTCTCTATGCTCGCTGGTTCCTGTTTTGAACTGGGGGCTCGGGATCAGGGAATCCCATTCCTAAACTTCCAGGAACCTGAGCTAAACACGTTCAGGGAATCTTACTGATCTGTTGCAGAGAAGGGTTTCACGTCCACGAAACACTAAAATCACGATGAGAAGAGGTTCTGCTACAAATGCAGGTGGGGCAGCTGGACAACAGTCAGGGCCCAAAGGCACCTGCTGAGGGACGAAGGCACAACTGCACGGGAATAAAACCCTCTCGAGCCTCGCATGCATGTCATAATAGAGATTTTCACGTCATGCGATACAGCCCACAGGGATGGAGGCTGTCAAATTACACATTTCCATAAACAGATTTAGTGTTTCTGTGTGTGTCTTGAAATAGAGTAATATTACTCGCATTAGCAGGAATGGTATTAGGCCAGGAGTGGGCAGCTGGGGTGTGTTACTCAGGCCTCCCTGTTTGCACGTGACTCACACCAGGTAAGGAAGGAAGGAGTGGGGTGGAGGTGGGTGGGGACATGGGACACGGGATGGACATGCTGTGGGGACCTGGGGGAAGGTGGAGGGCGATGACCACCGCCCCCTCCCCCGACCCAGGGAGGCAAGTGGTCCTGAATGTAAGGGCCAGGCCAGCTCTGTTCCTAGTGGTACCTGGTGTAGGTCTCTGAGTTCTCGGCTGTGACCCTTGTAATGAGATACAGATTATCCAGAGAACCACGCACAGAGCTGTATTCACGTGTCCACCTTGTGTCCATGTGGGAGATGCCCCAGAAAGTGAGGGACTCTTGGGGTGGCTTAGAATTCAGGCTTAAATGCCGTCCTGGCAGGGGGAGGGGAGGGATGCAAGCCTCTCCGGGGAGAGAACATGCTTTCCAGGGAAGATGAGTGGCCCTTAGAGGACGGAGGGGAGGATGGCAGTTGGTGACAGGGTCTGTCTGGGGGTGGGGGCCACTTCTAGGCTCCTCTCCTGGGACAAGCGTCAGTCTTCCTGGTGGTGAAGCTCCCGGGAGGGGACCTGTGACCCCTGAGTTCCTGTGGAGGCTCTGTGTTCAGGCAGATGAGGGGGTTCAGGGGAAGCTCCCCCCGCATCTGCGGCCTTTCAAGTACCTTCAGCTCAATGTAATCAGTACATCAAAGTGGTACATGTTGGGATGTCAGGTGCTGAACGCTTAGTCATGTTTTGGGGTGGCGTGTTCTGCTGCCCTTCTGTGGACTCCTGCTGTCACTGTCCCAAGGACTTGGGGACATTTTCCCCTAAAGACCCGCCCCCTGGGGGCGGGGCATGCAGAGCTCCAGGAAGTGCCCCACGGAGCAGCGTGAGGCCTGGCCTGGACCAGTGCAGGGAGAAGGCTGTGGGCACTGGTGAGACTGTGAAGCACAAAGCCCACTTTCCCAGGCTGGCCCCTCCCCACCCCCTGGCCTCTTGTCCCCGCCCTGTCCCTGTCCTTCCCCACATCAAGGCTGGGCCCTGTTCTAAGAACATGGCTCACGGAGAAACACACACACACACACACACACACACACGAGTGTCTTGGGTTGGGCTCCAATGTCAGCAGCACATCTCCCCACTTTTCCACTGAACGATCCTTTCCCTCCAAGTGTGCCTTCAATGAACTGTCAGTTCTTTTAGAAAATGATGCCTTTTAAACCATGCGGCCAATGTTCTTTCCAGTATGCTATCAAACTCCTTCAGATCTTCATCTGCATCTTCCCAGCCAACTCCCTTCTACCCCTACAGGGACTCAGAGAGCTCGGGAAGTGAGAACCTAACAGAGCAGCAAGAAGCCTGAACTCTTTAACCTTGGAGAAATCATTTAAAATTTGTGAGCCTCTGTATGAGTGAAGCCAGTCAACTTAATTAGGCTCTAAAACCCCTTTAACTCAAAAATTTTGAACTTGCATTTCCTTTTCTCCAGATTCCCAGGCTTTTCTTACCCGGGGTTTTCTAATCTGTCCTCCCCGACTCCTCCCCCTTCAGCAGCCACACCCACCCCTTTCCGGCCTCAGCCTGGGGGCCACCACTCCAGAGGGGAACTTATTCTTCCTTTACTTCATTTACTTCATTCCTGTAGGGAGCAAGCCCCCAACAAAACACACATAAAACAAATGTAAATCTTTACTTGTGATCATTTTTCTTCCCTTTCTTTTTTCCCCATCTTATGGATTCCTCTCTGATCTTTGCTTTTACATAATTTGGGGTAGCACTTACAGACAAGATGTTGGATGGTAGTCACACTTGAAGAGGGAGGGATTTGGTCAGTGCAGGTTAAACAGCAGGACGATGACATTTAAGTGGCAGGGTCACTTACCAATTCACGGGCATGACCAGAACGGAATGCATACATAAACACATACATAACACATAAACACACACACAAATAACCATCCTTTTGCCTCACTTCCAGGATTTGGACATTTTTTCTTAACATGATGGTGAGTGTGGCTGCATTTATACATATTTATCGGGCACCTATCACATGTTCTAAAGGGTGTTTTATGACCCACTCCCCTTATAAAACACTTCTGACTTTCTGTCTTGATGCTTTTATTAGTTTTAGTGAATAGTCATTTGTTGCTGATAATTTTAATGTTGCCCCTGGAACTGGTTTGTTATTTTCAGAGATTCATATCCTCCATGTGGGTTCGGAAACATCTGTTCAGACCAGAACATACCAGTTAAAGCTATATTCTGCTCCTCTCCACATGCAGCCAGATGGTACGTCTATGGACTATATACTATAAAGTTTCACCACCTACTGTAATTTAATTCATTTTCTTTTGTATGTTTACTGAAACTCTTTAAGACAATAAGAAGTCCTAATAAATTCTAATGTCCTAAAAGTTAAAATCTCTAAGTACGTGTGCATATGTGTGTTTCTATTAAAATGCTATATGTTTCTGTTAAAACATGTGTATAAATCACATTATTTTAAAAAAATATTAAACATTTACCCTGAGGGGATTTTTAAAATCCAAACAAAATAAACTTCATCAGAGGTATAGCATCAAGAAAGAAAATCATTGGAAATTATGATGCAATTATTACTTAATTCAACAATACATACTTCATCATAGAAACAAAAAAGATATTTGTCATTGATCACTATTTTGAGAAAAATGACAAAGCTATTCAAATAAGTAAAAAAAAGTCAATTTTCAGATAATTTTGCTTTGGAAAGGATGTTTCGTGATGCTTTATTGATCAGTTATCTTCATGTGTTTTTCACTGTTATACCCTGTTATTTTGCAAACTGCAACCTCGCAATCCTTATTAAACCGACATATAAACTTTTTCCTTATAGGTTTAAATAGTTGCAAGTGATATAAGTTTCAGCATACTGTAATATGGACAGATAAAAATGAAACGATCAAATTACTCTTTTCTATGTGGTCAGTAATTTGGTACTGACCATCGTCTATTAAAAGAAAATATACAATCAATTAACTGTAGGAATTGGACATTATTCCTATAGTATGGATTGAGTAGAACCCTGGCTCCAATTCTTTGTGTTTCTCTGGGGTTTGCTTAACCGCCCCCATGGCTCATCTTTGTCGTGTTGGTTTCCCTCATGGTGATGAAATGGCTGCAAAATTCCCAAGAGTTGTGTTTGCATCCCATACTACTTCCAGAGGAATAGAAAGAACTTCTCTCCTAGGGGTCCTAAACAGGACTGGAGAAACAGAACTTGCCCAGGGGATGGAATGATGCCTGATTATTACTAGTTAAGCTACATATACCACTCCTTGAGTGAGAAATATACATTCTGTTCACTCTATTGTCATTTAGGGCTTCTTATGAGGTCAAAACATAACTCAAATCTTAATTTTAACCTAAAAATGTAGGAAGTCTGTTTATAATATCCCATTTCATAAAGCAGCATAGCTTCAATGTGCTAATAGCAGATTGCAAGGACAGATATTTTTGTCTTTTTAGCTCACGGCTACAATTCCAGAGTCTATCATAGTGCCTGACATGCAGTAGATTCTGTATGATGAGTTGTTGAAACAAGCAATAAAGAACATCAACCATGTGATAAGAAACAGCTTCGAGTGAAACAGAAGCAGCGTCTCTGGTGCGAGCTGTTGATTGTTGATGGCAATCAGCTTGTTGGGAGCTGTAACCCAAGACACACTAAGTATTAGTCACTCCGGTCTTGTCATCCATGTTGATTCTATGGAACCCTCTTCCCACTACTCCACTGCCACCTCCTCCCCCAAAAAGCCCTCTGTACATCTTATTTCTCTGGAGCAATGTGAATCGGCACTTCCCCTTCTGCAATGGAAGGAAGTGATTGCATGTGTTGGGACACGCCACCCACTACCAAGAAACTCTATTTCTGTCCCCTTCATTCATCAGGAGGAAACACCAACGGCTCTAGCACCTTGTCAGCATTTTCTGGACATCACAACAAATTAGTGTCCGTTAACGAGGTCATGTTGATCTACTTCGTAAATAAATTCTTGAAATATTTATGCTGATAGAAATACAATGATTGAGAGTATATCAGTGCTCGAGAGATATCTGGGATTCTTTGCACTGTAAACATTTCTTTCCCTTCTTGATCTTAAAATGTGGAGCCTTTGGTTTTTAAGAAATAGTATTTGGTTTTTAAAAATAGTATTTCTTACTATTTTAAAACGAAATAAATAGGTGTGTAGAGTCTCCTAAGATATTTGGACTGATTCCTGCAAACACTTATGTAAGAGTTCACCAGATGGAGAATTTATAGGGAGAGTTGACAGATTAGAAGCCTCCAGCATTTAAATTTGCCAAATGAGAATAGCCAGAAAACCAGAATTACAAGTAAAACTACTTTATTTTTTTGGTCCTGGTCTCTACCTTTGTTTTCATTCCTCCGTTTTCATTAAGGGAGGTGCAGCAGTGGATAATTTATATTTGGTATCATGTACTCTATTAACTGTCTTTTCATTCCTTAAAAGGCCCTAAGACAATATTCTAGCATTTGGTTTTTGGGCGTAACTGCCTGTTTCCAGGATTCAGCCATCAGAGGTAGTAACATGTCCTTTCTAGAAACTCTGCCATCCTGAGCATGACTCAGCCAGGTGAATACATTTAAGGCCCCAAACTTTGCCAAATTTAAAAGGCCTCCAACCACAAAGATTGATTTATTATTGTTTTCATTAGAATGGCATTTTATATATATGAGTGAACAAGGTTATAAGTACTATGCTGCACTATAAAAAGTAATAAAAAAAAGTTGTTTTCAGTAGTTGGGAGAACATTTTGAAAAGAAACCTTTTAAATGTGCTTTGCTATAAAGGGCTATTTTGGATTCTGTGCTCCATGAGAATAATACCGGGTCTGCTTTGTTAAGCGTTGTAACCCAACCCGTGAGAGACCAGCTTGCCGGTAGCAGGATGTGCTGACCGAGGGCGTTGAAGGCGTCGTGATGGAGAGACGGGTGTTGTGTCCGCATCCAGGCCATCGGTCATTCTGGCCTGACAAGAGGTATGGGGTCGGCAGCTCTGGGAACGAGCATGCAGAGAAAGGGGTGTTCTTCCTGCGGCATCTGTAGTGTGGTTGAAGCTCACGGAATGATAAGGAAGTATACTTTATTTAAACATGGAATAGCAGGGATGTGAGTAAGGAGCTTTCCGCAAAGGAACCGTGTTAGTCCTTTAGGAAGTCTGTGCAGGGCCTCCTTCTAAAGCCTCTGCTTCCTTCAGTCTTTAAGAGCAGCGGCCAAAGCCAACTCAAATTCATTGGTTCTGCGGAAAACACCGAGAACCATATATTCCAAGCCCCCAAAGATATCTTTACTATTACTCAGATCACCAAGTCCTGTTATTTTCCCTCAGTTTTTTTCTAGATGTCTTTTTAGTAGAGGTTGTGACTGTCACCCCAGAATCGTTGCCTCAGCCTCGCAGATAAATGGCCAAAACAGATTCTCCCCATTTCCCCCCATTCTGTGCACTACAGCCAGATTAATCTTCCTTAAAAGTTACTTTTGGGACTTCCCTGGTGGCACAGTGGTTAAGAATCCGCCTACCAGGGCAGGGGACACGGGTTCGAGCCCTGGTCCAGGAAGATCCCACATGCGGTGGAGCAACTAAGCCCATGCGCCACAACTACTGGGCCTGCGCTCTAGAGCCCGCAAGCCACAACTACTGAGCCCGCGTGCCACAACTACTGAAGTCTGCGCACCTAGAGCCCATGCTCCACAGGAGAAGCCACTTCAATGAGAAGCCCGCGCACTGCAACTAAGAGTAGCCCCCGCTCACTGCAACTAGAGAAAGCCCACACGCAGCAATGAATACCCAGCTCAGCCAAAATAAATAAATAAATTTATTTAAAAAAAGTTACTTTCATCTGTCTCATTGCTCAAACATTTTCCATCACCCCGTGTATCACAATGCACCAGATTCCCCGCTTCACCTGCCTCTCGGGGGCCTCCAGGGATGGACCGTGGCGCTCGCCTGACTTTGCCCATGGTGATCCTGTCAGCAACTCACCGTCCCTCTCCTCTGCTCATCCAGGGGGTGTCTGGCCGGTGGGAACACCTCCCCAGGAAGCTCTCCCTGATCACGCCAGCTCTTAGGGATGTTCTTCATCCTGAAACCCACCATCACGCAGCACTGCATTGTCTCCCCTGCTCCAATTGTTCCAGAATGTTGATCCCACTATGCTCATTCAATGAGAAGCTCTTGGAAGACAGACACCACGGTATTTCGTGTCTTCAGTATCACTTATAGACGTGGAAAAAAAATGACCAGACCAAACCAAACCAACAAAAAAGAGGTATTCCTTAGGCATTTGGTGTGACACTTAGAAATGATACCTAATCATTCCTTGCCTGATGTTCTTAGTAACCTGAAACATTCCAAATTCAATAACTGGGAGAGAAAAAAGGAAACGTCAGTTTTACAGACTTGTTTAGGAATTTCGTGGCTATGCCAATAATAGGATATAGCATCATGATAGCAGGGCATTTAGGGATAGACGTGAGCTGCCAAGTTAGGTGGAAAGATGAGCTTTATCCCATCATGTGATTTATTAAACAGCTGTTAGTCAATCAGAGGGACAGCTCGTGGCTTGTCATTCACAGCAAAGAGGAAAAATATTCTCTCTTCTCTAATTTTCAGATGCCAGGATCTAATGATTAGAATTTAACGTGACAGAAATCTTACTTTATTTTCTAGTGATTAGTACCATTCGAAGTGGTATTAACAGAGCAACATTAACTAAAATCCTGTTTTCACAGGGTCAGAGCATCTTTGATGGGGCCAGGTAAGCGCTGTGTGCTCACTATGCCCTCATCTATCGTCTGCTATTTTTTAAAGGTTTACTGAAAAGCATTAAGGTGGCTTTAGAAGTGAATAGCCCATGCATTCAAGCTGGAAGTGCATCCTCAGAGGTTTTCCCAGGTGATTCAGAATAGGAAAGACAGAGAAAAGGGGCCTGGAAGGGGAGGCCTGTGAATAAGGAAAGATGGGCTGTATCCTTTAATTTGATCAAGCGTTGTCAGGGGTCGTTTGTCAGGGTGGGTAGATTTTAGGCACCAGATGGGACTTCTCTGCCCAATCAGCTGAGCTGGCTGGTGAGTCCGGCAAATGATGGAGGCAGTTGACAAAGTCAGCAGGTTTAGTTCTGCCGCTCCGTCCATGCTAATCCTCCATTTGGTGGTGAGGACTTTGTTTTGGGCCTGACTCTGTGATGGGGAAAATCCATTACCGTGGTCCTAATCCTTAGATGCTGGACACACATGGTTCATCGGCTGCCGGGCAGAGGCACGTGTGTTCCCGGGATCCCATATCTTTAGGAAGGTGAAAGGGTTTTGTTGTGCATCGTGTGTGTGCTGGATTTGTATTTGTTACTTGCTTCTGTTTAACAAAACCTGTGACATGGGAAGCAGTGTGGGCCGGCCATCACACGGCAATTTTGGCCTCATCACCAGTGAACACTTGTAAAAGCACGAAGTGCAACACTGTGAAAAGTTAAGGCAGGTGGCCCTTGTGATGTAATTCACAAACTCACACCTTATTTTTCTGTGGTGACGATCCTTGGTGGGGAACTTTATTATTCAAGTAACACTCTGCCTTTGAACAGTCTTGATGATGCTTCGAGCCTTTGCGTATCCCCACCTGGTCATGGTCATCCTTTGAAGGTGGGCTGTGATCATAATTCTCATGTCACAGATGAGGAGGCTGAGGTTGGGGGCTGCTTATGAACATAAAACCGCTAACACTCCCTGAGGACTCATTATGTTCCAGGCTCTGTTCTGCTTGCTCGTATGTATCAACTAATTTCATCCTCAGTCAGACCTGGGAGGTAGGGTCTATTATTATCTCCATTTTACAGATGAAGCAGTGAAGCACAGAGAACGTAAGCAACTTGCCCAAAGTCACACAGCTAATAACTGGAACCTGGCTATTCTTCAGCGCCTCTGATCTTAACCACTCTGCTGAACTGCCTTTGTCATTACATGCTTCTACCTGATGCTGAATTACACTTTTCTGTTTATACATCTGCATCCCTTTACAGAGCTCTGGCTGCTTCTTGAAGGAGATCGTTTGTTTCATTCGCATCTTTAAAAATACTGGTGCCCATACTACATCCTGGCACAAAGCTGGTGTTCAGTGCATGTTTGCTCAGCCCTGAAAGAGGATCAAGGGTGCTCAAGGCTTCTGACCAGTAAGTATTCATGCTGCCATTTGAAATCAGACTTTTGACTCTTCTTAGAAATGTGGTTTCAAGGTTTACTTTTTGTCAAAAATAGGTAAACTTGTTTTCTGAATGATACAGTCCTTGCTGTCTCAATTCCAACTGTTGAGTATGGATCAGATTGCTAGACTGTTCAACAGTAGCCAAGAAATGGAAGCAACCTAAGGGTTTATCAACAGACGAATAGTTAAGAAGATGTGGTGTATATATACAATGGAATATTAGTCATAAAAAAGAATGAAATTTTGCCATTTGCAGCAACATGGATGGACTTGGAGGGCATTATGCTAAGTGAAATACGTCAGACAGAGATAAGACAAATACTGTATGATATCACTTACATGTGGAATCTAAAAAGTACAACAAACTAGTGAATATAACAAAACAGAAGCAGACTCACAGATATAGAGAACAAACTAGGGGTTACCAGTGGGGAGAGGGAAGGGGGAAGGGGCAAGATAGGGGTAGGGGAGTAAGAGGTACAAACTACTATGTATAAAATAAATAAACCACAAGGATATTTTGTACAGCACAGGTAATGCAGCCAATATTTGATAATTACTATACATGGACTACAGTCTTTAAAAATTGTGAATCACTATGTTGTACACCCGAAACTTATATAATATGGTACATCAGCTATATTCTAATAAAAAAAGAATAATCTGACCACAGGCATTCTCCTTGCTCAGAAGCCCTTCCTTTGCTGGGTCTCCTGTGGAACGACTGAGTCCTGTCCCCCGGTCCGTCCCACCAACTTGTAGCTCACATTCTGGAGCTTCTAAGCCCAAAAGAAGTTGGGGGTTACTAGGCTCCCTTAGGGATCTATTAATGCTTTAAAAGGTTTCTAAACATGTTATAATGTTTTTATCATTTAATTGATTTAAAAATGTATTGGTGAGTATGGAAGTAAACAAAAAAGTCTTAAAAACCAGAAGTTGCTTCACTTTGCATTTCCATTTCCCTCCCTCTAGTTCTTTCCCTTCACTGATGTTTCCAATATTCACGACAACAGTTAACATCAGCAACGTATAAACAGCTCTTTCCCATCTCGAGAACCAGAGAAACAGCCCAGGAAAAATGGATGGAGGCTATAAATAGGACATTCTCAAAGCAAGAATTCCACAAGGCCAGTAATCATGTGAAATTTTCTTTCAATGACACTAGTTACGCTTCACCAGCTTGGTTTTTCTTTCTTTCCCAGCAAATTGATGACAATGTCGACATGCCCTCATGCACAGAGTCTATGGCAAAGGATTGCCACCCTCTTGAGACATCCTTTCAATTATCCAGAGATCCTGGGGCTTACATGGTCCAAAGGGCATCCGTTCTGCTTCCAAACATGAGGCAAAAAGAAGGAGAACGGCAATGACGGGTGAGTCAGGTTGTGCTCTGTTGACGGATTTGTTTGTGGGGTGGGAGTTCCTTTCCTGGTCTGGGTGCTGGACCACTGCCCTCAGGTGTGTAGCCCTCATGGTTCACAATCATTGCTCGACACTAAAGGGGGACTCTGTGGCAGTTGCCCCAAAGGCTGTTCCAGCTTCGTCCGTACCCTCTGCGGGCACCAGCCCTCCCTGTGTCACAATCCATTCACCGCCCCACCCATGGCCTCTTCCACCGTGAGTGTGTTGTCTTCCCTTTGAATCCTGGGTCTAAGGAGACTTCTCAGGGCTTGCCTCTTGCAGAAATGCTACTTGTGATCAGGGAACGTGGAGTCCACTTAGTATGTCATGGTGGTATGCTGTCTCCCACTTTCTACAGCACCTGATGATACAATTCTATGAATGTAACCTCACTGGACCCTCTTATACTAGCAATAAAAACTAAATGAATTATCGCAATGAAAAGATAATTTTTGGCTAATAAATCGGCAAAGATTGAAAATCTATGGGGAAGTGGATGCCCTCATGAGTTGTTTGTGGAGGTGTAAATTGTCACGATAGATTTTGGAGGGGAATTCGGCAGCCCAGACACAAAATCTTAGCAAGGTGGATCCTTTGATTGCTCAGTTCAGCTTCCTGGAATTTGTCCTACAAGAGGTCAAGTCCACAAAAACTGAAAAGTAGGGATAGTCATTACAGAAAAAACAAAAAGAAAATAAAAGCCATTAAGGGCTGTCAGTAGGAGACTGGTCAGATAAATCCTGTTACCTGTATGCAGTAAGCTATCAGGCGCCCATAAATGACCAGCTAATCCAGATCTGTATTTACGGACATACAGCAACATACAGAGCACAGCGCTGCTTGATGAAAGGAAGCAATAGATCGCAGGTAGTCAGTCCCATTTCTGTAGCAAAACCACACACAGAGGGGACCAGAGGCGGAGGTGTGGGGATGGTGAGAAGCCAGGGGTGCCGTTAGACAGGAACCGTTCCCCATTGTGGAATTACCAGTGGTTTCACATGTTTATAGCTTTTTTAAAAAACGAGTTAATATTTTTAACCAAAGATTTATTTTTTCGTTGCCACTAGTGTGGCTGCGGTTCCTAAATGCCTGCCTCCAGAGAAAGTTTCATGGACATTTCCAATCGAATTTTCATGAAACCTCCTGAGGTGGGCATCACTGTGATCCCACCTATAAATGAAGCAAAGCGAATTGGAGCAATTTGCCAAGTTCATCAAACTAGTGACCCCTGCAGCCGGGATTTGATCTGGCCATCTGGTCTAACCACAAATTATCCTTCGTAATCAAAAACATGGGATGGTAACTATATGTATAAATATGGATAAATATATATACATGTATATATTTAAAAAGAAGAAAAAATGTATTCTCTGACCTTCATGAGTATTGGACAGAACTTAACCTCTTTATTCATAAACTGTCAAAAACAAACGCAAATGAAACAGGGGTTGCTGGGTGGTTTGCTTTTTTTTCCCTCTCCTATTGGCAGTTGAGCGTGCATCACAGTTAATTGTCTGGTTATTAAAGATACCTTCAAACTGAACAGTCTTTCCTTGCGAGGAATGATTGACTGATTTCTCTGTTTTTCTGCTCCATTGGAAACATGCTCGCAGAAAGTGTCTTTCCAAATATACCCGTGAACATATTAAAAAGAAGACGTGTTACGCTTACGACAGTGGGCACTGAGCAGGTGTAAGGCCACACATATCAGGGGAGGCAGGCGAGGCTGGGATGAGGGCTCTGTGGTCCCTGGGTCCCCTAGGCCATGCCGAGATGGAAGCGTGGATTAGCTCCACAGGAGCTCCACACCAGAGCATTTATGGTGAGAAACAGATATTTACTGCATCTCCAAGGACATGGAAAACATTGACAGATGCAGGAAAAAAAGTGCTTCCTGCTATTCATGAGCTTTCCCCCACTCTTGAAAGAAATACTCCACGCACGTGTACACACACAAACACACACAGATGCACACAAATATGATCTCATCTTCCTCCCTGGAATCAGAAGGCCCACAGCTACATCCCCATTTACAGTGAGGCTGGAAATGCAGGATGTGTGGTTACCTAATGATGGAGCTGGGATTAAAAGTGAGGTCTACCTCTTGCCAACTCATCAAGGTGAACCCTTCATGAAAAGAGCACAAGATGACCCCAAAACGCAGAGTTAAAACAGGGGCAACATGAGCTGGATGTGCTCAGGAGGGAAGCTGTCCAGAAACCGTGGAGAGGATTGCACACGGACGCACCAGGTGGCAAGTCCATGCAGGGCATCCAGCAAGGATCAACAGACCACCGGAGGGAAGAGGCCACCTGGGGATCCCACCAGATGCCCCTTCTCATCCTCAGATGGTCATGACATTACTGGGACCTAATAAGGCCCTATGGACACTTGCCTAGAGATTGGCCACTTGAAAACTTGGGAAAGTCTTCTGTGGGAAAGAGCCTCAGATTTGTATTTGCTTCACACTCAATTGAAAGATTTGAATCACCAGACACTATAGCAAATCTAAACTAATCTAATCTAAATCTATGGAATTATATGTGTATAAATAAAAATTACATATATATTTAATATAGTTAAATATAGAAGGTGACTAAAAATGTAAGCAAATAATAAGGACCCTTAAAAATAGACTAGCACATTAAGGAGAAAAAATAGAATGTTGAGAAATGAGAAATAAAGAGCTAAAATTTTAAAAAATCAGTTTAATTCTATCTTAACTGTGAATTGCACAGCTGAAGAGGCAATGAGTGAATTGGAAAATAAATGTGATACAGTATTACAAATTGTAGTAATAGAAAAAGATGGAACAGGGCAAAGAAAATTCAAGAGACCTAACGAAGAACATGAGGCATCTTAAAATTCATCCATCAGAATTCTAGAAGAGAAGAGAGACTTTGAGGAGTGAACGTGTGAGGATTTCCGAGATTTGCTGAAAGACACCAAACCTCAAGTTCAAAAGTTCAATGTCAGGCAGGATAGAGTAAAAAAATTCCACAGCTGGACCGCTCAAAATGAAATTTCAAAGAAGGAAGTTACTGAAGGCTCTTAGCAAGAAAAGTCAGGGTCTCTTCAAAGGAATGACAATAAGACCCAGAGCTACTCTCAGCTGCAACAATGGAAATCAGAAACAGCTGAAATTATTTTATATTTGCAGCAAAATAATAATAATAATAATCAGCCTAACTGTATCCTCACTAAAACTATTTTTCAAGAATAAGTGTAAAATAGAGACAAAAACTGAGAGCATTTGCCAACAGAACCTAAATAAAGGAAAATTTTGACTCACAGAATTTTAAAAGTTTAGCTTAAAATACTGGACAAAAATATTACAGACATTCATTGTTGCTAAACCTTAGTATTGTACTGGAGGAAAGAAAAGATACTGATCACACTTTGACTTCTTTATGAAAACCATTTAATAACACTAAAATGATAGAAATTAAACTTGATAGAAATTTTTTAAATGGAGTGAGAAAAAAAACCTCAATAAATTCAGAAGAATTCAAGAAAGAGCAAAGGCAAACAAAATAAACTGGTATAGTGCAAGTGGTAAAAATAGAACAGCACCAAATCAGAGGGTAAGTTAAGTTCACATGTACCAGTAAATGGAACATACCGGATGAGCCTGTTCTCTACAGGGCACAGAAGGGCATCTCTCTCTGTCCTAACAGTCCTGGGGGCCGGGGCAGTGCTGGTGGCAGCTCTGTCCTCCTCTCTTCTTGGCGGCATCCCTGGCTCCAAGGTGCCCCCTCAGCTGTCAGGATTTTGGAGTCACCAAGGACAGGGGATGCAGTGGAGACCAAGGCTTCCTTTTTTGAGGCTGTGACCCAGCTCTTTGCCCGCTTTCCTTTGCCCACACCCTCTTTCCCTGGGCTCAGTCACACTCAGCTGCAAGGAAGCCTGGGGATAGTCAGCTCCATGCAGGGATGAGAGAGGGTACCACGGGTCTAAAGAGGAAGTGGAGAAGGGATGCTGAGGGCACCAACTAGCACTCCCCACTGCAATAGTCAATGCAAATGGACCAAACATTCTGGTTAAAGTGTAGGTATTTTAACTGCATTTAGAAACACCTAGCTAATTGTTATTTACCAGAGACACATCCAAATGATGAGAATTTAGAAACTTTGGGCATTGAAAATTTTTCATCTTGTAAACTGATGCATGTATATATAAACTTCTAAATATGTCTCTCTATATATACACATACATATTTGTATATATATGTATATACATATATACATGCATATATGCGTGTATACTATTTTTTTGCATTTACTTTAAGTCCACACACACACACACATGCAACAGACAGATACTTAATAGGTTTAATACTATTTTATCAAGCAGAAGAAACTTGAAGGCAGAAAGCGTTACTAAAGGTAAAGAGGGTCATTATACAACATAAATGTTTCAATTTCCCAAGGAAAATATAACTAAGCTTAGGTGCACCTAATAAAGTATTAAGAGGAAACATTGTCAAAGCTACAGGGAGAAATTGACAGCTTTCAACATTATATTAGGAGGTTTTTTAGACAGGAGAGCTGGGTTCTACTTTCTAGATATGTGATATTTGGCTGTTACTTTAGCTGTCTATGATTATTAATGGTAAAATGGTACAATAAAATAATAAAAGCTTCCTAATGTGGTACTAAATAAACAGCATGGATAATGTACTTAGCAAAGTATCTAGTGGGAAGGAAATGTGTCATAAAATTAAATACTATTATTGTTATTATTACAGTGTTCTTGATGAAGGTGGCAACATGATAAAGCAATATTGGAGAAAAACAATTCTAACTGCATTGTGTAATAATAGGAGATAGGAAACTCTGGAGGAAGGGTAACTGGAGCGGGGGTGGGTATCTGGAAGCTATTTCCAAATAGGAAATAGTAACCTTTTCATTTCAGGTTGTGGCCATGACTACAAAAAATAAATAAATAACGAAGGCAATGATGAAAAACAAATAAACAAAGAGCTATTTGATGGTAGAGCTTATTGCTCTATTTGCCTTGGAGGCGAAAGGTATTGCAAAAAAAATGTATGTGTCCAGAGAATAAGAATCCTCCAAATTCTTCCAATTTTGTCTTTAAATGTTTAAAAAGTTACTGCTCTGAGATCCTACTTTTTTTTTCCTGCCTGAAGAATATTCTGGAAGGTAACTCCCCCCTTGGTCCTGACGCGTTACCGTGAAGATTTTTAGGCCTATGTGGAGATGTAGCGAAAGGATGTGAAAACCTGAAGCATGGCATAATGTCAGCTAAAATAAAACTCATCCTCCCCGTTCAGCGCTGCCCATGGGATCCAAAATATGTTCCCTGATTTAGTGTGGAAACATTTACTCTGGTCACTGGCTTCTGAATTATCGTGTAAACAGGTAATTCCACACTGATTCCTTCGGTTTCAGCCGTGATGGTGCTGACTTTTCCATTTGCTTTAAACGTCTGGGCGTGACAATTGGGTTCAAAAGGAGCTCAGCCATCTTTGATTCAGTTACATGCAATTGTCTGGCTAAGGAACTAGCATCATCAATGTCACTTAACTTCAGATTGTTTCTAAGTATCTTTGAAAACCTTGAGGCACACAGAAAACACTACTTCACCCCGGAGGTCTGTCAGCTAATAGCCTTACTGCTTTACAAACAGAAGGTGGTTAAACAAGCATTTTTCGAAAAGACATATTTGGTGGCTCTAAACCAGAGCAATAAAAATTGCACAATCTAAAGGAAGGAACAGTTTGGTTTGCCCTGTTTATTGCCGGTTAAATGCCAGAAGACTTTTAAAGTAACAGCAACCAGTATAAAGGAGGGAAAAAATCAAATAAAAATTTTATGACCTTAAGAGAAACCTACTGCTCTCTCCCCTTCCAGAGTTTTACAGAACTTTCTACACCTTTTGGCACTAGAAACTGCATATAATGTTTTACTCTGCAAATGCCAGCAAGGCATCATATAAAATTATAGCTGTAGGAATAGAGGTGCTGTAAAGCTGAACAGGAAAACTGAAAATTTCCATGTAGAGTGAAACAGTTGATGCTACATTTGCTCCAATAAAGCAAAATTTATTCTAAGAGGAAAAGAGTGGAATTGAAGGTATGCTTTATTTTCCCCTAGATAAAACGCTTTTAAAAGTAGCGTTATAGGTGGTTCTGGTTGCCTCTTGCATTCTGAGTCTGATGGGACATTTTCCGGTAGGTTTCAGCCATGGTTGCATCTATTCATCTCGGGGACCAAGGGGACCCTGATTTAATGGGTCTGGGTATTCCTCTTAGATTTTTCCTTCTGGAAGTTTCCAAATTTCTTCAGGTGATTCTGAAGGGCAGCCAAGGTTGAGAACCACAGCTTTAGAGCCAGGCCAACAGCAAAGAGTGCCCTTGGACGAGAAGGGGAGGTCGTGAAGTGAGACATCCCCCAGAAGCAGCCAACAGCCTGCTTGTTGACGGCCAGCATTAGTCCTGTGGCCCTGGTCTTAAAGTGCTCTAAAGCTGCCCCGGATCACCCAGGCGAGATTCCACTCTTCTGACCAGCCCCAAGTGAGCAGAGACCTGGTGATTTGGGAAGAGGGGAAATGAACATTCTGGTTGCCGTCTTCATCCCCATCTGAAAAGCTGACCAACCCTCGAGATTCCGGACTAGTCTCTGGGTGCCAGCCAATGGGGTCTGTCTCGCTTGCATTGTTTCGTATTTCTGTTCACTTCTGCTGTGCAGCCATTGTATCTTCTCTCCTGGCGCCACAATTTTGCTCTGTTTGTGTTATGTAGGACTGACCAGCAGAAAGGACAGACCGTGGGTGAGGGAGGTTGGGGAGAGAGGGGCTGTGGGACTGGATGCAGGGGCTCTGGGGTGATGTAAAGGCTCATCCTACCCAGGTCCAAGGCTGCGGTGCAGGCTAGCACAGAGTTGGAAGCTGATGCATATTTGTGACTTACTTTGAGCCTCATCTGAAACACGGTTCTTAGCATGCAGCAGAGCTGGGGATATCAAACTGACTAGAGACTGAAAGTATTCTTAGCTGAAACTTAACGGAATACAGAATGTGTCTGTCCCTGCACCTATCTAGAAAACTGTCATGTACAACCCAGAAATTAACTTGGCACCAGGCGAACTGATCCCTTCAGTTGAGAAATGTCACAGATAAATAATAAGAGGTGCTGTTTGCTGTCCGATTCAGAGAATAGCATTTGTAAGTTATTAATAAAAACTGAACCCCAGAATAGTGATGATAAAAGCTATGACAGCAATCATCAGGACAGTATTTTCTAGGCTGTGTGGAATCATCATGATTTACTCATTCGCTCCCTCCTCACGAATTCTTCCAACATGTATTTGTTACCTGGCTTCTAGGTGTTAAGCACTGTGGTGTGTGTTAGGTATATGACAAGAAAAACAGATACGGTCCCGTCCTCAGGGAGTTTATGGACTAGCAGAGGACAGGTATTAGACAAGTAAAAACCCACGAGGATATATTATTGAAAAGTGTGTTAAACTCTGTGAAGGACAAGGATGGGTGCAATGAGATCCTTTACCAAAAAGTCTGCCTTTGATTTGAGTGTCCTGAGTACACTCATTAAGGAAGGGACATTTAAACAGAGTCTTGAATGATGGGTGGGAATGATTTTGGTTAGTGGTGGAAGGAGTTCATTTTGTGCAGAAAGAAGAATGTGCTGTGTGCGAGGTGATACAAATATTTGATAAAGGAGGCATATGGTGTGTTCACACAGGTGTCCGCTCACACAGACACTCCACGGGCTGTCTTACACAGGCCCAGCAGGGGAGCTGGACATCACCCTAATGGTGCTGCCCCCTCCCATCCAAGATGGGACAAACCAGCTGGGTCATGGACCACAAGTTTCAAGACCAAACAGAGAATCACTGAGCATCCAGGCAGATAGCCTACCCTGTCGAAGGGCAGGTGAGTTCATTCCAGAACATTCACCTGGAGTGTCTCCCTGGGCATGCGTAAAGTAACCCTGCCTGCACCGAGATGGCCAAGTCTAGACGCCCCCTTAGCCTTCCAGGGAGGAGGTGACACGATGGAAGTAGGAGGGAAGGGCCGGGTACGGGGTGGGGTGCGTCCCGAAGGACGGGCTCGCCCAGGCGGCCTCTGCTGCGGGCTGGGCTCTGTTCTCACCTGAGAAAGTGTCATGGCCTGAACTACAGGTTCGTACTGTGACTTCGGGTACGTGTTTGCAGGGAGAGACAGGCTCCTGAAGATTTCGAGGAAGATATGTGACTCTTTCTCTGCAAATAGCCATTCTGCTTATAATGACAAAAGGAGAAATGTCTCTCTTTGGTCACTGAGGATTTTGTTGTAATTTTGTTTTTCTGAAGTGTTTTAAAAATCATGTGTATATTTTTCAAAGGAGTTTGAGCTGTGCTATTTTCCTACCAGGAAAAGTTCCTCTCATCCCCCGAACCCTGAAATCTGTTATCTGGATATGAAAAAGGTCGTTCCTTTGACCAGGAGAGAGGGCTGGAGGTGATCGCTTATCGTTGAACTGAACTCCGTGCTCCATGGGCCACTTCGTCTACTTTGTTTTATTTTTCTTGTTGGGAATACATGGCTTTCCTTTTCAAAAGATTTAGTCTTTGTCCAAATGCTAACTCATTCTCACCCCAAATCTACATTAATTCATTTGTTGTGACTGTCTCCCCCCACCAATTCCATTCTCATTTCCTCTCTTCCTTGAGCCCTTCCTGGTGAATGTATCCCTAAATTTACCTTTGTCTTTGCATCCATGACTAACCTTAGGTCGCGTCTGGTTGGGGTTATTGGGATGGTTGCAAAATACGCAGGAGTTTCAACTTTTGCTGTGTCCACCCCAGGGTTGATTACATTCCTGGTTTTAATGCCAGAACAGATACAGTCTCTAAAACTGCCTTCAGATCTGTCCACCCCACAGACCTGCTTCCTCCCTGTCCCAGAGCCTAGGAACTCCTGAGTGTCAAGTGGCTGACTGGCACCTTTTGTCTTGAGAATTAATAAGGTCCCTGGGCCAGCTCTCATCGGATGAGCCCTATGGTGAGATCACATTTTACTTGGGGAATAGAAAGTGGCTTGTACAGGAAAAAAGCCTTAACTGTAATTGCTTTAGTGCAAACAAGTCTTAGGCTAAAGCCCTTTCTTACACATTAAGTAATATTCCCAGCCTTCAGTTAACAAGTGAACATGCCTGAAAAAATTGGACACATAATTCGAGTTGAATGCCCTCCTACTTGTATGGGCCATGAACCAGCAGCCCTGGCATTACCTGGGGGCTGATTAGAAATGCAGATGCTCAGACCCCACCCCTCCTACTAAATCAGAAATCTTTTTAACAAGATGGCTTAGTGATTTACACGCACGATAAAATTTGAGGCCCTCTGGCTTAATGCATGTTAAAGCGTCTTTATTTCTCTCTGAATCCCTAGCACCAAGCAGAGTGATTCTCCTTGCCTGTGGTCATGGTTGGGGCTGGGTGGGGGGGGGGATGGTTGACTCAGAGGCATGAATCCTTATGTGAAACATGTTTTTGTGTTTTCTGTATTTTCTGGCAATTTGACATCTTGGGCCCTCGTTGACCTGGGAGAGACTGCCCCTCCCAGTTTGGTGAATTCTTTCTTTTTTTAAAAAAATTTTTTATTGGCGTAGAGTTGATTTACAATGCTGTGTTGGTTTCTGCTGCACAGCAAAGTGTATCAGTTATACATATTCATGTATCCACTCTTTTTTAGATTCTTTTCCCATATAGGTCATTACAGAGTATTGAGAAGAGGTGGTGAATTCCTAAAGGTAGCGAAAATCCCCCTTTCAGCAGAGGGTATCTTTCATATGCAAGCCAACCCATTGGGAGCCCCCTCCAACCCCCTCCTCTAGGGGGCGCTCACACTCAGGGCTGCTGTCCGCCTGCCCGGGTCACCCGGGGCGGGTACCAGGCACCCAGGGTGGCCCCTGTGCCCCAGAGCTGCTGGAGCTACTTAAACCAAACAATCCTACTAAGTCTGCCCAGCTGGCCTCCTGCAAAAACTGTGATAAAGTCTCCTACCCAAGTATTCCCCTCCCTCTCTCTTCTAACTGGCCCCCCTGTTTCCCCACCTGGTCCCACGTGCCCCCTCCTCTTGAGAAGTCTGAGGGACAGGATACCTTCTCAAGGGCAGTTGTCTCCTGATCTGTTGGCCTCCGGTCCCTGAATAATAGTGAAACTTGCATTTTAAATCCGGTGTGCGCCTGGGATACTCCCTTCTAGGACAGGAAGATTCTGACTGCGGCAGGGACGTGAGTGGGGTGGAGAAGGGGCTCCTCCCACACCCCAAAGGGAGAGGCTCCCGTAGGGTCACTAGGAGGGTGACCTTATTCCCCTCACTTGTTGGGAGAGAATTAAATCTGAGAACAACTGACTAAGGGAATGCAAACTGTGAGGGATTTGCAAAGCAAGAGGGAGTGGTTGGGAAGTTAGTTTGGAGGATGGGATGGTGCCAGAGGCAGCTCAAGGGCCTGAGGACGGGAAGGCAGGTCTGCACCTGTAGGGTCTCCACCAGCTTCCCCGCCTGGAGCACAGAGGCTCCTTCTCCAGGGCTTGTCATGTATGAGTTATCAGAAGGCAGACACAGCGTTCATAGGTTTGAGGAACCTGTTCCTGGTACAAACCAAACACTTTCAATGGGCCTTTCATATAGGTACATATAATTCTGGGTGTGTATGACTTAAAGAAAAGAATGAAGAGTAAAGAAGTTTTAAATAGAGACATTTCACTTGAAAGGGCTATCATCTGATCACAGGACACCGGCGGCTAAGAGCTACGGAATAATGTTTGTTTCTGTCTAGAGCATGTGCTAGCCGCCATCACATGATAAAACACGCCAGTAGCTGGGGGGCCCATCAGCTGTTTTTATCTGTTTTCTTTGTCCTCCAGGGATTTGGCTGAAACTGGAAGGCAGACTGCAGACTGTGGATTCTTTTATCCCCTTATCATCTCTGGGAGCAATCGTTACTTCTGAGTTAGGAAAAAGTGAGTCCTTTTCCTTAAAAATTTTAAATATGTAATACATATATTAATTTGAAAACCTATTTTAAAAGACAAGTAGATATACCATTTTCAGATATTTCTTTTAATGGAACAAGAGTCTGAAGGGGACAAGAGGGTCATTCTTCTTGGATATTCCATGTCTGTCTCCACTGGCTGCGTAGATTCCGGCCATGCTCCATCCCAAAGCGTCTGCAAGGCTTCCGGGTGTAGTTATTAAGTCTGGGAGAAGAAACTTGAAAGGGAGTCTCTTCCTGCCTCAGAAACATCTCTCCTGGGTAAGTCCTCGGTGCAGGATAAACAAGAGGCTCTGCCTTCCGTAATGGCCCATTTTCTATGGGGAAAGAGCTTTATTTTGACTTGAGAAGGACTCAGGGTATGTGGCTATAAAAGCCTGGAAATTCATGACCTGGTTTTCTCCCGGCACCGACTCTGGGTGATTTGAGCACCTCACGCTCTGTAAGATGATGACAAACGTTAGATGTGTGTTACACCTTCACAAGATAATTCTCCTCCTCCCTCTCTCTCCTCTCCTCTCATGGCAGCAGCTTTCGGTCCTGCGACGTCCAGGGGCTCATGGAGCATCTTCTCTCCGGACGGGACGCATCAGCCCCTTCCCCGCTCACAGTCACACTGTCTCCTGTGGGCCCAGCTCCTCCGCCTCCTTGAGGGTGAATCTGCTCCCCGCCGTCCACGCACGTTTAGCAAATTCAGGGGGAGAGTGTAATGTGGCAGCCTGTGAACAGGGCGTGTGTTCTGTGTGTAGGAGGCCGAGTGCACCGTGGGGACCGTGGCAATCACAGTGGACCTGCCTCATGTTCATAGTTTTAGTTACGTATGAATATGCCTTAGCTTATTTCACAAAATGTAGAAATTATAAGCAGGAAAACAGAAGCACGCAGAGCCTGCATTTGCAGATCTTTAACTGAAATGCTTACATTCGAGTGTGATGCTTGGATAAACATTAGACATGAGTGTGACTTTGGCTGGTGCTGATGAACTATAAATAAGAACAGTTTTCAGCTGAAAGAGAACAGGATGATCATTTTACTACTTAACATCCCTGCTAATTTGACCTTTGGAGGCGTCAATGGTTGCATCCTGTATTCTAGCTTGCAGGAACACAGGAATGGTTTTCTTCCTAATTCCTTTGGTGGCTTGACGGTCTGTGTTCATATAACTGGATTGAGTTCTGGAACCTGGCTGAGAAATACTGGACCGTGATTCATGAGAGGCAATATCGTTGGGTCAAAAGTCCACGGGCTTCGGATTGAGAAGGATCCAGGTTCAAGTTCAAATTCTGCAGTTTACTATCTACATGAACTTTATTGGACCGTTTCTCTTTCCGGGTCCCTGAACCCAGGACAAATGAAAAGACTCAGAACAGGTAGTTCAGGGGTTGGTCGAGGAGGTAGAAGTACACCCACGGGGTAACAAGGAAGATGCCACAGTCAAGTGGTGACGCACGGGGAACACTGACTCTGAGAGAGAGCAGAACACCTTGGGATTGTGAGGAAGCTTACACACTGCTCCTGACATGATACATCCACAGTGGTTTGTACCATCTTTTCATCACTGAGACAGAAATGGCCACAGCACAGAAGATTCTCATATGCTGGGGCATTGCTAGCACTTTCCTGCATTCAGTATTAAAGCCACTCTGTGTTTTAAGTAGACCAAGGACCCCCGAATATTCAGCTTCCTGCTTCTGGGACGCTGGCCTCACTCTGGTTCCCTTGCCTGGGGGCCTTGGGCTCTCAGGGGAGATGCTAACAGCGGGTGTCTGCCCTGCAGAGGGAGGTCCAGCTAATGAGGGTCGGGCAGGGAGGGGTCCGGGCAGAGGAGGATGGGATGGGGGCGTCTGCCTTCACTCCCTCCAGCCCCATCCACGAGCCCTGAGCATGTAGAGAAGAGAGAGCCCACCGCTCCATCCTGAGGGGTCTCTAGGTTGGGGGCAGCAGCCCCGGGAAGGTGGTGGCCTGAGCACCGTGACCGGACACGAGGCCCCTTTGAGAAGTTGCCACCATCTGAGAGGACACCCTCCTCTGACCTGTTTCACAGCAGAGCTGACTTGCGGTGACTCTTGCAGGACTCGGGGACTTCCTGGGAGAGAGAAGTCTCCAATGCCGACTTCCCTGAGCTTCTGATTTCTCACTGCAGCCTGGGAGGGGACATCCTTCCACAGGGCTGCGGTGAGGCTTGAGCTCAGGTTCCCCTCCTGCCTTGGCCGCCTCACCCCACACGTGCTCTCCTGCCCATCCCCAAAGCTCACCACCTCCCGCTCGCCCTTCCACGTTCGGGGTTCCTCCTCCGAGACCCCCAGGACTTTGGGCCCGACTTGGTTTTCCTCCAGTGGTTCCTGCCCTGCTCCACTGCTGCGCCTGTGGACCGCCCTCCCTACACCCACATCCAGGCTGATGGATTGCCTGCACCCCCCCTGCCCTAACCTCTGTCTCACTTCCAGAAGCCACTCAAGGACACACCTGGGCCTGGGGAACTGCTCTCCCTCAGGAAGGCCCCTTGCTAACGACATGCTCTGCCCTCCCCGTGTCCTCCACGCCCTCACCGAGCACGGCGGCCACTCCATCCTGTGTCCAGGGCTTTGATCAGCCTGGTCCTCATCTCCACGCCCCACGCGTCTCACCTCCACGCCCCACGCGTCTCACCTCTGTCCTTCCAGCCCTGGACACAGAGTATAATTAAATTCACTCTCACCGCCCCATCAATGTTCTAAACTCACTCACTCTAGAAGTGTTTACTGAACGACAAGGCTGTTCAAAACCATCTCTTCCACTTCCTTCTCTTGCATCTTCACATCCACTTACAGCTCCCTCTCCTTGGCTTAGTCACTCATTATACGCCCATGTTTTATGAACTCTAAGCAATATTGATCATAAAATGTACCATTACATTATGAGCCACAGAGAATGAAAAAAATGCTGCCAATAAACATTGAGAATTGCCATCAATTGTAAGATGCGTTCTGTTTTCAGGGCTGTTAAAATATGAAAAAATAAGCATCTGATAACATATTAAGCAACAGTGTTTTTGAGATCAGTGCTGAGACACCTCCCAATCTTCCTTTCCTTCAGACGTTAAACTTCTAGAAATAGACTGAGCTGTCAATTTCCGCTTTCCTTCTCCCAGGTATTCTTTATCCCACCACAATTTATCCCTCTTCTAATAAAATCACTGACTTAAAGATCACAAGTCCTGTTATAATCACCAAATCTAAGAGACCAGTTCTTATAACACTTTAGTTCACCTTTCTCAGTTTTTCAAACTAATTTTTTTGCTGACCATTGTCTGTCTTTGTTCTTCAAGGTCCCGTGGGCGATACTGCCCCTCCCACTACTCCCCTGCTACTTGAAAGCCCCAGACAGGCTTCCCCCAGCAGCTCTAGCTGAGGTCACATTTCACCTGTGTCCGCAGTCCAGCGATCAGCTCCCCATCACCTCACCTGACCTCACTGGCATCGGGTGCAGACAGGCACGTCTTCCTTCTGGAGATGCATGCTTTCCTGTCGTCCGGGAAGCAGGCCCTCCTGTTTTTCCTCCCGGTTCCCTGGGCACCTTCCTCTTACCCCTTGTTCCTTCTCACATCTGACGTCCCCGGCTCAGGCCTGGGGACTCTTTTCTTGGTGATGCCGTCCAGCCCATGGCTTTAAGGGTTGCCCACCCCTCCCCCAAAGCCTCTAAGCCTCTATCAACAGCCCAGACCTTCCCTCGAACTCCAGACGCTCACGCCTTGGTACCCGCAATTCTGCTGGTTATCTAATTGGCATCTCAAGCGCACGATGTCAAAAGATAAATGCCCCACTTTCCAAACTTCTTCTCAGAAAATGACAGCTCTCCCCTCCTGTTCCTCGGGGGGTTACCTGTGACCCCTCTCCTCACACACCCCAGATTCTATTCCTCCGAGGGAGTGGCTCCTACTATTAAACTATGCCCAGAATCCAGCCCCTTCTTTCCACGTCCTCAGCTGGGAGCGGGTTAAGGGGCCGTCACTGGGCCCCTGAATTGTTGCCACAGGTCCTTCCTGTGCCTCCTGCTTTGCCCCTCCCCACACACCTCACCACCAGCTTATTCTCAACATCAAGCCCAGAATAAGCCCTTTGAAACATAAGCGTGGTGACATGTCACTCGCTTTAACCTCTTTAACCACGTCGCATTACACTCAAGGGAAAGCCAGGGTCCAGTGCAGAGCTGACCCCCCATCCACGCAGCCACGCCCCCTCCCTCGCCCTCCGAAACGCTCTTCTCTCTGCCAAGAATGCGCTTCGTCCAGATTCCCTCCTTCATGTACTTCTTGTTTCTCCTTAAGCATCACATTGTCTTATTCCCTGACTCTAACCGTTTTTTATTATCTTTAGTGTCACAACTGTCTCATCCCTTCATTTCTTGGCACTTATTTGAATCCTTGGTCATCTTAAACATTTCCTAGTAGCTGCCTCCGGTCATGTTTTAAAGGTGTGGGCAGCAATTCTAGATGCAAATATTTGAATAAGGATTCTGAACTGTGTCCATCAATGGACAAGGTAAGAATATGGCTGGAATTTAAAATTTGGGAGTTCACATACATTTTCAAAAAGAAATTCCATAAAGAATTCTCCCTTTCAACTGTCAAGTTTCAAATTTCAAATGCTGGCCCTCATCCAAGGTCCTAAGTAGTGAACGTGGGAAAATATCCATTGAGTTTTTCTCTCCAATGACTAAAAATGCCTCACTAATTCCATGGAGACCGATCTTAATGTTTTCATTAAAGCAAAAGATTTGTGAATAAAAACTTGTGATAGAATATATATTTAGAGAGTGGAGCAATTTAAAATCATACTAAGTGAAGTAAGTCAGAGGAAGACAGATATCATATGATAACACTTATATGTGGAATCTGAATAAATGAACTTATTTACAAAACAGAAATGGACTCACAGACATAGAAAACAAACTTACAGTTACCAAAGGGGAGGGGGTGAGATAAATTAAGAGTTTCGGATTAAAATATACACACTACTATATAGGTTACCAACAAGGACCTACTGTATAGCACAGGGAACTATATTCAATATCTTGCAATAACCTATACGGGAAAAGAATCTGAAAATATATATATATGTATAACTGAATCACTTTGCTGTACACCTGAAACTAACATGACATTGTAAATCAACTATATTTCAATAAAATTTAGAAAAATAAATAAATAAAATCTTAAATACTGACAGATCAAATACCACTAAGTGGGAACTTGAAGTACTGGAGGTGCTCTGACATTTCAGAATAGGAGAGTGTGCCCAAGAAGAAAATCCTCCTTGAAGAATACATTCTGTTTGCCAGTTATTTCAGGTGATTTCAAACCATTTTTCTCTCTCAATCTACCCACTCTTGATGTAAGATGGATTTGGACATGTCGGTTTAAGTGGGGGACAAGCCTCCAGGGGTCACGCAGAGTGCTTGGCTGTGTCCTCCGGGGAGCCCTGCGGGGTCTCTGCAGACAGCCCGGGGGCCCCTTTCATCTGCCTCCCTTGATTCTGGTGGAAGACCCTTCACCACTTTCAAAGGCCAAGTCAGTGAAACTCTTAAGTGTTGACAGGGTCTTTAATCAGAGTAAACAAGACGTCTCCACCAAGCTTTGGAGGTGGAGCAAACCTCTAGAGCCACAAGTGACCATCTAAGCAACCCCTAAAGCTGTGTCTCAGTCACGTGACTAATGGCCTCCACCTGGGGTCCCAGTGTGGACGGTGGGAGTGACCAGACTCCTTGACAACCATGTTCCCATCTCTCTCTGTGCTTTACTGACCGGCAGGAAGTTAAGTGATCATATATTCCACTACCCTTTCATCAAACTGTCAAAAGACTACGTAAGATTAGAAGGGTTACATAAAACACCCACATGTGTATTTTTAACATCTTTCTGTACAGAAAGCAGTGCAGGAAGGTATGTTAGTGTCATCACTGGGAATTCGTAAGGTCTTAGCAGAAACCTCACAATACAAACCAGACTGTTGGGAAATTCCAGAGATGTGAATTTCTTTTCCCACATTTTCTCTAGAGATGCTTTCTATGTTTACTCTGTGTGTGCTGTACGGCAAGGGAAGTTCAGTCTCCTTCGAATGACTTTCTTTTCTGTGCTCTGATGGAATGTCGGCCACTCATTCCCAACGTGTGCCCTGCTCTTCAAAGAACAATAGAGACAAATGGGGAAACTTTGCATCCAGAAGAACGTTTATCATCATGATGTCTGAGTTCTAGAAGCCCACGCGTGGCCTTTCATCACGTCTTCTATGAGACACACCACATAGTCCTTGGTGGTCTCCTCATGTTATTTAAAATTCTACAATACAAATCCTTAGCTGTTTGTAGAGCCAGAAATAGAAACCTGGCTGAAAAGACACTCCTTTTAGAGTTCTTCATTTTTATGCATTGTATCTTGAAACGTTGTCATCAAAGTTTGCAATTGTTCATTGTATTTGAAACAGTTTTCCTCCCCAACAATCCCACCCTCCACTATGACCAACCAAGAGACTCAGAAGCAACTGAAGCTCAGGTGTGCAAACCAACCTGAATAAATCACAGATGCGTGTGGCTAAAAAGGGATCGGAAATGACAAAGCAAGAGGTCCCACTTTCTAAAATCACAGGCATACGCCCCATGCACCGTATATATCCGTACACGTCTCCACATCATAAAAGAATCATCAAAATTTGTTCAAGTTTGTCTTCTCTCACTTCCCTCCTCTTTCCTCTCCTTCAAAAGGGCATCTGGTATAAAAGCCTGACGTGTGTTACTCTATGTCCTGTTTATCTGACTGACTTCTTATTCATTTACTGTCACTCATACCCATCCCCAAATTTAGAGGGCTTTTCTGGTTTAAAAAAAAAATCACAGAATCTTAATTAAGTTGTCTCATTAGTTCCATAATTTCAATCTAAAAGGGCTGCAGATAACAATTGAGAACATGTTTTTGTGAAGATATCTTATATCGAGATAGAAAATAACACAAATGTTAGCAGAAATTGTTTAATTTTCATTCAAAGAGAATCTAAAATATTTTTTGTTATGTGTTCTTAAAATTATGTAACAATAATTTCCCCACTGATTTTCTAAATTTTAGCCATGATAACTGAGGTTCAACTGTTCACTTTTTATCGGGGACAGATTGGAATTTAGAATTCTGAGCTTTATTAACTCCCTGGTATCCGGCAGCCTTCTAAGTGTCCACGAAAGGAGGAGAGCGGAAAGCGCCTCCACCTCCCATCAAAGTCAGAAATGCTTTCCTCTCCTCGCTCGCATCAGAGGCGGGGATAAATATTTATTTTGATCCAGTTCCCTGGGAAGCAGGCCTTGAGAAACGAGAGACGGAGGTTTGCAGGCAATTTCCGCTGCCTGCCCCAGTAGCTTCGAGGCAGAGCTTGTGGGGGGCTCAGAAAGCGAAGAGGTAGGAAGGAGGTGGGATCCCCGCAGAAGGAGAAGTAGAACAGGGATTCAGTCAGAGTGAAGTCCCCTCTGGTCCCACAGGCACTCAAGCCGGATGCCCTTCCGAGTTGCTCTTACCTGAGGCCCTTATGCCCTCGCGTTGGCCAGTTACTGGACCCGAGTTGTCCCAAATGGGGGACAGATTCTTGGGCAAGGGGGCTCTCTGCAGCGGAGGGTGATTCTCAGAAAAGGACAGGAGTGATCACTTTCCCGGGGCGAGTCTGGTCAGCGGGGCTCTGGAGGGTGGGCACCTCAGGAACACACCGTTGCATCTGTTACACATACACACACAGGGGTACCACAGATCTGTGCATACGTACGTGTGTACACACGTGTGTGCCGTAAATCCATCCTTGTATCTGTTGTTTGTACTATTGTGCGATGGGACTGTTTCCTGGAAAAGAAGAGGAGGTAGAAGGGATCAAATAGGCTTCTGGATTGCGCTGCTTGTTCCTTAGACACGTACTGTGGTCCCGTCTCAGCCTCCTGTGGCCCCCGCAGCTGCATTCCCCCACTCTTGGGAATGATCCATCGGATGGAAACTAGTCTTTAGGAAGAAGAACATTTTTATCCTCGTGTGCAGACTATTAATAACAATTCCCAATGCCGCCATGTTCCTCATCCCAGGGACGCTCGCTCCGGGATGTGGATTTGATCTGCTTTTGGCCTCTGCATCCCCTAGTTGTGTTCTGGGCTGTGACTCAAGCCCTGCCGTGCGGTCACTTCTCTAACTTCTGTTCTAGACATGCTTGCCCACGGCAGCCGATGACTACGGGCAATTCAGTCTTATTCCATCACTGACAGATGTTTTCATTTGCTTTACCAAAACCCTTTTGTTTTAGCTCTATCTCTTTCTAGATGACCTCTTCAGTAATAATCGATTCTTTGTAGTCCCCAGACATGCTTTGTTCCCATCACAAAAGACATGTAAAAATATGTAGGTTGGAGAGATTCTCTGTGTCCCGTGGAAGGGTGGATTCATCTCCTTCATTGGAACCATTAACAGTGTTTATAATCAGGAGAACTTCATCAATGACAAAGAAATACAAACGTCTCACAAGGAAAGTCAATACTTAACTATCATTGAATTATAATTTATAAAGCACTAGAAGCAACTTTGATGTAGTCATGATTTTTTTAAAAAGATAAAAAGAATTCGAAAAAAATTATGTAGTTGGTCTCAAGTCAGCATGAATTTGTGCTGAGGACCTTAGAATCTGGAGCTCGACTGCCTGAATTTGAATCTCAGCTCTACCCCTACTGGCTGTGTGACCTTGGGCAAGTCACTTTACCTCTGTGGAGTTCAGTTTCTTCAGGTGCAAAAGGGAGATAGTGAGAGTATCTACCTTATAGTATTTCTGTGAGGCTTATGTGCATTAATATATGTAAAGTGTTTAGAGCATTAAGTGGCATAGAGTAGGCATGTAAAAACATTAGCTAATTTGTAAGAACTATTCTAAGACTATTCTAAACTATTCTTTTTACAGGAGTGTTTTGGCCTTGATAGACATATATCCGTTCGCATTTCTTCTTACCCTGACAATCTCACTGACAGCAAGGATGAAACAGCCATGGAAGGAAACCAGCAGGTCTTCAGCACCTGGTGTGTGGACATCATGTATCCATCATAACTGAACTCTCACCTCAAACAGTCCTGCAGGCAAGCAGTGGGGAAGATCAGAGCAAGTGGCTTCTCGGAGATCACGTGGCCTCTAAGCGGCAGAGTCAGATTTGAACCTACCTCCACCTGGCTCCAAAGTCACTTTATCAGATGACCTTGAACAGGCAGAGGTTAAAGGAAAGGGTGCCTTTTGGGCTGAGATCCCTGGGATGGCCCTGCTCCCTCCTCACCTCCCAAGTCCCCTCCGAGTCACCGATACCAAAAAAGAAAGGGGTAAAGCCCTTAACTTTGAACTAAGTGTGCCTCTAGGCTCAACATATTATGAAATTTGGTGAATTCAATGCTGTCTCCTCTGTCCTGCCCCCAAGCAGGAGGGGCGACCCCAGAGGCCCAGTGATGGCTCAGCGGCTTCCTGTTTTCTTGCTGCTGTTGTTTCCGAAATTAGCAAAACCCATGCTGACCGTTTCCGTGTCAACACAAGGAGAGATGACGTCCCGCATCCCGGCTTCTCTGGAGGCTTTCGGTTTTGTTTGTCCACCAGCCATTGTTCTGGTGACAGAATCGGCCTTTTGTAGGAACTGCCTCTCCCTGGTCCACAGGTTTGGCTGAGGTTGATTGGCCTCCAGACCCAGGGAAGCTGCCCGCAGTCGTGGCAATCTGCTTTCTGGTCCTCAGTCTCTCATTCTCGGATGAGCCCATGGCCCCCTGGGATCATTCAAGGCCACTCTTGGGGCTACTGCAGAATTATTGGGAACACTGGACTTTCTAATTGTGAGAAGAATAAAGACCAGCCCTGCCAGTGGCCATCTGGTCACCCTGTGAAGAAAGCACTTAGAAGAAACAAGACAGGAGTGTTTCCTGTTCTGAATCTAGTCAAAGACCCGAGACATCACCCTTCCCAGGAGGGTGGGAGTCACAGAGACCTCCTGTTCTTCCTTTTTACCTAAGCTCCTTGAGTGAGATTTTCATTACTTGCAGCCAGCAAAGGTGGGTTGAGCATCTTACCTCACCCAATGTTTTGTTCTCTTTGAATCCCTTCAACATTTAGGGCTGGGCCCCCCACCAGCTCATTCACAATAAGAATTATGCAAGGATGTAAAATCATTACAACCAACAGGCCCCTGAATTCTCGATTGGTAAACAACACCATGATATGTATTTATGACTCATTCTTCCTTTTCCTTAAATATGGTTGAGAGAGATTCTTTGCAGGAGGTATGTCCCCTTCATAAATGAATGGCAGTAGGCTGACCGGCTCAACAGGGTGCGGTTTTCCTCTAAAAATCTCTATTTGAAGATTTTTAAAGGGTTACTTAAACCTCACTGATTTGGCTAAAATAGTGTGGTGTCTGTGTTGGCTGGGAGACATAGGCTTGTTGTTACTACTTGTTTAGTTGATCCAGTTTTCTGATAGCTCCTTGGGAAACTGTGCAATATCAAGCTTTCTTCCTCAGGCCTGTGAAGCTTATGAGTTTCTATGCTTTGGTGAGGAAGAGGCAGAAGGACACACTAGGAGGGACTGAGCTTTTGCCTCGACACATGTTCCATCCATGTATCCTCTATCTGTCTATCTCTCTATCTTGATCTATCTATTATCTATCTATCTATCTATCTATCTATCTATCTAATTTCTACCTATCATCTTCCTCCCTTCCTGTTTATATTTAGCCACATCCAGCCCAGGAGAGACAGGTCACCTGCACTTGGTGAGTTCCCTTTTAGAGAATGAACACTGAGCAAGAGCCCAGACACAGACACAGGCAAAAGAGATAAAGCACAACTCAGAGGGGCCAATGGGAGTCAACACTCCAATTATTTCACAAATGCAATCTGAAAGTAAGTGGAATCACTTCCTTAATTGGAACTGGAATTCACTGTCCCCAAAAGTATGGTGAGTGGAAGCCTCAGTAGGTGACTGGGGCGTTCTTTGAGTGTGGCGCCTGCTTCAGCCCATGCAGGCTGCTGTACAAGCACCATGAGCTGGGAACTTAAACAAGGCATGCATTTCTCACAGTTCTGGAGGTTGGAAGTCCAAGATCAAGGCACTAGCAGATCCAGTGTCTGATGAGGACCCACTTCTTGGCTCATAGATGGCACCTTCTCACTGTGTCCTCACCTGGAGGAAAGGGCAAGGGAGCCCCCTGGGATCTCCTTTATAAGGACACTGATCTCGTCGTGGGGTCTCCACCCTCATGACCTCATCACCTCCCAAAGGCCCCACCTCCCAACACCATCACATTGGGGCTAGGTTTGAACACAAGAATTTTGGGGAGACATGAACATTCAATCCATAGCGATGCAGATCAGCTTTGAACCCTGATGGGTGTTGGTCTGGGAGCTGCACCAGAAGTCAAGTGAGAGGGGTAGTTTCAGAGGACACATTGCCAGGAAGAGCTGCTTGCAAAAGCCACAGCTACGGATTCCAGAAGCCTCCACAGAGAGCAAATACATTATGAGGCTGGCATGGGCGGGGAAGCATAGAGAAACACAAATACTGTAAAAATCAATATTAATTTCTTTCTAAGTGTCCTATTAGATGAGTTTTGACAACTGCATAATTCAAAGCCCAAAATAAGACGAAAGTTTAGCTTCCCCAGAAAACTCTCTCTTGTGACCCTTCCAAACACCTCCACCACACACCTCAAAATCTGATTTTATCACCTTAGTTTCTCCTGCATTTAGATTTCATATAAACAGAATCATGCAATATAGATATTTTTGTCCAGCTCCTTTCTTTTAAAAAATGTACTTGAGATTCATCCAGGTGGTTGCATGTGTAAGAAGCTGGGTTTCTATGCGAGTTGTACCCCAGGTTGCCTGTCTAGTAACAAGTTGATGGCTCTTGGGGGTGTTAGTTTGGGGCTTTGATGTGTGAGCTTACATCCTGTTCAAGCCCATCTACAGTATATCCAACACTGTCATCATACACTAACCAGGCCCTGAGCCCCGTCTACAGAAGGTTGGGGGAATCACAAGATATTCCTTTTGGTACGAACAGCGTAAGCCACATCTAAAGCGCAGGGATGCTGCAGGGGCAGAGCAGGTGGGAAAAGCGTGCTCCTGGCGGAGGCACCAACGTGCTCCAGGTCAGGAGCCTGGACAGGTCAAGGCCCACGAAGCAGAAACTGAAACAGTCAGTGCTTAGCTGGCAAAGCAGGACTCAGGAGAGAGGGGGCTGGAGAGGAAACAGGACCAGGTCATGAAGGGCCAGTCAGCAGAAGGTGTGCAAAGGCATTTGAACTTTATTCTGAAGCAAAAGAGAAGTAACCCAAGTGCTTTCAGCAAGAAACTGCTTGACTGGATTTTCCATCATAAAAACCTCTCTGATTTTAGTGCTACTTTCTGTGTTTATTCTCCATTTTCTCTGGGTGTATAAAGGTGTTTTGTTTTGTTTTTTCCTCCCCTTTCCTCCCCCTCCCCCTTCCTTTATTTAGGGTGACTTGAGAAGGAACAGCTCTCATGAATACAAATTCTCTGAAATGATGGCCCTTTACTAATAATTATTTCCTGAGCTCCTGCTGTGTTCTTGGGACAAGCTTAGCCCCTTGGTGACTTCATGTGTTAGAAAGATATTTATGCTTTTAGGTTTTGAGCTGCATTGGAGAAAATATGTAAGGTTTCAACGATATGAACAGGTTTAATATTTAGACATAGCAAGTGTTTTTCTGGACGATATAGACCCCAGGAGACCTTGAAATGACATTGAGTTCTTAATCTTTATACAGATAAGTCTGAGGCTCAAATCGCCTACATCATATGCCTAACAATTGACTGTCCATCTCAACTGAAGTGTTCTTACGAAGAACTTGAGGCCTTCTGGAGGAATTTAATTTCATTTTCAGGTAACTCTACCCATTATAGAAAGTGCTTTCTTGTATTAGCCAGAAAATCTATTTTCTACAACCTGAGCCATGACCCCCAGTTCTGTTTTGTGGCCCCAGAACAAGCCTGACCCAACGTTGTCATGACGACCTGTCTGTTATCTGAAGGCACAGATCGTGTGCCTCTAAATCTTCTCTTTCCTAGATCAAAAGCTGGGACTTTCTTTAGCCATACCTGGTGGCCCTGTTTCCTGTCCCCTCCTTGTCCTGTTTTTCCCTGGACACGTTTCAGAGTCAGGCTTCTAGTCAGAGTGTGCTGTTCAGGAATGAACATAGTACTTCATTGGCTGGTTGAGCGGTGCTAAGTGGAGCAGTAATACTACTTCTCCTGTCCTGGCTCTTACATTTCCATTAACAGACTCTGGCCTGGAGTGCGCATTTTGGAATGCACGTCTCAAGGCTGACCTAAACTGATTTTGGAATGATTGTAGTAGAACCCAGACATAGATGTGCAGTTACAACTACCGAGGTAACACTATCTAGAATCTAAGAAGCAAGTCTCAGAGTTCAGGGGGTAATTCAGCTGCTTGTGTACAGTAAAATAACTTCTTTATTTAATATTCAACCCATTCCTACCAAAAATCCAGAACAGGCTAGAACAGAGCTGTAAGGTAGAACTTTCTGCGTGAAAGAAAACGTCCCATGCCTGCACTTTCCAACATGGCAGCCACGGGACACAGTAGGAATGAAAAAACTGAATTTTAATATTTCATTTAATTTGAATGAATTTAAATTTAAATAGCTGCACGTGGCTAGTGGCTATTTTATTGGACACTGCAGGTATATAAAACCACCCTATTGTCAAAAGGGAGGTAGATGTTGGAGTGATGAGAATGATGGAGAAAGAGACGGAGAACAAAAGAGAAAGAAAAAATGTTTCTGAGATAATTGACTGTGAGCCCATTTTGTAGAACAAAGAGGAAGAGAATGAATTCCTTACTTTCTAGTATTAATAGATCTCATAGGCTAATGAAGAAAAACACTATATCTATACAAATAGAATTATATTTTACAAAAATCTGTGAGTTAAGCAGTGTTGATTATCTTCTTATACATAAGTATAAATGTAAGAAAATTATCTAATTGCATGTACATATTAAGTAGGGGAGCCTGGATTTTAACCCAGATTCATTCATATGTATATTTGCCATATATTATATTATTTTAATATATATTTATTTATATATAATTTATCTCACGCTGCTGATAATATCTAGTTGTCTGTGATATGCTGATCTTAATATAGTACATACCAGCTGTGTGCATAGACCTATACATATATTTATGTGTAGGGATGTATGTATTTATACACATACATCTGTATACATTTCCATGCATTTTATAGCTATTTAACTGGGAGAGTTCATTGGTCAGGGAGACTATTTTCTAAATGAGAAGCCATCTTTCTGTATGAAACTCTGATGGTGAGTGAAGTCCTATGATAAACTTTGATAAAGGTCTCAGAACAGCTATAGAAATGATGAAATTATATGCATTCTTTTCACTTTGGAAATTGATTATTAATTAACACATTTTTTTCCCACAGCACTTGAGCACCGTAAGGTAAAAGAGTCGCCGACAGTCCATCTTCTGTGTTTAACTCTGTCCGGTCTTTGAGCTTCCTTTTGGGTGTAGTCACCACTGGAGCATCAGAAATACCAGCTGATATTTTAATTTTGTTGTTTTAGGTGAAGACTTAAATACTGAGTCATGAATCAGAGATTGAAGGGATTTTAGAGACTGAACCATACTCTGTAATTGAGAGATGAGGAAGCCGAAGTTCATCACGGCGGGAAATGATTTACTAAGGTCTTGGAACAGTGAGCCTCTGAAAGCTCTGAGTCAGTCCTCGAGAGCTCACGTGCTGAGTTTATGCTTTTATGATATAGTTGATTTGCTTATCTGTTGGCTCAGATTCTTATACAATTTGTGATTGATATTTGTCTTCCTTGTTCAATTTTACTTCCTTCCTCACTAAAAGAGAAAAATAAAGTTGAAGAAAAATACCTCTGTAGATAATAATAATAAGATTTCTGCAAAAACAGGAAACGTTTAAATGTGACACCCTTTGCAACGATGGAATAAACAGGAAGTGAATAAAATAAGTTACGATGTGAGGGGCATGGGTCTCTCACCTCTGCTCGTTAAACATATATTTCAGGGCCCATGCCCTTCTGTACTGATGTAGAGGTGGTAATAGTAAATATTAAGATAACATCTGTAAATGTTGAGCACGTACTCTGTTTAAGGCTACGTGTTAGTTTGCTTGTACTTTGCTTGGGCTGCCATAACACATACCACAGACAGGGCCTTAAACAACAGACATTTATTTCTCACAGTTCTAGAAGCTAGAAGTCTGAGATCTCGGTGTGGGCAGGGCTGGTTCCTCCTGAGACCTCTCTCCTAGGTGTGTAGACACCACCTTTTCCTGCATCTTCACGTGGTTGTCTTTCTGTGGGTGTTTGTGTCCTGATCTCTTCTTATAAGGGCACCAGTCATATTGGATCAGGGCCCCACCAACATGACCTCACTCTAACTTAATTATTTTTTTAAAGACCCCCCATCTCCAAACATGGTCACATTCTGAGGTACTAGGGGGTTAGAGCCTCAACATAGGAATTTTAGGGGACACAATTCAGCCCATAACAGGCTGTATTTATCTCTTATGTATCATTTTTACAATAAAATAGTAAGATACATAATATTACCCTCATTTTTCAGAAATTTAGGTTTAGACAGGTGACATGTCCAGGAGCACACAACTCTGTGGATGGAACCAGGCTTGAATATCACCTTTGTCCAGTTTCTCCCCCGTATCAGACAGACCACCAAGAGGGATGTGTATTTAGCATCCAACTGGGCAGACGAGAGGCAGAAAGTAAGCCTCAGGAGTGGTCCCTGTGGATTCTCTCCACTCTGCTTTAGAAGAGTGTTGCATCTTTCAAGGGACATCTCCATGCTCCCTACGACTTCAAGGTCAGATTTCCCTCTAGTTAAAATTACATTTCTGGAAAATTTGCATTTATTTCCATTTTCCAAATAACATGTAGTCTTAATAATGAATTCTTAGAGTGTGAAGTGAGAGCTTTTGTGTGTGCTGTGGGTGTGCATTTGTGGCTGTGTGGGTCCACCTGCCCATCATTCATGGTGTTTTTAACAGGCATTTAAGGAGTAGACCTGATTCTGTCTCATCCCAGAGCCTTTAGGATCTTCACTGGTGACCACTGCATAGAAAGAAACCTCGAGATTTGGAGCCAGAAGTGTTGCACGACTTAGGTCAAGAGCCACGGAGTGAACTACGATCCCCAACTTGAAAATTGGGCAGGTCTCTGGTCCCCTGCATCCTAATTTTCACATTAAGGAGGTTTGTGTGATGCAACTTCTATCTTTAAGATCTAATGTGTTTGCATTTTCATCATGATTAACAACATTTTATTTCCACTTAAGTAGTAGACAGAAAACAAAACCAGAAATCTTGTTTTAAAAATAAAACAGACAAAAACCTAAGGCTAGAAAGATGATATTTTTCAGAGTAGTATTTGGTTAATTTTAAACATTTGGCTATGAATTAGAAGTTTCATTGTCCATTTTTTGAATAGATGTTTTATACTGTTTCTAGAAAACATTTAAAGTAAATTGTCATGGATCAATTATTTTAATTTCCATTTCAAATTTTATGTTCCCATTAAAGCTTCAGTTTAGATGGAATCTCTTCACATATCTTTAGTTTAAAAAAACAAATATTTTCAAAATAAGAATTTTCCAGTGCTTATTTATTATAGGAAATTTGGAAAATACAGAAAAATGTACAGAACTTGACGAAGTCCAACCCAGCTCTCAGTGCTCTGAGATGAAAACCAGGCACGTTTTGATGTTTGTAGTCTGTGTTGAGAGATACGGTCCTGTTATTTTGCTTCATCATTTAGCTTTGCTCTCTGTATGTCTTTCACTCTGAGTTTTCCCATCCCAGACCCTGGGTCACATGGGCTTTGGCTCAGAACAATAATCATGCCAAAGTTAACATGTCCCCTCACCTACTTTTTTTTAACATCCTTGATTATTAACCATTAGTCTACATGGGGGGCCGGGCGGGATGAAAATGGACATTTTAGAATCAACTTTCCCATCAGTGGATCAAAGGCCTGGTGGAGACAGGAGAGTTTAGGAGGACCTTCTACGGTCTAGACAAGCATGTCTCTCTGAATACCTTTTCCCCTGTGACTCTCCCTGTGGCTTCTGTACTTTTCTAAGCGTGTTTGACGGCTTTTGTGAGATGGAAATCAAAACTACTACAGACAGGGCAAAGGATGTTAAGGAACGATAGTGATACGAACCTCGTCATTATTACTGTTTAAGAATATCACTACTATTCTTACTATCAACAGTAGTAGTGATGGGGCTTGAAAATCGAGGTAGTGCCCCGTCCAGGCACGTGAGTCCAAGTTGAGTGAGCTTTTGCTGGTACAAGGTGGAGTGACTGAGCACGGAGGCAAGAAACTGGCCGGCAGTGCAGATTTTGTCATCGACCCTGGAATCTTGGTTTTAGAAGCTGCCACAGTCATTTGCCGTTGACATCCAGATGAGAAACTGGCATGGAATGGCAGCTGACAAATCGCAGACGCCTCCGGAGTAGCAAATGCTGATATCTTGTGTTGATATATCTTTATGGGAATTCACAACATTCTCCAGGCAGAGGGCCAAGAGATAAGCCCCAGAGCCTTGACCGGAGAGTGGGACTGGGGTGGGCTGTGTGATTTTGAAGTGCATGTTCCTGGCACACTGAAGGGGCCCTTCTCACTCTGCCATTGGGAGTTCTAAGAGCTCGGCGTGGAGAGGAGCATGGTGCCCTGGAGGTTTGGGGCCGTGGGGTGAGATGAACTCAGCTCCAGCCCGAGGACTCTGAGGTTGCTGACTTGCCCGGCGCCTTCTCAGCTCTTCACAGCTCTTGGTGTATTTTGGCGTCATTGGTAGCGTGGGAGCCACTGGCTTAGATAAACATGGGTGCTCCTGCCAGTGCAGGGATGTGCAATGATCATCTTTCACTCTCTTGGCTTTTCCCTGGACACTTCATCAATCATTTCGAGAGCTTTCGTAGATGTGGGCTGGGCTGACATTTTGCTGTGTCTATCCACAATTACGAGATGTTATGGTCACAAAAGAAAATTCTCCTAGGACAACTAAGGTCCACCAATTGCTTATAATGTGACAGTTTTGCACTTTATCATCACTGAATATTTGGTTGCTTGAAAACTTTTTAGACAACAGAGCAATGCAAATGTTACTTGAATTTCTTAAATTTCTTTGGCTTTCATATTTGTTGGTTTACTTCTCCCAATTAATTTGCTAGCCTCTTGGCTCATTTGTTGAATAATTAATGAAATAAGAAGTAGAGATTTGGGTAAGTTAGTGAATTTAGGGCTTATGTTTTTCAAAGCTAATAATTCTTTTCTCTTATGTTTCTTTATCATTAGCACCATGTCATGAAGAAAAGAAAGAACAGAAAAATACATTGGCTTAAAGGAGAAATTATATTAATTAAAAGTGTCCTATTGGTCAGATATCCTTGAAGGGAATACAGATTTAGGATATGCCTTCAGAAGTAACCCAGCTTTTCCCACTATCTACAGCAGAAGAGATCACCATAATACACTTATTAAGCATTTTCTATATGCCAGATACTGTGAGAACACTTTCCATGGATTCTTGCTCTAAAAATAAAATACAAAGAATTGAGACAAGAAAGATGGTATTTTAAGAGTAATAGGTGGTTAATTTTAAGCATTTGGTATGAATTTGAAGTTTCATTATCCATTTTTTAATAGATCTTGTACATGGTTTCCAGAAAACTAGTTAAGTGAGTTGCAATAGTGTCACAAGTTTGATGCTATTTACTCCTTTTTCAACTTGAGAAACACTGAAACCGAGTTTCAGAGGGAATCAATAATTACCCTATCCTCACGCAGGGAGGGGTATAGCTAGGGTTTGTATCCTGCTCTGTGTCACCCCACAGCCCTCACTTCTGTGTTTCCTGAGCTCTGCCTCGTGTGCTGCGAGTCCAAGGCTGGCAACAAACCTGATCTTCATTTGAGATGATGGCACAGGTGAAGTCTTACTTGTAGTTTTAAATTTTATGCAGTAAACTGCATGAACTTGATATACAGAGATAGTTGGCTTTGAAATATTCCCTGGAGGGCTGTGGTCCCTCGTCATCCTCCTACAACCAAGGTCCTTAACAATGTCACTTCCTTCATTAGATTTAATGATGCTATAAAAATTCATGCAAATGAAAAATGCATCCATTCATGTCAGCCTGAGACTTACCAATGTTTATAAATCAAGTAACATCTGGAACTGAACAATTCAGATGATTTGACAAATATTTTTTGTGCGTTAGTGTTTGGCCATGTGCTAGGCATTGAGGGATATGCAAACAGAACACAGAACTGGCACTGGCACTCCTTCCAACTAATCGGTCTTTTCTGAAGACTAATCTTTTATGAAGATTTTCATAAAATCTTCAGCGGTGTGTGATTCCGCCCTAGAAAAGGAGGCGTCCCTCCAGGCTACCTGCACAGAGAGAAGGGGCAGGATGCACAGAGGTGTGGAGGCTGGGAGGATGGGGACAGAGCGCTGGCCGACAGTAGGACACTGCACAGGTGACTGGGGAAGTATGCCATGTGGACGAAACTGTTCCTCTCCTGCTACCACTTCCCTTCTTGTAAACTGCCCCATGCTGGGCATTATTCACCATGCAGCCAAGCCTTAAGCAAAACTTTTCATGGATTTGAAAATCCAACCCTCTTCCTGACTCTGGTACAGTTGGACCACTTTGGCATTTCCGATCTTGTGGCAGATGTGTCCCCTCTAGGTTCGTATGACTCCTGTTTGCTTTTCTCCCACCTCCCTCTTCAGATCAACGTTCTTCTTTCCTCGCGGCCCAAGATCGCTGCGGTCCAAGCTTTCCTCGTTCCCCGCTGCTACACAACCTTGGCCCTGGTCATCAAGCTCCCATGAGTTTCTATTTTTACTTCCCCAATTCCCTACTTTCTGTTTCAAAACCATCTGTTTTCTGTCCCCAAATCACCTCCTTTCCTCCCTAATCCTCCTTCTCTAATTGTCCCTCACTCATTACCTGCCTCTCACCTGCCTCATCTCAGCCTTTTAGTCCTTGTTTGAGCCTCAAAAAATCCTGAGGCTGCTCTGCTTACCTAAACTGCCCTTCCTTTTCCTTCCATCGTTATCATGTTTCTCAAATGGCTTTGTTCTCAGCCAAGACATTCTAGATCATTTAAAAGTGGGGTGACCATTTCTCTGCATTTTTACCCCGTCTAAACTTGCCAATCTATGGCTCTCTTTCAGGAATCTCATAATTAAATGCACGAATTCCTCTCTAGATAGATAGATAGATATAGATACATATAGATATAGATAGATAGATTACATATTATATGTACCTATATCTTTAGATATAGATCTCTCTTTATAATAGATATATAATAGATAGATATCCAATATATAGACAGCTGTATCTCTACTGATGAAAAAATACATAGATCTCCCTATATGGATGGATACACCTATCTATATCTCTGCATATCTATATATCCATTACATATCTAATATATATGTATACATAATATATATGTATATATGTATGAGAGAGAGAGAGAGAGAGAACAATACAACAAACTTTGCTTTAAGAAAACTGAAATACTTTAACTATCTGGTGGAGAAAGGGGTGGGTTAATAAAGCAAAGATAAGTAAGCTCTTGCGGGAATGGTCTGTAGCAATTATAACTAATACTTACAAAGACAGTGAGTAAAATGTTGAGAGAGGAGGATGGAGTAGGAGAGGAAGCATCTTGGCTCCGACATCCCCTCGGCTCGGGGACTCTGGGTCCTGATCGTGTAACGCCTGCTTCTTCTGGACAAGCCCGAGTGTGTCTCTACTGCCTGAAGTCCTGAGACATGAAAGAGGCCTGGATGGAACAAGAGTCACACTAAGTGAAAAATCATGACATGAATTTGTTTCTACACAGTTTGTTCAATTTATGAAGGATGAGCATATGAAAAAAGAGAAACTCCTCCCTTGAGCTGCCAGGCCAGAGACAGAACTATCAGTTCTAGTGGTTTTGGAGGAAAATTGCTCTCTGTGCGGTTGTGAGCTTTTAGAAGGCAAAGACTGTCTTATTCGTCGCCAGCACCCAAAGGAATGTCAAGCATTTGATCGGCACGCTGTAAATTCTTCTCAAACGGATGAAAAAATGTAAAACGTTATATATATGCAGGGTACTATCAGTTCCTGTGCCCAACTCAGGCCACATTTATATTATTTCCAGAAAGCAGCCTTTAATGATAGATATTGTCAAACTTCAAATCTTGAAGAAGCCTGGCAAACCACATAAAAATGCTCTGGGAAAACTGCCATTGGAGACACAGCCCATAGTACCATGATTATACGGTCTAGAAAAGTGGAGACTCTTAAGAAGAGGATGGTGTCCTTCCTACAATGAAACTGGCTTTTCCACATCATCTATGTAGGTCTAGACTGTAGAACTGAACCACTGGGTAGAAATGACAAGGAAGCGTAATTTAATCATAGATAAACACTTCCTGATATTCAGAGTTTCCAACAATGGGAGAGGCTACCTTGTGAGGTAGGGAACATCACTGGAAGTTCAATGAAAACTTGTTGAGAGTATTACGGAGACCCTCCCGTGTCCAGTGGGAAATGGACTCCCTGCAGTGACAGGGAAACCACAGACACAGTGTCTTCTAAAAGGAGTCTCTCCACTTCATAGCCATGTTGAGGTGGGCTTCCACTAAGCGCACATTCTAGGAAAGGAATCGAACTTTTAAAAATAGTTATAGGGCTTCGCTGGTGGCGCAGTGGTTGAGAATCTGCCTGCTAATGCAGGGGACACGGGTTTGAGCCCTGGTCTGGGAAGATCCCACATGCCGCGGAGCAACTAGGCCCGTGAGCCACAACTACTGAGCCTGTGCGTCTGGAGCCTGTGCTCCGCAACAAGAGAGGCCGCGATAGTGAGAGGCCCGTGCACCGCGATGAAGAGTGACCCCCGCTTGCCGCAACTAGAGAAAGCCCTCGCACAGAAACAAAGACCCAACACAGCCAAAAATAAATATAAAAATAAATAAATAAATAAAAGATTACTATTAAAAAAAATAAAAATAAAAATAGTTATAATACATAGAAGTGCAGTTTGTAAGCAAGTTTAAGGTATGATGAGCACAAAAGAACATAGTTTCAAAAGGGTCTTGGAAAGAGTCAAGACATTTCAACTGTCGTGAACTGAGGGAAGCAACCTCCCCAGCCTTTAAGGAGAAACAGGAATATTCTGGGCAGAGGAAAAGTGCAAATCCCAGAGATGTGAGATAGCAGGATACACTTCCAGACGGGAAAACGGAAGGGAGACGAGAGAGAGGAAGCCAGGCGGTGGGCGGTGGAGGGAAGCTGAGCAGCTGGGCTTGTGGTGTCCTGTGAGGGAGTTTTATCCTCAAAGTGATGGACAGACATTCAGGAGACCTCTAAGCCGAATCAGGAAGGATTTGTGTAGATAAAGGCAGTGGAGTAAGGGGAGTGTCGCTCAGGTGAGAAGGATGAAGATGTACTGAAGACAGAGAGAAGGGCAGACTTGCAGGAGGCTTTTGAGGCGCGATTGACTCGTGTTAGAATCCGTTGTCTCGTTGCCTTTGTGTGGCCTTCGTGTCTGTATGTAAACCCTGAGCTGGGGGTTTGAGGACCTCGCATGACTTCTGTGCCCAGCGCATTGCGAACTCAGTCAGTATTTGTGGAATGACACTGTAGACCTTGCCTTCCTCAAAGCCAGCCTGAAAAAGTGCAATAGAAATAATCACTAGATAAATAGGTTAAGATAATCCATATGAAGTTGCGAAATATGGGCCAAGTTCAATTTTCATAGAAACTGCATGTTTAAATAAGTAGGATCGATTAAACGATATGTGTACTTCCCTCTCACAAAGTAAAATACCAGTTCGGTTCAACAAACATCTTTGAGCCCTTTTTATAGTCCATGCAAAGTCTGTCTATGACCCTGAACATCCACAGCTTTGCCCACCTCTTGGTTGTACCTTAGTTAAACGCTGCATGGGACAAGCCAAGTGGATTTGGCCCCTTTTTCTGGTCAGATAGATTGGCATGGCTGAAGGAATGGGAATACTTGCCAGAAGTCTAGCAGGGGTAGGGGTCGGGCACGTTTGTAACCTCACACAGACAGCCAAGACAAAGGTCTCCTCCTCTCCTCCCCTCCCCTCCTCTCCCCTCCTCCCCTCCCCTCCCCTCCCCAGAAGAGCTTTGCTTACCCTCCCGGCTACTAGAGAGCACGTCTCTCCGGAGGGGAGGATGGGCAGGTTTGCCAGCAGCCCCCCGAACAAGACTGGGGGGCTCGTCAGCAGTGATGTAGAACCCCACATGTGCAGCACCCATCAGGACCACCTTGCATCCCCCTCGTGGAAAGTGAGGGCAAGAAGAACCCGTGCAGGCGTGAGGCCCTTGTTGCCGGCTGTGCCCTGAGTAACAGACGGTCCAGCCCAGTCCTCGTGGACTCTTGGCCCTCCCTCAGCTGACTGGATGGACCTGCAGAGAGCAGCTCAGCCCCAGCCTCCCCGAAGCCCATGGCCCGCTCGACCCCTCGACGGCTCCGCACTCACTCAATTTGTGACTTTGCACAGGCCGGCTTCGAGCGACCACTGGGGGACCCAAATTTGTCATCTGTCAACAGGCGAGCAGCATTTCATTTTTTTTTTTTTTTTTTTAATTTATTTATTATTTATTGTTGGCTGTGTTGGGTCTTTGTTTCTGTGCGAGGGCTTTCTCTAGTTGCGGCAAGTGGGGGCCACTCTTCATCACGGTGCACGGGCCTCTCACTATCGCGGCCTCTCTTGTTGCGGAGCACAGGTTCCAGACGCGCGGGCTCAGTAGTTGTGGCTCACGGGCCTAGTTGCTCCGCGGCATGTGGGATCTTCCCAGACCAGGGCTTGAACCCGTGTCCCCTGCATTGGCAGGCAGATTCTCAACCACTGCGCCACCAGGGAAGCCCAGCATTTCATTTTTGACACGAGGAATTCTGCCCCCCCAGGGTTGTCCTTTCCTTGTCACTGCTCAAATCCTTCAATCCCCGGTCAAGCACAACCCTCAGCCATCTCTACTAAAGGTCCTTTTATTCCAAAGGCTATTATTTATTTATCTCACGTTCAAAAAAGTATATCCTATCACTATAGACTGAATGTTTGTGTCACCCCAAAAATTCATATGTGGAAACCTAGCCCCCAAGTGATGGTGTCAGAAGGCGGGGCCTTTGGGGGGTGATGAGGTCATGGGGGTGGAGCCCTCATGATGGGATTAGTGTCCTTATAGGAGAGACTCCAGAGAGCCCCCCGCCCCTTCCTGCATGTGAGGACAGAGTGAGAGGACGCTGTCTGTGAAACAGGAAGTGGGCTCTCACCAGACAAGGAATCTGCCTGCACCTTGACCTTGGATTTTCAGCCTCCAGAACTATGAGGAATAAATGTCTTTTCTAAGCCACCCCATCTGTAGTATTTTTTAACAGCAGCCTGAATGGACTAAGACATCTCTAATTATTCTCTTGCTGCCCATTCCACATGAATTAACTGAAATTTATCTTTTTAATGCAATTTTAGTTGCTCTACACATATATATATCTCTCATGAATTTATGCAAGATTTGTCACAATGAAAGAAACAGACTAATTTGATTTCATCTTTTTCTAAAATACATAGAGCATCCCTTTACTTGGAGGTGCAATTTGAAAATTCTGCCTTATTAGAGACATAAAAACCCGTCGAGTGTCTGACTTTCATGTGGAATCCCTGCTACTGTCATCTGAGTTTTCCTCAAAGGGCAGCTGTTATCTCTGTGGTGGTTCCCGTGTGTGCTGTCTGGATTCTCACTCTCCTTAAATGACATCGACCTGAAGTTGCCTCCTAAGAACTATGTGAAGGCAGCAGAGCAGGTGCCCATGAAGATGGAATGGAAGCCAGCCCTCTTCGCCTGTTTGTGCAACAGTCATGAAACCAGGACTTCCCAGGGGTGGGAGGCAGAGGCTGGCCACAAGGATGAGATGGACAGAGCCAGATTTTAATTTTGCATTGCATAGTATCTAAAACCTTGATGGTTTGCCTGCTGGTTATGTTTTTTAAAAATTTGATTTCTTATTCTACAAACATGAGATCTGTCCAAACCTCCCTACTTCACCAAGCTCTCATATTTCCAAATCCTTTTCCACTCTATTTTTTTCTTTTTGCCTGAGCACTTATCACCTTCTAACATACTGTATACTTTACTTGTTTAGTGTTTTTTGATTATGAACCATCTCTCTCACCAGAAAGTAAGTTGGACGACGTTGGGATCTTTGTCTCTTCCGTTCATGATACAACCAACGTGTCTAGGGCACTGCTTTGCAACCAGTAGGTGCTTCCTAACAATGTGCTGAATGAATAAATGACTCCTGCTTTTATTCTGGGAGGCATGTAGAGTCATGTGCATAAGCAATGCCATTGAGTAGGGGCATTAAATGATCATCTGAAGGTGGTATCAGCATTAAACAGAGCAGCCTTGGTTATTTCTCTCAGAGGGTTTCAACAATAGCATCTGTGGGACAGCATTTTATGCTGTGGACCCCTGTCCCCTACGGACTGGATCACAACCTAGAAGTTCACGGAAAACGGGATCCACAGTAAAGCACTGGAGTGTGTCATGTGTTCTGCGAAATAACACCGTGGTGATGCTCTAGCCACGCCGGTACCGTCAGAACGTACCTCAGCAACACGGACTGTGACAGCTGTTAACTCTGAGTCCCAACCTCGCCGCCACCTTTGCTGCGTTAAGTAGTTCACGTGGGCCTTTGTCAATGTTCTTTTTCCCAGCTTCCTTCTCATTCAGCAGATCACAAGCAAGCCTGGAGCTTTCACTGGTTTCCAAGGGACTTGGCTCTCGGGGCTGTCTGGACAAGAAGCCCCCAGTGGCGTCCCAAGAGGAGGGTGGTGAGTTAAACGTGGTAGCAGAGAATTCCAACTCTATAAAGCCTTTCCCAGTAGCATGATCAGAGCTTGTGGTCTGGCGAAAATAGTGACTCCTTATTTTAATTTATTTTTAAAGGTAATGTTGATGCTCTGCTTATGGTGATTCCAAGGTCTACAGGAAATCACTTATTTATAATCACTTTAGTAATTGCCAAATGTGGTAACGAATAAGGTTCAAAAGAGGCAATATTGCCAAGATTTAACTTGGATAAGGTCCATGATGACTCATGAGCAGGTGGATAAAACGTTTGTCTCTCCCACAAACCCCTCAAGGTAACATGTCACTGCTTATTAGGTTACTAACTCAATAGTGTTTTTGTTTTACATAGTTTTGCTTTCAAATCCAGTTCGGTAAATATGTAATTCAATAATCCACATTTTAAGAATGGGCTGCAATTGAGAAATAAAATGTAGAGAACCAACAGTGCTGACATCAAAGTTTTAATGGGATTTCTCATTCAAACTGGAAAAAACAAGTGCAGACAGTCCCTAGGACCGCTCTAATTTAAGAAGATTTTTTGCTCATCACCTTGTCACTTTTCTGTGCTTTGAAATTTTGCATTATCTTGACTTAAAGACTTCATTTTTGCTGGACACATACCATTTGGTGTTGTTTTGGTGCCTTGGTTATGTGTAGCCACAGAGATTTGAGACGGGTGGACCAATTCAGATCCTTTTTAAGGCTGTAACTGGTGCCCGCCTTAATTTGAGGACAGAAAAACGTAAAAGTTCCTCAGAGGTTTTGATTCTGGCTTATGGTGTCAGAAAGTTCTAATGGTTCTAATATTTTTCATAGGAGTATTTGAAAAATATTGAAATAAAATTTCACCTATTTTTATTTTTTTTCTTATCATGGCTAAAGTGTCCAATTAAATAAGAAAAAAAAAATTCCAGCAAATAAGAGAGCCCTTTGTTAACTTTTGAAAAAAATTATTCTGGGCACTTTCTCTGAGATAAAATACTTTTCTTGAAACAATGTAATTATGGGGAATTTGTTGGAACTTGAGAATTAGAGAGATGTAGATTTGAAATTCAAGACCCAGTGAGTACAGCAACTTACAAACTATCTCAGTTTTGCCTCTTAATATGATCTTCTGAACCTTATTAACTTCTTTCTAAGCCTCATATTTTGCATTTTTCTTATAAGTGGTACATCTCTTACATCGGTTCTTGTGGGGATTAAACGAGATGGCATATGTGGCGCGTTTACCACGATTCCTGGCAGAAGGAATGCTCCTCTTCTTATCATTCTGGAAAGTTGTTTGATAAGTTTATTGCAAGGTATTTTCATTATCGTAAGGCTATTGTTATAACAGGGTAAAGATTATAACAGTATAGACATTTCCAATACATTTCCCAATGGCCACAGAGGAATAATAAAATGATTTTTATTGCCGACATATAGGAAAAATATTGATTTTTCTGCATTTATTTGGCAACTGGCCATCTTACTAAACTCTCTCATCACCGTTTCTATCATTTTCAAGTGCATGCTTTCTTCATATTTCAATGTCTCTGGTTTATAATCCATGTCAACCATAGTGCTCTCTACAGTTGTCACCGGTTGGGGGGGGGTGGTGGTGAGTCCCAGCAGAGCTGTCATTGTTGGCAGATTGCTTTCTTCTGGGCTGAGACGACAGCAGTCCATTTGACTGTCACATGGACTCTTTGCATTGGTAGCACTGGATGCAATTGAAATTTAAATTAAATTTGGGTCAGAAATTGTCAGTTGCCTGAGAAGTGATTACAGGTGATAGAGTATAGAAACAAAAATGTACTGTATGTACAGACAATGCTTCTACATACCACTTTAATGTGGTATGTAGTTTTTAAATGTCTCCAATAGATCATGCAATTCTTCAACTCAGAGAGGTTGTCGTAATGGATTCATGCATCATGAGAGATTATCACTAGGTACTAAATACCAGTCTGAAGTTTCCATATGTCTTCCAAGAAAAAGTTCATTGACTTTTATCCTTATGTAAATAAAGAGAAAAGTAAAGCAACTATACTCCAATAAAAATTAATTTAAAAAAAAGAAAAAGGAAAACCACAATTTTGACCAAACTGGAAGTATAAACTCCAATCTTCTCTATAATCCTTGAAATTATAGTGTCAAGCCTGAAAATGATAAGTGCAGCTTATCAGAACCAATGAGTCCCCATGAAGACATACATAATGGCCAAACATCTTTCAGAAGAAAATCTAAACTATGAAATGAAGATCACTAAACTTAAATACAGATTAAATCTTACAGAGGGAGGCAGTATATAACTGTATGAATAAAAATGTCTTACTGCTTCCTTAGAAAAAAAGTATAAAATTATTTCAGTGTTTTGTTTTTTCTGTAAATTGCTATAAGTAAAGTGATTTTAAATATTCCAATTGATTACATTTTAGAATCAAAGAACGACAGCAGTTTTAATAGCTTTCTTATTTATTTATTTATTTATTTACGGTTGTGTTGGGTCTTCGTTTCTGTGCGAGGGCTTTCTCTAGTTGTGGCAAGCGGGGGCCACTCTTTATCGCGGTGCGCGGGCCTCTCACTATCGCGGCCTCGCTCGTTGCGGAGCACAGGCTCCAGACGCGCAGGCTCAGCAATTGTGGCTCACGGGCTCAGCTGCTCCGCGGCATGTGGGATCTTCCCAGACCAGGGCTCGAACCCGTGTCTCCTGCATTGGCAGGCAGATTCTCAACCACTGCGCCGCCAGGGAAGCCCCAATAGCTCTCTTTTTTATTCTCTTCATTTCTGTAGACAGATTGTCACAATAGCAGCAGGGAAGCAGCAGCCCTGCAGATAGTTAAAAACATGGACTTGGGAGTCAGAATGCTTGCGTCGGAATTCTCTCTCCTCTCTCCATTATTCATCGTCATGTGCCATAAGCAGGTCATGTATTGTTTCATGTGGTTCGTATCCCCTGCTACCTAGTGTTGGTAACTCCTATGTCCTGGATTACTGAGAGGGCAAGTGAGGAAATCTCACATCATGGGCACTCAGTAATTGCTGAGAACTTTAAATAAATATTTTTATCTACCCTGGATTTTCAGGGGTCTTCCAGTTTCAAGAAACAGAGACTGTCTATCTATTAAATGATTACAAGCAGAGCTCACAGGAATCTAAGAACCAAAAGCTGAGCAGAGATTTTTATTCCCCAGGGACAGTGGAAGATGTCAAGAACTAGGGCTGCTTTCTCAGAGGGGCACCCCCATTTTTCTCTGCCTTTCTCTGCTCACAACTCCCTTCCTTCTAGTTCCTCTTGCATCTTTATCTCTCTCCACTTTTAGTGAAAAGAATCATCTCTATTTTCCTGGGAAGCAAATACGATTGGCGCAATTGTTTTTTGAACCAAGACACATAAGTCAGATGCTGCTAGCCAGGCTGTGGGTGGCTACTCTCATGGCAGGTGCTCAGTACACCTGATCAGTAACTAGTGGGGTCAGAATCAGGCTCAGTGGCGGTGTCAGCGGGTCAAACGTCTTATAAAAGAGATGTTTGAAAGATGGACATCAAAATGTGTTTATAATATCTCCTCTCTTTTATTTACATTTAATTTTTCTTGTCTTGTTGCATTTACTACAACTCCAAAATCATGTTAAATGATGACAGGAAATGGGTGTTCTTGAGAGGTACTTTTTCTAGGTCATGAACAGACATTCACTATGATTGCTTCACAACAGAATGCCCTTTTTAGTTTCAGGAAGATTTAGGTCAGCTAGATTTACTATCTTGCTCTCTGGCACAGTTGTACAAATACCACAATAGTTTTGCTTCCTGATTCTTCCTTGTCTAGTCCCCATAGTGGCAACCCTCTTTTTATTAATTGAAGATTTCACCAGGTATATAAATATAATTCATTAGATTGTCAGCTATGTGATTTTTTAAAATAAATAAATTTTATTAGATTTTTCAAAGCTAAATCTTCCTGTTTCAGACTTGTGAGAAAATAACTTGGGGTAAATTTTAGAGATAACTAATCTCATTCTTTTTGTGTGTGTTGGGGGAAGGCATTATTTGGATTAAATGAACTATCAGAAGAAAACCTCATGCCAATATTCCTAAGAAGAACATTATCATCACCCATTATCTCCCTTTTCTGGATAAAAATACCACTACACTAATTGGGAGGAACATGGGAGGTTCTGTGGGTAACAGACATTCTACCTAATTGCCTCACCTCATCCTCCTTCGAACTTACTCTTCGGAGGCACTAAGCTGTGTTTTTTAACTTGTGTAGAAGGAAAAATAGAACGAAGTCATTCATTGTCAGATTCACACACAGAAAAGGTGTCATACTCCTAGAAACATGGATTATAACATTTCTTCTCCCACAACATAACATGGTATCACACAGTCAAAGCACCCTTGTGTGTATATCTGGATAAATTAGCCTGTAGGATATAAGTGTATCCTTCATCGTGGCTGAAACCTCACCACTTTCATACACAAAGATAAAACAGATGGGACTGCAAGCCGGTGAGATTAGAAATAGGACAGGCACATTACTGCATCATTCTGCTGGGTCGGTTTCATACAGCAAGTGAAGGATAATAGCAGGGACCCACACACAGCGGCGCCTGAGTCATTCTGGGCTCTGGGATGACATCTAGCCACCTGAGTAATCTGCCCAATGCAGGACAATGGTCAGAGCTGAGCTGGCCCAAGCCTTGCCCAACGATCCCCGTCTTCATCACGTGTACAACTTCTAACATGTGCCTTGCAGGTGCCAGCCTCCGGCATTAAGAACCAAGAACCTCCACTCCCATCCTGCCTTCAGCATGTCAAGTCCTCCTCACAATACGCTAGGTGGTCCAAGAGATGCAGTTTCTTGCTTTTGTGGTATTCATCTTGCTCGTGAAATTCAAAGTTTGGCAACCACACTTGGGTAGCACAATTTTGAATACATCTTTCTTCTCTCCATTAAATGCCTCTGGTTTTCTCAATATAGAGTCATTGGCAAGCTGTTACTCTCTGCCAAGGGAAGAGACCCCTGATTATACCCTGCACCTCAAAGAGACTCTTATTACTGAGTGAACCGGGTAAAAATCGATTGAATCAGATAATCACATCATTTCTTTCTTTTTAACGTTTGCTATAAATATTTTATATTACACATTTTTATGAGCTTATATCTGAAGTATGAAACTGAGATAGATTTCAGGTTTGAAACAAGAAAATGTTACAAATATTCTTCAAAGTTACATCAATATGCCAATCCTCCGTAGAGTTTCACCAGTGTTTTTGAACTAAAGTTGAAAGGGAATTGCATTTGTCTGAGCTTTCCAAATTAGGTTATCATGTCTATTTATGACCGTCAGTTCCTGCCATGTAACATGATTACGTGGGCTTGATCAGAAGTGACACATCAGTTGATTTATATGATGTGTCAGCCAGCAAGATACAAAGGCTGATAATTTCCTGTAATTACTTTTAAAAGAATTTTGAAAATGGACTTTAAATAAATAGTATGGGGCTTCTATTTGAAGTCATGCTTAAATGTCATTCCAAGATATTACAAGGAATGAAATAATCAAAGATGCAGAATGTTAACAAGAGTTTCCTAACTGAAAAATTGAAGACTGGACATTGTTTTTTTCTGGCATCTTCTTATGGCAAGAGGTTGGTGGGTATGACCTGGGAATTGCTCCACCCTCAACCGAAAGAGAGGGATTTTGCTGCATCTCTCACTTTCCCGTCCTGTCACTGTTCATCTGATCCATGAGTCATTTGTGCCCTTTGCTTTGAATTCACCTCTCCGCTCATTTCCTACCCAAATTCTTTACACCTTTCACAGCCAAGGGGAAGAAAAATGCTACTGCCAAGAAACCTTTCTTGACAATAGTCACTTCCACAGATCCCTGTCATTTTAGTCACCCCGCCTGGGGATCCGTGCCAGTCTGTCCCCGAGGCTCTGAGTCACCGTGACTATGCCGTCCTGCACTGCCCAGCGGGGCTCGTGCAGCCACGGGTTTCCCAGGCTCAGACGTGATTTCCTGTTACAACACGCAGCAATGTGCTACGGCCTGTTTTGCAGTCTGTTTCTTGACATTTCCTCGGTCCCACCTTTTGACCTGGTGACTTATTTCATTTCATAGTTCATTTCTCCATGAATCTGGCATAAGGTCAGCACAGCAAGAAGGGGAGACAACAGGGGGCTTCAGAATGTCTGACACATAGGCCTGGGTTTAAATTGAGTTCACCCATCTATTCTCTGAGGAATTCTGAAGAAGCTATGGACCCTGTCTGAGGATCGTTTTCTTAATCTGTGAAACGGCATCCGTAGTGCTTACCTTGCAGGGCAGTTGTAGCTGGCCAAGCCCCAGTCCCTTTTCACTCAAGGCCAGGAACTTGCACTCAGTACATTTCCAGATGCATTTGGGGCTCAGAAATATCAGGTGATGAAAATATTGGCTGGGGTGTGATTTTTACTTCCATCCTGGACTGTAAGTCAGATTTCTCGCCTGATTGCAATGCCTCCAGGGGACCTGAGTTAACATTTTGCCCAGTTTGACTGGTTGCCCAAATCCTTTACCAACATTCAGCTTTCCCGTTCAGTTTATTGCTTCATAGCAGAATCAATTTATCACTAGTCAATTTAGTTATACCTTTCCTCCATTTTTTCCGTGATGTACATTTTTTTCCCAATTAGATGATGATTTCTTGGTGGTCAGCAACTGCATCTTTTATTGGTCAAGTGTTCACATTGGTAAAGCCAGCATGCTTAGCACATAGAAGAATTCATTGTTTATTGACTAAATAGAGTGATGTATAGATGTCAGAAAAATTTTTTTCTATTCCTGTTAATCTATAAAGATGTTGAAGAGGGAAAGAAAATTGATAAGTTGATGTTTCAGTGTGTGTATTTCATACTGAGCTTCAGGAGGCAGGGCTGGAGTTTTCTCCATCCTTGTGTCTCAAGGTCCCAGAATCCCAGGGTCTTAGCACACATTATGACATACATGATGAATGAATGAATGAATGACTTCATAGAAATTGAAGTAAATAGCCATTCTTTTGATGTATAATATCTTTCCTGATATCAGAATATCTATCAGCAAATGCTTTGTCAGAAATTGTCCTGCCATCAGAAGGCTGTCATGTCTTGAAAAGCAGTTTCTAGCAAGTTAAGAGCCCGGCTCTTGGGAGCTTGGCTATAATTTACATTCACTGGGTAAGTTCATTGATTTATTGTAAATCTCTACGCTTGTGGAAGTGGGTGTGTCAGACAAGGTAGTCTTTTCTAAGCTGGTTTCAATGCCAGAAGATTCTTCGAAACCGAAGTTAATTTCTATCTATTTCTTGCCTGCTCTACACACACACACCAGAAGTTTTGATAAATCTCACCAGGTAACTGACACATTTCAAAAAACAAACACTTTTTAACACACCACTAAGCTAAACATCCTTAGTAGGACCACATATTTTTACCAAAATTCAAAGATTCTCTTAAATGTGGAGACATCCTGGGACATGAGACAACAAATCTTGAGACTGTCCTATGTGCAAATGTCCAAGAACACTTGGATGCTCTCAACTTAGGGTAAGAAATGGTCAAAACTGTTTCCTAGGAGAAAGAGAACTCCTTCTTTAAAAAGGGTAATTTCTGTACCATATTAAGAAAGAACTGATTTTAATTAACTCTTTTTATCCTAACTCACTAAACCACCAGAGGTACACTATTGAGCTTGACCTGGTCGAGATGAGATTCTGAAATATATCATTCTGCCAGCCTTGGACAGCCTTATGTAGCAAGAAGGATCTATGTTGGATCATGGAGAATCCTTCTTGGGTTTCATTTGTGGAAGATCAGGACTCTCCCATGACTGCTGCTCTTCCTACAGAATATTACGGAATGCCTTTGCCCAGCTTTGAGAATGTGTAAGTGCAGTCATCCTAAAAGCATTCTACACCACGCTGGCCCAAAGAGCACTGCATCTAATACATAGGAAATGTTTATTTTATTTATTTAACCTTCAAGATCCTTATTAGCAGTTGTAGAAAAGTAAAGATTTATTCATCAATAGAATCCAAAGACTCCATTTACCAAATTTACATTCTTTATTTTAATGAAATTTGTCTGTAGGGCTTTTAAAGTTCATTTATAATGTTAGAAATATATTCAGCTCTGCTGTCTTGGAGATAGATGGCCACGTTATTACTTGTCTGTCAACTATAAGTAGGGCTGTTAATAATGTAAAGACAGCTTCTAAAGATTCCAAACATGGGTGTTTCCTTTAGAGGAAATTGCAGTTCTAACCTTTGAGTTCCTTTTGGAATCAATTACCTGAATTTGCAAGTATTATGAAATACCTTACCTTTTAGTTAGGAGAAAAAGATATAAGTTAATAGTCTTCAGAATATTTACCAAAAAAGTCCAATGAAGCTTATGAATATTAGCACTAAGAGGATGGTGAATATGACACACGTTTCAAATTGGGACTAACCTATTCTATACATTACATAAAAAGGATAGTCTGGACTCCCTTCTGACTGGCATATGGATTTACATGTGATGCCAGAGTTGGGGCAGGAATCAAAAAAGTGAAAAATTATCTACTCTTGTAAGAGGAGATGCCTTCTTAGCCTACATTCAATGTGTTGATATATATTCAGAGATGCTTTCCTTTTTCTTTACCCCCACAAGGAGTCCAAAGAGAATATAATAAGAGAACCAGTGTTAGAATAAATCTGAAAATGGATTTTCTGGATTACACCATCCAATTTCTTAAATATCCACACAGAGTTACAACTAAGTCCATCTTTCAGCTATCTTCTTCCCTCTTTCTTAGGATGAACCAGTGTGACAGTACGACCCTACACTTCCCTGAATATGAACTGGAGACATTATACTATCCAACAGTCAGTACTTTCAAGTACAAGTAAAGAATGTTCATACATTTTACCAGTAAATATGCATTTATCAGGCACTGTTCTTGCTTTAGTAGATGCAACAGGAATGCATGCCTATTTTCTTTCTTAAAAAAGCTTAAAGTTGATTTGAAAACATGAGAACGACATCTAAAACACCACTTAGTGTTGTGAAGCACATCTGGATCTCTGAGAAAAGAGAGGTCGCTGTGGATTTGCTGCCTCAGCAGACTTCACCCAGAAGTGGATGAGGAGGTACCCCCAGAAGATGGGTTTGACGGGATAGATTGACAAGGGTGTGAGAGAATTTAGAAACACTTCAGTTACACGTTCTCTGCGGAAGGGTTGCCTCATCAAGATCTAAATAAACGTCTTTATTCATTTAATTGTTAAAAGAACAGAGTTGGCTTTATTGTGAAAATTTCCTTTCAGAACCTGTTCATCTGGACAATTTTCAGACAATGGGTGATTTAAGACTTCACTGGCAAGAAAATAAACAATAAAATGTAAGTTCATTTTCATAAACTTCAAAAGATAGCATCGAATAATACCTTGAGATTTTGTTTTTTCCAGTTGGGGGAAAAGCTGTTAGGATTTTGAAATATGTGGACGTGGATGTGATTCAGGAGAGTGGCTGACACAGCATCTACGTTAATTGTTTTACGAGATTTCAATTTGTAGCTTCTACATGATGACAGTTTCACTCATCTAGTGCACACTTGGGAACTGTGTGATCCATGACTGTTCTCACCAATTGGTGTGTCCTCAGGGTTGAGAAACTGCTTTGCTAAGGAATAGCTGTGAGCTGGACAGCAAAGAATTCTGGCAGTAAGAACCACTGTCTTACTCTTTTTTAAAATTCCATATTCTGGCAGGGTTTCACTGCTCTGTCTAGGGGCAGAGGCGATGTCGTGCCAGAAGAATTGTTGCAGATTTTCATGTAATTCTTAAATGTATAGGGCTTCCCTGGTGGCGCAGTGGTTAAGAATCTGCCTGCCAATGCAGGGGACACGGGTTCGAGCCCTGGTCTGGGAAGATCCCACATGCCGCGGAGCAACTAAGCCCGTGAGCCACAACTACTGAGCCTGCGCGTCTGGAGCCTGTGCTCCGCAACGAGAGAGGCCGCGACAGTGAGAGGCCCGCGCACCGTGATGAAGAGTGGCCCCCGCTCGCTGCAACTGGAGAAAGCCCTCGCACAGAAACGAAGACCCGACACAGCCAAAAAAAAAAAAAAAAAAAAAAAAATGTACAGTATCTATGTTTGGTGAAAGAGAGAAAACCACCCTGTTAGCATATGTCCCAGAGAAGTGTTACATTCAGCAAGCTCTCCTTAGCACTGCTAGAAAAACATGCAAAGGATATGTCTCCTCTGGCATGAAATCTCTTTTGTCCTTGGAGAATTTAAAGAATATTCATTCATGACTGATCTTTATTCACTTTTATCAATTATTTAGTTGTTAACAGGAGTTAACTTGACTGGCTAACACAACACTTTCCAACACATTAAGGCAGCAATGTAGCTTAATAGTTAAGAACATTGGCTTTGAAAATTTAGCCGTGATTTAAATCCTCTCCTTCATTTATCAGGAGGGCATCCTTGAACAAATCGTTTAAACACTTTGGCTCTCATTTTCCTCATCTGAAAAATGGGACAATAATTGTCCCTGCCTTATTAGATTGTCTTGGAAATCAGGTATAGTACCCAGACCAAGGCCTTTGTTTAACCAATGATTTTTTGGTCTCCGACAATACTAGAACAGGATGCAGGTGTGTTTCTTTTCAAACATGATCGAGAGCTCTTCCCCTTCCTTTCTCACTCTTTTTCCAGAAAATAAGGGAAGCATGTCTGTTATTGTTCCCAATGAGAGGACAGCTGGCATCATAAGGGAAGGTGCAGGCAGCTGTGGGGACCATCCTGGATGCTATGATCCCCCTAATTTATATGTCAGTGTGTACCTTGAACAATGGAATTTGACTATAGCTTATTAGTAACCTTAGAACTTATCTCCTTTGATTTTATGAGAGTCTTTGCTAAGCTGGGGTTTCAGAATAGAATTTTTCTTAACTTCTATCAGATTTAGGTTATGGGTAAACACATCAGAATGAGATCTAATTTTGTCCTCTTGTTCCTGGCTTCATCAACATGTAGATATTCTGTTTCAACATCGTTACAATGACAAGATTTTTAAATTCACCCACGGAGGGAATGTAATTTTCACTTGCATAATTTTCGTATTCATATATAATGGATATGATCTTTATATTAGTGTTGATGTGCTTGGGAACATACTGACTAGCGTATTTGTGGAAAAGCTGAAATTTTAAAGATGTTGACCAAAAAAATGTGTATTTCTTGGACAGGGTGCACACTGAATCATCTTCACATATCATTCCTCTACTATAAGCTGAAATCATGTAGTTAGTATTTTCCAGTTAATTGAATTATAATCTAGTTTTGGAAAATAAAATGCACAAAGACACCAGGCAAGGCAGGGATCTTGAGATACTAACACACACCCTCTGTTCATTTTCCCGTTTGTCTGAGTCAATATTTCTCTCTCAGCACTTGTCTTAGTTTGGGCTGTTATAACAGAATACTGCAGACTGGGTGGCTTAAACAATGGGACTTTATTTGTCACAGCTCTGGAGGCTGGAAGTCCAAGATCAAGGCCCCTGCAGATTCGGTGTCTGGTGAGGACCTGCTTCCTGGTTCACAGAAGGCGTCTTCTCCTTGTGTCTTCACAGGGCAGAGAGCAGAGGGAGAAGCAGGCTCTCTCCTGCCTCTTCTTGTAAGGATGCTAATCCCATTGTGAGGAGTCCACCCTCATGACCTCATCACCTCCCAAAGTATCCACCTCCTGATACCATCACACTGGGTGCCAGGATTTCAACATCTGGATTTTGGGGGGACACAGACATTCAGTCCATAACAGCTCTTGATACTCTTTTTGTTTATATTTTCAGTAATGTATAATTAGTACATTTTTCCCTGGGTACAAACTCAGCATTCATTCATTCATAACATACTATTTAATTTACTAATTATTCCATGTTTGTGCTATAGATGTGGATCGACGCCCTCTAAATTGATCATCAGACACAAGTGGATAGAATTCCAATCAACACTGAACCCCAATGTGCTTGTCGAAAAAAGAGTCGAAAGACTTCCAAAATTTTAGCTTCATGATTTGAAATTTTTAAACAGAATTTATATCTAATTATGTTGAACAAAGATATATTCCATACAAATACTTTTCCTGTTGACCACTTTTTAACTTCAACACTCAAAATAAAATAAATATAATTTTCTAAAATATGTTAAAAATAATTTTCTCTAAATGGTGTTTGGACAGATTTTAAGCTTTTTGATGACACAACTGATTATTATTTAAAATCCAGGGGCTTTGTTGTTGTTGTTGTTATCTGTACAATATGATTTGAAATTATTTTTTTCTCTATCTGACCCTGCTTTGATTGGCTAAAAACCATCACTTTTCATTCCAAGGTTCCGCCTAACATGATTACTTTAATCTCAAATGGTTTTTCTAGTTTGCTGCTTCTAAACTGTTGTTAAGTAAAACGTAGGTAACAGACAATAGTATCTACCTTACATTGTCTTGAAAATTATATATAATATTTACACATAATGCCAGAAGAAGGCTTTTGCTTACCAAATTATTTGTTGGTCTCAAACAATGTTAGTTGGTACCATAAAACTTTTTTTTTAAAGGAATTTATTACCTTCTAAAGCCAATTGGTTTATTCTTCTTTTGCATCTGTTGTGTTGCAATTACACAGGCAAGAGGAAAACTTATTACTAAGTGAAAAAGTGATATATTTCTAGTGTAAATGGAACACTGAAGGTAGATAGTAGATCTCTCTGAGGGACTTTCATTGTATTTTTTTCAGAAGTAGAGAAAGGAGAAATTATTGAGTAAACTGTGAGAATTAATTTTACTGAATTTATTAGTTAAAAGCACATTAAAATCAAAAGAATATGCATAAAGTCTATGCTTTCACTAAAAAAAAAAAAGAAATCAAAGGGATTACTTTGTTTAAACCATTTGTTTTACTAATGAGCCAGGCAAAAGTAATAATCAGAGACTTAATAAACTAATTAAAAAATTTAGAAGACACAGGAAAGCAAGTATTTAAGAGTTTTAGTGACCAGAGGTAAAAAAGGTGAAATGAGTATTCTCATGTACTGTTGGTATCATTGTAAATTGGCATCGCTTTTTTGGAAAACCATTTGAGTCATAAAAATAAATATCTCCTTTGACTCAGGAGTCCTGTTTCTGGGAATCGATCCAAAGAAAATAAATGAAATGAAGGCAAAAGCTACATGAACAGATCATATTCATTTTAGCCTGTTTTCTAAGCATAAAAAGTGAGAAGTTGATGAATATACAAAATCAGAAAACAGATAAATAAATGATGGGCAGGTTCTGAATGGAATATTATGCTCATTAAGAGTCACGGAAGATACTGAATACAGAATGCTCGTGGGAGGGGTGTGCGTGCCTTTCTCTATGATCACGTTAGCAGATGGGGCACATGGAATTATTTCCTGTCCTTCCTAAAATCCCATTAAAGTAACAGTGAAGAAGCACAAAGAAGAATATTCATAAAAGGTCTGAGAGGAGGAAAGGTGAGCGAACAGCCAGTCAGTAATATTGATCAACGTGTAGAATGTGGAAAACATTTAGACACATGTATAAAAAAAATCAGAGCTAACCCTAGGCTGGATCGTGCATAGGAAATAGAGAGAGAGGAGGGGCAAGGCCCTCCCTTCTGAAGTGCTCGAGAAACCCTCCTCTTGCTTCTTAAAAGTATGGGAAGTGAGAGTGGGAAGTGGGGCAGAGACCAACGTCAAGAATTGCAAAACTGTCAATGGAAGAGCTCTGCAAGTCATTGTAGACAGACAGACAGACAGACAGACACACACACACAGGCTTTCTGGGGTGGCACTTTTCTCGGGGTTAAATGAGATGCACACCCACTGAACATGGGAAGGGTTAGGGCTGTGCTTGTTGGTATTGACGCCCAGAGTCAAGCCTTCTTCCTCTCTCAAGAATGGAGAGGACCCAGATGTCCTGCCTGCTTCCCATGCAGCCATCCTACACTGAACCCTTCCAGTCACCACAGCTTCCCTGGGTGAGCAGAGGTTACAGTCAACCTACCCACTCAAGGGAGGACTGTGTAGAGATAGACCTCCAAGGCTTCAGAAGAAACTTTGAGCAGCCTTCTGTAATTAACTAGTCCTTCAATTCACAAACATAAGCAGACAACCAAGGGGCACCAGACACCAGAAGAACACCAGTAGTGCCCTGTGAAAAAAATTGCTAGGATGAATAAATACTGTTACCAATTGTGTAAATCACATAAAAAATCAAGGGGACGGTAAAGATTTAAAATCATCTCCTATTAGTAGTATCTTTAGAAAGATTCAACAAGATAATGCTTCTATGAAATAAGAAGAGACTGTGATTAAAAGGGATTTAATGGGGAGGGGCTGGGGTGAGATGTGACAGGGTAAGAGAGTGTCATGGACATATATACACTACCAAATGTAAAATAGATAACTAGTGGGAAGCAGCCGCATAGCACAGGGAGATCAGCTCGGTGCTTTGTGACCACCTAGAGGGGTGGGATGGGGAGGGTGGGAGGGAGGGAGATGCAAGAGGGAAGAGAAATGGGAACATATTGTATATGTATAACTGATTCACTTTGTTATAAAGCAGAAGCTAACACACTATTGTAAGGCAATTATACTTCAATAAAGATGTTTTTTTAAAAAAAAAGGGATTTTTAAATCTCCAAAGAATTCTTGGATTTTTTTAAAATTTAAAAGAAGTAGTTGATACTGGTTCCCAAGGAAGTTTCTGCTCATAGGCTTCTGCCCCAGGAAGTGTGATTCTCCATAAATGCCTGTCTGTATCTTCATTTTTGGGGGGTCAGAGGTTTGCTCTGTGACCGCAGCTCTCTGACGGATTTAAGAAGAGCTATTGATTTTCAGTTTAGCTTTTTTTCTTGTTTTATGGATGAGATTGACAACGTCCAAGCTCCTTACATGCTGGCCCAGAAAACATTTCTGTTCACATTTTTGGAATTTTTAGCAGAATGTACTTTAGAAGTAGAAAAGTAAAATTCCATTGACGGAATTAAAGAAATAGACAAAGAAATCTCTCAGATTTTGGACAAAGAGATAAAGAAATAGGAAATGTGTGAGAAGAGATGAAAAGGTCAATCAGTGAGTCAGTATGAATCTAGTCCAAAAAAGGAGAGAATCCAGGAAACAGAGGGAAAAAGCTAACAAAAGAGAGTAGAATTTGCTGGAACCGAAGAAAGGAGGGTCTTTAGATTAAATTGTGCTGACGAGACCATGAACAAGAACTGATATGCAGACACAGCTTTTCGAATTTTTAGCACACCAAGGATAAAGGGCACATTTAAAGACTCCAGAGAGATGGAGGGTGAATTTGCATTACTTGGAAAGGAAAACAGACTGGCACTGGTCTGGTTTCTTAATAGCAGCAGTGAAGTTGGTGGAACCTTGCATCAAAGTTCTGGGGGTAAATAATTTGAACCTAGAATTCTGTCATCACAATGTCCATCAGCTGAGAAAGTGAGAAATACTACATTTCACCTGGAATTGTAAATGGGAATGCCAACAACAACAATATCAAAAAATGAACCAGATCACTTACAAGACAATAAGAATTGTTGGGCCCTGGAGGAAACCGGAAGATGTACAGGCTCTGCCTAAAGGTAGATGCGGCCAAGAAAGCACCATGAAACCACATCTAACAAACCCGATCTGCCTGCCTGCCAGGGGCAGGTGACTTCCGGTTCACACTTCCCATAGACCAGCCCAAAAGAATCAACTGCAAACACACCAACCGCAATGTCTGCAAATGAAGAGGAGATGCGGCTCAAGAAATCATGGATCTAACCTCAGAATGAAAGAAAAAAAACACTTTAGGGTCCAACTGTGAGGTAGGCTTAGAAAGCAACTGGGTCATATTAGGATAAGATGTCAGAAAGCTCCAAGGCAGTATTTTGAATTGAAACCTTGGAAATAAATAATATGAACGTACTGACAAAATGAAGACATATATTGCTTTTGTTAAAGGAGACAGAACAAAGGCAGGAAGGGAGAAAGAGAAAAAAATAAACTTACCAGAAATTCCAGGTACAATAAAATCCATACAAGAAAGTCTGAGTCCAAATATTAAAAGGAAGATGTGAAATGGTCTTTAGGTAATTATAAAATTAAAATACTTTCTGATTTTATTGCTGTACATATCCTCCTTAAAGTGTCACAGATACGATCATTAACAAAATGGTATTATCCCTGAGCACTGGAGGTCTGGAAGGGGATGTGTTTGTACTTGATGGTGCTGGCAGCGATGGCGTGGGGCGGTGTGGGAGGAGTGAGGGGTTGTTGGTAGAAGGTTGAGCTTTATATCTGGTTTGACACAGGGTAAAATGGGGCCATTATGTGCTGGTGCGGGATTTAGAAGTAGGAAAGCTCGTGAAGATGCTGGGCCCCTGCATTCAGTAGGACTGGAAGTATTGAGAGAAGTTACAAAGGGGTGGAGGTCCCCACTGGTATTTGTATTACGCCAATTGATGTGCATTTATATTACACCAAATGTATGCAGATAAAATGTTTCCAGGTAAATATGTCATTTGTTTTGGTAGCCTTGTGGAATTATGAGATTTTCCCCCTGTTTCCCTAGCTTTCTTTTCTGTGGTAATATAATTTCATAATAAAATTGACTTTAAAATTAAAAATGGTGGA